>NC_142127.1:21820000-22445000 GCF_024610735.1 Ursus americanus
GCACGTTATGCTTTCTGGTTAATAGGACAAACTGTAGCAAGTAGATAGGTATGTGCATATTTTCCGAAGTGTTTATTAAAGCAGTACAGCAACTACCAAATAAATGTTCTGAGAGCAAGGAGTTCTAATTTCAAAGGAAGTTTATTGACTTCGATTCAGTTTCTTACAGGAAAACCTTGGGGAAGGAGTATCTAAGAATTTGGTGGATGAGGAAAATTGTAGAACTGAAACAGAGGTGGAAATTCAAGAGGCTGAGGAGAAATAAGATTACAAAATTACTGTAAGAAGTACTAGAACTTTACACTTTCTTTAAAGTTTTGTCCAGGTCTGCCCATGTTAATGACAGTTGACAATTACTTTAAAAGTGTCTGTTGCTCTTATTGGATTATAAGAGGTAAAGCTTACTCTCTTTAGAAGCTGTTGTTGACGTTATGTTTGTAAGTCTAGTGAGGACTGAGATGACCTGCAGCCCCAAAACTTAACTCTCTGGACTAAAAATGAAGGCTGCCTCCGTCAACATCACTTTATTATTTATTCTGGAAAATTCTTTTCCAGGAAGGTAAAGATATAAACCAGTAAATGACTTCATTGTTTGCTTCAGGATCTTCTCCCAAATTGTTTGCTTCAGGATCTTCTTCCAAATTCAATTATCTAAAAGGAATGTCCTTGGGGCACCTGGGTGGCTCAGTAGGTTAAGTGTCTGCCCTCAGCTCAGGTCATCACCTCAGAGAGCCCCTTGTGGGCTCCCGGCTCAGCAGGAAGCCTGTTTCTCTTCCTGCCCCACCCATCCATTTGTGCTCTCTCTCTCTCAAATAAATAAATAAAATCTTTTTTAAAAAATGAATAAAAAATAAAAGGAATGTGCTCAGTCAGGCTTTTCCTAGGACAACAGTTTTGTTTATTTAAGCAGGTAGCCTTTTCAGGACAGTAGATTGCTCAAATGGGCAAAGAGGTCACTCGTCTGAAAACTGGTCCGGAACACTTTTCTAAGACCCTTACCTTGATTTGTCCACAGATCCTAAACCATTATATCAAAAACTGCACCCAGTCCAAATCAGATTCAGGGACTAAACACTTGACTTCAGCCACTGAAGCCTTAAATCCTAGAAATAACTATTTCCCATGTTCCCGCTTTAAGAAACTAAATGTCTCTTAAGGTGATGCATTACCTTACTTTAATAAGTTAATCAGTGGAGCTTTCCTTAACCAACATTTTACTTTCGTGTTCTGTTTGGGGAGTTGTCAGCTGATATTACTAATAGCAAAGAGAACTTTCCACCAAAAGAGTTGCAACTACTGTATTATTCAGAAGCTACACCCTAAAGTTTTTGCAAGGATGTTGATTTGCTTATTTTTCCATTATCACTTATTTGTTTAACAAGATGTTATGTAAAGTGTTTGTGTCAGAAATCATTATAACCAGCATTTGTTGTCCTTCTTTCTGATGATCACTCTATAGGCATCAGTAAAATACAGCTGCTGGATTCTTCACCACTGCCGAAGGGCTGGGACACAGGGCAGCTTTGCCCAGCTTTCTCCTCCTTCGCTCACACCTTCGCTTAGGACTACTTGCCCCAGATGCAGCGAATGTCCTGGCCATCATGCTGACTCTCAACTCAGCTCATTTCTTTGCTCCCCTTGGGGGCACGAAGAGCTTCTGTTGACACCAAGAGAGAAGCTAGGAGTTTTACTGAAGGCTTACTCCACCTGACTGAGCTGTGAGTTGAGTTTTCCTTCACGCGACATCATTTCAGGCTATGGTTATGGAGCCAGGTAAGAAACATTTCTATCCTTAATTCCAAATGTGATTGTAGGTGGGGGAAGGTAATCCCCTCACCCTAGGAATTTCCCCGAACCTACAAAAAAAGCACTGTACTTCCAGGCAGAGAGAGGTGACCGTGGCACACTTCTGACCAACTGCCTTCCCTGTATTTTATGTTCCTTCTTGTCACAATCCAATAAGATTAGAGAAGGCAGGATCAAGGCTGGCTTCACCGGCATGTGACCCGTGGATTGTACAGGGCCCCACACTTGGTTTAATATCTGTTGTCACTGTCTTGATATTAATGATTTTTGATCAAGGGACTCTGCATTTTCATTTTGTAAATTGCATAGCTGACCCTGGGCAGGCTTCTTCTTTATCTTTTTTTTGTAGACGCCATGCCCCTTATGTAGAGCCTTATAATCCAGGGTCAAATATAAGATAAAGAATTCTCTAAAATTCTCTCTTAACAATCCTGCTTTTTTTTGCTGCAAAGTATTGCTGTCTATCTCATTGAAGAATCAAAAATCCACGTATAGGTAATGAAATTGCAACAACTCTCCCTTTTGAAGCCACTTTTTAATAATTTTAACCTCTAGCTGATCCAAGGCAGAAGAAATCTGGGACTCTTTAAGGAACATGTCAGATGTATAGAAATTCAAAAGAGAAAATCATATTAGTATAGTTTTAATTTTATACAATTGTTAAAAAAACAAATTAATTGGATTAAATATTGGCAATAAATATGAAAGTTTCATCTTTTGTAACAAATACAAATTAATAAAAATAAGATAAATGCTACAACAGAAGAATTAAGAAAATGTATATAAATACCCCATCAATATGTAAAATAGTAGTCAAGGTTGATTAAAAAAAGAAAGGCAAATACAAGAACATATTTTATTTGCCACTCAACTGTAAAGTAATTTTAAGGTATAAAAGTCCCTTCAAGTTTGCCAGTATCCATTCTCATCTCTTGCTGCCGGTGGAACTGATTACAATATGCATAAATAACCCAAACTTTCATGTCATTTATTCAATTTCATCCAGTAATCTCACTTGAAGTAATTTACCATAAAGATAGGTGCTGTCAAACAGTTATGTATAAAAATATGCACACCAATGTTATCCATAGTGCAGACAGTATGACACTAGACATGTAGAAATAATCAGAGATGCAGTCCACAATTTATATATAAAGATGTTCACTGTAGTGTTATTCATAATAAGGACAGTTCCTACCTTTGTGTATAATGCCTTCTTGAAAATATGTATGTATTCTGAATGTCAGTAGGATGAAAAACAGACTTACATAGAATAAAGAGGTTTCTATTCCATGAGAACCAGAAATATCATAAATCTCTAATAAAACCTTGCCAAAGTTACAATTTCAGTGAAATACTTCCCAGTATCCTGCTTTATATTCTACTTTGTTTCAGTTTTGTCTTGAGAATGATACTTTTTCTTATTAGTTTCTGTGGTTGTTTCATTCTTACATTTGTACATAATAAAAAAGGAATTCTGAAATACAATAAAGTCCTCAATTAGTTGCACAAACTTGAAGAACCAAAATCAGATAGGCTAATGTTTTTGTTCATTATCTGTTTACTCATATTAAGGATTCAGTTCAGTATATGAGAGGTGTTATAGGGAAAGTAGCACATATTTTATGAAAATTTGGATTTTTGAAAATGAAATATGTAAGTCAAAAACCACCTCTAGTTTAAAAAAAATACAAATACTCAAAGTACTCAACATAAGTTTTGAAATAGGAGAATTATAAATAGGTTACGGGAAAGACTTTCAATTCCTTGGAATAATGAAAGAGCTATTCCAGGTGGAAAATATGGGCTTTCTGGACAACATACACAAATGTGGCTATTTTAGGAGCAATTAGACTGTAATCGAAGGAAAAAGTTTTCCTCAACACTTTAGGATTCCTGGCTGAGTCTGAAAATTAAACTGACAAAGACAGATTCATAAGAGAAGAAAATATACATTTATTTAATATAGTTTTATATGACATAAGAGACTTCATAAGGAAATTAAAACCTGAAGAAACAGACCTGAGTATTTTTATGTTATGTGTGATGAAGACTGGGCTGTCCTATAGCAATAGGACAGGTAAGACAGCGTGAGGTAAGCGGAGTAAAATGGGAAACTTAGCAAGACTTGGTTGTTCAGATTCTTCTCGGTGCCTTTTTTGTCTTCACAGACAAGGATGCTCCTTTCCTCTGGGTATTAGGAAGGCACCTCTCACATGAGGGTTTTACGACCTGTCTCAGGAAAGAAGGTCAGAATGAGCTTTCTGCTTCTACTATTTTCTAAAATGTCTTCACCCTAAAATATTTATTGTGCCCAGGTGCCATATTTTGGGATAGTGTGCCCTGAACTCTATCAGAAGATCATCCCAATGATGAGTGGGCCTGGCAGGTCACAATCATGGAAGAGACAACGTTCCTGTAGACATCACATCCTAGAACTTTCTTTCTTCACCCCTTTGAGTAGAGTTGCAGCTGAGGTTTGTGATAGGGCTGGCATTCCCATGTTTCAAGCTATTGGGCCTGAGTTAAGGCAGATTTTTTTTTCTCCAGGGTCTGGAAAAAAAAATTTAAAAAAATTATATATATATATATGTATATATATATACATACATAAAACTTTGTATTAATAACACACACTAATAATAAGTTTTTGGTACAGATAAGAAGACAAATGATAAATTTATTGTAAATTACTGGAAGTTTTCCTTGACATCTCTATTTCCAGGATGTTAACATAAATGTCAAGCTCTTATATATTCCCTTAGCACTTCCTGTTATAAACAATACTATCAACTGTCTATAAATGTTTATAGTTCTCCTGATTTATTGTAAGCTCCTTAAGGACAGAAAATTTGACTGCAATATTTTGTTTTATTCTTAGCACCTAAAAGGGTAAGAGGCACATACAATGTGTTTGACAAATATCTATTAAATACACAAATAAGTAAGTAAACATTTGTTGAGCAAATGAGTGATTGAGCTCCAGCTGGGAATTTCTGGAAATCTGCTTAAGATCAAACACTCTGGCCTAAGACTTGCCATGATCAGCTCATGAATTTGCCATAAATTAACCCTGATGCTCCATGTACTATACTTCATTCAGGCCAAATTAGCCTTGGCAGTTATATAATTCTCAAAATGAACTATACACATTCAATTTGTTCTTTTATGTATGTCTAGAGCTGATAAAAGAACATAATAGAAAATAATTATTTAATAAATGTTGAGTTGCATGGAAATACAGGGAAGGAAAGCTTTTCCTCTACCCTCTTGGTTTTTTTTTTTTTTTATGAATAGTATATGAATTTATTTGACAAAAGACAGGTTAATGGGAGGAAAAAAAACATGCAAACTGATTTTATGTTAATTTTTTTTTACATATAGAAGGAATTCACAAAAAAGAAATGAAAAACCCAAAGTAGTGGTTAGACTAGACGACTTGCATACCATTTTAACAAAGGAATATAAATTGTGGTAAGGTAACTAAGAAATATATGGTAAAGAAGGGTTTCTTAGTAAGGGTTGTAATGAGGACTAATCTCAGGGTCATCTCCAGTCTTATTGGAATGGAAGGGGCAACATCTTCATAAATGGAAATTCATGTCACATTCACAAAGGGAAATGTAGGCCCTAATTTTAGGCAGAAATGGTGGAGCAAAGAATCTTCCTATGTGTACTATTTCTCAATTGCCCTCACCTCAAAATAATTCTTATGCCAAAGTAGCATCATTCTGGAGTGGGTTATTCTGCCTCCCATTTAAAATTCCCCTTTTGTGAACATTCTAGCATTTGCTAATATTATGTTTGCAGTAGATTGGGATCAGTCCCATAGCCTTCAAAAGAATTTATAATGTCAGGGACGTTATATTTTAGCTTCCAAAATCTCTCATTTATCTCTTCAGCACACTTGTTTACACTTGGTCTCCATAGTCCAAGAGAAAATAATAGATATTAAGTATTCCTAAAGTCTGTTCTGGAGAAGTTCTGTGGATCAATAAATATGCTTTGTATTGGGAAAAAAAAAGTTTAAGTCATTTTCATGGACATATGAAGTGAGAAATGATTCAAAAAGAAGAAAATAAAATTATACCTCTAAGTTATATTGGTTTATTTTTCTCTAAGCCTTACTATCTCAGTGTGCTGCATTTATTTCTTGAAAATTAAATTTCTTGAAGGAGAATGTCATTCCAGGCCTTCTTCAGTTGTCCTCCGATATTTGCATATAACTGCCATTCCAGTGAATATGGGTTTTGCTTAGCAATTAATCAGTGTCAGGATGCCTTCCATTGTAGAAAGTAATTCACATGCAGATAGTTTCCTTAACTTTCCTCATTGAATTCCAAAAAAAAAAAAAAAAAAAAAGTATGAAGCATCTGGATTTTTGACATACCTCTGTCTCAAAAGCTGAAGTGATAATGTTTTCATTGAAGAGATGTAAAACACCTGGGGTGTTAACATTTAATTGAAGCTTGTTTTTTTGAAAGAACAGAAATGAATTTGTACTTTGTCATAAATCATTTCCCTGAAGATGCAGTTGCTCCACAGAAATCAGACAATAGAACTGTTGCCTCATTTGATTTTTAGCCAAATGACCAGATTGAACAATATCTAACAAATATTAATGTGATTGTAATGAAAACAATTAAAATACAAATAAAAACTATCTTGTGATAAATGTATATTTCATTCAACAAAAGCATATATTGTGTATATAATTTTTACTTTTACTTTTTTCAGTCTATAATACCACCTGGCGATATTCAAAGCCAAGTGTGCCCAGAATAATCTTGTCTCATTGAATTTGGAAGAATGCAAATTGTGTTATTAAACTCTCTTACATACAAACAAAACATGTAATGGCAAAGAACATTTTAATTGGTTAAATGTAGAAAACTTCAGGATGGTAGTCTTGGTAAATCATACCATTTTAGAAAGGGAGTCTTTCACATTTTAAATTAAAAAAATAATAAATAACTGAAATTGTCAATCTTCTTTTCTATCTCCCTTGTCCATGACACTAAATAGAAGCTACAGAATTATACACAAAATTTTTATACACAAAAATTTAACATCACCTGTCCATGAAATAATGTAATTTTTTCATCTTTATTTCTGATAAGTACTGAGAATATGTGCAGGAGAAAATTTTAAAGGTAAAATTATGATATAGAAATATAAAATGAATACATTTCACAGATCTTATTTAGCACAATAGTTAGTGTGGGAACTGGCAAAGTATCAAAACTGGTTCAAAGGAGAATTCAAAAAACACATTTGTAAAGACAAATAGAAATACTGAAGTGAAGGTGGAAATATGTGCAAATTTGGCTAATATCCACAGGGCAATAATCAATTACATTTCCACTGGACAAAGTTCATTTGCATTTCTAATGAAAATAATTATTTACATTAGTATTAGTTTTCCACAACTTACAGAATTATAAAATACATTGAAGATCATGAAAGGCTAAAATAATCTGAGTGTTCTGGACAAGATAATACCAGTAATCAATTTTGCCCATTTCAAAGTCTTTTACAGTTTTTCTTGATATATCGTATTTGAATACTTGCCATCTATTTATATGTCGGGGAGCAAGAATTCCTGTCCCTTCAAAGGTCCTTCTGGCTGGACTAAGAATCAGAAAGGCATGAGACAGACTAACAGAGGAGAATCAAATTTAATAGTGTACACACATACAGGGAATCCACACAGACACGGAAATTCAAAAGATGGTCAGGCAAAATGAGGTATATGTGTCATCCTGAACTAGGGAGAAAGAAGTAGGAGTCAGGGACTTCAAGGGAAAGGAATGTAATTCACAGGACAATAAGAACAGATGTTTGGTGATTAGATGTTTGTCTTGCGATACAGATGGGTCACTCAGATAAAATTTATCTCTGCTAATAGAAAGATCCTCAATTTAGATTCTTCTATGTAGTTAAGGGAGGGGCAAAAGTGTCTCTTGAGCCTGTAGGGGCTTGATTGCCTTCAGCTCAGAATAATCTTACCAAAGTGGACCATCTTGGGGTGACATGCTCTTGGCCCCTACCATAAAATAAGTAACTGCAATTAATCTTTACCAAGGATAACTTTAAACTTATGATGTGGTACACAAAGGCAGAAGAAAAATTAGTAAATTTCCTTACAACTTAGAGCCCATGGACAAGTACTTTGAAAAAGGCAGAGTGTCATTCCTCTAGGGATTCAACTACCTGGATGTTGACAATTTGCTAAGGGCGAAAGGCAATCTTAGCCCAACCCCCAGGATCCTGTAAGTCTACTTTAACATATAAAAAGTTCTTTGGAAACTTCCTTTATCTCAACCCCCCCAGGATACATGTTGGCAATCACCTTCCAAGCTTATGACCCACTTATGTACATCTGAAGGGTCTCATGACTAAGGTTTTATTAGACAGTAATAAAAGACATTTTCCTAATAATAGCCCCCTCAAGGTCCTGGAAACCTTGCTTCCAAAAGTCCTTAGATACAACACTATACTTATCCCCCTCTCAACTTGAAAATATATAATGGACCACTCCTCAAGACCACCGTGCAGCTCTTTCTGCCCCTGTGCTTTAATAAAACCACCCTTTTCCACCAAAGACATCTCAAGAATTCTTTCTTGGCTATCGGCTCCGGACCTCACCAACATTCTAAAACTACATCACTTGGCAACCCATTTGGGACACCTCTCACTCTAGAGAGCTTTCTTTCTGTTCTCACCTTCACTTAATAAATTGTCACTTCACCCTTTTGTGTCCATGAGATTCTTTCTTTGAATCCACGAGACAAGAACCCTGAAAGCCTGAAACACATCCCACTTCACACGAGCACTTGTGTAGGTGTTCGGTCTTCCTTTATAATAATTTTTAATGTAATATGAGAGAATACTATGAGTTGTGTTAGGGATAAATTAATTTAAGTGTTCCTAACATGATAAAGCTTGGGATCCTCCAAGGTATGAACAAATTTATTTTGTGATTTATGATGTGGTTTATACATAGATGAGTTTATCTGTCAGCTATCATGTGAATGTCCCCCTGAAATTTTGCAATGTGGTAGACTTGGTTTATTTGGCTAAATGCAAATGTCAGGGGTAACTGAAGCTTTTTATCAGATTCTTAGTGGGACCCCACAATTTGTCAAAGGTTAAAAACTTCTACTCCAGATCAAAATTATTCTGACCTACTTGTCTGCCTGATATTATTTCATTCAATCTTTTGGACTATTTATAGCAGGAAAGACAGCTGGACTAGCACAGACACTCAAATATGCTGGCACGACAAACAGATTTATCTGAAAATCACCCCGGGAGCTCACACTGGGTTGTCTGGATAGTGAACTATTTTGGAGAACCTTGATCTTCCCACTCACACCTCATTTCATCAAAACTGGGTGCATCATAATTGCGTTTCTTACAGGATTGATGGTTTCTTTTCCCAAGTAGGAGGACCCGAATTGACCCTTACCAGACAACTCCTGAGAAGCATTGGAACCTTTACCCCAGCTGTCCATCATGCCAGTTGTTTGATTATTTGCCATTTACCACATAAGGAAGGAGAGCAATGGGCTGATGGGGTACCTCTCCTGGAATGCAGATACACACTACCCTGGCTGTAGAGAGCCCTGGCATGATGCCAGTCTGTGTGATGCTTTCAGAGGACCTGTGTCTTCTATTCTTGATGAACCTTGGTTGCCAAGTTCCTCAATAAAATCTATTCCTATTTCTCAACCTATGCCATAGAATGCTATGGAATTTTTGCTCAGTGCTAGGGAAATACAGTTGGTGATGCAAAAGGGACATAATTTTATCAGAAGTGTTGATTGTAAAGAGATCAAACATACCTCAATCATCATCATAATATATACGTATTCTCTGATTTTTATAATATTTATGAGCCTGCTGAAAAAAATGTGTGCACTTTAAGGGTTCAGAGATACATAAACAAGTATGGTGAACTTGGGGGATGGTACCAGAAACTAAGTGGTAGAAAGACTACGGTGTCCTTCTGGCATGACCCACTATTAGAAAAGGAGATAAGTATGGACATCAGGACTCAGCACCAGGGGTGAATTCAGGGAGAAAAATATTATGGGGTATCATTTGTATACATCCCTATCTCAGCCTATTTGCCAGCTATGTGCACATCACAGGCAAGGAAAACTTATAAAGCAAACGAACAACAACAACAAAAAGTAGTTTTACTTAAGCTTTGGGACCCTAGTAACTATTAGGGAGCAAAAATATTCTGTCCCCTTCAAGGTCCTTTTAGCCAAGCGAAGAATTAAATTGACATGAAACAGATTAACGGGAAGGAATCAAAGTTAATAGTGAACCTACGGAGAACAAACATGGAAATTCCAAAGACAATGAGGCAAAGAAGGTATATAGTCATTCTGAACTAAGGAGAAAGGGGTAGGAGACTGAGACTTCAAAGGGAAGGAATGCAATTCACAGGAAGATTTTTAAAAAAAAGAGTAAATGTTTGCTAGGCCACTAAGAAACAATGGGACATAGAGGATTTGGTCAAACAGGTCTTACTAAGTTCCAACCTGTCTATCATACCTAGTTCATACCATAATGTAGTTATCTATGGTGATAGCTCTCTTCTTGGAGCAGGTCTTCTATCGATCTATCGATCTATCGATCTATCATCTATCTATCTATCATCTATCTATCTATCTATCTATCTATCTATCTATCTATCTATCATCTATCTATCTTTTTTTTTTTTTTTTGGTATTTGAGGGGGAGGTAAAGAGCTTTTCCTGAATCTACTGGATTTTGATTGCTTTTTAACTCAAAACAATCTTCATGCCAAAGAGGCCCACTTCGTGGAAGCCCTCCCTTGGCCCCCAACATAACTCGGATGTAGTGACGCTATAAAAAGAATGGGTCATAAAGAGATAGGAGAAACTTTTCTTCCAACGCTAGAAAATTATGCACAGTTTGTCCAGAGCATTAGAAGGCATTTGTCAAATGCCTGAGATGAGTGACATTTGTGAGAACAGCAGACAGCCGAGGGAGATCAGTTACAAGATGAAAAGAAGTACAAGTGAGCTCTGAGCCATCACCTGGAGCAGCCCAGGAGCAGTGAGGGAGCAAGTATGTGGGCTGTTCAATAACAGAATGCTGGCAGTTCAGCTAGTGATGACAAGAATTTCAAGGGCAATAACATAATTTGACCTGCCTATCCAGAAATGTTTGCATGCATTGCCATGTAAACAGAGGTATAGATTTTGACATCAAATTACTTATTACAACAAAAATGGCATAATCCTTATTGTATACACCTATAACTCTTTCATTTCTTGGATGTATCTTATATACCTTTTTCAAATCGGTATCTCAGCATCATCAGACTCTAAACTCACAGAGCTTAATTTGAAGCCTGGGTTCTCAACATACTGAGAACACCCTCACTTTGGGCTTTGCGCCTGTGGCTTCCTTAGCCTGGAAAGCCCTTTCTCCATTTATATGGTTTATATCATTCTTTGAAACATATCTCTACTCAAATATCACCAAGCCCTCCCCCTTTTAATACAGTTCCTTATTCTTCTCTCCCCCACTTTTTTACCCATCCCTCTGTAGCAGCTGGCCTTGCTTCTTTTTTCTTCTTAGCACTTAGCACTACTCACCTTGACATTATGCATTTATCTGTTTTTGGTCTACCTTTCTTGTTAAATGTGAGCTCCAGGAGAATGAGGACTTTGTAGGGTTTATTACCACCATATTCTTGAAGGCCTAATATAAAGTAGGCCTTTGATAATATTGTTAAAAGGATGGTTGCATCAATTATTTATCATTCACCAATAATTGGTGATTATCAATGGTATGACTTTCTCATAACCAAACTTGTCCTTCATACATAAAAATGGGGATAATAATGCTACATAGCACATATGGTATATGTGAAGATAAATGAGATTATTTTACTAATTATAATGACAGCTAACACTTACTATGCACGGTGCTAACTTCTCTTTTACTCATCTCCCCAACCTACAAAATAGAGACTACAGTTAAATCCACTGATATGTAAGCTGAGGTCAACAGAGTTCAGAAGTGACAGGCATATGATTTTATCTCAGGCAGTCAGATGCCAGCAGGCTCTCCCCAAAACTACACTATGCCATGTCCTTAACACATATAGCATGGGCTCAACTAATGCTGACTAATGTTGTTAGTAACATTATTGTTGTTGTCATTGTCTTATTCTTTTCATGACTGTATAGTGTCCCATCACATGGATATACTATATTTTACTTAAATTCTTGATTACTTTATTCAGGTGCTCCCGTTTTAATAAATCATTACAAGCAATGTCTCAATGTAATCCTCTGTGTATGTCTGAGAAAATATACCTCTACAAAAAAAGTTTCAAAATTGTAATAGGCAGGTCATTTTATTTTATATTAAAGATTTATTTATTTGAGAGATAGAGAGAGTGGGGAGAGGGGCAGCGGGAGATGGAAAGAATCTCAAGCAGACTCCTCACTGAGCATGGGACCCAACATGGGGCTCGATCTCATGACCCTGAGATCATGACCTGGGCTGAAACCAAGTCAGATGCTTAGCTGCCTGAGCTACCCAAGCACCCCTAAGCAGGTCATTTAAAGTTTGACAAATCTTACCGATTTCTGCTTTTGAGAGATTGTGCTTTTACTTTTTGAGTCCCTAGAGAGTATCTCACATACAAATTTGTTGGTCACTTATGCCTTTGTTTTCATCATCACTACTTCATTTTACATTAGTTTACTAATTACTATTAAAAATTCACAAACTCACAGTCTTTGTAAAGCCAAAACAAATTTATCCTATTTGTCTCAATACCCAAACCATTTTGTTTGGCTTTGCTGTTTTCTTTAAAAATCTGTTCTATCTTGGGGCACCCAGGTGGCTCAGTGGGTTAAGCATCTGCCTTCGGGTCGGGTCATGATCCCAGGGTCCTGGGATTGAGCGCCACATCAGGCTCCCCGCTCAGTGGGGAACCTGCTTCTCCTTCCCATTCTGCTCCTCCCCATTGCTTATCCTCTCTCTCTCTCTGTCTCTGTCTCTCTCTCAAATAAATAAATAAAATATTAAAAAAAAAAAACCTGTTCTATCTTTTTTGAACCATGTCATTCCAAAAGAAAGTTCCCAAATTTATGTATATTTTAATGAAGATGGTGCTAATGTTTTCTCCCCTTGATCTCGAAATTTCTAAGTGATTATAAAAACTTCTAATAAGTTATGCGCTATTCATATCTGTAAATATTTTTGGAGGCTTAGCCTAAAGTTCTAAGCAAAGCAACCTCTGGAGTGTTTACTAAACAGCCATAAATGTGCTCTCTGACTTAATATTATTTCACAATGTATTTAAGCAAAAATAAACAAAGAATTTAGAATATACATCACCTTAAACATCAAAGATCACTCAAGAAATAAACATGCTTTATTTTATTTATTTTTTTAAATTATTTATTTATTTATTTATTTATTTATTTATTTATTTATTTAAGGGGGTGAAGAGTGAGAGGGAGAGAAAGAATCTCAAATAGACTCCCCACCGAGCCCCATGTGTGACTCCATCCCAATACCTTGAGATCATGACCTGAGCTGAAATCAAGAGTCAGATGCTTAACCAACTGAGCCACCCAGGTGCCCAAGAAATAAACATATTTTAAAGTCAAGATATACACATCATGTTTATGGTCTCCAGCTCATTGAACGGGGCAGCAGGAGTCACTGTAATCCCTTCTTGAAGAAGACATGCCTTAGCAATGTCACTACAGAGATTACTAAATGCTCCTATAAATACTGAAAACATTTGAGAAGTAGTTATGCCTCAAGATTATAATTAGCATTTCTAAATGGAATAGAGTACAGGTAAGATGGTAACTTATATAAACAAAGTATGAAATGCGACTACAATAATTTTAATTGCTATCACTTTTCCAGTTTTCAAAAGATACTTGAAGAGGTATGCCAACTTAAATTGTCCAATTATTTGGAAGGCGTTATAAAGTACTACTTACGAAAAGCATGTAAAATAAATGAAATTCAGATTATATATATTTGATTATTTCCCCACTTTTGTACAGGCAAGCTGGGAGAGTATGTGCATGGGTGTGTTCCTCTGTGGGATTTGTTTAAAATTCAGAATGGACTTACAATATTCCTGTTATTTATTATCAATGAGATCTATTTTAATTCGATAAGCACAAGAAACTTTTTTTTTTCCTGACAGCGTTAAAATAATACTTAATGAAATTGAATGCATAGAAAGGCTTGTGAAAATTGCAGGAAATTTCCCATCTGAATATGTGTGTCTGCTTTTTTGTGTGTATCTAATACAAACTTAGCTCAATACGGAGTTAAGAACAAGGAAGAAACAACTCTTGTATCTTCCTCTTCTTTTTTATCCTCATTGCCATCCTCTTAGTCCAACCCTGATTATTTCTGCTAAGCTAGTTGCACCAGCCTTTTCAGAGAACTACAAATTGGTTGGATTTGACAGTAAGTCAGCTTTACCTCTAGTAAAAGCTAAGCCAGTTCAGTAAATAAAAACGATTTTATCTGAGCCACAATCTAAAAGGAACAACTATCATATTTTGTAGGTATGCACATTATATCTCAAGCATTATCAAGAATGATGTTATGTGTTAGTTTCCCAAGAAATTAATTTGATAAATTTCATTTTTCTGATATTTTTTTGACACATATCACTTTTTTTTAACTGTGTAGATCTAAGAAACCTAAGGGAATATATCCTAAAAATGTAGAGAAAAATGAAAATGAATTTTTATTTGTAAACCTATGCATTTATTGTCATATTCAATTAACTCAGAAACACATAGATAGTAGGAAACACCTACTGTGTGAAAGACATTGTTGGATGTGTCATAGAGGGTATAACGCCTTAAGAATTGTGATTCCTGTTACAGAGAGCTTGTGATTTCGTTAGAGGAATACTATAGAGTCACATAAAAATAAAATTCAAGGGAGTGTGTAATTTGGCAGAAGGTGAGAGATGTAGACAATGAGTACTATGTAAATTTGTAGGATGAAGAGAATATTTAGTACTTTGCTGGTGAAGAGCCCTTTGATTTACTCATCTTCAACAGAATCACTCTGCTTTTATCTGTTTTATTTGTTTATGCTCCTGGCTAAGATTTCATCTAAAGAGAGGGTTCTGTGTGGGAAAAAATAAGTTTGAAAATCACCGTTCCCATAATGAAGTGGAGCCGTGGCGAAGATTTTTAAAACAATATTGGGTAATCTGACTGAGATGCGTATGCTTGTTTTTGTAATGCATCATGCGGCGCTTTGGGAGCACCTTGATTTACTTCCTAACCTGCCAACCTGACATGCATTTCAAAGTAAATATGGATGCCAGTGTCTTTTCAAATTCTTCAGCCACCTGCCATTGCCTAAAGAGCAAAACCCAAACTTTTTAGCAGAGCACATTCCGCATCGTGACTCCAACTTCCCTTTCTCTGTTCTATTTTTTTTAATTGCAACCTTATCCCTGATAGCACAACCATAACACCCTTGAGATGTCTATTTATAATTTCCATTATTCAAATGAGAAAACTGAGTTTCAGTATGGTCATGCCCCCGTATATGAGAGGCTGTTCTGTAAGCTCAGGTTCATCTGCTTCCGAATGTGTGCTCTTTCCTTAACATGCTCTTTCCCATGAGTCACTCACCTCTACAGTGCCAGTGTTAAATCCATAATCCGCAATATATGTTTGTTAGATGACTAACAAGCAGGGAATTGGACATAAAAGAGAAACACAAGATAGAATTCTACCCTCAAGCTTACCTCTTGATTGGGAACATGGCATAAAATTGTCAAAGCATTTCACGGTCTTTCTGTATAGTTTCTTTTCTAGAGAAAGGGTAGTTTTCCAGTCTCTGATGGTCTCTGAAAACTAATTGTCCATTAATCTCAAAGGCAGTTATTAAACTGTGATAGCAACATTTTGAGAGTTTCTAGTACCTCTTTGGAAAAGTAAAATTGCTACAGTGTCACAGCTTTCTAGAATATTCCATGGATGCTGTGGGCAGGTGAGGAGGGGAGAAATAAAGAGCGGATACATAAGTCATGATCTCTCAAAAGCCTAGAGTGATTTCTATTTCTTTCGTAGCTAAGTACATTTTCTCATTTTGAAAATAAATTGTTTTTTTAAACAAAAATAACAGATGAAGTGCCAGGTTTGCACAGTACACATATTTGACAATATTTCCAAAGAGATACATTTTCATCCAGTCAAGTTAATATTACCCCCACACACACACACATACACACACACACAACTTCCTTCAGTTGACTTATTGGGTTTTTAGATAGTGTTTGACAAGCTCATTTAATATCTCCCAACTTCCCAGGCAGGGCTTAAGAAATGACGTTTGTTTCATCTGCCAACTCAGGGTAACATAAGTCTTTATAGAAAACTTACTCATAGTAACAAAATTTAGAGAAAATGTACATACCATATAAAAACATAGCAGAACTGGAAAGAGCTTCACCTTTTCCATAATTGTACTTAATAAACGACAGCAATCTATTTCTAGTGTCAAGAGAAACTGAGTTAGATCTAATAAAGGTTTTCCCCTCAAGAATACATGTGTCTATCTGTGTGCGTGTGTGTATATCTATGTGTATGCATGTGTGGTTTCCAAAGAATTAGGGCTTTTGACGAAAAGAAGGAGAATATTGTTAAACTCCAAAAGTCAATCTTAAATAAATGCTCTTATTCATTTAGCTTTAGAAAAAAAATGACACACACCTAAATTTGTCCTGGATTAATAAAATGTTCTCAAATCTCCCCTAATATCTCCTATTAAGTATAATATGTCTATGCATTTTATCTTTAATGAGAAACTTGGGGGGTAGAAAAGGTTTTGCTTTGTTATGGGAGCTCAAAAGTTATTTTATCCCTGGTGCAAACCTTTGCTTCTGGATGGGGGGCCGCTGCTCCTGAGTAAAACTGTGAGTCCTTCAAAAGGGTTCTGAAAGCAACTATTATATTTGAAGATAAAAGGATGAAGACATTGCCTGCATTCTGTCCTGTAAACCTTAGGGGTAAATCCTTTGATGTTCAAATGAGAGGACCTTAAATTCCTTTATCTTTCTACTTTCAAAATACTGTCCACGGATTTTTTTTATAAACACTACATTCCATTTTCTATACTGAATGACTGCTATTTTGTATGCAGACTAGATGATAAGTACATTCCATTTGAATGTCAATGTCTCATTACATTTATTTTTCATATCTTCACTAAGGCAGACTATTTCAAAGTAAGTGGAAATCTTGGGTATCATTAATTATATTAACGGAATTAAAATAACCTAGAAAATTCAATACCAAAGAAATATTAACTGTTCCTTCCATTAACTGTTATCAATCAGGATTTTGTTGTCATTTAAAACTGAACAAAACTAAAAATTTTAGTTTCATGGTTCTTCTTGGCTACTATTAAGCATCCGAGAATAAATCTGAAAGAAATTATATGTAACCTGAATTAAGCTATGTTGTAAACCCACTTACTCACAGAGAATGTTCAGTCTTCTGCAAATTCTCACATGTACATTACAAATACTTTGGGGAATCTCTAGGAAAGTTTCATACATACTCCAAAACTTTAGCCTGTTCCCCAGGGTCATAGAGCGATAGCACTCAGGGCTGCTGTGACTCATTAATGATGTGCGGCTTTACCGCTCTGCCCGGCTGTTCCAGGGCAAAGCCCTTCATACAGAACATTGCAAGGGACCACTCCGAAGCACTTATTTTGGGTGACATTTTGAAACTAGGAGCATATAATTGTAATATGATCAAATACACAAAAAGGTAGAAAAGACATTATAATTTCTGTGTATCTATCACCCAGCCAGGAAAATAAAAATATATTATGAATACATTTGAAGACCCTTGTGTAACCTACTCTTAAAACATCCCACTAGTTCTCCATATCATCTAAATGCATTTATTAGAGGCGCCTAGGTGGCTTAGTCAGTTGAGCATCTGACTCTTGAATTCAACTCAGGTCATGATCTTAGGGCCCTGAGATCAAGCTCAGAGTCGGTTCTGCACTGGGCGTGGAGCCTGCAATAGATTCTCAGTCTTCCTCTCTCTTTGCCTCTCCCCCTTGCGTGGCTTGTGCGCTCTCTCTCTCTCTCTTAAAACAAGATAGATGATTGATAGATGGATTGATAGATAGATAGATAGATAGATAGATGCATTCATTTATATTTTCATATCCATATGTATCATTAAGCAACATAATTTTGCATGATGTAAATATCATATAAATGGCATTATGATATATCTAGTTCTCTTTCCCTTTGCCCTTTCAACATTATGTTTATTTTTTCAGTATTTATTTTTCAACATTAATTTCCTTACCTTTCACTCTTGTTTAAGCATTTTCATTGACATGTAGTTTTTCTTGGTATATCTTTACCAGATTTATTAAAATATAAACTAATTTAGACATTATGCCATTGGCACAGAAGTAAAGAATTGGAAGAAAGGAACAAAAATAAAGAATATATATAACTGTCATATACCAAGTTACCAACGATAATATTGCTGCGACTTGGTATATGACAGTAATTGTAGCTCATTTGGGGAAAAAAACTGATAAAAGAGGTTGGAAAAACTGGTTATTCTCATGGGAAAAATATAGGATTTCTATCATATATACACACATAAGTCAGTTTCAAGTGAAAATGAAAACTTTGAAACCGAGAAGTAAATCCATGGTACTCTTCCCATAACTTTGGGATCATGTGATGGCTTTATAATGTGTCAGCTTGCCAGGCTGAACTGCGTTTCCTGAATTCTGTTCCTTGTACGCTTCCTGTTAGAATAGGCTGCTGGAGACATTCTCTGCTGTTCAGAGGGAGGTAGCAGCTGAACCTATAGTTGCTTTGTCTTCCCCGGATTTTATCTTCAAGTTTTCTGACTACTGGGTGAGGTGTGTGCTTACTTCCACGACAAAGGGCCCCAGCCTCTGTTGGATACCCAGCAGATGCCCAGTCACTGATGACAGAGGTAAGAAAAAAAGACACAGTTTTTGCAGGGCACCTGGATGGCTCTGTCGGTCAAGCGTCAGACTCTTGATTTCAGCTCAGGTTATGATTTCAGGGTTGTGGGATCAGCCCCATGTCAGGCTCTGCACTCAGCATGGAGTCTGCTTGGGATTCTCTTTCTCTCTCCCTCTGCCCCTCCCCCACCTATAAAATGAATGAATGAATGAATAATAAATAAATAAAATTAAAAAAAAAAGGAAAGAAAGAAAAAAGACAAGAGCTTTCGTCCATCTTTGTGGGATTCCAGCTCATGCTCTTGAGATTCTGGCCTGTTTGTGATCATTCTTTCCTGACAGCCTACCTGGCCAACTTCAAGTTCTAAAGTCAGAAGCAGAGACAGTCTTCCTAGAGATTGCTTAGACCCCACATATAACCCCAACTACAGTCATAGTTGCATTATTCTCTGGAAGTCTCCTCAGCCTCAAATAAAACAGATTCTGTTGAACCTTGCACCAACATTTCACCAGGCCTGTGTAAACTCACTATATTTTTACAACTGTCATAGAGATACTCTATACAAATATATTAATACATTTTCTCCATTCTTGAGGCATGATCTTAATTCTGTGTTAAATTGCAAATTTTTTTTAAAGAGTGAATTTTTAAGTTATGGCTGTTACAGTTATGGGTGTCTTAAAAATATCAATCATATTATATTTTTTATGTTTTCTTAGTCTAAAATATGAACTCAATTTTTTAAAAAAAATTGTGATTCATGTGTATCAAAACATAAAATTATAATTCCATTCCTTTTTCTAAATGAAACATACAAATAAGTGGCATACTACTTAAACATTCAAATTTGTTACTCAGGGAATCAAATCTGCTGTCTGAATGTATCCAGAAAATTCTAGAGTCTAAAGCACTTTTTAATAAATTAGAGAAAATAAGAGCTGTTCTAAGTTAAATCATTATCTCTTTCCATCTGTTGAAGCTATGGACTTCTTAAAATTTAATTTTCAAAATTGGAAGATGAAAAGCGGATACCATGGTTGAAAACAGATTCTAATATCCCTTGCTTCCCAAGCTTATCAAAGTCTTTCTCCCTGGGTGTACTCTCATATTTACTCTTTTTACAGTGAGTAATGATGTAAATATTGATGCAAGCCAGCATCATGTCTCACCTTTTCTAACTTTGTACTCTATCAAACTGATCAAGCACATCAAATCTATTTTAATTACTGGAATGGGCTCTCCTTTTCTTTCCACCACCAAACTGAGATTTTGTACATGCTCTTGTGTCAGAGACATTGCCTCCATTCTTCTCCATCCATCGGGACAGGGACCGTGTCCAGCTTCATCATTGTATGCCCACAACACCACAACTGCATCATGCGTGGCACATAATAAGCACAGAATGAAACCTTCTTTGATCGATTCCTAATAGAACTTCACGCTATTCTGTATTTTCCTCTCTAATCAACCACTTTCACTTTCTACGCCCTTCTCCAAATTTCATGACTGTCTTGAATCTTCCTCCATAACTTACAACACCCAACAGAAAATATTTCATGTAATTATTTTATCCCTTTATTATTTCCAGTGAAGAAAGAGTATTTTTCTGCCCTCATAATAGTTATCTGTAAATCATTAGTACTGTGATCAAGAGTAACTATACCAACTAGACTCTACGTAGGAACTAGCTACCACACTTAAATTGCATAATCTGTTTGGAGTTTAATAAAAATAATATTTACAAAAGTATAGGCAGGATTAAGAGAAAAGAAAAACCACAGGACAGTGCAATACTCTGGGGCAAGTAGCACTGTTAACATATCTAGAGGGGAGCAGGTTATCAGAACCTTGTAGAAGAGAGTCATGTGGGGAGGGTCATGTTGAAATAGTTGTAGCTTTTGGTCTAAGGAAGCAACCAGGCCTACAGGGCATAAGAAGAGAGCAGGCAATGACATTCTGGCACTCTCTCCTCTGTCTCTCTGCTCTCTTGCTGATGAGTCCCTTTGGTCATACCCCAGAAGTAGGAGAGCCTTATCGCCATACAAGTCAGCCTCCAAGGACAGAGAGCAAGACAAAGAAGCTTAAAGCATAGATTTGAAAGACAAATGAAAAATATTCAGCAAAATAGTTAGTTACTATTCCTATAAATAAGAAAATAATGTATTTGCTTAATGTTCAAAATTTCAAACGCTTTATATATGTCCTTAACCATAAAAATTCTATAAAATAACAATAATATATATTTTAAAAGATACTAAAAGAGCACTAAAACCATGGATTGAAATCGATAAAAATTGTTTTGAACCAGGACTAAATTAGAAAACATGTCGCAGTCTTTCTTAAGCTGTACTTCTTTCAACTGGAATGTCTTCTATAGAATGAAATGTCCAGTATATAGCTGTTGTGTTGTGGCCCCTGAGTTTTAAGTGTCTGCCCAATCTGCTTGATGTAACTGTGCTCTCAATTTGAGCTGTAATATGAAGAATGTTAGAGGCAAGTATTTTGGTCACTAATATATTAAAAGCATATTTCTCATTGACAAAATTAAGAAGACAACTTTCAAATCACTAATAGCCGTTTCCATTTTGAATAGAGCTATGAATTGAAGGATTGATTTTTAGATTAATAATGGAAAGACATAATTCATGTTTACACATGCTTATCTGTTTTACGCTCTTTAAATACATTAAAGTATATTCATTAAGAATTTATCTTGTTTCAAACCATGATCCAGTTGACAAAAATACCTTGATATGTTTGGACAGGCCTTATTTGTCTTTCTTTCTCCAACAATTACCATGGTACTTGGCATAGAGTAGAATCAGGATACACATATTTTGATGAGTTCATGTATAAAAAAAGCATAAAATGTTGTCTGCAATATAATAGAAGTATGTACTGGTGACAGAAAAAGCCCAAAAGAAGTGGTCAATTCAAACACTAGAGGACTACTGCTCACTAGTCATGTCTGCAGTAATGAGGACATACTCTGTATCTACACCATTTAATGCGGTAGCTACTAGCCATTCATGGTTATTAATCCTTCGAAATACGGTTGGTGCACTTGAAATGAGAAGCTGAATTTTAAATTCCATTTTAATGAATTAAATGTAAGTGGCTAGTGGCTACTGTATGGTAATAATGGGCAGTGCAGTCCTAGAGAGAGAAGAGTGGTCTGAAAAGCCTTTATAGAAAAGGCCAACTTTGACATCATCCGAGTCTTTAAAAAAAAAGTTGGTATTTACAAGGTGATTGCCACCAAGCAGGTTTGGAGTGAGGCTCCAGAAGCTATACTACGTGCTCACTGGTCACCCCACAACCCCAGCAGTGGTTCTAATACTCTAGCTGCTCCGGTGAGCACAGTTGGAGACAGACCAGCCTACCTGGGATACAAGATAAGGCTGAAGATAGTGGCCTAAGAAATGCGAACATTTAAGAAGTAAAGACAGAGAAAAAGACAGAGAGGGCCTGCCAGCTCTGTGGAATGAGACAAGGGGACGTTTCTCGAGTCAGGCAGAGAGGGGCGGGAGATGAATGGAGTGGTCAGCAGTTTATTGCCAGAATTCAATTAAGAGGTGGACGGAGGCAACAACAATGGATTTGGCAATTAGGCAGCTGGTGGCGGTGCTCTTTGCGATTCAGTGGACTGGTGCTAACTGCCAGAGGCTTCACGGTATTGATACATGTGTTAACTTTAAACAGAGCAAAAAGCAATTTTATTTAAGTAAAAAAATGAGTTTCTCCGGGAATAGCAGAGGAATCGCAATTCAGGACAACCAAACTATGGGGAACCACAGTCAAATCTGAAGAGACAAAGGGAAGGTCAGCTTTTATTAGGTTTTAGGAGGAAAATGGGGAGGGCTGTTTTGAACTAAAGTTTATTGGAAGAGAACAAGAGTTTGAGGTTGTGACAGTCTCTCACTGGCTCAAGCAAGGGTTACTGCATTGTTGCTGGGGCAGGGAGGGAGCTTGCTTCCTTTTCGTAAAAGCAGGAGATAAATTCCTATGTGAAAAGCACCCTTCCTCGTGGAAATAATTCTTATCTTCCTTCTTCCTGCTGCTTATGCAGATCGCAAATCACAGTCTCTGCAGGCGAGCTTCCCCCCTGCCCCCCTACCACTCCTGCCCCCTACCCCAATTATCCACCCCCCCAATCAGGACTTCCCAACTCTATTTGAAATGAAGTTTCCTTTATTCACACAGATGGGAGGTGAAGGAGTGAGTAATTATTTTGAGGATGATTTCATAAAAAGAAATGATAAGGCAACAAGAAAGGAAAGTAGGTTTAAGGGTGGCTTTTTTTTTTTTTAAGATTTTTATTTATTTATTTATTTATGTGACAGAGAGACAGCCAGCGAGAGAGGGAACACAGCAGGGGAAGTGGGAGAGGAAGAAGCAGGCTCCCAGCAGAGAAGCCTGATGTGGGACTCGATCCTGAAACGCCGGGATCACGCCCTGAGCCGAAGGCAGAAGCTTAACAACTGTGTTACCCAGACGCCCCTAAGTGTGGCTTTTTTTAATCGGGAAGATTTGAGTTTATAGTGTGGGGGTTCAGTTTATGTCATCCCCAAAAATGCCACTTTGGCATATTGATTACTTTGAATTAAAGGTACTTGAAAAACAGCTGGGGCAAGAAAGATAGCTACTTGGTTCCCCTAAAAGCAAGAGATTCATCTCCCATGTGGAAGGCACCCTCCCTGTAGCGGGAGGGAAGAAGGCACCGTTATCACTGGGGATGAGGAATTTAGCACACCTTGTAACCCCTTCACCGTTTTATTACCCCTAGCCCTCACCCTTTGTCTTGTCAATTCCTCACAAATTTATTGTTCCTTTGTCTAACAGGTATAAGAGCTTCCTGCTCTGATCACTGCTTTGCATCTGTGGCTCCCGTAGGTGTGTACATAATTAAATTTATTTTTCTCCTGTAATCTTTTTGTTACATGAAGATTTCAGCCAAGAACCTGGAAGGGTATAAGAAAAATTATTTTTCCTCCCCTACAGTAGCCTCTCAGGAAAGACTAAGAATACATAATGAGCCCCAAGTATACCACTTGGAATAGTCTCTAAAAAAGCTTCCCTTTGCCACCTGACCTCTTCTCTTTCATGAGCATAGCGTAAGTCCATCTCTCTGGGTGAAACAAACTCCCTTCCCTGTCCAGTCTGGCCTCATCACTACCTGCCAGTACGGTACAAGTAGTATTCTACCATCCTCCGCGTGCCTAGTATTAACACAACTACAATCTTTCTTCTCTCAGCTCCACTTTCTAAAACAAATACTAAAGTAATATAAACGTCAAAAACCATATGTAGAACACCACATCACTATATTCTTTGTACTAAATAGTGATGTACTTTAGGACAGCTGCAAAGAATTTAAGAGACAACTCTGTGAAATCAGAAGTTCTGAGTATGAGTCCCAACTGCCCATTATTAATTATAAATGACGGACCGCAGAAATGTAGTTTACCTATCCAAGCTCTTCCAACATGTCTCTCATAGGATTTCTTGGAGAACTGTCAAAATCCAGAAAATGGAAATCTTATATTAAATGAGGTACATTTAATAATGATACCTCCTTCTAAGTATGTTTTCTTTCAGTTTTCTTTTTGAGCTATAATTCACATACCCTAAATTCACCCATTTAAAGTGTACAATTCAACTGTTTTTAATATATTAACAGAGTTGTACAATCACTGCAATTAACCTTAGAATATTTTCATTACCCCAGAAAGAAACCCCACACATTTTAGCTCACCTTCCAATCCTCTTATTTCTCCACTCCCACCCCTCCAGCCCTAGGCAATGACTAATCAATCTATTCTCTGTCTCTACAGACTCTGGACATTTTATTATATAAATGGTATCATATAAGATGTGGTCATTCATAACTGGTTTCTTTCAATGTGCATCCATATTGTAGCACATATCAGTACTTCATTAATTCTATGGGCAGATACTCTACGATATAGATATGCCACACTTTATTTTTCCATTCACCAGTTGCTCGACATTTGGGTGTTTCCACTTTTTGGCTTCTGTGAATAATACTGCCGATGAACATTCATATGCAAGTTTTTGCATGGACATTTTTTTTTTCCCTTGGGACTAAACCTACAAGTGGAATTACTAAGTTACATAATAACTCTATCTTTAACCTTTTGAGAAACTGCCAGATTGTTTTTAATGTACCTGCCTAGACGTGTTCAAATAAGTTAAGTTTTCCTCTATCAATCTCTGTTTTATCTTTGGGTCTGAACTTGGATGTTGCTGAATCAGAAAGCATTCTGAGTTAGGCCCCCTTCCTTTGTGCTCACATGTATTCTATGGTTACATCATAATAGCACATCATGCTATATGCTAATTGAACATCCATTTTTCTAACATCTTTGCGAGTGCATTCTGCACTGCTGGTCGCCCAATTCTAAAAGCATAGTAGGTATACAATCAATACTTGTGGACCGAATCAAAGTTTTAGAGTTATAAGGGATTTTTATGTTCTTTATATTTCTTTGAAGTTTCTATTTTTTAATAATGAGCATGTGTTACTTTTTGCACTACTTTTATAGACAAAGTTATGTAATTATAATGTGTAACTATAATTATACATAGCTATATAATTATATATGTAAATTATCTAATTTGCTTCTAATTACTTCTACTGAGCATGTTTAATTATATTATCAGGTAAAAATCACCTTATAACCTTCTTTAAAATATGTGATATCAACTATTTTTCTTTAGTTTAGAAAAAAATGCCTTAAAATGTTTATAATAGCCCTTTTGGGTGGTAGCTTTTTTGTAAGGTGTATTTTTATATGTTCCATTTCTCTATAGTAAAAATGATTTGTATTATATTTAAAAAGATTCTTATTTTGGAAAGTTGCATTCAGTTTCCTTTGCATTGAGTCTATGCTCAACAAGAAACCTCATAAACTGGATTTAGTTTCCAAGGAGTATTGAAAATTCCCTAAGCAGAAAACATGAATATTGCAATCTTTCGAAAGGTAAACATAGCCCCTAATATACAATGAACACATTGTCATTCTGGAACTTTATTTAATAAATCAGTTTCCGATAGCTTGATCAACTCTGAATGCACTAACACAACTGAGCTTTCACATGTGTAAAATTAAGAACCTGAGTATATGTGATGACAACTTCAAGATACCGCCATCATAGAGGACTCAGCCTACAGTTGGCAGCCAGTCTCCCTATATGATGCATCTATTTTATTACTGGGAACTTTTGTCAAACATACAATGGCTCAGATGATCCCCATCTTTTATAGCACAGAGGACTGCATTTTGAACAGAGTGAGCCTCAGTTGGTGAGTTGGTATGTGATTGCTTCCATACAGTGTGTACTCTCTAACACAAAATAAAAGAGTGGTTAAGATGTAGACTTTCTAGCCAGACAGAGTAGGAATCCTAGCTCTGAATCTTAGCAGATTCATTTTTTTTTAATTTATTTTTAAAAATATTTTATTTATTTATTTGACAGAGAGAGAGCGAGAGCCAGTGAGAGAGGGAACACAAGCAGGGGGAATGGGAGAGGAAGAATCAGGCTCCCAGTGGAGCAGGGAGCCCGATGTGGGGCTCCATCCCAGGACCCTGGGATCACGACCCGAGCAGAAGGCAGACGCTTAACAACAAAGCCACCCAGGCACCCCTGAATCTTAGCAGATTCAGAGGAAATTTGGATATATTATCCACCTCTCTGTCCCTCTGTTTTCTCATTTGTGAAATGGACACACAGTACTTACATCATAGGATTTATGCAAGGATCTTACGTATCAGTGCTTGCATAACCATTATATGTGCAGAGAATATAATTAGCACTATGTAAATATTAGCTAAGATAACTATTCACTTTAGCCAAGGACTAGATGATTTTGAACGTTTGACTGTATTTCCTTTAAATCAGTCTGTACTTTAGACATTTTATTAATTTAGGCTCTCACATCCTCAAATGGTTCAAAATATTGAGCCTTTATTTACTTTCTAATGTCTTCTTTACTCACATTTTGAACCAAAGAGTCTAATAATGCATATAAATATAAATTGAAAACACATTGATTTTTTTGATCCATTATATTAACTAAAAATTCAAGTAGAGTGGAAAACTTAGCTAGAAAGCCCTAACCCTATTGGAGTTGAAAAGATGTTCCATTACTTGTGGAAATTAGTGTGCTAGACATACCTTCACATGTTTAGTGAAGGGAATATAATTAGAGAAAATTTTAAAAATGTACTTCCTTTTAGAATTAAATGTTGAAAGCGCTGTAACCTCAGATTAAATACGAGCAGCCTCTGGTAAAGTGAATGAAAAAGGTGCTTTAAAAATCACCACTGGGGAATTTAAGGAAATAACTTTCACATTAATAAGTTAAAGCTATCAGTGTAGAGTTTCGTCCATTCTCCCTTGAGCTGTTATTACTTGCCTGGCGAAGGGAATCGTTATATTAAAAGCCAACTTTGGATTTTTCTTTCCTTTTTTTTCTATAAATGCAATGCATTGATCATCCCTTTAATCATTCTTTTTCAGTTACTATTGCCTTTAAGGAGTAACAGAATTTAGTGCTCTGTAAAAGAGAAATGACACAATGTAGGGCAACAAAGTCAAGGCCGAAAGCGCAACCTGCGCTGTACCTGCGGATTGATTGCATTGCCTTGATAGGAGAATGTCCTCTTTGGGCGGCTTTGTGCTTGTAATTCTCAGCCTCTACTCCCGTGATTCTCGGCTTTGACTACACATTAGAATCAACTGGGGTGCTTTTAAAAATTCTAGTGTCCAGGCTGCACCACAGGCCGATTAAATCAGAATCTCTGGGAGTGAGACCCAGGTGTCAGTATTTGTTAAAACTCCCCAAGTAATATTAATGTGTAGCCAAGGGAGGGAGCCACTGCTCCGGAAAATCTCTTCCACCTCCCTGGGAAAATACATGAGGGGCCATTTCATACGACCAATACTCTATTCATTAGTAATCATGTCACATTGCTCACCAGAAGAGTTGGGGAGCTTTTGGGGATGATATTTGGTTTTTTTTGTTGTTGTTGTGACCTGGAAGCACTTCATCTCACATGACATTAGAGGTGGAGAAACTCAACTCATTGGATCTTACTAGTATGCTCTCAGATGCTTTGGATGACTTAGGCAGATAATGATTTAAAAAGACAGATATAAATGAAGAGGAAATGTCTAAACCATTGGCTATTTATTTTAAAATGTGATTAAAAGCTATTTTTTTAAAGAATAATATAATGTCAAGTATAGCATCTGTTTTATTCAGGTTTGTCTCAATTTATTATGCCGTCTGAATAACAGTATTCCTCCACCACAGATTAATAACAACAATGATAGTAAACACTTTGCATATATGTTAAGCTTGTGGAGAGAAACTTTCACATATGTGACTCTGTAAAGTCAGTAGAGCACCTGCTATATTGCTATGTCTGGTTCAGAAAGGAGGAAACTAAGCCTCAAAATCTTTCCCAAGATTATTCAGCTAATAAGTGCATTTTTTCTAAGACTCCCATACCTACCTCCTCATTCTCACTTCAGTACACTTTATTCAGGTGGTTCTATTCAATTGGGTCGGATTATGACGGCCCCTGACCAACGTCTTGCAAAGCCAGTGGTCAGTTCTCCACCCTCATCTTATTTCTTCTTCCAGCATTATTCAACAGAGCTGGGCATGTCCTTCTTGAAACATTTTTAAATCGTTCTAATAATTCCAAATTCTTCTGATTTTTTCTCCCATCCCAACAATGACTTCTTCAGAGTGTGGCTGGCTCTTCCTCCTCCTCACCTACCTTCAAATGATGGAGTTCCACCAGGTCTTGGTACTAGACCCTCTTTAGGATTCTACCTAATTTCCCTCCCTGGATAATTTCATAAGTCACGTAACTTACATAAGATATACCTAAGATGATACAGCCCACATTTATGTTTCAAGCCCCAACTTCTCCACTGACCTTCGTCTATTACACCACTTTTCCTCTTGCATGTCCGCTACACACTTTGAACTTCACCAATACCTAAATAGTCTACCCGATTTTATCCTCAGATCTGCTATGCTACTTCCCAGGACTTCAATGCTCTTATCTGGACTACAACAGGAAGGTCTTAATTTTCTCTCTGCTTCTACTCCTATCTCCACATTGACCATTTCTCTCAGAAACCAGAGGGATCTTTTCACAGACCGCAGCACATCCTTGTTTAGTATGCTCCAGTGACATCCAAATTCCTTACCATGAGCTGAATATCCACGTATAATCTGATTTCTGCCTCCCTCTTTTACCCACTCATTCACTCAAAAAGTATTTATTATTCACCTATCATATGCTCCAAAGGATCCGTCATGTATTTGCTCATGTGGAACCAACATATTGATTGGAAAGGAACAGCTAAAGGGGAAGAGGATGTGTGTGTGTTTTGTGTGTGTGTGTGTGTGTGTGTAGTTGAATGTTTGTTGAAAATAGTATGGTCCAGAGAAGTCTCTCTGCCTCTGTCCCTGATGGGGTGACATTTGGGAAATACTTAAATGAGATCAGGCGGGGACTCTCTGGAATGAGATATGCCGAAATCCTTTATCACCCCTACATTGTCCATATCTTACAGATACATAGTAGCCTTTTTTCTGTAATTTTAACACTTCTATCTTATTCTTGCCCTAGTGTCTTTGTACTCTCAATCTTCTCTTTTCTTGGGGACCTCACCCGATGTTAGCCTGTGTTCATGCCATCATTTGGATTTCAACCAAACATCACATCCTCAAGTGGCCGCTCCCTGAGCACCCTAACTCCCTCCACACCCTCTATTACTTTCGCTGTTTAGTCCACTTGCCAATGTTTCATTAGTTACTTTTTAGCTTCATTTATCACAATCTGAAATATTTTGCTTTTGGGTAGAGAAGGGTTATTGTTATTCTTTTTGGTCCATGAGTGCAATACCTTACTAGCCTTATTCACTGCTGTGTACCCAGAACACAGAATAGTGTCTATAAACTAGTCTCTTTTTTTAAAATGTAAGACTGGACTTGAACCCAGATCTTCAGACTTCATGTTTTTTCCACTGTACTACAGTAGTCAATTGCTCATTATTATAGGTTGCCCAGTATCTCATAACCTCTATTTGCTTTGGCTATTTTCACTTTTTCCTTATGTAAAGAATCTAATCGGCCTCTATCACCAGCATTAGGTCATTCACTTAAAGTGATCGGTTGAGCTAATCTGGTTAGTTAGGTTAGCTGTTAGACCAGAAAAAATATGTTGATTTTTTAAAAAAAAATTTAATTTAAATTCAATTAATTGACATATAATGTATTTTTGGTTTCAGAGATACAGGCCTGTGATTCGTCAGTCTTATATAATACCCAGTGCTCATTATATCACATGCCTTCCTTCATGTCTGTCACCCAGTTTGATCCCCTTTAGAATAGTGACTTTTCTACCCTGCCTCCACATGAGAATCTCCAGAGAGGGGGGATTTTATAATATGCCCATGCCTGTACCTCACCTCTAGAGGTCTGGTATACTCCGCTCAGGGTACAGCCAGGAAAAATTTCCTCCAGTGATTTTAATGTATAACCAAGACTGAGAAACACTGCTCTAGGAAAAAGTTGCCCACCCAAAATGAAGTGACAAAATAAGAAAAGCGATAACTGACTGTTTACACAAAGCGCTGCTTTGAAAAGTGCTTTGAGGATTACATACAACTCTTTTTAAATTACCTCGATAAAATCGGAATGGCATATGGAATGTATGGGGCGTATTACAGGAAAGCATATGAGTATCACTATCAGGAAACAGGTTTACGGACCCTAATAGGATGAGAGAGATTTTGAGCTGCTTCTCTGCAGGAGAATAATGCTTTTCTCTCCTGGTATCCTTTCCTCATGGCCCTGAATTATGGCAAAGGAAAGTAAAATGGAACCCTGGAGGAGCCCCTGCAGGAAATCCATGTGAGAAAAATACCACACTTTCTAAGTGTATGCTGAATAGGTGGGAGTTACAGAATCATTCGTGCACCTGACTTCTATACTTCCAACGTTTCTGATCTCAGGCAATAATTATTGAGTACATCAGCAAAGTATTATTAAATAACTATCATCGTTGAATAAATATAATGTCTTTAGAGACCATTATTTAATGCAACACCAAAGTAAATGCTTCATGTACATTACCACATTTTATTCTCATAAAATCTTTCCAGGTAGGTATTTTTAATCATTATTTTTCAAATCAAGAAATAGGCTGAGAAAAATGAGACACTGTGTTCAAAATCACACAGCTAAAAAGTGATGCAGTGTTCAAAGTTAAGTTTTTTTGAACTAGAAAACCATGCCCTTTGACAACAGTACTCCGCAGTACTAACCACGATGGGTCAAATGTTCTGTCAGGTGCTAGGCAAGAACACTCAAAGAGAGTAAGCTGTAACTGGTAGACTTCAAGGAGCATTTCCGGAGTGAGAAAATGTTCCTGAAGGCTACCAATGTTCTTTCTCTCTCCTCTCCATCTGCTTCCAACTAAATCAACAGATTGTCTCGAAATAGATCTTTCTTGAGGATTATAACACAAGGATGAACAACCTGCCTTAGAAGAGGAGTATCTTTCTCTCGAAGCCAGATACGGAGATCATAATGAATGCGGGGTCTTGGCATGGAGTTAAGGAATAGCGATGGGTCATGGCTTTGAAGTTTGCAGCTAGAGCCGGAGAAGGTGAACTGCTTAGCTGGCAGCCTCCCACCCAAATTGGAGTCAGACCACCACAGAACAGAACTTTGGCAGGGATGCTGGGGAGTTTATCTAATCAGGCTTTGGGATTCCCAAGTCCAGATTGAGAAAAACTAAAACTGCAGCTCCTGATAAGATGATGACGAGACTCTTAAAAATGAAAACGTGAAGATTATACGGAGCTAGGTGACACCTTTCATTTGCATGCCTTTCCTGGAGCCATCCGAAGAGAAATTCCAACGATTCATTTGACTTCTGTCATAACCCTGTAAGCAAAAGCCACCAGCAGCCTGTAAAATAAGGGGGTGTGTGGGAGCCTGCAACAAAGGCTTTGAGAAAACCACATGCACATATGCCATTCTTCTAACTAGATTTTGTGCTTTTTATGTGTTCAGTCAAGAATGAAAACAATATTATAAATGTTATGCTTTCCAGGCTTGACAGATGCTCATCTTAGGATGGAGTTACATACACAGATAGAAAATGAGCTGTAACAAGTTCTTTGCAGAGGATAAGTGGGTGTTTTTGGAATCCTTGATGAAAACCCACTGTAGCATATACATTTTTTTCCCTTATTACCCAGATTTATTCTGTAAAGCTTTCCTTCCACCATTTTTACCAACCAACTGACAATTTTCCGTGTTCCTGTGTTATTACAGCTTACTTGGTATAAAGCAGAAACGATGTTTTACAGCAGCTCTATGAAGTACCATTGAGAATTAAATTGCTTTCCTTTCTTCCTCATCATTGTGAATCTGGTGCAGATGAAGATGGAAGATTGGCAGCCAGGGAGTCAAAAGTCCTCTGTCATCTATGAGATACACATGATATGGGCAGAGGCAGCCCAAACTTCCCTCTCCACAGCCATATGCCAGCTTTCAAACCTTGGAGAAAGAGCTCTGTGGGAAAGTATGTCATTTGTAAAAGATAGGATTTTGAGATAGGCTTTCTTTTAAAAAAATTAAAAAGGCATTGGGTTTTATAAAGCAGTTAGAAGGAAAATAACAAGTTGGGAGTCGGGGAAACAGTTTACAAAGGTGTTCTTTGGGTTCCTATTTAGTTCGAGAACAATGTAAGCTGCACTCCTTTTTCCTTTTTTGTTTTGGTTTGGTTTTGCTTCTTACCTTCATCAGTGTGTCTGCCACTCTGGAATTTGCTGCCCATTTTTGTTGTGTCTGAATAGGCTCTGTTCCTGTAACAAACTACTTTATCGGCCATAGCCAAGTCCTGAGGCTCCCTATAAAAAGACACAGTCTGAAACCCTAGACCATCGCGGAATGTCTCCACATGCTGCTTCTTTCACGTCTGTCTCTGTTTCCAACCTGTCTGCTCTTGCCTAAGTGATTTAGCTTTCTCATTGCCTTGCACCTGGTCTCGCCTCACAGCTTAGCTTGAATCCAGCTTTGTTCCTGGACAAATCTTTCAGCTTCCATCTTGCAAGTTGGGAGTCAGGTCCATACCACTCTATATGGAATCCAGGCTCTAGAAAACCTGGTCCGGGCTCAGGGAGTTCTGACAGGATACATCCCAGGCAGCAATTACCATGGATGGATTTCTTTCCATCCTGCCAGGAACCTTTTTTCCCCCTCTTGTTTTGCATGGATTTCAAAGAGTGTCTAAGCTGTCAAAGGGTTCACCTTGAGAAAGCTCACCAAATGCTCAGGTCAAACCTTTGATTTCACTTTTCCTCAGTCATCCAGCTGCACTCCAACCCACAGCATCTACCTTCCTGTCCTCCTGACGTGGGAGTTTGGCGGCAAATCCATTGAGCTTATTTTGTTAAGCATAGCCTTGCATAACGCAACCTTCAATAAACTTTCCTCATTATTACGGTGAGCGCGCTAACTGACCCCATGATTATACTGTGCCTGCATTACATTCTTCATCTCCCAGTGCAAACCTGCACCCCCTGTGATCCCTATTTTTGTTGATGGCATCACCACTTTCGCAGACTCACAGCCCTAAGTAGCAGGGACTTCTCTTTGATTTATCCCTTGCTGACACATTCAATCTCTTGGCAAATCCTGTTGATTTTCATCCATCCCCAATTCTCTCTTCCTACTACCATAATCCTTATTTGTTTAGATGGACTATTGAAAGTGTCCCAGTTTGCCCTCCTGCCTGCTGATTTTTCCCCTTTGAATTCCATTTTATACCTTACTGCCAGATTAAGCTTTCTGAGGCATTTCAATTTCTGTTATTCATTTACTTGTGTGATTAGGGGCATGGCAATGAATTCCTATAAATTTCAGTTTCTTCTCTGTAAAATTATCATCATAATCACTCAAAATAGTGTTATTATTTTTTAAGTGTTACATCGTCACAGAATAAAGCATAGAGCTCTGAGCCTGCTCTTACAAGCTTTCAAATTTCCTATTTAGTCAAATTTATTTCCCAGCTGTTCTCCTTCGTCTACACTTCCGATGCTGCAAGGGTGATCAGAAGATGGCAATGTTAACATCTAATAACCCCCAGGTACCAGAATGATTTTAATCACTTCTACATGGATTAGCTCATTTAAACCTCAAACTAGAATGTAGGCAGAATTACAGTTCCCCTTTGTTCAAATGGGAAATTAAAGTTGAAAGAAATTAAAGTAACTTGTCCCAAACTCCACAGCAAAAGTGGAGAAACTAAGATTTGAACCCAAACAACGTCCCTCAGAGGTTGTAATTAGGCGGTGTTCTAAATACACATATCAGCTAGATCTCTTTTTTTTTTTTAACATTAGTCTTTCAAAACTTTTTTTTAATCACGAAAAATTAGCAACAGACAGACAAGTGAACAAATATGAACAGTTCACTGAGTCATAACCAAACAACATCCAGGTGAAATACAGAACATTGCCAAAATGCCCATAGCCACCCTCTGCCCTCCCAATGCTACCCCTTCCGTCCACAAATGAAACAACTTTCTTAATTTCATGTTTTATGGGAAACATGTCCGAGGTTCTATTTATACTTTTCCCAATTCAACAAGTATCCTCATCCTTGCAGGAAAGTTTGAAGCCTTTTGAAATCAATGTCTACATCAATACATATCTATACCTATCAAACATACAGTGTACATTCTTCCGTGCTGGGCTCCTTTTGCTCAATATTTTATTTGTGAGATTCACCCATGTGGTTGCATGTTCCTTTTTTTGATGGTTAATGAGTTGGACATCTGGTGTATTAAGTTACCTACCATGAACTCTTTACCTTGACCTACACTGAGATCATGAAGATATTCTTCTAAGCTATCTTTTAGAGGGTTTATTGTTTTGAATTTCATATTTAGATCCACAATAGACATAGAATTGATTTTCTGTGTGTCGTATGAATTGTGGGTCATTTCCTTTTTATGCTAGCCAATTGACCTAGTACCATTTATTGAAAAGACATTGCTCTGCAATATAACCATTGCTATAAGTCAAGTGCCCATATTTGCATGGGTTAGTTTCTTGGCTCCCTATATTTTCCCGCATTATTTCATTAAGAAGATTTTCAAGCATACTGAAAAGTTGAAAGTATTGTTCATTAAACACCCAGAAACCCACCTCCTAGATTCTGCCATGAACATTTTGTTATGGTTGCTTTTGTATCCAACTGCTTAGTCTTGTAGTCATCTATCAATTCATCTTTTTTAAACATTTCAAAGTTATAGCTATCAGTGCACTTTATCTTTAAGCACTCCAACATCCTTATCACTAGCCAGAATTCATGATGCTTCAGCTTATTCTCCAAATTCATACCAATAAAATCATACAGTATGTACTTGTTTAGCTACAGCTTCTTTCATTAGTATAATATATTTGAGATTTATCTCAAGCGTTATGTGAATGCACGCTTTGTCTCTTTTTTCTTGCTGAGTAATATTCAATTGCATTAATGTATAGCAGTGCATTTCTCTTTTCTCCTAGTATTAAGCAGGTGGGCTTTTTCCAGTTTTCAGCTACTCAGACATAAAGCTGTTATAAATATTCTTGTAAAAGTCTTTCAATGGCCATATGCTTCTCTGTCTTTTAAGTGAATAATCTATAAGTGAAATTGTTATCTCATAGGGTAGGTACATGTTTAGGTTATTAAAAAAACAAAACAAAACAACTGACAGTGTTTCCAAAATGTATTATACTTCCCTAAACAATGACAAAGAGGTCTGGTTATTATGCATCTTTGTCAGCATTTAGTATTGTCAGAATTCTGTTCGTGTTTGAAACTCTGGTGAATGTTGTAGTTTCTATAATGACTAATGATATTTAAACCATTTCATGACCTAACTGACCATTTGTTTATCTTCTTTTGTGAAGTACTATTCAATTCTTTTGTGCATTTTTGAGATTTGGGTTTTTTTTTTTTTTTATCTCTCTATCTCTCTATCTCATCTATCTATTCTGGATTCTAATCCTACATCAGACATATGCTTGCCAGCATTTTCTCTCATCTATGGATGCTTATTTTCTTAGTTTTGTCTTCTTTATAAAACTTTCACATACTTCCAAGTTCTGATGATATCATCTTCTTGTGTTTTAGGGGCTTAAAAGATTTATTTTCAGTGCTAAGGTCTATGATCCATCTAAAATTAATTTTTGTGTATTGTAGGGTTGAAGTTTATCTATTTTTTTATTTACAGCTCCAAGTATTTCAACATGATTTACTAAATAGATTTTCATTCTCCCAATGGAATGTTTTAGCAACTTTATCAAGAATTAATTGAACATACAATTGAGAGATTATTTCTAAGTTCTCTCTTCTGTTCTATTGATCTTATTTGTCTATCTTTATATCAGCATCAATCTGTCCTTGTTACAGTAATATTATACTAAGTCTTGAAGTTCGATGTGTATGTGTGTGTTGTGTTTTTTATCACTCAATATTTTTTGGATATTTTAACACAAACATTTGCAATTCTTTTGCATTTCCATACAGACTTTTGATTCAGCTTGTCTATTTCTAAAAAAAAAATGTGCTGGGATTGTTACAATTGCACTGAGACTGGAGATCAATCCAAGGATAATTTACATGTTAACAATATTGAGTCATCCAGTCTATAAACATAATATATTTCTCCATACTCTTATATTTGCTTAAAGTATTTTCATCAATGTTTTCATGTTTCCAATGTCATCTTACATCTCTCTCTCTCTCTCTTTTTTTTTTTTTCGGTTAAATGTAGTTTTAAGCATTTTATATTTTATAATGCTATTTTATTTTTTGTTTTAAGATTTTGTTTATTTATTTGACAGAGATAGAGACAGCCAGTGAGAGAGGGAAAACAGGCAGGGGGAGTGGGAGAGGAAGAAACAGGCTCATAGCAGAGGAGCCTGATGTGGGGCTCGATCCCATAATGCTGGGATCACGCCCTGAGCCGAAGGCAGATGCTTAACCGCTGTGCCACCCAGGTGCCCCTATAATGCTATTTTAAAAACCAACATGACTGAAGTGTAAATTACATATAACAGATTGCACCTATTTTAAAGGTACAGCTTCATGAGTTTTTACAATGTAAGATACCTATCTTTTAATTAATAAAGTTAGAGTTTAGAAAAGTTTTAAATTTATAGAAAGAATTGAACATATAGTACAGAGAGTTCTCGTATAAAGCCCCCTTCACCCTACATACAGTTTCCCCTATTATTAACAGTTTGCATTAATGTGGTAAATTTATTACAATTGGTGAATCAATATTGATACAGTAGTCTTAGCTAAAGTTCATACTGTACCTCTAGATTCACTTTTGATATACAATCTGTGAGTGTTAGCAAGTGTAGAATGACATGTGTCTGCTATTACAGTATATTACATATATAATTTCACTATCCCAAAAATCTGCTATGCTGCACCTGTTCATCTCCCCTCCTTTCCCCTGAATATCTCAGAAATAGAATCTTCTTACTGTTTCTATACATAGTTTTGCCTTTTCCAGAAAACCTCAGTCATTTAGAAGGCCTTTCTTTTCTTCCAGGTGGAAGTCTAAAGGGGGCTAGAGTTGGGTATTTAACTTCTCCAAGGATGGTTAGGCTCTGGTAAAACCCAGAGTGCCAAAAACTAGTGCAAAAATACTTTTCCTTGAGGTCAGGCTTTTGCTAAGGTAACAGAATGCTCTGGCATATTTCAAGGGATTTCTATGGCCCATTCCCACCCCCCCCACCCAGCCCTCCTGTCAGAAGCAAGGGGATTTTTCTTTTGTCTTCACTCTGAGAACCTGGAGGGGCTCCTAGAGATAAAGCTGAAGAGATTTTTAACACTCAAGTTTATCCACATTGAGCCTCCAGCAATTCCTCAATTACAGTTTATGTTTTACCCACTCCTGGTTCCAGCAGCAGGCTTCTGCTCATGGACTTCTGCTCAGGTGAACTGTGATTTTCTGTTATTTGCTGATCTCTCCAATTTGGGGGGCAGCAGTTTGTCCTGTGACCTAAATTTTCTATAAGACCCCAAAATAGTTATTGATTTTCAGTTTGTTCAGCTTTTTTCTTGTTGTTGATGACTTCTAAGCTCTTTACATGTGAGACCAGAAATAGGAAGTCAGTGTAATAATCCATACATTTAAAAAAAATGTTTTCTAGTTTGTTACATCTAAGTGGGATGGTTGACCCAAATTATATAGTATGATAATACTTCAAGCAGAAGTTTCCATTATTATCTACTTTAATCCTCATATCAATACTATGAACAGTTAATTAATGATTGTTTCTCAGTAGTCCCCATTAACACCCTGTTTTTATGTCTTTGCTTATATTTTTTCCTAACTTGCTGGAATGCTTGTCTACTAGCTAATCTAAGTAGTTTTTATTTTGATAAAAATACCCATCCTTTATAACCTAGTAAATGGCATCTTTTCCACGAAGTATATAAAGCATTACTTTTCCTCTTTATAACCCATCCTTTATAACCTAGTAAATGGCATCTCTTCCGCAAAGTATACAAAGCATTACTTTTCCTCTTAAACTCTCTCAGCACTTTATTTACCCTATTCTTAGGGCCCTTGTCAGTTTAAAAAAAATGCCTTTGTTATTTATGTACAAATAGATCACTATGTAGATTATAAAAAGCATATCTTCTGAGGCACCGGGTGGCTCAGTCGATTAAGCATCTGACACTTGATTTCAGCTCAGGTCATGATCTCAGGGTTGTGGGATTCAGCCCTGGGTTGGGCCCCATGCTCAGCAGGGAATCTGCTTGAGATTCTTTCTCTCCCTTAGTCCCTCCCCTCCCTCTGTCCCTCCCCCTGCTTGTATGCCCCAGTGCTCTCTCTCGCTCTCTCGCTCTCTCTCTCAATAAATAAATAAAATAATATTTTTAAAAGCATATCTTCTTTGTAATTAATTTTTATTTACATTCATGAACTTAATTCAGTGTTTCACAATTAATAAAATATCCTTACTCAGATTTAACACTATACCCCACATGTCAAAAGAATGAACCCTAATGAACTCTAGCTGCGATTCCAATCCTAGATGACCAAATCAAGATTGAACAATCACAACTCAGAAGCTTCTTTCTATAACATACTATAAGCTCATCTGTGGTCTCAAGTCCTAATCCCATATTGGTTTTTATAAGTATGGTCACAAATTAAATTGTATTTCATGTCATGTAACTAGATATCATTCTCTTTCCCTGAGACTTCCATTTCTCTGCAAAGTAACCAAATTTAGCAATGTAGAGTTGGCAGGGCCAATAGAACGAAAATCAGAGGATGGAAGGTGGAGACCAATAGATAACTGTGCCCCTTACTAGAGATGGTAGCAGATGTTCATAAATGCTATGAGAAAAAAAAAAAGTCTCTGTGACTACCAAACTGAGAAATAGTGTATCAAACAAAGATAAGGGGTGTATATTTTTAAATCTGCATTGGGAATCTACAAGATGAACCTATAGTTAATTTAATTACTCTGTGCATAGAACTCATTTCTGAAAGATAACTTGAGGGACTAGTGGGTTCAAACACATTTTGTGTAAAGCTTACCTAGACATTAAGCTTTCTCCCAGATCTTAGAAACTGGTTTCCTGCAAATTGGGATAAATATGGGTAAGATGGTGAAAGTAGGAAATCATCTTATCCTATGTTAAAGGAGAGCTAAGCTTTTCCTGAATGACAGGAAAAACTGAGTTGGAATGTAATAACAGGAAAAAAAAAATTCTCCAGATGGAAGCATCTATTAAGATTTGCATTAGTCATGCCTTTACTAGAATACTGTATCTACTCTTGGTTTTCACACCTTAAAAGAGAGTTAGAGAAATAAGAGGGGGTCAAGAAAAGTCACAAAAGTAATTAAACAATTGTAAACCAGGAACTTGGAGAAAAAGTCAAAGGTACTATTATCACTTAATGTAAATAATTTAATTCCACAAATACATATCAAGTGTGGCTCTCCACTCTTCATGATTATATCTTATATAAGGGAGAATTCACAAAATGAGTTATGCACAGTGCAAGCAGTTTTAGCATTTAGAAAGATAAGTTTTTGCAGGTCAACTGTTTACCATATCTTTTTATTGGAATCCTGTTTCACTGGCAGGTTATAGCTAACAGCACAACTGCTAGTCTTAGATCTGCTTCACATCTCAGCTCTTAAATATACTTATGATAAGAATTTGGGTAAAGTAACATGAGTTTTTATGTGCCTGGTTTTCTCTGTAAAGTGGGAAATATAACAGACCCCTAATTTAATGGATTTAATGAGTATTAATCTAATATATGTGTATATATGTAGTACTTCCATCTTGATTGGTGCATATAGGATATTTAATAAAATAGTTTTTTTACTCAAATTATATTGGAAGACAATCATATGGAATATCTCATTCTATGGGTCTATAAAGAAGTTGTTTTGCAACTCCTCTGGAAACCAAAATGGAAGAAATTAACATTAAGAGAAATATCTATTATTGGGGGAAAAAAAAGTAAGTCCACAATCATAATAGCCAATAATTATTGAGTACTTACTATGTTACACTTTCTATTATAAGCATTTAACATGTATTGCCTCATTTAATCTTCACAAAACCTCCATGAAGTATGCTCTTGTTATGCCCATCTTACATGTGATAAAGAGTTTTTTTGCTACATCACACAGCTAATAAGGGAGGAGCTGGGATTTGAACCTAGGCAGTTTTTTTTTAAGATTTTATTTATTTATTCGACAGAGATAGAGACAGCCAGCGAGAGAGGGAACACAAGCAGGGGGAGTGGGAGAGGAAGAAGCAGGCTCCCAGCAGAGGAGCCTGATGTGGGGCTCGATCCCACAACGCTGGGATCACGCCCTGAGCCGAAGGCAGACGCTTAACCGCTGTGCCACCCAGGCGCCCCTGAACCTAGGCAGTTTTGATCCACTGATCCACTCTCAAGGAGAGCAAGGCAAATATATTTAAGCATTATTTTATACTGGGATAGACAAATCTCAGTCTACTGTATTTAAATATGTTTATTTCTTCATTGATATGCTTACTAATGTGTGAGGAAGCACACTGACAAAAATCAGAGAATTCTTTTAGATTTTAGAATACCAACACAAGTATCCTTTCTTATATATAGCCTAAAAACCAACACACACACAGAGAGAGAGAGAGAGAGAGAGAGTCTATTCTTAAATAACACACACACACACACACACACACACACACACACACACACACACAGAGAGTCTATTCTTAGAGTATTGACCATAAAACAAAATTGCTATTTTCTACAACTGTGCACTTGGTCTTAGCCAGCTTATTTTGGAACTTTCTCTATGTTAAGTGCCACCTTATTAATTCCTTTTTTTTTTTTTTTTTTTTTTTTTGCAGTATGCTGATTGTCATAGCATTCTGTATCCTAGAATGCAAACATTGCAAGAAACTTCAACTTCTGGGAAGATTCCCAGACCATAATGCATGTGTCCTGTGTTTGATAATTTGAATACAGTTCTCTAATTGACTTCAATAAAGAAATAGTACATTGTTAAGGACAAAACACTAATTTTTACAATTATTTCTGATGTGTGGGGCGCCTGGGTGGCACAGCGGTTAAGCGTCTGCCTTCGGCTCAGGGCGTGATCCCGGCGTTATGGGATCGAGCCCCACATCAGGCTCCTCCGCTATGAGCCTGCTTCTTCCTCTCCCACTCCCCCTGCTTGTGTTTCCTCTCTCACTGGTTGTCTCTATCTCTGTCAAATAAATAAATAAAATCTTTAAAAAAAATTATTTCTGATGTGTATTGAATGTATGCAAAAATATTAAAAATTATTAAAGTGGCTGAGACATACATGAAAAAAGAAGAAGCCATATGAGTATTTCAATCCTGCATGCATGCATAAAGATTGTCACCTGAGATGTCAGTCCCAAAGATAGAGTAACATACCAATGAAATAGCACACCATAGTGTATAAAAGCTCGTATAAGTATAAGCTCATAGAGGTATAAAAGCATTATACCTTGTGTGATGCTCAGCTACAATTTCCTTGCTTGATTATATTATTTGGGCCAGAATGACAAACAGAAAAGTGAGATAGGGAATAATGAAGCAGTCAGTGCCAAAGACTTTCTTAGCTCTGAACATATCAACCTTTGCCCAGATGCTACTGAAGTCATTTTACGCAGAAAAGGGAGAGCTTCTAATTGACTTGTGTTCACTAAACAAGACATGGAAATGGAAATGTGCCACACTTTGTTTATCTGTGTTTATGTGCTTTTTGTTCTTTTGACATTTGATTTGTAAGTATGTACTTGAAAGTCGGGTTCATGTAAACATAAAAATTATGCAAATTTTATTTCTTTTGCCTTCTCATAAACGGTAGTTGATTTAAACTATTTGATTCTAAGCGAATGATTAAATTATTTTTTTCATTTTAGTTGCTCTTAAGTATAATTTAGATAGACTCATTGTTTAATTTTTATATCTGGAGTTTTATTGCATTTTTGACATTAGCAGAAAAACATAATGACAATAAGCAAGGAAAGAATATTCCCTTGAAGAAAGAATATATGGACCATTATTAGTGATCATGACCCTGAACACATTATTCTTAAAAGTGTGAAGTGCTTAAATGACACCAGTCATTTGTATCTGTTCTTTGTTTGATTATTTGGCTTGAATTGGTGGTAATATTTTCTTCTAAAAATATTAATTGGATATTAAATAATCAATGATATACATTTGCTCTCATTTGCTCTTCACTTGATGTGAAAATTGTGATACAATATTAGAGGTAATATAAAAAAATGTGTTTGGGGTCACCTGGATAGCTCATGATTAAGCATCTGCCTTCGGCTCTGGTCATGATCCCAGGGTCCTAGGATCGAGACCTGTATTGGGCTCCCGCTAAGCGGGGAGCCTGCTTCTCCTTCTCCCTCTGCCTACAGCTCCCTCTGCTCCTACTCTCTCTCTCTTTCAAATAACTAAATAAAACCTTAAAAAAATAATAATTAAATGTGTTTAACCAAAAGGAAATAGTACTTAACCCACATTGAACAGAGACTCATTTGCATCTACCAATAAATCAACAAGTGTTTACTGAGTTCTTACTTTGTACTTAGTGCTACACTAAGTGAAAGAGAAGGTAATCATTTCAGAGAATGTGCCGTTTGTCAATCATTATGCTAGCCACTTTGCATACCTCATCACATTTATTTCTCAGAAAGTTCAAATCAGTTGGGTATAATTATATACATGTTACATAGAACTTAACCACAGTTACTTTAAGTTACTTGCCCAAGGTCAAGCTACTAGGAAATTGTGTAGTCAGAATTTGAAGCTAGTAACACATGGCTCTAAAATTTATACTATTTTTACTCACACTGGCAGAGTTTGTCTGCAGTTTGGTGGTGAGAAAACTAAAAGGAGAAAAATAATGAATAAAGCAAGTAACAGTGAGAGACAGGAGGTTTGGAAAGGGAAGAGGGCAGATGTATCCTTGTAATGAAGAGGGCAGATGTATCCCTGTAATAATTTCCACATTGTGAGTTGTAGGCTAACAATGCCTATGATACCTGATGACTGGGGATGTTAAGACTGGAATCCTGCTGTGTGTTCATAAAACTTGATCATTCACAATTACTGTATTATGGTTGGTAGATTTTGGTAAAATTTTGGTGACCTATTTGATCACAGAAGTACATCTTTGGAAGAAAGCGGGGGTGGTGTCTGGGGAGGAAGAGAGTCCCAAGAGGACTCTCAAATTTTCAAGTAATTTTTCCCAGTGAAGGTTTTAGCAAAGTTAAGAATTGCCTCAAGAGTTTACATTAGACGGGCACCTGGGTGGCGAGTGGTTAAGCGTCTGCCTTCAGCTCAGGGCGTGATCCCAGCATTCTGGGATCGAGCCCCACATCAGGCTCCTCCGCTATGAGCCTGCTTCTTCCTCTCCCATTCCCCCTGCTTGTGCTCCCTCTCTCACTGGCTCTCTCTCTCTATCAAATAAATAAATAAAATCTTAAAAAAAAAAGAGTTTACATTAGAATTTTAGGGTTTATGTTGTTTACTTTTGGCTTTCCAGGAGTCAGGAAGATTGATTATGTTGCTTTTCCACTAAGATTCCTTTCAGCCTTTGTGGTTCTGCTAAATGAGGATGACTTTGAAACAAAAAACAAACAAACAAACAAAAAAACAAATGAAACAAAACAAAACTTTATAATCTCTTTCAGGGATTTCTTAGTAATGCATTTCTCAATAGTTAGGTTCTCAGGCCACCTTCTAAAAGATACACTTTACAATGAGTCTCCTTTGATAATTCTTTCTCCTTAATGATATTTTTCTTGTGACTTTAAAAAGGGTGGATGTTTCAGGTCAAGTCATAGAGAAACTGAGCGCTGTCTGTCTTTTCCTTGGGTGGTATTTGCCTCCAAGTGATTAGTGTTTTTGATTATAGTACTGCAGGCTCAGTAATTAGAATTACTTCAGATATAGAGGATAACCAACGTAATACCGCACACACTCTTCTCCCTAAAATGAAATAAATTTAACTGTTTACAGATATATATGATATATGTATATAATATATATATATATATGATTTAAATTTTCAGACCACGTTTTAAACATAAAGGGCACTAGCTAAAGCAAATATTATAAGAAATAAAAATCAAAAACAATTGTCTACTGTATTATCATCTTAAACTTTTTATCAGCTTTTTTGGTGTGTAAACATTGGCTTATTATCTTTTTCTCACTCATGAGATGCCTCAGGCTTCCCTTACAACTTGTGACCAACAAGAGTGTTTGAGCTTATATTCGGATACAATAACACTATAGTTGTTAAAGTCATCATTAATGTTGTTTTGCTACTCATCTTGAAGCAGGAAACTCTCTCAAGAACCTTTTATTTTCTTCTCAAATACATTGTCCCCTTAGCCATCAATTTTCAAAGACTGGCTTTAGCTCTCTGTTTATTTTCCCCAATTTGAAAGCTTCTGAACTGCTTTTGATAAATGTTATGGGTAATGTTTCCTCTTAATAAGAAAGGATGAATAAATAAAATAATCAAAAAAGAAAAGAATGCTTATTAAGTGCCTATTAAAGGATAGTTACTGAACTGTACACTGTATATATTGTCATTTTTCTTTATAATAACTGAAATAGATATTTCCTTTTTATTAATGAGAATACGGAAACTCTGAGATTTAATCGAGTTCTATTCAAGTTCTATAATATCACACAGCTGGTTAGTAGCAGAACTGGTATTTGCACACAAACATTATAAAATACACTTTTTTTTGTTTCAAGAAAAAATATATAACTTTAACCATAACTCTTATCATTTCATCATCTCATTCCCCTACTCATAAATATCCAAGGGCTTTTGAATGTTTCCTCAATAAAGGCTTTCTGACAAAAGGTGACTTGAAATGCATGTTTTTGAGAACTTGCATGTTAAAATGACTTCATTCTGCTCTCACTTTTGATTGATAACTTGGCTGGCATATAATCTGGGTTGAAAATAATTTTCCATCAGAATCTTGAAAGCATGTCTTCATTGTTGAGAAATTGGGGGCAATATTAATAATCATCTTTTGTGTGTGACTTTATTTTTTATTATTTTTATTTTTTGTTTTTGTCCTTTTCAAGAAATTCAGATAACCTTTTTCCTCCCAGTGTACTGAGATAATGTGTGTGTGCCTTAGTGTAGGTCTAATTTTATCCATCATGCTGGGCACTTGGTGGGCATTTTCAATCTAGAAATGTGTATTCTTCAGTTCTGGGAAAATTTTATTAAACTTTCCATTGATTACCTTCCATCTATTTTCCTATTTTCTCTTTCTGGAACTCCTACTTAAAAAAAAAAAACAACAACACATAGCTTATGATTTGATTATTTAAAAAAATTTTTTTAAAGATTTTATTTTTTCATTTATTTATTTGAGAGAGAGAGAGACCGAGCTTCCGCGTGCATGTGTGCACACACAGGTGCAGGGGAGGAGCAGAGGGAAAAGGACAAGTTGACTTTTACATCTTTTTTATTTCTTTTTCTTTTTAACTGCTATTTTATTTTATTATTTTATTTTATTTTATTTTATTTTATTTTATTTTATTTTATTTTATTTTATTTTATTTTATTCATTTATTGTATTTAAATTCCAGCTAGTTAACATGCAGTATAGGAACTCTTATATTTTTATGCTTGGATTTGTCCTTTACTTTTATTTTTCCTCTTGAGTTGGTTATCTCTTGCTCCATAAAAAATTTTGCCCAAACTTAATGGCAAAAACAGCAATTTGATCATGTCCTATGATTTGGAGAGCTGGAAATTCAGGCAGGCCTTCTCTGGACAATTCTTCCTCTTTCTGAGGAGTTGACTGAGGTCACTTGGTGGAACTCATCTGATGGATGGCATGAATAAGCCAAGACACCATCGTATAACTTGATAGCTTGGCGGGCAAGAATGAGGGGTTGAACTTAGTTCAGACTCCTTACCAGTCTGCCTGCCCCTGACTTCTCAAACAGGCACTCTCAGGGTAGTCAGATTTCTGGTATGGTGTTTCAGGGGTCCTAGGGAAAGGGTTTCAAGAAACAGGAAGAGAAAGCTATTAATCTCTAAAAGCCTGGGCCCAGAAATTAACACATTATCATTTTCACCATATTCCATTGGTAGAGCGGTCACTGAGCTCAAATTATATATAGGGAGGGGACTTAGACCTGCTACATGGCTGCTCAGAGACAGCATTTCAAGAGACAAGAAGAGGAAGCCGTCAGTCTCTTATGTCCTGGACCTGGAAACAGCACAGCATCTTGAACTAATACACAAGATCAAGTTGTTAAATGAGACTAACATAAATCAAAGATCTTACCTGATATTGAGCTTTACTAATTGTGTCAAGGTTACAGGCAATCGAGAGGCTCATATAATGTAGAGAGAGATCTGGGGCATCACAGGCACTTCTTCAAATCATTCTTTCCTACATCAGAAGTGCACCTCTAATGCAAAATAAAAGATTTTATCTCTACCTGAGAACAGTCTTGGGCAAGAACACTACAGATTCATTCTGTTCTTAACTCGTTTAATGGTTTCCATGAATATATTCTCGTTTTGTTAGATATCTTTGAATGATTTCCAAAGTACTAAAATTGTTTCAGTTGTAGCCCATTTATACCCCAGAGAGTTGTATGGTTTATGGGGCCTTCTCCAAGAAGCTATGCCATAGATTTTGTTTTGTTTTGTTATTTTTTTTAATACTCTAAATAATCCTTTAATTAGAGAACATCCTACTAAGGTTTCCAATAGGTAAGGACTCATCCTCTTCAGAAATACTGTTAATTCATGTACCCAGAGGTCCTGGATACTAGACTGGGTACATTGCATTAATTTCTCCCCTCAGGGGACATGCCACTAGTAAAGAAGTTAATAGAATATAAGAAAGCTCTGCTAATCTTTTCTTTCCATGTTACTTCTGTCATATTCTGTTTATCAAAGTAGTCACTACATCCAGCCTAGATTCAAGAGGTGGGAAATTAGACTGTATTTTAATAAGAAGAGTACCCAGAATATTGGCACACATCTTTAATCTATCATACTCTTCTTGTTCATTTTTTGACTCATTTTCTGGGAGTTCTCTTCAATGATATTTTTCAAATCTTGTAATGAACATTATTGCTGCAGTTTTTTAATTTCTAAGGGGCCATTTATTTTCTGAATGTCCAACTTTTAGCACCATTTTTTTTCGTTTAATGGATATAATATCTACTTTTATTTTTTGCAGAGATCAATGAAGATTGTATATATGTATGTACATATAACTATATAAGCTTAGATACATATGTGTATGTATATAAATAAATCGAACATTCAAACTCATATAAAATGTTTGCCGACATTTTCTTCTTCCTGAATAATCTCTATTTCTCCTAATTTTACCTATTGTTCTGATTTCTGATATTCACATTAGTGGTAATCTTTGGCTGTCTGCCTATGTTCAGAGTGGGAAACTAAGCAGTCAGTTGCAAGCTATGAACATACAGATGAATATCAGAATATTTAGTTGCAGCACATGACAATCATGTGGGACATTTTTTGGATATCACAGTGTTAAAAAATTTAGATCTTTGGGTTGGTCATATTTCTCCAATTTTTTGAATGTAGTATAAAATTCTGCAGTATTCTGGAAGTCTGAGTCAAGAAAAAGAACTGGGGGCCTCAACTTCAACAGTCAGAATATAGAGAGCTACTTAAGCCTCTCTTTTTAGTGTTGTATCCAGGCATACGACTGAGCCCTTTGCCCCCATATCAAATCTTTTCTCTTTTATCCTCTTCCGAGTCGTCTGCCAGGGGACAGTCATAAAGTAAATGAAATAGGGTGTCGGGATCTGTTTCCCAAACATCTGTATTGCATCATCCTTATTTTAACCCTCCACTTAATTCTTGAACTTTTTGAAGATTTTATGATGAAAATTGGGTTGAATCTCAGCTTTTTCCGTTGCTGGTTTAGGAATAAGCTTCCTTGAATCTGCTAGGTTAGTTATTACTTCTCTACCTTTACCCCAGCTTTCAAAATTTTCTTGTTACTGCTTCCTTTCCTTTTCTCCTTCTCGTTATGTATTTATGCACTTTTAAAAGAATCTCTTTATAGTTTTTTGGTGAGATATGGGATTCGAGTAAAAGTAGTTATATATGTTCAATCCACTACGTTGACCTTGAAGTTCCCCATCCCATAAACATTTCTTGAATTGAATAAGTCTCTGTATGAGAACAAAGAATTTACTGAAATATTACCGTGTGTATGCGTGTGTGTATGTATATATATAATATATATATGTTTGTGTATATATATCATGGTATGTTGAGTTGATTAAAATATGTCAAATAACCCATTTGATTCTTTCTTTTTAATAAGATACGTTTCACTTTGCTAGGGGAATATTCAGCCAAATATTGGCGTTTCTCATATCGGTAGTTGGCTTTTTTTTGTCCCCTACTTTTTTCATCTAAAGACAGTCAGTTATAATTCAAAATGAAAATAGTCTTATAAGAAACCTCAGTAGAGACTTTTCATCTTAAAGAAAAAATTAACATATATTTAATTCAGTTGACATGAAAGACTTGCTATGTCTTACAATTCTGTACTACTTGTGAATATTTACATGTAAGAATTTCTCAAGGATAGAAACATGAAGAGGACTTGCTGGGATATAGAAAATATGCCTCTTTTACTTTATTCGATACTGCAAAAGTGTTTTCTATCAGGTAGCTTTATCAATTTACACTCCCTTGAGTGGTGTATGAGAACTTCCAATAGCTTCACATCTTCATAACCTTTTGGTGCTTTGTGTTATAGCATGTTTTCATTCTGAAATGTGGCAAATTCTATCTCTTTTTGGTTTACAATTGCATTTATCTGATTACTAATGAGACTGAACCTCTTTCCATATGTTTATTGGTCATTTGGCACTCCTCTTCTGAGAAATGCCTATTAATATCCTTTACTAGTTTTTCTTTTTGTCCCTCTCCTTTATGTTGATTTCTAGGCTGACAACTAATATTTCCTCAGATAAATATGTTGCACAAATGAAACTTTACTGAATCTGTAGCTTGTTTCTAAAATTTGTCTTTTTTTTCCTAAAAATATTTCATGCAGGCACATTTATCAGTCATTTTGCTTGAGGTTTGGTCTTTTTGCATCTTTTTAAAGAAATTCTTCCTTACTCTTCTATCATAAACATGTCTTCATATATTTGCTTCCAAAACTTTTGATTTTAAGGTATAAATCTTTATTCCATCTGATAGCTCATTAACTATGTGAAATGAGATATGAATCTGATATTACCTTTTTTTATTATTTTTATGTGGAAAACCGATGTTACCGGGATCATTTATTGAATGGTTCAAATTTTTATCTACTGATTTTCTAGGCCAGTCCTGTCTTATACCAAGTGTCCATAAATGCAAAGTTCAGCTTCATACTCTGAAACTTTTTGTTTATTTATTTCTCTGTACGTGGTACCCTATTTGTTTATTTCTTTGTCAGTACCATACTGTCTTATTTACCGTGGAATGATGGTAAACAAGTATCTCCTTGCACAAGGGTCCCTTATTAGTCATTAGCATGCCCTAGCTATTCCTGTCCAGTTAACCTTCCATATGAATTATTGGGTTCTGCTTGTATAGATCTATAATAAAACTTGTTGGGATGTTGACTAAAATATATTAAATGTATAGATTTATCTACTTAAGAAAAAATTTATATTTATGATGGTGAATCTTCCTCTCAATTGACACTTATCTGAGTATTTTAAGTCTTTTTAATACCTCAACGTTTTCTGAATTGTTCTGTAAAAATTTTAAAAATTTAATTCTAGGAGCATTATTCTTTTGTTTCCATTTTTAATCATGTTTTTATGCTTCAAACAAGTTTACCTTCTAAATATTTGTTATGGGTACGTAAGCAACTAATTGATTTTCAGATTGTTCCTTTATCTGACAACTTTGCTGGATTCTTTGACTAATTCTGATTTTAGGAGAGGAAAAAGTTTTTCTTGACCCTCTTAAGGTTTCTGGCTGGGTCTGAAAATTAAACAAAAAAAGATGAACAGGAGGAAAACAAACAAATTTATTTAATATAAGTTTTATGTGGCATAGGAGCCTTTATAAGGAAATGAAAACCTGAAGAAATAGTTAAGCCTGACTATTTTTATGCTAAGTTTGATGAAGAAGAACGGACAGTCATGTAGAAATATGAAAGGTCAAAGAGTATGAAGTAAGTGTGTTAAACTCAGGGAAACTTAGCAAAGCCTCTTCGTAGGAATTCTGCTTGGGGTCCCTTTGTCTTCAGAGATAAGAATGATCCTTTCGTCTGAGTATCAGGAGGGCACTTTTCCCCTGAGGGTTTTATGACCTGTTTCAGAAGAGAATCCTGTGTACGGGGACGTCAGAGTGAGCTTCCTGCTGCTGTTTTCTCAAACTCCCTCAGCTTAAGGAGTTTTTTTAATACGGTAAAGTGCCATATTTTGGCGTAGCTTTTCCTGAATCCATCAGCCACTGTTCTTGTATATTCTAGGAAGATAATCTTATGGCTCTAAATAATAAGAAAATGTTTTTCTTTCTTTTTCAACCTTCTAAGAGTTGTTCGGTAAAATAGAATTTTAAATTAATTTAAAAATGATTTTAAGTGAAATTCTAATATTTACCATTAAGTAAAATGTCTATTGTAGGTTGTAAGTCAAGGAAGTTCCCTTCTATTACTAAATTGGTTAAGATTTTTCATTAATCAGTGTTGAATTATATTAATGTTTGTATCTGCTAAGGTGCTAATTGTGACATTTAATATGTTAATAAGGAAAACTGCATAACTAACTGTTTTATGTTAAAACACTTTCATTCTTTCAGAAACATAATCCAATTATGGTGAAAGTTTATGTATACCATTGAATTTGCTTTGAACAGTTGTGATTTTTATTTAGTGTTTTTTCATTTAGGTTTAAAAGATGTCCTTATAATTTTCCTTTCTCATAATCTATTTGATGTAGTACCAGTTTATACTTCAATTATGAAATGAATAGGGAAGTATATCTTCAATTTCTAATTTCTGAAATAGCTTAAATAACATTGAAGAGGGGCACGAGGGTGGCACAGTTGGTTAAGTGACGACTCTTGGTTTTGGGTCAGGTCATGATCTCTGGTCCTGGGATAGAGCCCCAGGTTAGGCCCTGTGCTGAGCAGTCTGCTTGTCCCTGTCCCTCCCTCTCTAGTCCTCCCCAAACATGCACGTGCCCCTGTGCTCTCTTTTTGTCAAATGAATAATTACATAAAATCTTTATAAAAAATAATGTTGAGTAATCTTGTCCTTGTATTATTTTGTAGAATTTAAGTCTTAATTTGGCTTTTGTGTGGTATTTGGAACTAATGTATAGACATCACTATCAATTGATTCAATTCTTTCTTATAGAACTAGTCAGACTTTCACCTTTCTTTTTATTTATTTTTTAAAGATTTTATTTATTTATTTGACAGAGAGAGAGAGACAGCCAGCGAGAGAGGGAACACAAGCAGGGGGAGTGGGAGAGGAAGAAGCAGGCTCCCAGTGGAGGACCCTGATGCGGGGCTCAATCCCAGGACTCAGGGATCATGCCCTGAGCCGAAGGCAGACGCTTAATGACTGAGCCACCCAGGCGCCCCTCACCTTTCTCTTTAATCAGTTACTTTTTTCACCCAAAGTATTGCCAATTAAGGTGATTATAATATTCATGTTAATTGTTTAATCTCTGCTCTAAGTATGTGAAATTCTTCATTGCTCATATTAGTTTCAATATTTTTACTACATAGTATTTCACTTATTTTTTAAATGCAATTATTTCTTGTTATTACTGTTTTAATTTTTAATACATCTATATATTTAATAATTTATTTGTTCACCATTCATCTCAATATGTCTTTATTTCTTTCTGGGTGTTCCCTGCCTTCCCCCCCCGCCAATGGAAGTTATTTCTTTTAGAAGGTATTTTTTTGAAAATCTTTCAGAGAGGGTACTCAGTTACTGTGTGTTTGAAATCATTCATTCTACTATTGATCCTAAATGCTTATTTATCAGGATGTAGAATTCTGAGTTATTTTTTCTCAGAACATTGAATTTATCATTTTTCTATCATCTGCCTTTTTAAAGAAGCTTGTTGTAGCCTAATTTCATTGCTTTGCAGATAATTTGTCTTTTCTCTCTCTTTGCTTCTATACTTTTTCTTCTGTGATTTCTAAATTCACTTCTGTAGTTGCTTGAAGGTAGATTTATTATATCTAATTTATTTGGTACTTATTGTGATTTCCAAATCTATGGTTTTCCTTATTCTATTCTGGAAAATTTTTATTCATTTTCACCTTAAATATTCACTCACTCTCCATTAATTCTGTTTGTTCCTTTGGCAACTCCTATTGCAAATGTTGGAGAGATAAATTCTGTCTTCTGTATCTCTTAAACTACTTACATGTTTTATTGCTCTCTTTGTGCTGATTCTGGATAATTTCCTCAAGTCTACCGTTAGCTCTTCCATTTCTTTCTTTCTCTGTGCCTATTATGTTGTTTTACTTTCTTTTGAATGTTTAATTAATATCGTGCTAATTTTTAGTTTCCTTGAGAGATTTTTTTTTTATTAATCTGAGAATCAGGACAAGAGAGTCAAGCTTCTTGGTGGTCTTCTTGTGTCAAGATAAAGATTAATTTTTTTAAAGATTTTTTTTATTAGAGAGAAAGAGAGAGAGAGGGAGAAGTAGACTCCCGCTGAACAGACAGCCAAACAAAGGGCTCAATCCCAGGATCCTGGGCCAAACGAAGGCAGATGCTTAAACCAACTGAGCCACCCAGGTGCCCCCATAAAGATTAATTTTATTGTCCACATTTATTCTGAAGATGTCATCCTTTGAGAGGACCAATGTTTTATGCAATGGTTTGGAGTTTTGCTCCCTGGATGTTCTAAACCAAAGGCCTCATCTCCTGTTCCTGGGTAACCATTAAACCTCAAATCATACATATTTTTTCCAAGCAGAAAATCTTCACTGCCTGCCACCCCATTACAATCCCAGCACCAGTTCACATTTACCGTTGTGTTTTGATTCTCTCTTTATGATATTTCCTCTTTTTTTCCCTTACTTTCTTAAGAATTCAGCTGTGTATTTAAAAGGCATTTGTTACATTTTATGCATCATTTCTTAATATTGTGATGAGCAAGATTTTATCTAGTCTGTATATTGTCATTCAAGACAAAGAGAAAGCCAGAGGGATCTGTATTTATTGTACAGTGCTCTGTGCATGGCATTGTGCTGGAACTTTCATATACATCACTTCTCTCTTTTTTTTTTTTTTAAGATTTTTTATTTATTTATTCGACAGAGATAGAGACAGCCAGTGAGAGAGGGAACACAAGCAGGGGAGAGGAAGAAGCAGGTTCATAGTGGAGGAGCCCGACGTGGGGCTCGATCCCATGACACCGGGATCACGCCCTGAGCCGAAGGCAGACGCCCAACCGCTGTGCCACCCAGGCGCCCCATACATCACTTCTCTTAATCCTTACAAGGACAATGAGGATGGAAGATATTATTAACAAGAATGTGATAAGATATGTACTTTTACAGAGATCATTCTAGAGGTTATTTGAAGAACAATTTTGGGACTCCCTCAATGCTCTTCAAGACTTAATTTCTCCAATGTGAGAAGAGGATTAAAAATATGTTTGTTTTATTATAATTCACAGAAACATGCTAAAATAATCAGTGTGCCCTGGAGGGTTGTGAAAAATAAATAACCCCTTATTAAGCTAAACATATGTTATTAGATGACATAGTGAAATTTGATATGTGAGATTCATTTTCTACATTTGAGGGATTGTATTTTCTAAGTAGTGGGGAAAAAATGATGACAAGGGAGCCTCACTTATAAGGCAGCCCTAAGATCTGGATCCCAAGTCACAGATGCTACATGGTCTTGATGGCTTCGCCTAGAGCAGAACAGTCCTGAATCATATACAAATTGAACTCATGTGGATAATTGTTACATGACTTTTAAAAATATTTTATTTCCATTTATATATCCGTACATTTTTAGCACTTTAAGGGGGAAAAAGTCAGCTGACATCTCATTCCGCAACTCCTGTGTTTACTTCGACTTGTGACCACGGTGTGTGTTTCCTGCTGATGAACTCTTGTGTTCCTTGACCTCACCTAGATCATCTCTCTTTGGCCAACTTCTATGGATGACCTTTACTGAGTTTTTCACCCTAGCCTCCTAATAGTTGCCAACATTTCGCCTTGTTATCTTAGTGCAGGTTCAGCACCTTCAGAAGTCACTCAATATGGGCACGTTTTTCTACCATAGTCTTTGAACTTTTAAGTGAGGGCAGGACCTGTTTCCTCACATGTGCTGCTGCATGAGTTATATTGAAAATCTGAAGTCTGCAGCTGTTAGCTCAAGGACAACCCAGGGAACTGTCATTTTCCTCTTAAACTTCTAAGGAAATTTCTGTATGCTCAGTGTAGGCAGAAGGAAGGGGGGAGACAAAAGGCACTATAATCAACTGCCACTGAATCCACATATTTCAAGTCTGAAAAACCTTTCTTACTTTCTCCTTAAAGAAGCAAATAGCTGCAGGAAGGACGTAGTATCAAAATACGCTGTGGTTTTTTCTTAGCAGAATAAATGTGCATCTACTTTAAAACAAGATCATTACAAAACTTGCCTGTTTAGAAGAGGAAGAGCTCTGAAGTCAATTTTTTATTCTTTTAAAAATCCTTCATAATTTTTCTTCCTTGTGCTTCAGAAAAAGAATGACTCAAAGTCAAAATAACAAATGGAAAATACATGAGAAAGGGGAAGTTTCAGTTTCCTCTGGCAAACGAGTATGCCCCTACGATGTCTGATGACTTTATACAATCAGTATTTTCTATGTATGAATCATCTTTCTTTGAAGTCATTCTATAACATCTTACAGTCAAAGAATCTTATTGAATCCAGAACAAGCCCCATTATCCCTGAGAATGAATTCTGCTAAAATGTTGCTAAACCATTAAGTTACAAAAGAACGAGACTATACTTTTGGTTGGTGATATGACCACCAGTGTGTTTCAATCCTTTTTTTTTTCTTTTGGTGTAACTTCTCATGAAAAATAAAATATACAGAATTCTTTAATTGGTTAGCAATCTTATTATTTACAGCCCATAATAGAATATGCCTAGGTGAGGTAAGGACTGGGGAGAGGGAAGAAAAGAATAGAGATTGTTAAGCAGCTGTCAAACTCTCAGGGAAAAGAATCAAACCAATTGTACGTAGTTATCAACTGCTAGACTTCTTGTAAGAAGAGCTAAGAGACTCTACAGAACTACACTGAGAGATGGTAGCTCTCAGTTTCTACTTGGTTTCTCATCTAGGGAGAGAAACAACTAGAACACCAGTGTGAGATATTATTGGCTATAACTAAGAGGAAACCACAAAGATGGAGGCAGCATTCATTGTGGGGAAGTCTTCAAGGAAGTCTTAATAAGACTTGGAGTGAACCTTTAAAGATGGGCTGTGGTTAAATTGCTGAAGTGGAGAAAGACATTTCAGATGATTGTGGGGTTTGTGTGGTAGGGAAATGAGGAAGGGGATAGGGATGAAGCATCAGCTAAGTCCCACTGGGAAATAAGCCTGGTGAGCCAGAACATTATCGTATATCTCTCAGAACACATGAGTGAAGAAACCTTTATAGAGACTTCCCCAAATCCAAATGCAGAATTCATTACTACCCTATAGTTCCATTTTAAATTTTTATAATGAGATTGAACATAACTACTTATTTTAATCAAGCAAGTACATTTTATTTGTAAAGAGGTCTCCCCATTCTATCTCAACTTGGTAACAGCTCCACAAGGCCAGGTAAAATATTTGAAATTTCAGGTGTTTAACAATAATGCCTGGAGCAAATCAGGTACTGACTGAACATGTGTTAAAGCAAGAGAGGAAAAGGGGAGGAAGAGAGAGGAAGAATATTTACTGAGTACTGGACAATCACCACTACAGGGAAAATTCTTAGTAGGTTTTTGGTGGGTGGGGGTTTGTTTTTGGTGGGGTTTTTTTCTTTCTTTTTTGTTTTTGTAACTGTAAGGGAATATATTTTCCATTGATAAAAGTGTTTTGGCCAAACTACCTTTCTCTCTCTCTCTCTTTTTAAGACTATTTATTTATTTATTTATTTGAGAGGGAGAGAGAAAGGGAGGGAGCAAGCAGGGAGTCTGACACAGGGCTCGATCTCATGACCCGAACATAATCTGGGGTGAATCAAAGAGTCCGATGCCCAACCAACTGAGCCACCCAGGCGTCCTCAAACAACCTTTTCTTAAACAAAAAAAAACTAAGTCAACTGGGAACATGATCAGTTTAGATAAACAAACTTCTGGGTGATTATTTCTTTTTCAATTTTTAACTACATTATTTGTTATATCGCTTCCCTGAAGATAGCTGCCATGTCTATCAGGTTTATTATGTATCTTTTGATTAGTATTGTCTTGGCTCATTTCTGTACTCAACAGATGTGGTATTATTGTTGTTAAAACTTTGTATTTATTGTTTTAGTTTTATGGTATTCTGTGCAGAGGGCATTTGTAAAATACATTATATGACCTAAACTTTGGCATATTTAACTGTTAATAGATTAGGTTTTAACTAGGTATTCCGGTAGTAGTTGCACTGAAGGGCTCACTTTCCATCCAGTCTGCCTTAGAACTAGTGGTTTTATATCATTAAATTACTGGAATCCCCCTATATCTTGGAAAAAATAAATTTTTGATACATGCTATAACTATTACTGAATAATTTGTCACTCTCCTACACCCCTTAGAGAAATGAATATGTGTCAATTAAAATTAATATCAATTTTCATCAGCCTCTATGCTTAACAACCTGATGATACTTTACAGGGTTTGAAGGGGGTAGGGAGAGAGATGTTATAGATACCACATCACTAACAAGGTGGCATTTCCCTGTTTTCTCTCTATTAACAATCCAACTTCCTTAAAGACTGCTTTTAGGACTTTCTTGCTTTAGGGTGAATAATGCCCATTCCAATAAAGACAACTCAAAGCCCTGGAGGGGGAAAAAAGGTCTTCTGCCTTATGACAGACTCCAATAGGCTCTCTCAGTTCTTACTTAAAAGTCAAGGAAGCGGGTAGATTTTAAAGAACAAAAGTGTCAAACTGAACACTGTCTCTTTTTTTGCAGTAAAAGGGAAAGGTCACTGAGAAAGAATGCTTAAATTAAAATTGAAATCCAGGGCTTCAGGATCTAAATGTGGCTCTAACCTTTCACAAAATAAGCACAGAATTGTAATACGAAGGGTTCTTTTATACCTCCCTCTTCCATTATCACCTCTTCAGGGAAAATGTCACATATGATACAGAGATATTAACTCTTTTCTTTGGCTTAGATTGAAAGAGGTATATGAAAATGACCAATATAAAAAGTAAGACCTTAAGTAATATTGCAATCTATAACACGAAGGTGTTTTTCTGGGCAAGAGGTTATATCAGTCTGTAAAAGTTCAATAACATAGCAGAGATGGTGTGTGGAGCCACAGAAAGACGGAAGACTAGAGCTGTCCTCTTCCTGGTGACCTGTATTCTTTTGTTAAAGTCACTCTGATCATATCAGTGTTTGGATAGAGCTCCACTGTAATAAACTCACTGTATCCCTGGCCCAAATCTATACAAATAAGTCCACTTGTCACTTTGTCATAATTTTCAATTTGTTCTCAGTAAGTTTCTCTTATGCAGTTTCCTTAAGTAATTTATCTTAATAACATCCTGGATATGTCACTGTTAGAAATGTTTCAAGCAGAATGTGAACACCATCACCGATATTAACATAATTTGGAGCAATGGAAATTCTGAGAAAGCCCATGTCTACCAGACAGAACCATACGTACTCATTATATATTTTATCTTTTTAAAAAAGATTTTATTTACTCATTTGAGAGAGAGAGAAAGAAAGAGAGAGTGTGTGTGTGAGCACGAGCAGGGGGGAGAGGCAGAGGGAGAAGCAGACTCCCCACTGGGCCGAGAGCTGGATGTGGGGCTTGATTCCAGGATCCAGAGATCATGACCTGAGATGAAGACAGACACTTAACCAGATGAGCCACCCAGGTGCCCCTATATCTTACCTTTTTTTAGTTAACGTTTGGAGTGTAGGAAAATTTGCAATTTTAAGTCAATTTGATAAAGATATTGAACACACACAGTGTATCAGGCTTGCTGACAATAATAAAAAATAAACTGATCATAAACATGAGGATTAAGATTCCAGAGGCAATAAAACATGGAAAGTGCTCTCCAGGAAGTAAGAGGATCCTGGAGAAAAAAAAAAAAAAAGACATGACCACATAACTCTAAAACATTGAGGTTACAATAAAACACAAATACAATGCTTTGAGAGTTTAGGAAATGGAAGACTATTTACAGCTTTTATGCTATGGAGCAGAGATAATAATATAAAGAGAAAAATATATTTTTCACTTATTGCAATAAGAAAGACTGTTTCTTTCTGCAAAAAATGCACATCTAAAATACACAAAGCAAATTTACAGTTGCATGTTATTGGAGACTAGTTGCATTTATTAGGGCTCCAAGTAAAGAACACCTGGCATACTCACTAGTGATTTATTGAATATTTATGACAGACGAGGCCCTAAGTTAAGTCAAGCAAGTACTAATGCCAGTTCTGATAAAAAGAGAGAGGAATTAGATTCTACTTTGAAAGGAATGAGTAGAAAAGGGTTTGTGGCTATATTTAATCTACCAAAATAGTTTAAGTACAAGAATCTTGAATTATTTAAAATAATTTAAAATAATTTAAAATAATTTAAAATAATTCAGGAATTGTTTCTGCCTTGTATACAACACAGTCCATGGCCCTCTAGAATAGATGCTCTGTTGGACTTGAGTAATGGCCAGCACAAGCTCTGAAGGTACTCAGTAAATATCTTCTGAATGGTAAAAAAAATAAAAATGAGCAAAGAAATAAAAATAAATAAATATTGATTTAAAGAATTGATAATTTATTTTTTAAGTTTAATAAATTTTTTGATAAACTGAGTCTGATATAGACTCATCCATGGCAAGAGTGGCATGCTAGAACCAGTTTTTACTGGCTCACAAGAACCAACTGCTAACATTTCCAGGAATTTTTGTGGGCAAGCTGATGACATGATGGATAACTTGGAATAAGCCACAATTGGATATTTACACTATAGAAATCTGCAAATGTTACAAATGGTAAACATTTATCAGCAAACTTCTGACAGTGTATCTTCAGCACTGTGCATGTCTGCCTGACTCCCTGTATTTCTCTAAATCTTACATCTAGATATGTTCATCTAAACCCTGGCCCCTGGGAAAATTCTTTTCCTGGATAAGGACTATTTAAGAAGCCATTGTTCATAGTTCAGATCTTGAAACATCAAGTCAATTTTTCTCTATTTTTCTGTTTTGAATTTTATATTTTGATTTTCTGCCTTAAGATGTATGAAGCTCTTGCCCTGTTCCTAAGACTGCTGATTGCCTCTCAAACTTGTGTTTTCTATTAGTGGATCCATACTATGGGTCAGGCCACGTAGATTTTTTTAATAAGACTGTGGTCTGCCTTGCTCTTGCTAACCCTTCTGCTGATCCAGAAGTTTGACAGGGAAATTCAACTGTGTGATAAATCCTGTTTGCTAGCATCTCTGCACCATCTATTCCTTAATTCCTACCCAGCCTTCTGGAATAACAATCTACCACTCTTTCTTGATCTCTCTGACCCCAGCCTCCCCTTGCTGGGCCATCCTTACCAAGGGTTAGCCAGGAGATACGGCCACAGTCTGCCTTGCTGCAGTTCTGTTGTACCTCTGTGGCTTTCCCCACCCTGACTCCACCACCCACACAGACACACTAACACATCCCATTGGCCTCACTCCCTGACAGAACAGCTTGTGTGTAGCCAAATCCAGAATTAAACACTTTGATTTTTTGGACCTATTTTGACATTGTAGTAATGGTGACACGACCAACTTGGTCATATCAGATTCATTAATTCGTGTAGATCATGCGTGATTAATCAACAAGATGGCAGCCGCATGTAAATAGCTACTGGGCACTCTGCCACATGCAGATATTATCTGATTATATCTGTATCAAATGTTCAAGCAGCAAGCATTTTATCTGAGAAGAAATGTTCAAAAGTAGTCCCTCGTTCGATACATTTCAAATCTCATTTTTTAGAGAGGTACTAAATATTGTGCAAAGAATTATCTGACTCATTGTATAAAGATTTGACAACTATTCATACAATAGAACAATAAATTGTCCTTAATGGCAAAGAAATCACATTAACTAAGCACTTGAAACTCTCTGCTTATTGATAATAGACACTAAGCTACAAAGCAGTAATCTCTACACTTACTTTCATTTTGATGTACATTTGTTTGAGCAGAAGTAGTGCTTCATCAAGCATGATAATGTTCCACTAGTTCTGCTAGCTACAGAGTAAACCTAGAGCCATAAATAGTTTGGCCTTTCCAAAAGAAACATGCCAAGTCAATGGAAAAACAAACAAAAAAACCCACAACCTACTTTCTCCCCTCAAATACTTTGTATGAACAAAGGAACACTAGATAATTATTCAAAGATCTTTGAACTTAATGCTGCTTGGTTGTGGCAATTTATGTTAAGGAGATACCTTCTAAAGTTTATCCTCGAAAGCCTTCGCATGAAATGAGCTCATTGTAACTGAGCTTTTTAGAAACTATGATAATTATGAGTTCAACACATTTCTCTCTAAATACATTGAGTTTAGCTGTGAGGTGATAGTTGAGGGACGTGAACTAACACATACTGAACATTTACATATGTTAGGATCTGTCCTTGTTCCTTGTGATAAAATGGGTCAAAGATTCCAGGTTGAATTTAATACTATTCCTCTTACTGTTTTTCAAAATTTCTTACTTTTGTATTTTTATTTATTTATTTAAAGATTTTATTTATTTATTTGACAGAGAGACAGCCAGTGAGAGAGGGAACCCAAGCAGGGGGAGCGGGAGAGGAAGAAGCAGGCTCCCAGCGGAGGAGCCTGATGCGGGGCTCGATCCCAGATTGCCTGGATCACGCCCTGAGCCAAAGGCAGACGCTCAACGACTGCGTCACCCAGGCGCCCCAACTTTTGTATTTTTAATACATCCACCTTTCACAGGAATTTTGTAAGTTATGCATGACTGATATTATGATTCTCATTTTAGAGCTTCCAAAAATATACAGAGAAATGACTTGTATATCACTTGATCCATTTGTGGCAGGAGAAAGAGCTCCAACAGAGATTCCCTGAATCAGTCTCTGCATTATAGTTCCATAAAGAGAAAATGTTTTCCTTATAGTGTTCATTCACACATATTTATAAGCTCTATTTTATAAGGAGAGTTTATTTAAAAGATGCAAATAAAAAAGATACTTAGACACAGCTCCTTCTTTTAAGGAAATCATAGTCTACAGAAGAAGAAAACATGTAAATATATATCAAATAATGACACTTAAAGTGTAGTAAATAGGAATATGGGGCCAGGGATGGTATCCACAAGGAGTGATACCAACCTAGATGTTTGTGTGAGGAACTGTTGCAAGTCAAATTGAGAGAAGCTGAGGCAAAGGTGGGGGGCAGGGAGGGAGTGACGCTAGAGGTAAAGAAAGACCAACACTATAGGCAGTTCAGAACAGGTGGACCCCAGAACGTGAAGGGTCATAACATGAGACAGGCTGGAAAGGTAAATAGAGGCCATGTGCAGCATGGGTTGATTTAATTTGTTCTGAGAACAATGAGCACCATGAATTCAGTATAAGTAATAAGACACCTGGTATTGGCTTAAATGCAAAAATTCAGATAGATGCCATTGGGCTTTCTTAAAAATGCCTATGCTTCACTGTCAGCGTCCTACTGTTAAAAGACTATTGCCTAAGCAAAATGTGCTCTATCGATGGAAGGCTCCAAATATGATCTCCATTTAAAATTTGTGTTTCATTTTATCTCTAGAAAGGATTGAAACAACGAATTATCTACATAATCTACCCCGTCACCTGGTCATTCTATTCTACTGTATGGAAAGAATCTTTTATTCAATGAATCAATTACTTCCCAGCTTAACTTAATGCACTAGTTTGCACTTTTAATTTTGACTACTTTGCTATGATTTAAATTAAGACCCAAACCACATCTTTTATATCCATTCATCTATCAATGGATACTTGATTACTTCCATACCTTGGCTATTGTAACTAATGCCGCAACAAACACAGGGGTACATATACTTCTTTGAATTTTTTGTTTTCTTTGGGTAAATACCCAGTAATAAAATATTAGATTATATGATATCTCTATTTTTAATGTTTACACATCTTATCTATTCTGAATTTGTCCAAAGAATACCAATTCTGAAAGGTATGGAAGCAAAAGCTGACAGTTTACTCTGCTTTAAACATTACTATGCACTTGACATCAGGGTCATTTTCTTGGATTCTGGTCTTCAAAATAAATGAAATCTTGAGAGTCTATTTTAAACTGAACTTCTTAGAAAAGACACTTTTGTCCCTAATTTTTGCTGTGGTGATACCTGAAGATATGACATCATCTTTCTGAATATGATAATCAGGTGAAGTTGTTCCTCTATGAACACAACAATGTACATTTGGTAACCTTGGACATTTTTTTCTCCCTCTTAAATGCTTGCTGTGCTCGGGGTGCCTGAGTGGCTCAGTCAGTTAAGCGTACGCCTTGGGCTCAGGTCATGATCCAGAAGTCCTGGGATAGAGCCCTGCATGGGGCTCTCTGCTCAGCAGGGAGCCTGCTTCTCCCTCTCCCTCTGCCCTTCCTCCCTCTGTTTCCCACTCGTGCTTGCGCTCTCCTGTGCTCTCTGTCTCTCTCTCTCAAATAAATAAATAAAATCTTTATAAAAAATAAAAAAATAAATGCTTGCTTTGCTCTTTATTTGGTGAACCAATCTTCTTTATGTCTGACCCTCTTGCATTTTTGCAAGTAAATCTTTTCTTTCCCTTTCTAAGTGATTTTGTCTCTGAATTTCTCTTTGACTGAGGGAAGGACTGCATATATCAGAAGCAGGTCACATTCTAAATTCCAGTGAAGTTGGTATCAGCAATGCCTTTGCAGCAGCAGCTACTACTGATGCCAACTTGGACAGAGGGAGAATATCCACAACACCGGGAAAAGCCAGGAAAACTCTAGACCAAGAGGAACTCTGACAAACCATCAGTGCTAACAGTAAGAAGACTTCAGTGATGGTTTTATAACAATAACGGCGGGCAGTAGGGGAGATAGAAATTGTGGTAGCTGAATTCTAAAGTGTTCCAAGGCCAGTTTAATAAACTGATTGTAATAACATTAGAAGGTACCTTCATTGTTTACAGGTCACAAAGACCAGGAACAATGAAAGTAGATGTCTTATAGAGGTCAACAGCAGAAAAGAGGAAAGTCTCTGTGAAAGAAGATGCACGATGTTGGAAGCAGGGCGCCAACAATAATGTTCTCTCCCTATGCTAATGCTTGGCTTTAATAGTCTATAAATACTAGTGAAAACAATAGTAAGATTGATGCATATGAATGTTCAGTTAATATCCTTCAAAAGAGTTCACAACCATGATATTTGATGGGAATGAATTAGTTATCTGCTTTATCATGGGGTTTGGTCTGCCTAGAAAGATACCTTTTTTCTAGTTTCACAAAGGTGTTTTTTAGGTTAAAGGTGACCTTCCAAAAGAGGTCTTAAGAGCAAACGAAACAAGATGCAGTTAAGATCAAAACAGCCATAGCGGCGCCTGGGTGGCTCAGTTGTTAAGCGTCTGCCTTTGGCTCAGGGCCTGATCCCAGCGTCCTGGGATCGAACCTTGCATTGGTCTCCCTGCTCCACTGGGAGCCTGCTTCTTCCTCTCCCACTCCCCCTACTTGGGTTCCCTCTCTCGCTGGCTGTCAATCTCTCTTTGTCAAATGAATAAATAAAATCCCTAAAAAAATATATATATATCAGAACAGCCATAGAGCCATAGATGTGGCACCAGCCAGTAAAAATTTGCCCCTGAGATGAAGAGGCTAGTATCAACGCTGGCCTCCTGGGATGGCAACCTGAGAGGCCACCTTCACACAGCACCTGTACTCAGAAAGGCTCTGCACTTGATTTAATGCTCTGCTGTCACCATCTTGAAATTTTTTAAAAAGTCATCTTTGATCTTGTATTTTAGAAATGAACTATGGCAATGGAGCATGCGTTTAGGCAAAGGGAATACGTGGGATATGCGTGTTTTTGCCCCATTTACATATAGAAGATGTGCTGCCCTGTGAGCACAGAATTCGAGTGAACTCACGATGTGTGGCAGTTCAGCAAGGCTCAAGAGTACAGATTAAGTGTGTTTACCTCTACGTTGGGATGAGCAGAGGCAGTGACAGCCTTTAGAGACCACACATGCTATTTGAGCCTAAATTTGTTTCAAACAGAGAGGACAACAGTGTTCTAAGTAACACCAATGACCAAAGCATCTTATCGTATCCTTTTTTACCTCCATGTATTAGCCGACCACTTACACTGAACTTGATGACACAGAAGGAAAGGAAGAGATATGACAGCCCAGGCTTCCTTTTCCTTTCAGTTTTTCCTTACTTATCAGCAAGGGGAAGGTAATGCTAGTAGAATACATATGTAGCAAAAAGGGGGGAAGAAAACCACCGCAACAATAAACAGTTGAGTTAGTTTTGTGCAGCATTTCCACTGTTCTGGTAAGAACGAAACTCATATGTATGCATGAGAAAAAAAGAAATACGAATTGCGTAATTTTGGCAATTCCACGTATGAGCTAGATGCTTCTATTTGCATTTAAAACTGGCATTGCACAATATAAAGAACAATAGAATTCATGTTGATAATTTAAATTTTTAATTTTTCTTTAATTAGAACAAAATTAAATGGTAAATTAAAAAGCACCACGATGTACTGATAGGTAACAGAGGAAAGGACAAGCTTTCTGTTTTAGTACCTTTATTGACATTTTTCTTCCTGCTTTTTGATCAAGGAACTCCACATTTTCCTTTTGCCTTGGTCCTGCCTAATGTACTGACAAAGGCAGAGGAAAGACTTCCAGACTTTGAGGAGGACGGTTCTGACGCAGAGGTGAAAAGAAGTATACAACTTCCTTTCCATGAGCTGAGAATTCAGAGAATTTTGAAGAGAGGCACATATACCCAGGAGTCATAAAGAGCAACCTCGCTTGCAGAGTGTAGGGAAAACAAAAATAAACATAAAACCAATCCTTTAAAAGTGTGAAACATAACCCTGAGGGGGAAAAAATACGTATGAACTTCAGAATTAAGCATTCCTGTCTAAAAACAAAACAAAAATCAGAAAAAAACAATATAGAATGAACCAAAAAATCGTTAGGAAATTATAAGGAAACTAACGAACTTATGCCATATACTATAAACAGCCAATCATCTGTTAAAATTTTGCAAGTCAAGTACAGTTAAAACTACTCTTAATCATAAGTAATGTGCTCATAAAAACTTGTAAATACTTTAGACCCATGAGAATACAACCTTTAATGATCTCTAGAAGCAGATTTGCAATTTTCTATCTTATTTCTAATTAAGAGCTACATAACTGTAGATTGATAAAAATTTATCCTATCAGTGACTTTAAATAAGTTGAAAGGGTGAACACCTCAGCAGCAAATTGTATAAAATGAGCCACAGCCAACCAAGACTAATGTCACAGCCACAGGGAAGGAAGGTAGAATATCTAGCTTGTACACAGAACTTTTCTGCTCCAGAAGAATAAGAGACATTCTGAGAGAAATCAAACACATTCAGATTATTGCTTGGGGAAAAGAAAGAGTTTCCAACATTTTCATGAAGGAGTACCACATATTGCAATGCTGAGGCTCGGCAATAAGTTTATTGCCCTGTCTGGTGGGTTGGCCAAGAATTCCTTAAGATCAGGGTTGTAATATTGTATGGGACTTTGGAGTCAGAAAAGCCCTGATTGAAATTCCAGTTCTTCCACTTATCAGCTGTGTGAGTGAGAACAAAAAATTTAATCTGTGCAGTCTTGGTTTCTATATGTATGAAGTGGGGATAGAGAGTACTTAATCTTTCAGGGTTGATGTAAACTTTACATGAGTTCATTGACGTGAAGGATCCAGCCTAATGGGTAACATAGAATGGATAATTGCTATTATTGATCTATAAACATAATCAATTATTATTCATACACATATTATTATACGTGCATATTCAATAAATAGTTGCTATAATTGTTGCAAGAGTACTGTATAGCTAAACAGTGTTCCAGAATAGACCCCACACGGATAATACTTACAATTTGGAAATATCACCTACTATGTGATTAAGGGCACTGAGATTTTTGTCCCAGGCAAATAGGTAGCATGCTGTGTGAGTCAGTTTAATGTCAGAGTACTTCTCTCCAAGGCAAGCTGCTGAGAGATGACCCCTTCAAATATATGTCAAAAAAAGCAGGTTTTGATTGATGGTAAGAAAAAAGAAAAGAAGAAGAAAAGAGAGAGAAATTTAATCTATAGAGAATTCAATCCCCGAACAAGGCACAGTGGACCCCAAGAAACCTGTGGTTGTTTGAAGGACTTGGGATCTCTCTGGCAAGATCCTGGTGAGAGAGGGGTGGGAAAGGTAGAAATTTAGAAAGTAAAAGAAGCAAACAACAGTGTTTGAGGTCACCTTTGTTTATTTTAGTTGGATGTAGAGTGAGCTTGAGAACAGGAATTAAATTTGACAGAGGAGAGTAAATTTATTTGAGAGGAGTGAGGGGCTGTAATTTGATCAAAATGGGAATCAAATTTAACCTTTACTAAGGTTAACCTTTGGTGAGTTTCCTCTTTCCCTCCTTCCTTCCTTCCTTTTTTCCCTTCTATATACCGAACATCCAATAGATAGTAATCATTGTACTAAGAATTGGGAATAAATGGAAAAGATATAGTCCCCACACTGTAGAAGCTCATTACTTGAAAGAGAGAATCAAAAATATAAATGAGCAAAATCTTTAGCATAGAGTGGAGACGCAAAGGAGGGACTATGGACTATCGAAGGCTTTAGAGTAAAGGATGTCCAGTTTGAACGTTCAAACTGAATTTTAAATTGTTGTTTGTCATATGGGCAAGAGAAGAACTGGTATTTCAAGCAAAGAGAACACCGTAAGAAAATTAATTGATGAGGGGCGCCTAGGTGGCTCAGTTGGTTAAATGTCTGACTTGATTTCAGCTCAGGTGATGACCTCAGGGTTGTGAGATCAAGCCCCAGGTCAGACTCCATGCTGGGCATGGAGCCTGCTTAAGATTCTCTCTTTCCTTCTTCCTCTGCTCCTTCTTCCCCTCTCTCCCACCTGCCTCTCGCGCTCTCTCTCTCTCTCTAAAAAATAAGAGAAAATTAATTGATGGCTTTTGCAGCATGCCATACATGGGAAATACCTAAGAACAATGTGGCTGAGCTTTGGTAGAGAGGTGATTAGTTGCAAGGATGCTAAAATCAGCTATGTCTTCATCATGGAGGGCTTCCTTTGCTAGGCTAATGTGTTCAGAGAAATTTTAAAAAAATAATAAATGATAAAAATTTCAGAAGTACTGACTGGCATTGTTAAGAATATATACTGCTCATTTCTTTTGCCCGAATGGCAGACATTTCTTAAGACATAAGGGGAAATTGCTACTGCAAACTATTTTCTCAGGCATCTAAATATAGTTGCTTCTAGGGCATGTGTGTGATGATTTGTTATGTATTATAGGGACCAGAAGTGGCTATTATAAGTAGGCTGGACTCAGTAGCATGAATAATACAGGCAATACAATTTTCTAAGATTTTGTTAATATTTTGCTGTGGCCCAGGACATACACATGATTGATTGTAGGCTGCTTTCACAGAGACTAAAATTATTATTTAGGTAAATAACCTCCAAATTTATTGAGTTCATGGCCAGCATTCCTACACAGTAACTTATTTTGTCTAATTACTTAGGGAATAAATTTTATATTTAATTCATTCAGACTGACTTAAAAGGAGATCATATCGTCTGAAAGGAGGCCTTCCATGGTAATATTACAGAAATATTTTTATGGCTGATATGGTTTCCTTTTACACATGGGGTAAAAATATTTTCTAAAATGTTGTCTTGGCCAATGTAATCACACAGCTGACCACTGACATTTGACCATCGACAGCTGTTAGATCCCCACCATTCTTCCTTGCCTGCTCTGCATCTGGGCAACCACGATAAGACAGTCAACATAGGCACTTCATCTCTTCAGGCCAAGGGAAATAGGCCTTTATCTTTTTCTCTAAGTTCTATCTTTAAATGGAGTTAGACTAGCAAAAATCCTATATGGAATCATATTCACTTGGATTCATGAAAAATTACCTTTTAACATATTATCCTTTGCTTTTATAAAACAATCCCAATAATCTGCCATTTGAAACATTTTACTGTATGACATGTGGAAATGCTAATTGAGAACTCATTTACCACACTGATCATATCGCTGCTCTCTAAGTGTATTAGTCTGCTTGCGCTACCATAACAGAATATAGTGGACTAGATATTTTTTCACAGTTCTAGAATGGAAGTCCAAGATCAAGATACCAGCAGAGTTGCTTTCTGATCAGGACTCTTTCTGGCTCATGGATGGCAACCCTCGCACTAGGTCCTCGCATGGCTTTTTTCCCTGTGTGTACACACTCCTGGTATCTTTTCCTCTTCTTATAAGGATACCAGTTCTATTGGATTAGGGCCCTACCCTTAAGACCTCATTTAATCTTAATTATCTTTTTAAAGGCCCTATTTCCAAATGCAGTCACAATAGGGGTTAGGGTTTCAACATATGGAGTTTAGGAAGACATGATTCAGTTCATAACATTATGGTACTTCTCTTCTGCTTTTAGATCTTAGTGTCATGGTGCAGCTCTGATCGCCTAAAGAAAACTGTAGCTTTGCTCTCTGATAACCATAGCTATTACTTTTTGCTTTAGTTGTTAGTAAACATAGAGTCTAACTGAAGGTTCAGTAAACACAAATGTGTGGACCATAGACCTGAGTGCATGGATTCAGTTGGTTTCCTGCCATGTCTTTACCTTCCACCTTCTGACCTCACCAAAATCTACCCAGTAGTGACTATCCACTTCCACTTATATTTTCCCTCATTTTTAATTCTTCTTACTTATTTTTGCCAACATTTTATTAGTCATGTTCTGCCTGATAAATGCCTCAAATCTTTTCTGAAACAAAGCAAAAATACATAAAGAAAAACACAAAGTGTGTAGTCAATACAGTCAGAGAATTTGAAGCATTTCAGAGACACAACCTAAGTCCATTATACACAGACAAGCTGTGTACCTGCACCTGTAACTCTAGTTTACTGTTTCCACTTTTTTTTTCTTCAGTTTTTTCACTTTCCTTTTGAATCCCCCTATTAAGCAGAAACTTAAAAGGTTTTTGAGGGAATACATTTCCATTCATTATAGCAAAAACATGTTGGGAGACTTTTATAAGCAAGTATCAAAAGAATCACACTAGTGCTAACAAGAAAGAATTGCATTATAATGTCATTTTTCAGGACCTAGACATTTTTTTTTCCCTAAAAGAACTAAGAGTATGTTGGGGACAAAGAAGAAAAGTAAAAAGAGAGACCCTCTCATTCCCTGCATACCTTATCCATATTTACCACTGTGCTTTAAAGGTTTTCCAACTCCGAAAGGAAAACTATTATGCCAAGAATTTAAAAGTCCTTTTCTCTTTACTTCATTAAATATCTTCCAAAGATATAGAAGGCAGTAATGGAAAGAGAAAGAGAACGCAGATAAAAATTGAGACCTCCTAATGGAATTTAAAGCTCAATAATGTGTACTTTCAGGTGCAACTGATATTTGCTTAGAGAAGAACAAGGTATTTAGGGCAGATGATCTTCAATAGGTGGATGTGAAGGTGAGAGATCAAATACACCTTTAAGAGATGCCTGAGAGTGGTATTTGTTCTGGACTTCATTGGCTAAATTAATTCATTTGTGAGAATCTCAAAGAATCCAACTTACTGAAAGGAGAAGCTTATTGGCCGATTGATAATCTACTATATTTTTATAAAAATAAAATGTGCATAATAGTTCCTTGAAGACAAATTAAAAATTTTTTTTTCTGTTGAAGGAAAATGCACAATGAGACAGGGTGTGATAAAAGAAAATAGAAACACCTGTGACATTTCTGGTTTAGGTCACTAATGAATTGGAGGACATTTCTAGAAGAGAACTGTGGATTTTAACTGCAGATTTTATCAACCACATTAATATATGGTCCTATTACTAGTGGAACACATTATTTTATGGCAAAAAGTATACCAGAATAGGAAATAGAAAACATGAATTTGAGCAAAGGTCCAATCTGGCCATTTGCCATGTGACCCTCAGAATCTCATTTAATTTTCCAAAGCCCCCCAAATATTTTCCCTATCTGCCTGGCCTAATTGTTTAATAATCAAAGGATGAAGGGGCAAAGGTGAGATATTTAAATCATTATATATTCAAAAGATATTACAAGTACTATTACTTTATTATTTAATATTAAACTCTCATTTTTCAAGCGTTCTATAATTGCCACACTTTGTTATATAGTGCCTGAAATTTATTTCTATATTAATTTAAGGATGCCACAGATCTACCCATAACATGTAAAAAGTAGAGAGCAAGGAATTTCATTGTTGGCATAAGTTAAGGAGCATTTTAAGTGCTTTAATGTGCTATAAACTAGATTGAGAAGAGCAAAGCCATGCCCTCATGTGTGCTAAGACCATTTAGCACAGAGATAAATAATTCCATAATAGCAGAGGCCATGTGCAAAAGACTGCCAGAGAATTTAGGAATTACGAACAAATGACCTTAGAGAAGTGACAAACCTTATTTCTTAGTTACCACTGCCTTATTTTCAGAAGAATCATTCTATAGAACATCTTAAAACAGAATTTGGAAAACTATCATCTGTGGGCCAAACTTGGCATGCTGCTATTGTTGTAAATAAAGTTTTACTGGAATATAATTCTGCTCATTCCCGTGGCTATTTTTGTTCTGCAAAGGCAGAGTTTGGTAGTTGCAAAATCAACTACGTGGCCTAAAATATTTACTATCTGGGCCTTTACAAAAAGTTTGCAGGCCTGGCTCTAGATCACTGTCTCACTGTTGTATTGGGAACCTCACAAAAGTCATGAAAGAAGATGACTGAAACATTAAACTCATATTTGTAGTCATATACTTAGGTATGGACTAAGGCTGCTAATGTGACATAGTGCTTCCAATGTGGATATTATGCACAATACTAATTGTGCATTGTTAGGGGTAAAATGATAAACATTTTTTTTGGAGTAGGGAGTCCACTGCTGTAGGGTATCTCCTTGAGAACATGAAGGGTCTGATCTAAAACCTTAGGCTTTTGGTTTTACAGTGCAAGTTCCTGGGCCTTCTGACTCCTGACACTATGAGCATTTACCTCCAGATTTAGTTCAGGAGGTTCTCACAACCATAGACAACACAAAGTTTATCCTCCTGTCTCTCAAGGAAGTAAGGGAAGTTTTAATTGTTCTCTCTTCTGCTTGTGTATAAATTTGTGTGAAATTCTGTCCAGACTTTGTAGTCACTTTCACATGACAGTAGCAGAATATGCTATCTGAAAGTATGCCTTTTTGATATAAGAATTATCTTGAGGTGATTATTTTTGAGAAAAAGCAAACATAAGAGAATATCTGAAAACATAGTAGTTACCCTTTTGTAAGGAAATTTGCATATATAAGGGAAATCTCTATTTTAAGAGTGTCTTGCTCTCTATACCAGGCAGAGAAGGGTGACTAAATGAACAGAAAGTTTCTCAAGGGAGAAGACACTCATTTAAATCTGAATAACAAAACTTACTCTTGTTTACTATGTTTTTCCTGCTAACTTCCCATAACTGGCCTCCCTAGCCCCCAGGGTCTTTCTTTTGTATTTAGTTAAAGATAGCATTTAAAGTGGTGGCTTGGGACATCTCTGGGAATTTACTCATTTTTCCTGGGTATCACCACTGTATACATGAAATATATATGTATATATTTAATTTCTATTTGTTCTTCTCTTGTTAATCTTTTATTATGGGAGTCTTAGCCAAGAACCTAGAAGAGTAGAGGGAAACTTATTTTTCCCTATTATATGGACTAACTTGTATGGAACTCTAATAATACTTACCCAATATTAAAATAAAGTCCCCCCCACTCGCTCAAGCACATGCTCTCTCACTCTTTTCTCTTTCTTTGTCTCTTTCTCATTCTACATTACTATGGAGTGGTCTTTTGTAGAAGAACTGTTTTATTTTCCTCATGGTAGGGATCTGACTACAATGCAGATTCTTCTTTATAGATTTGGTGTTGTGCCCAAGATCTGCATTTCTAATGAGCATTTAGGTGATGCTGATGCTGATGCCCCAAGGACCATACTTTTGAGTTACCAGATGGAATAAAAAGTTATGTTTTAGACTTTCTAAAAATAAACTAAGTTTATCTTTTAAAACCTCATTTCTATTAACAGTCACTTGCAACTTAAAATGTAGTCTTCTTTGGTTAATATATGAGAGGAGAAGTACATTTCTCTCCACCCCTCTGAGTTCTCAGCCAGGAACCCTGTAACAGAAAGATTAATAATAGAAAAACAAATGAAAGTTTATTAACATGTATGCCTGATGTATACATGCAAGATACCCAAGGAAAAACAAGTAACTCTCGAAACTGGCTTAAGCATTTTTGCATGCCTTTTCTCTGTACCCTGATGGTATCTGTTTGATGTCTGATTTTCCTTTATTGTGTTCTCATAAGCTTGGCTTCTGCTGCCGATTCTGTGGCCCTTGCAGCACAACTAATCACTTGGTCCATGCCATCTAAGTCCTCCTTCTCCCAGGCTCAGGATCTTTGTTTCATCTGGACTATTTTAACACTTCTGAACCTCATAAAGCCCCTAGCTGTTTACCTTTCTTGATGATGCAGTTTAGGATTTTAGGAGGCTTTCCTTGAAACCAACAAACTGCTCTTGTAGATGTGCATGGCTTTTCCAAAACCCTTAAGAGTGCCCTGGACTCTGATGGACGGCAGAGGGTGCTGCCAAGCAAAAGCTTACTACTCCCCAGGACATTCCAAACCCATCTATGGTTTCCTTCATGACATCTCACTCCTGAGACTCACCTAGGATAGTCATGACTTCTGGTCCTTTCAGAGACATCACCTACCCATATGGTCCTTGTCTTTATTAAAACTTTTTTCTATTTTGTTCATCATAGATTATATCTACATTAATTTTGATTTTTTGGAAAACATTGCATGAAAATATTACTTATCTTGAATACTGATTTTTTGTTGCCTCTTAAATTTTGCACTAATGCATGTGTCTTGCTCACTGCACTCTAATCCCAGCCATGTCACCTCTTCCAATTCTCACTTTTGTCTCTGCAGTCAATGAACTATATAGCCCCAGAGCACTTAAATTATTATGTATCATCATTACCCAAACCCATTATTAGTGATCTTACTATCCTGCTTCCTTTGGAGCTTGGACTTTTGTCTCTAAAATGCCTTCTTCTTATTTAGGAAACAAAAAATGAAAAGAAAACCTCTAGCCCATTAATTAAATGTGTTGACTTTCATGGCTGTTGTTTCCTTCCATGAGTTTAAGAAAAAGTATTTGTCAACTCAACTGACTTTGTGGTTGTTGTTGTTACTTTTACTGTTTGCCATCTGCAGCCACTCTTCCTGTATGTATAGTGCATAACTAAAGCCATGATTTTGCCCAGCAAATAAAAACACAGTTAATATCTCAAAATATCACCTTACTGTGATTTATAGTAATACCTAAGATAAAGTTAGACTAAGTAGAAAATTGAGTAGTTGGTCAGTATCTAGTTGCCACAGTGGAGATGAACAGATAAAGAACCTTCTTAAAAAACACAGGAGGATAAAGATTTAGTTGACTGTAAACTCCTCTGAAGATAGGAATGGTGTTTCCTATATTTTGACAGATAGGGGAAAGTTAATACGTATTTGGTAAATAAGTATAGGATCATAGTTGACATTTTAATAATGTCATTGTTTATTTCCTCCTTATTATATTTCTTGACATCTCAAAAAAAAAAAAATGACCAGAATAAGAAAAATCAATCATGAGGATACATGTTTTTCCTAATTCTTTTATGCAAAGGCAATTGATTATTAAAAACTGTAGAAATAAAACATTTTTTAAGATGAGGAATTTCTATTCAGGCCTCCTTGTGAAATAAAAAAAAAATGAAGTAGAATGGAAGTGAGAAGAAAAGAAGCAAAAGGCCAAATAGAGAAAATAAACCTTCTGAATTGATTTAGAAAAGAGATAATAAACTGGACAGAAAGCATAAAAATCCTGCTGTATATGGAATAACTCGATGCCAATTCCGGGGGAAGGAAGAATCATATACGGCCTGCAATATATGTGTGGGAGGTAAAACAGTCCTCTGGGAGCTATGAGGTTAAGGAGATAACTGTGCATGAGGCAGAGTGACAACTGACCTCTGGCTCATTGAAAGAAATCAGCATGAAGGAGGATTTTGGAGAATGTCCTGAATTTCACACTATGTTCTTCAAATAGCTAGTAGCTTATTTTTATGAGAGCCCTGAGACATACTTTCAATGATCATTTATCCAGACAGTTGAGTTTCTTTAATGAAATAACATTACTCCTTTGGGAAAAGGATTTGAGGACAGGGAACAATCAGGCCTCCTAGCAACTCCCACTATGCGAGGTGTTCCTTGAGAGCTGGCTGGCACTCCACTCAGAAATGAAGCAATTACCCTTCCATCATGATGCATTGCTGAGAGGAAGGGATTTCTTTAAGATACTTCTTTTTACGTCTACCTCGCCCACTCCGCACCGTCATCTAGATGAATAGAAAAAAAATTTAAAGAAACTGAGAAGCTAAAACAATGATGATGATGATGATGATGATGATACTATAAATTTTAATACATCAACTTTCAGGATAAAAAGGAGTATTACACAATGTTTAGTTAATGTGACTAACTCCAGATGTGATTCATCTTGTTTTCCTATTTTATGTAAGAATTTTCACATTTTTCAGTTATACATTATTTTCTTAGTGCGGTATCATTAAAACACTCCGAGCACCCCCTCCATCTCTTCCCTCTTTCCTTAACACAATGAATGAATTCCAGATCAGACAGTAGATGGTGCTATTATTTCAAAGACTGTGCAATCCCGCAGCCTTCCAGATTATTTTAAGACTACAGAATCAAGTGAGAGAAAACTGTGGGAAACTTGACATAGTTTTCTGGCTTACAAAGGATATGGAGTGGGAAACTATTTTTATGTAGTGACCTGTTCTGTCCCTTTTGGGGGTAAAATGACAATCAAAGGTCTCCTTAGTAATTAATAAATTCTGGCTCCCTAGAAAAGAAAAACCATACCCACATTTCATTTTCTCCTCTGAAGCCGCAACACAGATGCTGTTGCACATACCGACTGCCATTACAGACAGAAAGCAATTCACAAGCGCTCAGCAATGCAGAAGAAGATATTAAAATGTAAAACACATGGATGCAAAGTTTCCTTAAAAATACTGAAAAAAAGATTTTTCTAATATAAAGCAATTTATATGTAAAACATCTGTAATCACAAAAGCACCTTAAATACAATATTCAAATGCAAGCAATAAAATCCTGTATCTGACAATGATAAATCAACATATTAAAAGCTTGCCTCCTCTGGCAGCAGATGCTCTTTGAAAGAGAATTGGTAACAGATGCATACCATAGAGGGGGTTCAAACAGTGGTGACACGGGCACAGGGCTGAGTGGGGCCAAAGCTGCACTGTTGGATCGTGCAACCTGCAGCTAAAGCACAATCTCTGTTGAGGTTCCTGAAGAGCAACACTACAAGTTGTCTCTTTAAAACCCAATTACTCAAACTTAATGGCCATTGATGGGAACCCTTTACCTGTCTCGGCGGCAAAGGTTTAGGTTATTCTCATTTTTCATGCCCAAACGCAACATATGGTGATAAGCTGTCTTAAGGGTGATTCACATCCTCTACCTAAACTTGCAACTCAGAACATCTAAATGTAAAGAAAAAATTAAACTGAACGACTGGTGATATTGTGAAAGCAATAACGAACACTGACATTGAAACATCTGGATAATTAATTGCCTTGTTTTTAATCTGTATGATTTTTTGCATTCAAGGGTCAGCCTTTTCTCAAACATGAATTTCTAAGAAATTTCAGACTGTCTTTTAAATGCTATCTCTTTTAACCCTTGAGCTCCTCATAGGATAATTCTGAATTAAAAACATGGTTTTTCATTGTTGATTAACAATTCTGTTTCTGTTCCATCAGCACTGCTCCTGTCACATGTCCATTATATGCCTCCTAATTCTGCCTATTCTAGAGTTGATGAGTAATGTAAAAAATAAGTCGGATGCAATTTTTAGTAGACTGAAAAGTTACTAAAACTGCTTTAATTCAGTATCTAATACTTTTTTTGTTATTACCTATATGCAGTCGTTTTAAAGCTTATCCTCAAATTCTTGGACATTCTGACCATTGAGAGGTAATGGCTATGCTCCTATCCCTTAAATCTGCATGATTGCTTTTATTAAAATGATGGGAGAGGAAATGATGTAGCATGACATTGACTTCGAGAGAGGATCAGAAGAAACCTTGAAACTTTTGCCTGAGTCTTCTGAAATACTCACTTGTTCACCACAGGGCCCATGTGTGCAGGACCCCACATTCTGAGAAGTCCAAGCTGCATGAAGATCATGCCTGGATTAAGAGCTCTGGTCCACAATCCAGCTAAGGATAAGCTTCCAGTCATTCTAGCTCAGGTGCCAAAACGAGTGAAAAACCTTCAAATAATTCTAGTCTTTAGATGTTGAATCACCCCAGAAATTCAAATCATTCCAGTTGAGCTTTTATTGTGCCCTTTTGGATTACCTGACCCACAGAATCACTAAGCATAAGTTGTGGGTTGTTTTGTTACTCAGTAATTGACAACTGGAACACTAGAATTGAGTTATAAACTGCAATAGCACTGTCAGTTGTAAATTGTCAAGACATTCAGGTGAGTATGTTTGATTTTAGACATTTCCAGTATTCTGAGTCTCCTAATTGGTTTTCTTGCCTTGACTTTCTCCTCCTTCCATCCAACCGAGTTACCTAACTGGCATATATATCCTTGATATGTCACTCTGTACTTCCTCCTCCCCCCAAATGCTATCCTCCTTTCCCTTTGCTTGTAGTCCATACTCCTTAGATGGATATTTACTAACCTTTATTCTCTGTCATCTACACATACACATTTATTTCCAACTAATCCTATAAGTTATAAATAAGTTATTTACTAAATCCTTTGGATTTCATGAGACAAGAACTAGAAGAATCTTCACAGTTCTTTTCAAACTGCATGTCCACTCTTGCAAAGTCTACTTCAGGACCAATCACCCCCTGGAGAATCACTGCTTTAGTTGTCCAGTGTTGTTGATGGGCTTATGGCTATTCTTAAAATATAATGAAGGGCATAAGTGTAATTAAGCACCTCTAAACTTTCATGTTATAGACATTGGGTCTCAGCATCTTTGTTTTTCCTATCCTTACTATCCAGGATTCTGTCCTCTGGAGCTTTCTCTTGTTTGTCTGAGTCAAATTCTTTTCCTGTCAGGTAGTGTTTATATTCCTTCTCCCTGGTGGTCTTCCTAGGATTTAAAGATGATGTTCCCAGATATCATATATTGATCACTCACTAAATGCCACACATTTTGCTTAGTTCTTTACATACATTATCTCATATGTCACTCTATTTTCCCAAATGCTTTCTACACCAATCATTTGGCAATTTCCATATCTTACTCTTCTCTGTTGCTTATCCTTTTTCCATTATTGTTTCCTTGAATGTTCAACGTAACCCTGGAGGCTAAAGATTTTTTGGCTGTAGATGTGTTTAGAAAACTTTTTTTTTTTAATTTAACTTTCTTGCAGCTATACAAGACAAGATGCTGCAGCTATAGAACATAAAGTGCTGTAAGAGAGAACATGTTTAAGGAGATGACTTTATTCAGGATAAATAGGGAAGTAATAGGGAGAAATAGTCATACATATATTAATAAAGAACATCTCAAAAGAAAAAAAGGAAGAAAAAGGAAGGGGACCTTGGGTTTTGAAGTAGACAAGCAAGACCTGTTAGTCTTACGGGAGTCATGAAGAAGGAGGCGAGTCTTTGAGGAAAGGCAGAAGTGGGTCTTATCTGGGAATAAAACAGGGCAGGGTAGTTCTTTGCTGTTAGCCATTAATTGGAACACAAAAAGGTAGGAGCACCAGGCTCAGACATGGTTCAACACTGTCTCAGGGAATGGGGATGAGAGAAATCTAGAAGTTAATACACACAACTGGGAAGGACTTTTGATGACTTTGTGGTAGAAAACAAAAGATCTAACCCTGGGTATAAAGTCATAATGACAAATTATGGCTAGAGGAAGAAGTAATTTTAAGTGTAGAAATTAGACTGTGGAGAATGTGTTTCTAACTCTTTTAACTTCATTTTCTCCATCCTCAACTGTCAACTCCCAATTGGGAATATGGGGTTATAGCTCCCTTAGAACATGAAAAACCTCTGAAATGGGAAATAGAGAAAATGAAGAAATCAAGAGAAGAAATGTTATAGGAAGGTTCTGAAAATATCCTTTGAAAGTGACTGTGTTGGAAATTGTTATTAAACTTCCCATAAATGAGACTAGGACTACAAAGACAAATGGAAACATGATTCCAGCCTTAAAGTACTAATAAAGGTTTTAGCATAATTTCCAGAAAACAGTCTGTACAGTGATTATTCCCTAAGCCCTCTTTCAACTTCACACTGCACTAAGATATCACGTAGTCCTACTTAATGTCAGCTAACCCTTGCATTACTTATAGCTAACTGCTAATTAGCAAGGTTTCTAGACTACTAGCAAACAAAGTAAAATCAGTGGGTTTGGTCCTTGAGGAAAGCAAATGAGAAATGGGAACCCAACTTCCAGCACCCACCCTGGCCCACTGTGACCAGCATTCTGTATAAAATGATCATGTGACAATTTATAATAAGAAGACAAGCTTTGGATAAGTATGACAGTAATTGCTTGAGAATGCCATTGTGTAACTGTATAAAACACTAGGAGAGTGTATAAGACCATCTACTAGATGTTTCTTGCCAGATATGCATTTCTAGTTTAGTTGATTAATCTTCAACTATCATAAACACTTTATTTTTTACCACAATTTTCTCACTGATTTCCCCCTTCTTCCTCTCTCTCTCTCCCCATCTTTCTCTCTCTCTCTCACTCTAGCATCCTCATGCTTTCTCCTGCTCTCTATCTCCACCTTCACCTCTCTCTCACTCACTCTCTTGAGCTCTTTCCACACCTCCTTTCTCTGTCTCTCTCTCTCCCTTACACACACACACACACACACACACACACACACACACGCACACACACACTTTGACTAAATGTTTCAGACGTTTACTAAGACCAATTTATTCTTCACAGCATCATCTTCACATCTAATTTACCACAGATGAGGAAACGGCACCACAGTCTAATGAAATGCTTTGTTCAAGATAACTTGGTGATATCTAAAACTAGAATCCAGAATTATAAACTATCATTGCTAAGTAAAAAGTTAAAACTACCACTGCTGAGTAAAAAGTTAAAACTACATATATTAAGTGAATCCATGATAGAAAGAAGTGAGTAAAGTGGTAAGCAGAGAATCTCTATCCATGGAGATAAAATTTAGTGGAAGGAATCATTTATTTGGTATTATTAATATTAACCACCTAATGATGAGGGAAAAAGGATGGCCAGTGAGGAAATTTTCAGTTGTGTTGATTGCTTTTACATAATTATTATTTGTGGTATCTATTTACTATTTTAATAATGAAAGTAGCATATGCATTTTTATAATATATGTGGAATGTAAGTACAGTAGAGTTAGCTCTATTGAAACTTAAGATAGACTGAGTTTTCATTGCAAAACAAAACTTCGCTCTGTCAGAATATATTCTATCTCAGCATGTATTTACTACTGTTGTCTTTTCTTTTCTCTTTTTCTTTTCTTTCTTTCTTTCTTTCTTTCTTTCTTTCTTTCTTTCTTTCTTTCTTTTCTTTCTTTCTTTCTTTCTTTCTTTCTTTCTTTCTTTTTTTATTTTTTTGAGAAAAGGGGTGCAGAGAGGGAGAGAGAGAATCCTGGTGCAAGGCTCAATCTCACAACCCTGAGATCAGGACAGGAGCAGAATGAGGAGTTGAACACTTAACTGACTGAGCCACCCAGGCACCCCTACTACCATTTCCAAACCTCAAACTCGGTTTTAAAATGCAGAAAACACTATTTTTTGACACACAAATTAGGTTGTATAATCAGGCAATTTTATCATTAATCTCAAATACATTAAGGATATACAAATATAGAAATATTTCATTGTAGATACAAATATATATGTATAAATATTATGAAATATCTTTAAATTCTTTTCCCTGAAACTTCCACATCAATATCTCAATACATTTGAAAAAATAATTTATGGTGAATTATTAATCAGAGTAATAGAAGTTTCTAGGTAGAGATTAACTATAGTCATTCTTAAAGTGCTTTTAAAATCACAACTGTTCCACTGGCAACCAATTCCTAGCATGGATCTTTGTCACCTTGCCAGAAACAATTTTTCCACTGTTCAAATGTATTCATGATTTTTAAAAAAATTATTCAATTTTATTCAATACAGTATGCACTATGATGGGGTCAAAAGTGTATGAATGTCAGAAGAGACTTAACTAGGTCTTGGGAGATGAGAGAGGTGTAATAGACAATTTGAGAAGGGCTAAGGGAATAAAACCCTATAAGCAAATAATATAAATAAAATCAGGAAGGTAGAAAAGTAGGTGCAATTTAAGAGATAATTTAAACTTTCCGATGACTGAAGTTGGGTAGGTTAGGGAGGTTTTTGGTGACCTGTTAAAAAAAATACCTTTTAATGCCAAGCTGAATGTTCCGTATTTCACTCTCTATGTAATAGCAGACAGCGTAGGCGTTTGATAAAGGAAATTGTCAACTTCACTCTTTGTTTAAGTAGGGAGGTGTGATGGTGATATGAATCATATTATATCGAAAACCAAGAGACTGGAAGTCAATACAGCAATTAGAAAGCTATTATTATAGTCCTGGACCACAGTTCGGGACGCTGGTTCAGCAGCTTTGGGATAGAAGAGAGATCGTGAAAACAAGTGGCATGGCTAACATAGAAGTGACACAGTTTAAGAAGTGAATTATTACTCAAAACTGAGTAAAGGAAGAAAAGGAGCTTTGGAAAAGGAAGTAATGAGGTCACTTCTGACAGAGACTGTGCTGCTGGCAGTACAGCTGCACTGAGATACTTAGAAACTAAGAATTGAGGCTTGACGATACGGACTTGGGAATCATGATAGAAAGTATTGAATAATTTTCTGAATTAAAGTCATAAATACATCAACTAGAAGACCACTCCTTATTTCTAAGGAGCCTTATCAGTTGAGGAGAACAGGGGGAAACCAGACAGCGGAGTGTACCGTGAAACTGTGGTGAAATGGATACTCTTGTTTTAAGATACCAGCAATAAATAGGGCACCTGTGTGGCTCAGTCGGTTAAGTGTTTGCCTTTGGCTCAGGTCATGATTCCAGGGTCCTAGGATGGAGCTCCACATAGTGCTCTCTGCTCAGCGGGGAGCCTGCTGCTCCCCACTCCTCCTATTTGTGCTCTCTCTGTGTCAAAGAAATAAATAAAATCTTTAAAAAAAAGATCTTAGCAATAAAGGGGGAAGGTAGTTTGGAAGTGAAACAGAATCAAGGAAAGGAATATTTCAGCAAAGAAAAGTCAGATTGTGTCTTAGGCCAAAGAGTAAAGACCTATGGAGGATAAATTGGAAAAAGATGAAAAAAAAAAAGTAACTTTGTAGAAAACATCAAGAATAATACAAGTTCCACCTATAAATCAGGGATATTAATATTTAATTCTGGAACTGTTGTAAGTCTTGGTGAAATAGTGGGCAACTAATAAATGGCAAGTATAATTATTATCATTAACATGAAAAGGGATATAATTAATTTACATGCTATTAGGCAATAAAGAGGTTCATGTAAGTTTATCTGAAGGAACAGAAGCTTTCTTTCTGAAATGTTAAATATTTAGCTACTTTCCAAAATATATATCACATAACTTTCCCTTCCGTGAGAATACATATTTTATCTATTCTCATCATTCAGGAATGACATATTTTATCTTTTCTCATTATTCAGTGTCACTTGGAAACCATCAATGATGATTATTATATTCTACTCTAATAGGAATACTTGCTTCCAGATTGTCCAAGTCACAGAAAAATGAGACAAGCAAGACAAACATCATCATGGAGATGGGCAAACACCAATAAAACAATTCTTTCTTACGGAGGAAGAACCACTGAGTTGAATAAGCACAGAGTTCTGGGTTTAAGTTCTACCTGCAATAATTACTGACCTCACCCTAGTTGACTCTTCTGTTTTACCTACCTCACAGGTTCAGTTTAACCAGTAGATGAAAATGCACTTGGTTAACTGAAATGGTCTATAAAAATGCAGGGAAATTTAGCAATCAAGTGTTCAGAAAATTCAGAATGAAGGGCACGAGGCAAGCATAAATCAAAGAGTTCCTCTCCCTGCTGCGTTTACATATACCATTTTCAGACCAGCTATTTTTGAGGGACTTCAAATGGGTTTTTGAAATGATCATTCTAATAGAGAAACATGCAGAATTTTAGCTCTAAAAAGCAAATGTACATAGTAGAGAAATAGAAAGCTTGAACAACCCAAATAAATTTTTTCTGTTGATGAGATTGTTTTAGGGTGGTCTGTCCCGGGTAATTGGATTGGCTTCTGGCTCAACCCCTGAGTCTGCCACTGTGCTCTTTAAATCCATTGCGTGCTGTGATTCTCCCAAGAAGAGTTAGAGCAAGTCTATTAGATTACATCTGAGTGTTGTCTGATGTAGTGGTGTTCAAACTCTGTTCCTTAGCATTTGAGGGTTCCACAGGATGATTAGCATGAAAGATTTTAAGAAAGTGTCCAAGAAGGCAGAACTACCAGTCAGAGTAACTTAGGTGTCTTGTCCTTACTTCAGTAAGAGTAACTCCGCTGATACCTGTTAAAATGTCAGAGGAAGGGGAGAGGGGGGGAAAGGAAGAGGGGGAAAAGTGGAGAGAAGGGAAGAAGAAAGAAAAAGCAAGAAAGCAAGAAGGAAGGAAGGAAGGAAGGAAGGAAGGAAGGAAGGAAGGAAGAAAGAAAGAAAGAAAGAAAGAAAGAAAGAAAGAAAGAAAGAAAGAAAGAAAGAAAGAAAAGAAAGAAAGCAAGCAAACAAGCAAGTGGGAGGGAGGGAAGGAAGGAAGAGAAAAAGGGAGAAAGACAGGAAGGAAGGAAGGAAGATGGAGAGATGGAAAGAAAAAGGAATTGAGGGGGAAAGAGTTGAAAAAAGTTAGAATGTGATATCAAGGAGGATGGAAGATAGCATGTTCAAAAACACAGAAACATTTTCAAAATAAATGAAGTGAGATTGAATAAATTTATTTTAAATGACTTCAATTAATGCTGGTAATGCTAAATAAAAAACAATACTAGAAATTAGATTGGGGGCTAAAAAAGCATGGGAAATGTTTGGAATTCCTACAGGAAGAACGGAATGGGGCTTAATTTGAGGTAATTATTAGAATTGGCTAACAGCAGGGCTGCCCAGCATAGGTCACTTACCACATGAGTCATAATCATTCTAAAATTTTCCCCTCACTTCATTCTGCAAGTAGATTATAAGTAGAATAATAATGGAAAAAAAAAAACCACAGTGAGTCTATTCCATAAGATTCTACGTACTGTAAAAAGTTTATGCTCTCGATCTTATTAATGGACTCCATAAAATAATGACAATGATTTGGACAATGCTTTGATGTTCAAAACTGGAAGATATGGGGCTTTTGTTTAAATGTCCTTGTCCTCACCTGCTACAAGATTTTTAAGAAGAAGTGATTTTTCTATTAATATTGAAAATAACTAAGATCTGGCACTGCAGTTAAAATATGGGGTTAATTTTAAAATAGTTTCATAAGTTTCATATCTTGGTTTGGATCTGTGTACAAGGGAGGCACAAAGTGCACACAACTGGAGTTCAGTTTCCAAGACTTTGGGTCCTAGCTTTATCACTTCTTAGTTGTGCGCATATGGCCAAGGTACTAATCATCACATTTAAAAGTACCAAATTCATAAGACTTTGTGAGCATTCAATAAAAAGCTCCATTTAATGAGTAATTCCTGCCCCATAGTAAGTACTACATGAGAGTTGACTATTACTAAAACTTCTATTATCATTTCTGATGAGGGATCATACTTTCAACATTTTAACCTTCAACTTTCAAAACTGACGATTCTCTTAAGCCCCGCTACCTTGAACTCCTTTAAGTTTGTCTCCCATTGTTAAAAAGATAATACCAGAATGTAAGTTTCAAGATGGAAGAGATTTTTACTCCATTTAATTCACTGCTCTGGAGTCAGGACTTAGAATAGTACCAAGTATATCGCATGCTCTTAATGAGTATTTCTGAATAAATTTGTTCAATTTTAGGGCTTTTATAATGAAAGATGAGAATACAATTGGATTGACATGCTTTTCTCTTTCTATGTCTCTCTTTCTGTTACCAGAAATGGAAAAAAAAAAGTTCATTACTTATAATCACAGCTAGTTAAATGACGGGTTATCCTGTTAGTCAGATAAAATGATGCCTGTGCTAAGATGGAAAATAAAAATGAGGAGCTTAGATAGAAATAGTGTTTTAATTGTCTGAACAAGTACTAATGAAATAGCTTGGTTGAACACGTCTTGCTAATACAGAAGAACATGACACTTTGCCTCCAAGAGACTTGGGAGGTCTTATGTATAAATGAAGAAGATGTGGAAATAATTCTAATGGGGAAAAATAAACCACTGGAATTTCTGTGTTATGGCTATTTAGGAATCACCAAAGGAGCCACTCTGCACTTGATTGTCATTTATGCTAATACCAAGTAAAAATGTTTTTAATTTTAACTAATACAATATTTATACTGACACTGTTTCAATTCCCCCTCCATTTCCCAAGAAGGAACACTTGCCATGGTAGGATTCAGTCAAGAAAAGAATAAAAATATCTGGTGTAAAATTTCAGTGATGTGGATTGATGCATCGTGGGATAATTATATTCTGCCTGTCCAAAGTTTTCATGACTATTGAAATGGGAAAAAAATCTTTCTCTTATTCAAAATTTTGGGTAATAGGACTCTGTATAGTTATGTCTTTTCTGTGTTTCATTTATCAGGGGGGAAAAAAGACTCAACTGCAATTTGTTTAAAAAAAAAAAAAAGCTTTCAAAAGCTTGTTTTTCCCTTCCTCCCCAGCACGTCAAAATGCATCTAGATGACAGATAATAGGATGTTATCATGGTACAGGCTAGTGTGTTGCCTTCAGCTATTGGATTCTTTTTTTTCTTTTCCTCTTGGATTGTTTAAGAAGCAAAGCAATCGTTTCACTGGAGAAAGTTCATTGGAGGAAGGCGAAGTTACACAGAAGGATCAATATTCCAAGTGGCGAAGAAACTCAGTCATGTAAATCTCATTAAAATATATCCCTAACATCAAATCAGCCATTGTGAGAGCCTTAGGTACACTTTCAAAAAAGATCTTATACTTGACAGATGTTACTTTTTCTCCTTTATGTGCCTGCTACCTTAAGTCACCATCACTCAAATACTATCCCCAAATCTGTCATTTCTTTTAGGTGTTCTCAGCTAAAATCTGAACATTATCTGAAGAAGGGAAGAGAAAATGCACCAAGATCTGAAATAAAACTGAAGCTATTTAATAATCAGCTTGGTTCTTCAAAGAACATGACTCCTGCAAATATGATGACAAGGTCTGGGGAGAAACTCCATCTGCACCCCATCAACTAGTCTCAGAGTAAATAGGATTCCTAAGTGGGGAACGTGGAAATGGTTCATTATCAACAGAGAAATTGTCCTTGGTAAAAGAATAAAAGAAAGGTATAACTGGGTAAAGGCTCATGGAATAAATTTCAAGAATTTCATACTTCGCTGTACCCCTGAGTAGGGATGTATGAATCATGGGCAGACTTTTGGTAGAAGAAAACCACCTCATCTCTAAGTGCTAGCTTGAAGAGATTATCCTGCTCTGCTCTACCAGTATTTCCTCGATGGTCTTTTGTGTAAGGCAGTGCTTCTAACCCTGAATGCACATTAGATTCTCCTAGGAAGCTTCAAAAATTACCAATGTCCTTGCTTCAACCCTACAGATCCTGATTTAATTGCTCTGGACTGGAGCCAGGCATTGGTTCTTTTGCAGAGTGCCCTGGGTGATGTCGACGTGGGGCATGGCATGAGAAACACTGGTCTACACACTGGTATCTCCTACTCATCCCACTTGTTATCTAACATCTGTAGTTAAACTACTTCCATACCCCGTTTTGTGGAAAAGGAGTTCTTAAAAGAAGATCAAGGATAGGTGTTTAACCCTTCCATTACCATCTGATATGTGGTATGGTAGCTTCCACATCTGTCCATAACCTATCATTATGCCGAGTCATAAACTTTGTCCAAGACACTTCTATCTACTGCTTGTCCACACTCCTCCCCTCTCCACCACCTCCTGCCCAATGTGCCTTCATGCTGTGCCTCACCTTCTGTGAATTCTTCTTCCTCCACCTGGATTTGCTCCCTTGACCATGACCCATACCACTGGATAACACACTGTGTTTCCATCTGTCTGAGATTTTTTTCTCCTACATGGGAGATTATAAATTGCTTTGGTGATTACGCTTTGAGGTCTGAAAATTTTGATATATATAGGTGTGATTTATCTGTTCTTCATCAAGTAATGATTTATCGCAAAGAAGTGGAAATTTCAAGTACCTTAGTAGGTCACTAGAAGAGGAATTTTATCATAGTACAGCATTTTGCAAAATTGATTCACCAAAATCCAGTCCCCCAAATGATTCCGAAGAGATAAAAAAAATTGTGATAAAATAAGTCGGTTAAAGGCTGCATTCTATATCCCTAATTTGAAGACTTCATGTATATACTAATATATTAAAAGCTGTGAAAATTTCTTAAATAGATGGACTTGTTTTTATTCTGTACAGTGTTTTCCAAAATTGCCTGACCTCATAATCCGTGTTTTCCTTACAAAACTTTCTCTTGTCACATTGTATATAAAATTACTCAACAATAAATAGTCTCCATTTCTTTTGAGGACTCCATTTGGAAAAGCTGGGAATAGATTCAACTCATATGATACCACCCAGAGTTCACTCATGAAAGAGCAACAATGGGATAAAAGAATAATGTAGTGAAGCTATCATTTTAATTATATTATTATATTACCCAAATACTCTTATAATTAATATATATATATATACTGTGTGTGTGAGAGAGAGTCACTGTGTTAAGTATATGTGTAAAGAGGATACTGAATAATTCTGTTAAAAATCTCACTGCATCAAGTCCTCATTTAATCATAAAGTAGATATAATTATAATTTATAATCTACATAATCTATAATCACTTTATAGAAAAGTTAGCTTAGACTTTGAGAGATTAAGGCATATATCCAAGATAATATAAGCTAAAATATCAAGAATCTGGAAATCAAAATCCTGTCCAATTCTAGGAACATTTTTTAAAAGATTTTATTTATTTATTTGAGATAGAGACAGAAAGAGTGAGAGAGAGGGGTGAGGGGAGAGGGAGAAGCAGACTCTGCAGAGCAGGGAGCCTAACGTGGGGCTGCACCCTGGGACTCCAGGATCATGACCTGAGCGAAAGCAGATGCTTAACTGACTGAGCCACCCAGGCATGCCTCCAGGCACATTTTTTAACTATTATGCTATGATAGAATTAGAGGGGGAAAGTTTTCCAGTAAGGAAATGGTGGATTGTCCCATCTAATTGCATAGCATCTTGGGTCACTTACCTTATTAATATAATAAAGGATCATCTTATTTTTTTTTAAGATTTATTTATTTTAGAGAGAAAAGGAGAGAGAGGGAGCACATGCAGGGGGGAGGCCGAGAGGGAGAGGAGAGAAAGTCTCAAGCAGACTCCGCAGAATCTGACATGGGGCTCAATCTCACAATCCTGAGATCACGACCTGAGTGAAAACCAAGAGTCAAGAGTCAGAGGCTCAACTGACTGCACCACCCAGGTGCCCCAGGTCATCGTATTTTGAGTATTAATATATTCTTACTCTCATTTGTACTAGATGCAGATTATTTGCAACACAACAACACATTTAAAATAAAGAAGGCAATTCTGCTAAGCTTGTTACAGGTAGGCATCAAAGTTAACTCTAAACTTTTTAGCGGGCAGTGCAAAAAGGGAAATATAACCCATTGCCCAATCCATAGCATCCAAAACATAAAAACAAAGTTAATCAACACAAGCAAAATTTTCTTGATACTGAGATAAAATATTTTCGTTTCCCAAAGATATTTATATTAGCACTGTGAACCATGTCTCGCAGGAGATATTATTCATATTATTCTACATTTCATTGGATCATGTCTTATCAAGTTGTTTTTTGTTTTGTTTTGCTTTTTTAATATAGGCCAAGGACAGTGTACCAAAGCCTGATTCAGTAATGGCTGATCACCCAAGTAGTGTGTTGGTGGTAGTACAGGTGGGAGGGTGGGTGCAGAAGCAATGCCAAGAAATCCAGGTATTCAGTTCTCTGTTGGTCTCTGTTAAATTCAAGGATGGATTATTTTAAACGATCTAAGGGAATGGATGGACTGTGATACATTCAAGCAATTCTTCATAAATATTGTTTCTCTCAATCCAATGAAGCCTTTGATAGCTATTGAGCAGCAAAGAGTTCCAGGTTATATCCCCAGCATATACCTGGACAATCTATTACCTGACAGATAAAATCTGACCATCAAGCATCTGTCTTCCTAGGTATTTCTATGAGGTCTATTTTAACTCTCTCCCCAGATCTACCTCCACTGTATTTTATTTTTAAAAAGCAGCCTTTTTTTTTCTCCCAATAATCTTCCCTGAGGAAACTAGACAGCTCCAAAATGTTAGCAGCCCTAAACTGTCATTTCAAGGTAGTTTTCTATAGTCTTGTTTGTTTTCTTGCCAAAAAGTAGAAAGGGGTTAGGTGGTAATAAGGGAGCCATGATATAGCCATTTATTACCCTGCTGGAACTGACCCAAAGTCCCCATCCACATCAACCCCAGGAGAGGTGCTGATCTTTTCTTTGGCCGTTCACCATATGGTGTGGTTTGAACTACATGGCTGAAACAAAGAAAAGCTCATTGTAATTCCCTCTGGGAAATCTTTGTGACCACATGTTCTGGCGCATGGCCGTGAATCTTGTACTTGGCGCGAGCAGCAGAAAGAGAATCCTCTTCCTCCATGAGCCCTGAACCTCATTTCCATGTCTGGAAATGGATCAATTCAGTCACTGAGATTAAAGAATTATATGCTTTAAAGAGCTATCTGCTGGGTTAAAACATGTCTATCATGTCCATGAGGGAAGATGCCCATCACATCCGTCACTCAAGTTTGTGGGCTTTGTCTATAAAAGCAAGTTGTGGAGATTCAAGACACTAAAATATTTACTTTTCACTTCTTTATAGGTCACTGTGGTGGATATTCCTGGTCCAACTCAGCAAGGGCCTATCACTGTATGGAGGGGTGAGGTGGGATGGGGGGATGGAGAGAGAAAATTAGTTGATGGTATTTATCTTGCTTGTTTTCTCCTAGACATTTTAAAATTGTCTGGCTTCCTTTTATAGGGACATAGAGCCAGAAACAAAACTATCTAATTTCCTGATTTCTGTAGCTGAAAAGATAAACAGGTTTTCTGGCTTTCAATGGTCTCCTATCAAATACTGAGAAGGGCTGTGTAAAGTCAGGTCATTGCATGTTAATTGAGCTTTTTTTCTCTGAAAATCCTTGCCACAGATGCTCCAGAGAACATTAACAAAACAGGCTCTATCTTCAGAGGGCTTTAGCACTTTTTATAAAATCTATTTTTAGAGATCTACGGTGCTAGATAGAAGGAAGAGTGAATGAAGAGAACAGACGAGAAGGGATGGTCAGAGGATGGTTTATATTTGGAAACCACCTCTCTGCATGTGGTGCCATTGTTGATGATGACAAGATGCAGGCTGCAATCCTGTGAGCGGGTGGCTGGGTTGTGGTGGAGGGAATCATCTTTATTTCTAAAGAGGTCAAGAGAACTTCTATTTGTTAGATCACTTACTTCAATGTTGAAGTTTCTAAAACTGATGACGTGATTGTATGGGAAATAGGACGTCTCTCTGAGTGAATGAAGGAGAGGAGACAGACATAACAAACACAAAGAGAGATAACACTGGTAAAATCTGATGACATGTTGCAAAGGAACTACAACTTGTGAAAATGGGAGGAGAATTTATTCAGGTGTAAAGACTGGGAGCATAAGACCCGTTAGCCTAAAATGCTTAAGTGAGGTGCATTGAGTGAGTAGGAGAGGAAACAAAAAGCAGAGGGCCTCAAAACTCAGGACATGGCCTCATTAACTAGAAAAGAGGTATTGGAGAAGAGTTTAAGGATGGAGAAGTCTGTTGACTGCAGACCCTGAATCTGATAGGACACAGTAGTAAGGGTTTGGGAGGAGAGGAGAAAATAGGAGATAGGTCATAGTAGAATATATTCAGAGCCGTATGGGAATAAATGTCTGTGTGATGACTAAAGATTCAGGATTCTGGGGTGAAAGGAGAGGTTTGTTATTACTAATGCGATGGACCTTTTAGTAAAAGCAAGAAAAGACAAGATTTCCTTGTGACCAGGATGGTCCTCCAGACTGGCAGTGCTGGAATATTGTGAAAATAGAAGAGGCAACAGCCTGTGATGGGGAGGGCAGGTAATGACCAGTGTAGGTCCACTGTTCTGCCCAGATACTGTAGCAAAGGTCACAGTTACCCTTGGCAAATTTACTATATCTACTTATCTTTAAAACTGATTAATGCATAGCTGGTATATAAAAATAGATCACCACAACCCCCAATGTTAATCATAACTACTGTGTATTAAGCACTTGGTATGGGTCAGGTGCTTTGCATACAATATTTTTTTAATCCTAACAACAGCCCTTGATGTTAGATACTACAATCTTAATTTGCAATGAGGTAATTTCAGTTCTTTAAGGCTAGGGTCTTTGGAACATGAAACTAGAAATTAGCCTACGGTTTTCCAGCTTCAGAACAAATAATCTTTCCTATCTTTTCAAACTGATTCCTACCTTATTGCTGAAATCGATTTCTAATGAAATCTACTTGTCACTGTACACTGATAGTTCTCAAAGTGTTGTCCCAGAACCAGCAGTACCAACATCACCTGTGAACTTGTTAGACAGTCAGATTCTCTGTTTGCCCCACACCCACCAAATCAGAGAAGCTTGGGAGTGAAACTCAGAAACCTACCTGCCTTTTATCAAGTCCTTTGACTCTGAGGCATGTGCTAAATTTTGAGCACTACCGCTTAGTCAGGAAACTGTAGAATGTACAGGGCACATAATTAACACTGCATCTTCCCTTTTTTTGTATGTGCAAAGAATTCGAGCACCTGCTCAGTATAGTAACAGCATGCGATTCTGAATTTCAGTTTTGCAACAAAATCTCGTGAGAGACATTGTTTGGAAAACAGTCCCTCAACTTTTTATCACTATGTTCGAGATACCCCAAGCCTCAAAAATCCACCCAACCAGGGGTCGGGTCTTAACGAATCACAGGTCGACTTCATCTTTTGCTCTTCTGTCAGGTATTCCTCATGATATTTCATCCATTCTTTGACCTCTATTTTCAAGTTATTTTCTGTTTCGTGCCTCCAAAGCCTTAAATCTGTTTCTCCGTTTCTTTTTGCCTAAAGAAAAGGTGTATTCAAGGGTATGGTTTATTTCAGCAAGGAGCCTCAGGAAATCTTAGCAGAAAAAGGTCATCACGTCATTACCTGCCATCAGATGTTGGTGCACTGATATGAAAGTTTAGGCAGTAACTTGATAAGCACTGATATTACTGGCAAACACTCTCTAGTAGATAGCAGTGAACAAATTTATTCTGTGAAATCACTTTGCTGAAATAGGGCTTTAAAGGTTCTGACTGGAATGACCAAACATTTTAAAAAATGACACTGTGCCTAGTATAGGGTAAACCATCAAAGAACGTAAATGGATCAATGAATGAATGCATTCAAGAGTCAGGAATTCAGACTACATTCTGAGAAAAAAAGGCACAAGTATAATACATTCTCTGATCGCAGGTCAACATGGAGAGCTGATTAATGTTTTGGAGTGGTAAACACATTAAAAACATGACTATTAATCAAAAATAACTTTCCTAATATTATCAATATCCAATAAATATTTACTGCAGTTTCTGGTAACAATTAAGGATACATTCCTAGAAAATATTGGTTTTATTTGGAGATGAAGGTATTGAGAATTTTGTTGAGTGACTGCATTCTGGGATATGTATTTGTTGCTTGTATCCCCAAAGGTACAGGGATTCCATACCTATAGATATACAGTATATTTTGAAGAATTCTAATTATTTTGATTTATCAAAAATATCTGGAATAGTTTGAATACACCAAATTAATGAAGGGAAGTATGCTTCATGACACTAACTTTCATCTCTCCTGGGGTCCCTTGAACTGTCTGGGCCACAGTCTACTCCCATAAAAAGGAAAAATAATAAGATAACCATATGTACATGGTACTGGCTTCTAATTTAGTTTGGGGTTTCCCATGGAAAATAATCATACTGGACTTTTTTTTTTAATAGAAGAAAATTTAAACTCTAATTTTTTTGATTAAAAAATTAAGTTATGCTATCTGTCTATAAACTTAGACTTTCTACAAGGCCCCAAACTGCAACAAGATATTCTTTCTCCACATACCACGAAGGGCTTTATGAAGTACCTTCTATGTGAGGTCTGGGCTCTTTCTTTCATGTAGAAAGTGAGGCCGGAAACTATTATTATATTGAGTATATTCTTAGGAAATAACTAGAACTGTGCTAGGAGTTATCCTGTGTATTACCTCATTTAATATTACCTATGAAATGTAAAGGAAATAATATACAGCTACATTACATTTACATTATAATGACAACTTATAAGAGTACAAGTAAGCAAATATTGTGTACTTTATTATTTCTTTATAACTTTTTCATGTGGAAAAATAAACAAGTTCCTTAGGAAAAACATATACAGCATTAGGCAATTGCACAGTGTTATTGATTACCTGCCCTTTCACAGGCTCGGTCCCCAGAGATGCTGTTAGATGCAAACACTATTGAAACACAAATCTTTCTTATTCATTGATAGCCAACTATCTCAAAATCAAGATTTAATCACTATATAAAATAGATAGTATAGTTATCAAGCCCATTATATGGATAAAAAAAACAAAATCTGATAAAGGTTAAATAATTGGCACAAAGCCAATAAATGGAGGCACTGGTACAACTTCAGGCAGCCTGGCTGCAAGTCAGTGCTTTTACATCGACTCCTGAGGCCCTTTCATTATACAGGATGGGGATAGAATGATGATGCTGGACCTATACCATTTTTAGAGTATTTTTTATCTTTTATCCTTAAAAATTGGGAGAATCTTAATGTTCTTCTTTAATAAAGTTCTGTATTTTTAAATTGGATCCGCTTTGTAGTGAACAGGAAGTTAACTTTATTCTGTCTTAGAAACAATAATAGAGCTGTACACAAATTTAAAGTATGCAAGAATACTACGGCGCCTGGGACGCTCAATCAGTTAAGCGGTTAAGCATCTGTCTTTGGCTCAGGTCATGATCCCAGGGTCCTAGGATCAAGCCCCACATGGCATTGGGCTCCCTGCTCAGAGGAGAGTCTGCTTCTCCCTCTCTTCTCTGCCCCTTTGCCCCCACTTGTGCTCTCTGTCATATATATATGTAAAATCTTTAAAAAAATAATAAGATAAATAAAACATGCAAGAATACCTAATAAACAGTATGTGCACACCTTGGGGTGACTGTTTCTACTACAATTTTTAAAAAAGATTATTTCCATGGTTTAGATGCAAATATATATTCATTATTTGGGCCCTCATCTCTAAATGATTCCTAAGAGTAGCTTGGGAATAACATGTGTTTATAAAGAAATCTGCACGGTGGGAAAGAATGGGAGAGGTATAGAAAAGGAGGTAACTGAAAAATAAAACTGAAAGCAATCAAGATATATAAACTCACTTATTGAAATTTAACTGAATTAAAGAATTGTGCTTGAAACCAAAGTAAGCGGAACTCCCTTGGGGAACCATTACCGGCACTCCCTTGGGCAACGACCTGCATTGAATAGGATTTCTGACTTGCTTCACTAGAGAACATGGTCTCACCACTCACCAACTTTCTGATCTTTGAATTCGTCTTGATTTGATATCTTTGAAAAAAAATGGGTTTTGTTCCATCATGTAATAGAATATTTAAATCACAGTGGAGTGCTGACTAACCTCAGCGAGACATAGGTAATTTTGGAATCCTTTTGAAATAAGTTGCTAACAATTTACCCAGGTTCTTAGTATCAACCTTGAGCCCTGAATACATACCAGTAGATGCATGACCCCTGATCTAATCAGTTTCAAATTTTCCTTTGCAGATTCATAACTGGTTTTTGATAGTCCCTAATGTACTTCTTCTCCTTCATTACTGACTACAAACCTTTATTCAGAATCCTATACAATTGGTTCTTAAAATACCATCAAAGACTAATTCTCTGGAACCTGAACTTTTATGGTCACACAGTACTGTAAAAAATTAAGTTCACTAAAAAGTGTGACCGAACTTAGACTGAATTTTATTGCAGCACAGTTGGATAAATGAATATTGAATGGGAATTTGCATAGGGAAAAATGGCACAACTACACCAACCTTTTTCAAAAATAGAGTTTGAAAATGTGCAGCTGATATCAAGAAAAGGTTTATTGTCACATTTGTGGTTGTGCAGTTATCAAGTGCATGGCTGCCCATACTTCATCAATTAACAGTATGACCATTCTTCAAGACTGAGATGGGTCAGACTTCTGGGAAGGCTTCCCTGATCACATTAGTCCACAATGATTTCTCTCCTTGGTAAACTCTGATGTCGCTCTCTGAATCACACTGCTCAATAGTATTTATATGCTGCTTTACTTGTTTCCATGTACTCAGTCTTATTTAATCAACAGAACTGTAAGCTCTTCAAGGGCAGAGGTCAGACCTGCTTTGCATATTCCCCAAGGTATTTAGCATAAGTGCCTGCCATGAAAATATTTCGTTGAAGGATTCACTGACTCAAGCGCCATGTTATTATTCACTTTGGTATCTAGATGACCCTTGAGAACTGATCTTTTTCTTCTCTGAACTTCTGAGACCTCTTGCTCTAATATGCAACACAATGCTTACGCATGTGCTCTCTTCTATCATGATTTAACTGTTCTGGATGTGTTTATCTTATTTCTCCTCTGTTAGGTTGTATTAGGTTAAATCAACTGATAATCATTTACGTTTAAACATTTTGATCTGTACATCTCTCAGCATCGTGTCATCTATCTAAAATGTTCTTAAAGCAGGATCTGTGGCATATTTTATCACCAGCCCTTTCCCATCCTGAGCTTCGTAGGTGTTAAATACTTAACTGATCAGCTCAAACATAAATCAAAGGCCAAAGTCTCAGAAATTATGCTTTATGATTTATGTGACTTTATGTTTATTATTTTATGAATATTTTATTTATGCATTAAAAAGCATCATTCTATTTATATCTACAAATATAGAGAATTTGCTTTGTTTAAAAAGAAACAATCAGCCATGGATCTTGCCACTCAAAAATCAGAATATGTGAGAACCTATAATAAATATAAGGTTACACATTCTCTTGGCCAAAGTGCAGAATCTAGTCATTCCACAGAAGCTTGGATTCTAAGAGGTCTGCCATCTGAGCCAAGCAGTCCGTGAACCAACTCCTTGGAGCATGGCCTCTTCTGTGTGTGATGATTTTTCCAGAATAGAGATTCCACTAGCTGTACTGATAACCTAATTTAGTGTCTAATTTTCATGGCCATGAAGAAATTCCTTTGTGTGTCTAGTACAAATGTCTTAGTACAATTTGAGTCCATTTCTTCCTTATTTAGCTCTCTGTAAAGCTATGTCACTATTGATCAACTGTTTCCTGCTCTTCCTTCTCTGCTTGGATTGTGAGAAAGCTGAGGAATTGCCATGTAGTTAACAAGCACCAAGGAACCTGCCTGCACCATCTGTGCTCATTTAATATCTACTTTAAAAAAAATCTCAGTTTAAGAGAAAGAAAATGTGGTAGTGTTTCAAAATGATGGAAGTAAAATACGTATGTAGTGACTAGGTTCAAAATACCGGCCTTACGAAGAATTGTTATTATAATTAGTGTCAATGGTGATAGACAACCTTTTTGCAACTCTCTCTGAGAAACATCTGTGAAATATGTCCTGAAAACATTCTGGCTACTGACTAACTGTCAAACACAGACTCAAATAGCTGGAGCCCTCAAATACAGAATTTTGCCTTCCTGAATGCTTTTGCTTCCTTTCTGAAACCTGTCAAGCAGCCTTGCCACTTATTTCCTTCTTCCCCTCCTCTCTCCCTGACCTAACACGACATATCCTTAAGGAACAGTGTAAGACTCTCTCCTCCATGAAGACTCTCCTCTTTTCTTGATCCTTTGTGTTTGTAATCAGACTCTATAGTTTAAGTTAGCTGTAGGTTTAGTTTGTTTTCCAATAGATTCATATGAGTTAGTCTTCTCTCCCTAGTTCTGCTATAAAATTCTTTAGGGCAACAGTACACATTAATTGATTAATAGTCCCTGACAAAATGATTCTTCTTTTAGATTTCCAGGCAGAACAGAAGAACCTCTGCATAGTAAAACATATGCTCGCGTGCACACATACACACATCAGAAATCACTGGAGATTCAGACCCAAATTATGAAATGAGTCAGACTTCCTCTGTATGTATCATTGTTGGCTCCTGGCTTCCCTTAACTTGACATTCTTGAGTGACTCCGTTTGTCTAATCCAATTTTGGTAAGCAGCAGAGAAATAATTATGGCCTCTTAGATAGGCCAGCACGAGTTTGTCAAGGTACAATGAAAAATGTTGAGTCTTTAACTCCTGCTTCAACCACATATTGAGAATATTTTAAAGCCTACTTTAACCACACATTAAGCATATTTTATTGGACTTTCCTAATATCACAGCACAGCTTTCCTCAGCTGGTTTCCTCAGTTACCCATAACTCCTTGCTTTAATTAGTTGTTTTAACCACAACCTATTATAAAAACAAATTAAAAAATAGAAACACATTAGATTGAGGAGGTGAGAAACAAGGGCTCCTGATCCAAACTACAGAGAGGAGGCCCATCACTTACAGTGTGGTTGTGGACAGGTTATCTAATCTTACTGATCCCCAGGCTTGTCACCTCTTAAATGGGGAGAGTAATAATAATTCCATCACAGAGTGGTATTAGGCATAAATAATTGAGCATATATTAAGAAGTTAGAACAATACCTGGTACTTAGAAGCGCTATGTAACTGTTAGCTATTAATTACATTCAAACATTTTAAAACAACTTTAAAAGACTCAGTGCATGCTCTGTGGGATGAAACACGTAGGCTGATGGACACAAATGAGGCATAGACAAGGTGCAGTAGAGGCATTGTGTGGGGCTTGCTTCGGTTGCTGAGGGAATCGAAAGACTTGTACAAAAGCAGCTTAAGGTGATTTTTGAATGAGGAAAAGGAATTTTTAACAAGCAAAGGAAAGCAATTCTAGGCAAAAGGAACACTTATGCAATAGAATTGTACTAGGGACAACCCACACAGCACAAATAAACCATTGACAGGTAGTCTCTGTCCTATGGAAGCTCATATGTAGGAAAGATGGGACACATAATATATAATCATAGCACTGGAGAGAGTGTAATGAATTTCATGTGAGCACAGAAAAGTAGTAAATAGCCACACAATTGTAGCTGTCCTTTACTGAATATCATTTGGTCCTCATACCAACTTTATATTGTGGCTATTTCCTCCATTTTACAAGGGAAGCAAGTGAGGTATACAAAGATTGAAAAAATCCACACAAGGCCACACAACTAGTTAGCGGTAAAATGAGATTTGCAACCTAAATTTATCTGTTAAGATGATAAAATTAACAACAAACTAAGTTTGATTATATTTAAACTATATGTTAATTGAAAGGAGGAATCCGCATGAGGGAAGTTAGGGTTTGAGGGGTGGTATTAGGTGCATGGTTCCCAAAAGTAGTATTTTGAAAAAGCAACCCAAACTGAGAGTCTGTTTCTTGAGAGGACTCATCTCCTTTTCTCTTAAATAAAACATCTCTGAAATGGCTGTTTGATCATACAATAAATAATTACCATAATTACACCCATAAATATGCACTCCATTTACTCAACAATCAATTTAACTGACTTTCCCCCCACTGACTTGACACTGAGGAGAATGGTAGGTAGGCAGAAGAATATCTACATATTAACATTTATGGAATAGCTCTCTAAAATTGTTCTTAACAGAGCTTATCGAAACAAAACTAAAACCTTGGTAAACATTAGTCATGCTAATATAAATTGTTGGTTTGAAGGTTTATCTAAATTGTTTGCCTTGTACATCCTTATGGACAGTCTAGATAAAAAAGGACATAGTATGAGCAAGAGAAAGCAGGCAGAGAAAATTTGCAAGAACAGGTGTGCTATTTTTCTACCAATCATCTCATTCCTATCGACCTTTTCTTTAATTTAAGCTATTCTGGTCTATTCTGCTTGCTGTTTATTCTCTGTGCTGGTGCATTTTCATTTCTGCTCTTTTATTGACTTTTGGTTCCCATTCCACTGAAGGTCACGGCTCCCTGGTTACCTTCTGCCACATCCCTAACAGAAGGCACAGGAGGCTGGGTCTTCATATACCAAACTAAGTGAGAACACTAACCCAGTTATCCAAACAGTTGAGAAAAAAACATTTACGCATCTGAACCATCCATCTAATTGATTTTTTTTCCACTTTACTTATCGCATCTGTCCTGTGAATACTGTCAGTCACATTCCAGCTGAAGCCATAATTATGCCCATGAATGTTCACTCCATTCAGTCAAACAATCAATTTAACTGACTTTTCCCCCCACTGACTTGACCGGTCGGTGGGAGTGACAGATTAGTTGTTTCAGAGTCTTATAGAAACGGCCTTTGAAATTATGTTATAAAAGCATGTCTTAAGCTAGTTCTGGATAGTTCTCTGATGTTTCCTGTATCCTGTGCATTTATTAAGGACTCTCTCCATGAGTGAGTGGCAGAGCAGCTTTAAAACAATTACCAGCATTTAAAAAGTAATTACCAGAGAATTCCAATGCAAACAAAATATCTGTTTTGACTACCATGAACAACTCTGCACAAACATTTCCCTCCCTCTCTGTCTGTGTCACAGATGTAGCTATCCATTTCACAGTAGATTTAATTACAAATTTGTCTTCCTTATCTTCTAGGCCCACACTGCTGCTTGAGAAAAATAGAAATAACACAGGTAGTGGTGGGTGGTGGCAAGAGTTAGAGTCCAGAGAGGTTGAGGATAAAGATTTAAGATTAGGGAGGACTTTCGTTTTGTTTTGTTTTTGGTAGTAGTAGTAGTGCACATAGCCTTGTAATCATTAACCTAAAAATGCGTTGTTTACAATTCATCAGTAGTTAACATATTCTGAGAAACTTGAATCATCATCATATCACGCACTGTTCCATTTGTTGCTTTGTAAGAAATATTTTTAAAAAATGAATGACATTTTGGATTTAGTTTTTAGATTTACTATCTTGTTTTGTTTTGTTTCTCTTATTGAAGTAAGTTATACCACCACCTTTTGGTATGTATCTCTATAAATATGGGCATGCAAATATATCTGATATATATGCTGTTTTCTTAAATCTATCCTTTTGTGGAAGATAATCTCAAGACTTGGGATTTTATGCATTCGTTGAATTCATGTGAACACTTCTCCAAGAATAGTATAGTCCTCTGAACCTCTGTTATGTAATATGGCAGCCTTTAGCCACATGTGGCTGTCAAGCACTTGACATGTGGCTAGTCTGAATTGAGATGCATTGCAAAAGTTAGTTAAAAGGAAAAAAAAGACTGCAAAGCATCTCATTAGTAATTTTGTATAATGATTACCTGTTGAAATGACATTTTGGATTTAGTAGATTAAATAAAATACATTATTAATTTTAATGTCACCTATGCCTTTTTGCTTTGTCATGTGACAACTAGAAATTTTTAAATTTCCAATGTGGCTGGCATTGTATTTCTATTTGCTAGCACTGCTCTAGATAAGGAAGGGCTGCCTCATGGATCTGTAAAGACATTGAGAGAAGAGACTCTTCTAACTGTACGGTTTTGTCCTCAGTGGAGATGGACGCTGGCACTTCTGGGAGGAATGAAACTGATCGCTGATTGCATTCTTAATTAGCCTTGGAATTAGAAGACTTCTGAAGTCCACAAGGGTGCCCACTGGCTAAATTTTTGGCAGAAAAGTACTGCCATTTCAGCTAAAGGGAAAATTTGGTTGGAAGGAGGAGGGGAAGAGAAGAAACAAGAAAGAAGGCCAAAACATAGATAGAACTTCACCATTAAACATAAAAAAATAAACAATTGCCTCGTTTGGTACTATTTCAGTAGAACAAAGACAGCTAAATAATTTGATAAATCGGATATTTTCTGCCAAGAAGCAATCTATATTTCCATTCGTTTTCCTGGTAAGGACCCACAGAGGCAATTTTGTGGTTTAGCATAAACTAGTGTTTTGTTCTTGTAGCACATTTTTTGGAAATTTTGCTTTTTTTTGTCAAGACCTTCCTACCATTGATACCTTAATAAATAGAATGCTTTCTACCACTATTTTTTTTTTTTACCCTACTTGTCAGGGCTAGAACTACACTCCTTGAGACTAAGTTATTCAGCAGTGAATTGTCTCAGTACAGCAGCTAATGTCCTGGGAGAGAGAGTTTACCACCCACACGACAGAACAAAAAGTACTCGTATGGAGTAGAAGACCAATGCCATATATAAAAGGAAGTTTGCTGTTACAGTCAGAGAACTTTACTTTAAAATATCTCATCCAAAAATAGGCTTAAAATTACCATATCCAATCAGTCAAATTGAAAGCCTGGCTCCTGTCTAAAAGTCCCTTGTTTGGGGACCACCTTCCATTCTTTTGAAACACATGGGAGCATGGTTGTCATGAAAATGTAATGCTTCTCCTTGAAATGCTAATCCTTGTTGCCACTTTATCATCCCAATGAATCTGAACCCTCTAACGGGAATTTTATTAAGATAATGGCATTCTTTGTGGTGTTTGGAGAGGTGATCTCTTCTGAAATAGATAAACTCTAAATCATTCCCAAGCATCACAATAACATGTGGTCAAATAGATGCAGGGAAAAAAAGTCAACAAATGGGATTACTGTTGCTTCTGCATGTAGATTGAGTCTATACTGATACCAATATTTTCTGATCAAATCAATTCAATAACCAATAGTTTAACACGATTGTAACATAGCAAGATTAAAAAAAAAAAAAAAACCTTAACTTCACTGGCTTATTAGAGAGGGGGCACAACTTAAGAACAGCCAAAGGGAAGAGATGTATAGGGTAAGTATGGGGGGGAGGGAGAGGTCTAAATCTCTATGCTCTCTGCGTGTATATCACTCTCTTAGAGCTTCGATGTGCTCACCAATTCAGAAGCCCCGGAAAATAAATGTAGCACTTTTAAATGTATTATTATATACATTATGAATCATTTTTTAAATCAGAATCTATCACTACCTTCCTTATATCCTCACTATCCACAGCTTCAACCTACATACCATTTTAAGGGGCAGTCAGTACAACCACCAGGTACCTGAATTTCAGGACTGTCTTCATCCTAACAGAAAGCACATGCATCTCACCCTTTATGTTCTGAAATGCAACTTTTCATGTGGAGACTCAGTGCAAGGAAATTATACATTTCCCCCCATCTGGATTAGGAGAACATTTTTTATGCTTAGAACCCTGCACGAACTTGTAGTTATTTTTCTATCTGGCTAGCACTTGAACTAAGTTTCCCTTAAAGTAGGGACTATCTGACTACATCACCAGGACCTAGGACACTACTTAGAATATAGAGGTGATTAGTGTATTGCTGAACTTTTCACAGATACTGGGCAAATTTGATTTTTGCCTCAGCAGGAAATTCTCCCATGCTCTTATTTCTAGTGCTTTGTTATTGTACTTCCAATAAAGCATTCAGTAGAAGTGCTTCATATGTGCATAAAATTTACGCCAATGAAACAAATGAACTTGGGGAGTATAGGGAAGAGAAAGAAACTATTTACTTAGTGCTGATGAGTTCTTCTAATAAAACACATAATGAACATTTAGTCCCAGAGTGAGCATGAAATGGAAGACGTACATTTGTGATTCCTGTAGTTTGCCTCAGTTTGCATTTCCTTACAGAAAGTGAACATCTTGCTATAAAGACTATACTATTTAAATATCTATTTATTTATCTATCTATCATGTAATCTATCTGAGATAATGACCAATAAGAAACCCACCACAAAAGAAACAATGGTCTAATCCCATACACAGGAAAAGCTGTCTGGCCATAAGTATTGAAGAAAGGTATTTTGATCCCAATTTGTCATGTTTTTATGAAAGATTTAAGGGATATTCAAGAGTAATTGAAATGCACAAACTTCTACTTCCCCATAGTAATTAAGAACATCAACTTTCATATCAGATACATCTAGAGGTGACACCTGGTCCTATCACAGATTAGCAGTTAAACTGAAAAAGTTATGTAATGCCTTAGGCTCCAGTTTTCCTGTCTGCAAAATGAGGTAACAATAGCATTGTTGGGCAATCGGATGAAGAATTATATTTGAGAATGGATCACTCTACAGATTTTACTAAATGTTTTATATGCTAGGCATAGTAACGGTAATGCATTTAGTTACTAGTGTTATTATTCTTATTTCTAATTGTTTTGCTAACCTGCTTTCCTGACTTGCTATCCTTGAACCCCCCTAAGCCATTCTTTCTCTGGTGATCACCTTTCTGCAAAGCCCCATTACCTCAGAATGACAGTAATTTTCTCGTTTACAGTATAAATATACAGAATATTCTCATAACTGTATTTAAATTCAAAGGGGGGATTTTGACTTTTGTAGTTATTAAGCATTCTTAATATTTAAAAAAAAGTGGTTAAATGTCATATGTACATTCTTTATGTCATATTCACCATAGTAGAATTTTAAAAATTATTTTAAAAATATTTTCTTCCTAAAATTCTGCAAATAAATAAATGAAAAACACATCATTAGATTTCTCATGTTTTAGCTAACTAGAATATGAAATACATTTTATAATCATTTTGGAATTTGTACATTATTGATCTGTAGGAATCAACACAAGAAAAGCATAGTTCTAAAGAAGATTTAGAAGGAGAAAAATGTTATTTTTTATTTAAGCCCTGTATTAGTTATTTATGTAGTTCTTCACTATACTCAGAATAAGGACATTAATTTATTTCTCATTTATGAAACATTAATATTTTTTAAAACTTGAAATTTATCACTGGATGTAATAATGTATAAAATGTATTTGTAGATTAACTATATTTGAACATTCTTAATTATAATTTTAAGTCGAGTAAATGGTCATTAAGTTGGGTAATGGCCATTTACAGAGGAACTGGTGATTGATACACAGTCACGTAAGTAAAGTTGCCATGTCCAATACTGCTCTAATAAGACATTTATCTTAGATCTGTGTGTCTAAAATTAATGATTAATTAGTTTAATTTAGTGTAATACCTCATGGAGGCCCTGTCCTCTGTTCTTAATTATTTTATTTTATTTTTTTAGAGAGCGCTTTAGCACAGGAAGAACTATTCAAGATTCAGTTTTCTGCAAATTCCCAGTAGAAATCATCTACTATTTGCAATATTTCTGGTGCACATATTAGTTGCTTTCTTGTTCAAGACATTTTGAGATATTAGCATTATCCCTTGCTGAACATGTGAATTTAACATAACATTTTTTAAATATCTTTTGGGGAAAAATTATCTTTCATCTAAAGATCAGGCATTTCGTTAAATGACATTCTACCTTACAGTCCAAAATGAACCCAATTTGAAGGTCAATTTCTTTCATAACAAAATAACTCATCCAGTTTATGGTCAAATCATTGAAATGAATCTCAATTACAGTTCTTCCAATTGGTTCACATTGATAACATCTCATTTTCAAGAATCACCACCTGTAGAGGATTTGTCAGATGTTTCCATTCATGCTCATTAACTGTGGAGATGTCCTGATATCACAAGGGAAAGGTAACTCCCAGGTAGAGGTTTATATGAAGTCATACTGACCCAGGTGTTAATTAAAAATGCGTTTTCTTCAGTCCAACACCAGAGGTACTAAATATAAATCTTTGAAGATAAAGCAATTAAATCTACATTTTAAATATTTTTAAAATATTTACTAAGATTTTGATATTAGTATCCACTAACCGTTTTCTTGCGCACAAACACATAAGTGGTAAAGTCAGTGGGTAGATACCCATATTGAGCATTATCCACCATCAAAGATGTTGAACATGTAACTAAGTGACCACCTATATTGGATCACATATTTTCGGTTTTGGATTATGGACAACATATAAATTGGTTGAAAATATCATATATCTGGGGTAAAAGCTGTATTAATCATCAAGGCAAAATGTCCTGCTCAGGTAAAATAACAGCAACACTGGGAGTTGAGGAGAATACCTATTTTAGTAAGTACAGGCAAAATAAATGTGTATAAAGTAAATAAGACTGTAGACTGAGAGAATCATTTTTTGAAAAGTGAGGGGTGTGGCAAAGGAAAGCATCAGTGTAATAAGGAGAACTTTGGACTTAAGTGCAACTTGCTCTCTGAATGTTAGGGAAGCTTAATGCAAACAACCAGGAAGTTCGAGAACCCAGAAGGAGAAACAGCCTTCCCCTGAGTCATTTTCCTACACAGCACTTCTCCATCGCTTCAGTAAATGTGCACACAGCTCAAAACATTTACTTTGAATCTCTATAGAATCAGCCTTGCCCAAACCAATTGTGGTTCTTGGACCAGCAGCATCAGCTTCACATGGGGGTTTGTTCCGTATGCAAAATCTCAGATCACACCCCAGACTTACTGATTCAAACCTGCAAATAAACCAGATGCCCACGTGATTCACATTTCCATAAAAACCTGAGAGGCACAGGCCTGAAAAATTTTCAGTTCAAATATTAAGAAATGATATCTGCCTTCTCCTTGTTTCACTGACCCTTCTCTCTTCCTAGCATGCCCTCCTAACCCTTCTTTTTGCTTCCGATCCTACCATCTTGTATGAAGCTTTCCTCAGGCACCAGATGTGTGGAAGTCCTCTCTCCTAGGCATCTACATAAATTTTAATTAGAGACTTCTTCTACAAGAATTTCTATTTACCCTTTTTTTTAATTGAGAAAAAATACGATGTTTATGTATATTTGCATCTTCAGCATTCAGTGGTGAGCTTGTCTTATTTTTATTTATTTTTAAGCACCTATTTACAGTAGAAATGTTGTAGATTTGGAGACTACGTTCAAAGATGAACCAAACATATAATTCTCTGTATAACAAACAAACAAAAACTTTGAAATTTTCAAACATGAATGTGGAGAAGTAAGAGTGAATGAAGTCCAATGCAACTGTGTGGGTTTGGCTCAGAATATCTATTCTAATTTTCTTCTGGTGTGGCTTCCCTGTCCTGCGCGGAGCAAAAGGCTAAAAACAAAAACTTCTCCAGTTCTTTTTCGGCTGGTGATCCAAGTTTGGTTTGGATTCCACAACAGATGCAATCACATGAGATTTGAAACTGGAATTGAGATAAGTGGTGTATTGAGCATGGGTTTTATCAGTGTGGATTATAGCAAATATGGCATGGTTCTGGAACAAACTCTGTCTCTAAGGCTCGTTGATTTGGCAGAAATGGCTCCTTGATAGTAGAAAATGTGGCACAATGTGGGACCCTGAAGCTATAATGGCAGCATCCTGATTTTTGCACATGAGGTTTCCTGAGCAGAGCACACTGATTCTGTTCTGGAACCAGTTACTGTAACTAATTTAGCAGCTCAGATGAAGGCCGTCCTATATTTATAGATGTAACGAGGGATGTCCCCTGATTTGACAAGCAGCTTTCCAATCATAGCAAAAGAAGCAACTCCTTTGGCATCCTGGTTCTGTAGTATAGATTTGAGAAATGCAATGTCATATTTCTAATTTGCAGTGTTTGATTTCTCATTACGGTACAATGATCTTAATTCAAATCAAACTCACTTTCCATTTTATCCTCAACTGTACACTCTCTTACTTTTTTCTTTTCCTATAACAAAAAACCAAACTGAACCAAAAAACAAAACAAAACAAAAAAAAAAACCAACCCCACACAAAAAACAAAAAACAAAAAAACCCCAGTTAAACTTCCTTTTCTTTTTCTTCATTCCCTTTTCTTTGGAAAAATTACATTTAAAAATTGTTCAATTTACATAAAAAAACCAAAACAAAGCAAAACAGTTTATCCATTTCTACCACCCTTCACCCCTCACCGCTTACAACCACCAGTCTGTTCTCTGTATCGGTGAGCTCGTTGTTTTTAGTTTTTAGTTTTTTGTTTAGGTTCCACATTTAAGAGAAATCCTGTGGTGTCTGTCTTTTCTCTGTCTGTGTTATTTCACTTATCATAATGCCTTTGATGCCTTCAAGTCCGTCTGCATTGTCATAAATGGCAATATTGAATTCTTTTTCATGAATGAATAATATTCCACTGTGATTTATTCATTCATCTATTGATGAACTCAGGTTGTTTCCATAACCTGGCTATTATAAATAGTGCTGCAATGAACAGGGGAGTGCATATATCTTTTTGGGTGGGTATTTTATTTTCTTTGGATAAATACCTAGAAGTGAAATTACTGAAGGTGGTTTTATTTTCAATTTTTTAAGGAATCTCCGTACTGTTTTCCATAATGGTTGCACCAATTTCCATTCCCACTAACAGTGCAGAAGGGTTCCCCTTTGTCAGCATCCTCACTAACATTTGTCAGTTCTTATCCTTTTGATAATATCCATTCTAACAAATGTCAGGTAACATCTCTTTGTGGTCTTGATTTGCATTTCCCAAATGATAATGATGTTGAACATCTTTTCATGTACATGTTGGCCATCTGTATGTCTTCTTTGGAAAAATGTCTTTTTAAATCTTTTACCCATTTTTTAATCAGATTGGGTTTTTTGGTGATTAAGTTATATGAAGTCTTTATATATTTTGGATATAAGCCCCTTAACAGATATATGATTTGCAATTATTTTCTCCCATTCAGTAAGTTGTCTTTTATTTTGTTGATGGTTTCCTTTGCTGTGCAGTTTTTGGTTTGATGTGGTCTCACTTATTTATTTTTGCTTTTGCTACTTTTACTTTTGGTTTTATATTTAAAAAAATTATCATCAAGGCCTATGTCAAAGAGCTTACTGCCTTATTTTCTTTTAGAAACTTTACAGTTTTAGTTCTTACATTCAAATCTTTAATCCACTGTTAATTTTTGTGTATGGTACACCATATATCATATGTGGTCCACTTTCATTCTTTTGCATATGGCTGTCCAATTTTTCCAATACTATTTATTGAAGAGACTGTCCTTTCCCCTTTGTCATAAATTAATTGACCATATATATGTGGGTTTATTTCTGGGCTCCCTATTCCATTCCATTGACGTATGTGTTTGCTTTTATGACAATACCATGCTGTTTTAATTACTATAGCTTTGTAATATAATTTGAAATTAGGAGGTAACTTGGTTCTTTCACAAAGATCACTTTAAGTATTTGGGATCTTTTGTGGTTACATAAAAATTTTAGGATTGTTTGTTCTATTTCTGTGAAAAATACCATTGAAATTTTGATAGGAATAGCTTTGAATCTGTCTATTGCTTTATGTTGTATAGACACTTTAACAATATTAATTCCATGAGCATGGAATACCTTTCCACTTGTTTGTGCATTCTTTAATTTCTTTTTTTTTTTAATATTTTATTTATTTATTTGACAGAGAGAGACAGCCAGCGAGAGAGGGAACACAAGCCGGGGGAGTGGGAGAGGAAGAAGCAGGCTCATAGCGGAGGAGCCTGATGTGGGGCTCGATCCCATAACGCCAGGATCACGCCCTGAGCCAAAGGCAGACACTTAACCGCTGTGCCACCCAGGTGCCCCCATTCTTTAATTTCTTTCATCAATGTCTTAGAGTTTTCAGAGTATAGGCATTTCACTTCCTTGGTTAAATTTATTCCTAGGTATTTTATTCTTTTTGATCAATTGTAAGTAAGATTGTTTACTAAATTTCTCTTTCTGATAGTTTATTATTTGTGTAAAAAGTCACAGCAGATTTTTGTGTATTGATTTTGTAAAATACATAATGTAAAAAAAAACCCAACCACATTTATGTACATTTGTGTCTTTAGCAGTCAGCAGTGTGCTTGTCTTATAATCGGTAATTTGTAGAATTTTATGGATTATAAAAATCCAGAGGATCTAGAAGTCAAGTGATATGGTCAAAAATAGCAAATTGCTATAAAGGCAGGATTATGATGACAAAGGGGCCTATTTCAAATACTAACTCAATCAACATTAACTATTAACAAAGTTATATCATGATTATGATGATTGCTTTGTTTTCATTTCCAGTGATAAAGCTGTTAATTGTTCACAAGCATTTTAAGCTGGCATAAGAACAAATAGAAGAACTCCAAAGAATTAGACTAAATTTCAATTTCTTCATAGTCTTTTTTTTGTATATGCAAAGTAAAAAGGAAGTTATACTTTAAAATAAACAAAGCCATATATGTCTGAAATGGAAATAACTTGCATTTATTTAAAAATATATATATTTCCCTTCTTTTCTCATTAGGTCTCCTATGCAACTCTCACTATAGTTAATATCTCTCTTCTGAAACTGCCTAGCAAAAGAAAAAAAAATAAAATTTTTTAGTAACTGAAAACTTGGAGATGAAATAACTTATATGTCTACATTACAAATTTTATTCTAAATAACATGTGAGCTTATGCTCAGAGTATTATAAAAGGTCAAATTCCCTCTTGAGAATTCTTTCTCAGGAAAGTAATTATATTAAAGCAAAATAGTGATTTAAAGGGACCAGCCATTGGATTAAAAGTGACTTTTATTGTTGTTTTCTTTGTTTTAGTCTCTACAATAAACAAGTATTTCCTTTTTAATAACACATTTTAAATGAAATGCAAGAAAAAGTATTATCTGAACACCAGGAAATATTCATTAGACTACACAATCTACAATAAAGACACAGCTTTGCGCTATGGCTACACAGTCTATGAATGCGATTATATTGCCTCTTTACTGGCAAACTCAGTCAGATAAATGTCGAATTAGTAGGTACTTTGTCAAACTATGTTAAATCTAACCAGTTTAACGGACTTATTTTTACTCTACTTGGGTAGACAGCATTTTTACCTTAGTTTTTAAAAATATTTAAATGCCTAGGTGGAAAAAAAAAGTAGTACCAAAGGACTTATATAAACACTGTTATCTCATCTTATTTTTCCCACCAACCCCTGCCCTACCATTCTGTTTAATCTTTGATGGTTATTGCAATACTTTTAAAGTGTTGGCTTACACTACTATTTCCTAATTTAGATAAAAACCTCCTGCTACATAAGGTGATAATTTAACTTATATTATGTCTCCCTTCCAGTTTACTCCCTCCTCTTCCTCACTTATAGTTTGTCTAAGGCCTTATATAATCAAACTCTACTCCATGTTTCATTCACTTTCAGTATTATCATTTGGCTTCCTACTATGTCAGATGAAAATATTATCACCCTTACATTTCCTCATTCCTTTCAATTGATAGTTGTTTTTTTTTTTTTAAGATTTTTTTATTTTTCAGAGAAAGAATGAGAGCACGCCTGCATGAGTGAATGCAGCAGGGTGGGCCAGAGAGAGTTTTAACATTGTGGATCCTGAGAACAGGACCCTGAGATCAAGATCCAAGCCAAAACCAGGAGTCAGATGCTTAACTGACTGCGCCACCCATGTGCCCCTTCATTTGCTAGCTTTTATGAAATGGACCTGTTCTTTTTCATTTTCAAAGTGTGTGTATATTTGTGTGTATTTAATTTTTTTTTTGCCATGTCTATGTTTCTTTTGACCAAACTTTTAGAGTTATGTATATTTTATTAGTATTTACAAGAACTTGCTTTTGGATTTGTTTGCCCCTCTGTGGTGTGTCTTTGTTGGTTTTCATAGCGTTCTTCCCTTTGATGGTAGTAATTTGGATTTTTTTTTTTTTAGTTGTGTTCTATTTACTATAAAATTTTTCCTTCCTTGCTGGTCAATTGTTTTCTTTCTTTGGTTGGTTTCTGTAGATCTTTCCCATTTATTCTGCTGGTGATCCTTTGATATCCATTCATTTATAAGGATCGGAATCATGTTATGAATGCTAATATTCTCCCACCACCAGCCCTTATGTGGGTACTTGGATCTGTACTCTTGTTAAGTCTCTTTTCTGATTAAGAATGCCATATGGATGGGCGGGGTTTGATAACCAGCATGAGTTCAGCAGATGGAGAACTAGTCAATGCACCACTTTTTTCCAAAATTCTAGAATAAAGAGAGTTTTGGTTTTTGATGTCTAATGCTAACAGTAGGAACCCTAGTTCTCCGCGGTTAGCTAAATATGTTCAGTGTAATGTCTCTGGTTTTTGCTTAGGAGTAAACACCAAGATGCTGGTCAGTGTTAGTGAAATTATTAGGGGGTTGGGGAAGGTAGGAGAGGAAAGCCCCCAGGCCAGCTGTGTCATAGGCAGCTTTCCAGGGAAACTTCCTTCGCCCAGCCCCTTTCTCACCCCACCCTGCACTGTGGACACGAAGGCTTAAGTCTTTCTAAAGTTCATTCATTGGAGTCCCCTCCCACATTATTCTAGCTGGCATGTCATTGATCTTATTCTAATTTTTCATTTATTTTCAGGAGTCCATCAACTTTTTGCCTTTTTAAGCATGTCAAATATATTCATAGGCCTCTCTTGTTCTTTTTGATCCTGGCTATGGGTTTATTTTGTTTGTTCTCTTCCCATTTGCAATTGTATTTTAAGAATTATGTTCAAGTTTATAGTTTAAAATGACCTTTAATCTAGAATGCTAGTAAGAATCTAAATGAGATGTAGAACTCAATGGAAAAACTCTTCCACATCTTTAATATATTATGTCATAAATAGCAACAGCAATATAATAATTCCCCTATACAAAAACTTAGGTAAGTATGTATCCCCCAAAGTTGGGCTGAGTGGCTGTCCTTCTGTTTCTCTACGGTGACTCTTTCTATGATTTTCATGTAGATCGTTATGCTGATAAAAATGCCAGTATTTAAAGAGCATGTAAAAAATATGCCCAGCTGCATCTTAAGGACACATACTTAAGCATTCTATATTTAAAATGTATAAAATATAGTAGTAGTAACACTGTCTTACATGCGTTTAGCATGCCAAAGGATTATACATTTCACATGCCCAAGGTTATTTAATGTTGACAACACCCCAACGACTATGTGGGAGGTAATGACCTCTTTTTACAAATAAGGAAACTGAGACTCAGACTTATCTGTTCAGCCTCAGGTGGTAAGCGCTCCTCAATTCCACAGCTTTGGCAGCTATGGAGAAAAAAGGTACTGAGGCTATAGGTGACTCTTGAAAGATTTACAGCCAGGCTGAAGGAACAGAAATGGGGCAGTGGTAGTCTGGCTATGGCCACCATCCAGCCAAGTCCGAGAAGAAGAAGCGAGTCTTCATGCAAGTTCACAAGTATGTCCTACAGTGGATAACTCATGGCCTGAACAGACCATCCCACTTTAGACATATTAAAACTGGGCGTGCAAACTTTCTGAATGAAACAACAGACTGGAGAGATTGACCACACCCAACCCTGACTTCTCTGAAGATAGGGACTGACATAGTCACAGAGACCAATCTAGAAACAAACTTTACTGAACTACTTCGAACACTCTGACTATCCAATCTGCATACACACCCAGCACCTAGCACTATAGAGGTGTCCTGTCTTGACTAGGCTTCTAAACAATAACAACAACAAAAGTAATCTGATGTAATATCACCTGTCATATGCAGAAGATGTTCTCTTTTCTGCTGTGTAACAAATCTAGGCTCATCTGGGCAGTTTTCATGTACTCACTCTAGTCAGCACCCAGTGATCATTTGAAAAGCACAATTGCAAATTTATAGTCTCATGACAAATGACGGCAGATCATGATTTTATTTTTAAATATGTATGCATTTCTGAAAGTTAATTTACTTAATTTATTTGAAATTAATCTTACATCTTCTAAAATATATTACCTGTCATATTTTGAAGTTAACCCATCTACATAATGCCTGTAAGAATTTTATTAATTTTAACTCTGTTACAAGAACAGATATTTTTCTAACAGAATCTGCTTATGCCCTTTAAAACACGCATTTAATCGTGTGTTGCTCTCTTAGACTTTTATTATTTCATATTGAGAAAAAGTAATTATAAATTACATTTGAAACATGGAATACAACTGAGAAATAAAAAGGAACGAACCACTGATACACAAAGAAGTTTGGATGAATCTCAAGTGCATTAGGCTCAGGGAAATAAAGCCAAACCCAAAAGGTCATATAATGCATAATATCATTCATATAATATTGAGATGGCAAAATTATAGGGATAGAAAATGGATTAGTAGTGGTCAGGCGTTGGGCATGGTGTGAAGGGGGATAGTATTATAAAACCGTAGCATAAGAGAACTTCATAGTGACAGTGATGACTAATTTTGTGTCTTGATTGTTTTGGTGGTTATAGGCAACTAGAGGTGATCAAATGACATAGAACTTTATACACATATCGTGCCAATATCACTTTCCTGCATTATAATTAGGTAAGATGTCAGCATCAGGGGAAAGTAGGTTAAGAGCACACAGGACTCTTTTGTACTAACTTTACAACTTTCTATGAATCTATAATCACTCAAATAAAGGAGGTTAAAAAAATAAAAATTAAAAGACAATTGAAATAAATATTTAAGTAGAAAAAAATGCATTATGTTTAGAAAGTAAGATTAGCTAGTACAATGTATGTTTTCTTGGTACAACTGCTAGAGAGACAGCATAGCTTACTGTTTAAACATGGATTCTTGAGGTAGATCATTTACGAGCTTTTTGACTTTGGGAAAATTAGTTAACCTCTGTCTCTCAGTTTCCTCATCTATAAGATTTACATAATATTAATACTTACCTGATAGGGTTGATATGAGGATTACAAGTGCTTCAATTTGTGAGGCATTTAAACAGTGCTAAGAACACCATAAGGGACTTGTAAGATAAATAAAAATACAGACAGTAGTATTGTTACTATAAGGGCTTAAGTAATTTGTACAATGAGCTGTGAAAATAAATAAATAAATAAATAAATAAATAAATAAATAAATAAGGCTCCTGACCTCATCCTAGAGTTTACATTCCAGAAGAAAAGAAGAAAATAAATAAATAGGTGATATAATGGCAACTAAAGCTAAAAATAGAAGAGGAAGTACAAAAGAAAGCCATCCCAAGGTTAGAGACTTTGGATACAGCTGTCAGGGAGGTGTCCTCTAAGGAAGAGACATTTGAGCTGAGATATGAAGGTAATGAGGGGAAAATGACCAAGGCAGGAACATGTTTGATGTGTCCTGGGAATACCATGGAGTGCAGCACAGCCGACAAGGCGTAAAAGAGGATGAAGTAATAAAAGAGGTAGTCAGCACCAAACCACTTTATAGGCTTTATAGGCCACGGTAGAGACATTGGATTTTATTCTGAAATAGGAAGTCATTGGAGCATGATGAGCAGGGAAATGAAATGACTTCATTTGCATTTTGAAAGAAACATACTACACGTCTTATCATTAACAGATTGTAAGGGCACAAGAGCAAAAGAAGGCAAATGTATTAGTTTTCTATTGCCAATGTAAAAATTGCCTAAAGCTGTCACCTGAAAATAACAAAAATCAATTCTCTCACAGTTCTAAAGACCAGAAGTCCAAAATCAGTTTCATGGGGCTGATATCATGAGATTGCTAGTATTCCTTGGCTTGTGACCCCTTTCCTCCCATCAATCCCAACTGTTGCTTCCATTGTCTTCTACTTCCTTCTTTGAACTTCCTGCTTCCCTCTTATAAGGAAACTTGTGAATACAGTTAGGTTTCAAAAGAGTGATTCATGATACTCTCCCCATCTCAAAATCCTTAATTCAATAACATCTGCAAAGTCCCTTTTGGCACATAAGGCAATATTCACATGTTCTAGGAATTAGGCCATGGATATCTTTGGCACTATTATTCAGACTACCATAGCACAATTCTTAGAAAGCTAGTGCGGAAGTCCAAGTCAAATCTATATTTGTAGGTTGCTTAGATTAGAAGAAAGTAGAGGAGGTGGGGGCATATTCCAGATAAATTATCTTTGGAATGTAGAGCAGATTTGTTTGTCGATTGGATATAGATATTTAATGGAAAGTTACAGAGGAACCAGGATAATGCCAAAGTTACTAACCTGAGCAAATGAGTGATTGTAGGTGCTATTAAATGAGTGGGGTGTAATAATCTCTTGAATTATCAGAATAATAAAAAATGTTGATCCAAATTGTGGTGGGGGAAAAAAACAGCAAGTTGATATCATCTTTGCCAGGTAAGTAACAGTGACTGGAATGAAAATTGGCACCTGCTCGAAGAAAAGGCAGCAGGATTACAGTGTGAAGTCATTGGTCCACAGGATCTGGAGTATTCTGGGGGAGACCGTGGGGGAGGATAAAAAGCAATGGTCTAGAAGAGGCAATGAGAAGCATCTAAGACTAAACTCAGCCTCCGCTGATAAGACATATGTGAGCTGAAGAACAGCCATCAGTTGAGATAGATGTAAAGGATCAGGGTTCTCGGTTACAGGTTTCAATTAGGGCAGAAATGTGAAGGAATGATAAAGAAGAGATTGAATATTCTGTGGATGCCCCCCATGGCAGATGGGAGCAACACCTCTATACACACACACACACACACACACACACACACACACACACACCTAAAATTTGTTTGAATGCCAAGACTAACTATGCTACACATGAACCAAGAGGTTCATGTTCAATGGGGACTTTCTGGAGAGAGCAGAATAGGCACCCAAGATCCTTAACAGCTTAAGTGAAGAGAGAAGTGATGGCCTTTGTATATACCATGAAAGTGAGTGGCACTGGGTGACAATTCCCAAGCCTGGCCTGAGATTTGCATGGTTTGAACTTCCATGCTGGTGCCAGTGGGAATACCTGGACTTTTCTATTGTTTTGTCAGATATGGTGCAAAAGGGGAAGGCAGGGCTGTTGGATCTGTAAGCTGTCAGCAGTGAAACATTAGCAATGAAGTTAGATTTTCATTACACTAAGGAGGGAGGGAATTTTGCCAATGACAAGCCATAGGTTCCATAGGGCATAGTACAGTGTTTACTGCCAGGGTCTGATTGCTGGCAGCTTGAGTCAATTTAAGAGATATATAGGCAGAGCCATAAAGATAAGCGTGACCTGAAAACTCTGAGCTTCTTGCAGTAATTGTAGCAAAGTGGGAGGCAGAGGATGTTGAAACTAGTTCTAATTATGGCCTCCATTTGGGAATAACAATAATAATAATAATAATAATAATAATAATAATAGAAACAGCAACTGCCATGTAGCCAGTACTATTAAAATGACACCTTTTTCCAAAAATAATTTTTTAAAAATCCTAAACAGCCTATTCAGGTATATATTCCCCCCCCCTTTGATATAGGATCCGAAAAATTATTTATCCACACTTTTATAGCTGGTAAATGTTGGCTTTGGGAACCCAAACCCGGAGTGTGTGATTTTAGACGCTATTCCTTTTCAGTCAGGCAGGGCTGCTTTCTTCAGATGGGAGTAGCTAAAATCTACCATATGATTTCACCTAGTAATTTCATTCACTTAGCAGAGAGGCATCTAGGTTGAACAATTTGCTAATATTGATTTGATTCACCCAGGAAATTCTAGCCTGAAGAACTCAATATATTTTCAAAACGTTTCTTGTTGCTCTCTGACTGATGCCAAAATATCTGAATTAAAAGTAAAAAATGCAATCACAATCCATCATCTTCAGACAGTCTTGTGTCATGTAGCTACTGACTTTGACAACTACCAGATCCACTCCTTGGATGGGTTCCTCCTCTAATTATATATACAAAGCCAAGAGCTGATAGTTAATCCTTCACTGCTTTCTATTGAAGGTTCCATTCTGCAGTGATTTATCACATATCAATTTTAATTCTTGTTGAACCAAAACTTGTCATGCACGATTTCTATTCTGCTGTATTTTTTGGTGAAAGAAAAATGCTTCTAAACACCTTTGTTTAATTTAATTTTTTTTTCTTTTTAGTTGTAAACATGAGAAGATGGATGTTGGTTGATTCCAGGGCTAAGAGTGAAGGCCTATTAAGCTCCATATGGAATCAGTAGCACTGTCTCTGATGATGTATGAATTGTTATGATTTTGAGTTGACATCTTCCGGAATCTGAATGAGCTGTAGTGCTATGTATACTGTCACTTTTAAAAACAGGTTTCATACATCTGAACCCATACACTGAACAAATGGTTCTATAAAAGCTGTGTAATAAGCCCTTGATTAACTTTGTCACATAAAGCTATTAGGGAAAACCTGAGGATCATGTCGTATATTTAACTCCGTTTAATTTTTTTCTCTCTGATGTAAAAAATGGTCATTTACAATAAATACATTTAGATAATAGCTTAGATAATGTGAAGCCCCCACAAAATTATCAATATTGAGGGAGTAATTTTAAGAATTATGGATAGTTTTTTAAAAAGAAAATTGCTCAAAATGATGGTATGTGTTAGATGAGAAAGTTAATTATACTTAAAAATCGAACAATGGACATAAATATTTACAGGTACTTATTCTACTAGACTGAGATCTTTTTAAAGTTTGTGGCCATATCTACTTCATTTTTTTGTTTGTTTTCTCTACAACTTTTGTGATTGATTAAAGATAATAAGGAATGTTTTCATAATTTTGTACATTTTGTGCATCTGACAACGAATATTCATCTCTACAGTCTCATATTAGGAAAGAATGATTATGATCTTTACCTAATAGCTTAGATCACCAAGGCTCAGAACTTAATAGATTTGCCCAAGCTCACACAGCAATCTGAGACAGTAACACACATCATTTACTCCAAATTCTTTTCTTCTATATCATTCTGTGAATTACAGAAACTTAAATGTTTTATTAAATATAGATATACCGCTGCTAGCACATAAAGCAGGCACTTAGTATATTGTTTTGTGATATATTGTGTGATAATATTATTGTGTGATTACGGAATATTTTATGTTTTGATTAACCAAAGATAATATATCAATGAAGAATGAATAACCCTTTAAACAGACAAGGGGAAAAAAGACATCTCAAAGTCATTTTATATACTGGTACATTTCGTGTATAATTTATAATCATAAAACATATAAATTATTGGATTCATGGCTTACATTTATGTTTTAAACTTCCCAGCCTGAATTATCAGACACCAAGTCTTCTCTTTCTTTAATCTCATTTACAATGCCAAGAACCATGCACTATATACACAGTTAGTGCTTGCTGTCAGAGAACATTCAGATTCAGGGCCAACTCTGTGTCAGCGCAAATACGCTAAGGGATACTGATCTAAAACAATTTCATTAGAATATAATGATGATGCACAATGCCACGAAAATTTCACTTTTCTGCCCTGAATAGGTTGAGATTAGCCCAGAAACTAAAAAATAAAGATTGAAAACAATTTGTTAGGCCAACAGAATTTTTGTTGTTTAATTGCGACAACATTTAAAAACAATGAGATACAACTTAAATCTGGACTTTTTGATTCTCCAGAATATTGAAAAACCTGGTCCTTCATTACCAAGTGGCATTACTTAGTAGGTCATGAAAAGTAGCTGTGTCCTGTGGGTAATTCCTTTACCCTCCTGTTTGTTACTTTCCCTGACTGGCCTGGCCCTTGCTGTTGTAGTCACCTGGGTTTGTAACTTTATGCAAGGGGCAGTGCTCCTTGATTCATACTTAGAAGAGAGGGATGTGGTAAAAGGAAAGAATCATGAGACTAGTTTACGTTTTTTAATTTCAAAAAATGAAACCAATATCTCAATAAGAATATAATTCTACTTCATTCTATCCATTTTCATGCTGTTTTCTAAGATATCGAAATCTCATCTGCTTCTTTACTCCTCCCAGGAAATCAGTACAATGATCTTTACATAGAACTGCATAAAGTACTAACATTTATTTTTAAATAAACAGAATTGCAAAGAACAGGCACAAGTAAATTATTTTGCAGAGAACCTGCACATGTCCTCAAATTTTCTTAAAAATCACTAAAATACTCCTCAAAAGAAATGTGTATGCTTAGCTTACCCGTCTTCTTTCTAACATTTGTTGCAAGATAGTAAATGGACTATCAGCACTAAAGTTAGCGTAATTTTAATGATTTGTTTAAATTTAAATTGAAAAAATCAAAATAGTGGATTATTATTCTTAGTGACACAAACTGAACATTTACGTCAGTGGTTCATGTTTACGACATTGTTTAACTCATATCTCAAATTGCATGTAACGCTTTATAGAATTTGGCACTTACTTAACAAGTGTTCTTAAGACCGTAAACAGAAAATATTATTTTAAAATTTTTTCCATAGGTAATAAAAACCTTAAGGTTAGGCTTACAAAAAATGTGTAAGCCCTCAAAAGATTTGGCTAAGACTTCATTCTTCTTAATCATTTGCTCTCAACATCATGGCCACATTGACTTTGCCCACATTAACGACAGAGTCTGCTCAACTGCAGAAAGCACGAGCAACTAGAACGCAGTTTTTGACTCTATGAGACACAAGACGTATTATGACAAGTGTGTTAGGAAAATGGGATTGCCACAATATTAAAGAAAAAGTTTATTACAAATAATTGCTTGCTCTGTTTATGCTCCTTCTGTAGAACTAGGATAAGCAATTTAGGTTACAGAGATTTATAACAGTTTTCATGAAGATGTATGAAATCCCAAACTTGCAGGCTTTTTTAATCCACCTATAAATCATTTTATACATTTAATTTCTCCCTGTATAAATTTTATGGGACCATATACAGGCAGAAAGTTTAAATTACTACATGCTTTCTGAAGAGGGAGATATCTCTGGGATTTTTTTCCATATGTTTCTTATCTAATACATGATATAAATTCCAAGGGTTCGGTTGTAAATAGTTAGCAAATACCATTTTATTGCTCAAACATCTGCAGTCCTGTGAGGTACTAGACAGAATCTATTTTTGAGATAGAACTACCTCAAAGTTGGGTTTTTCTATACTACATCAGAGACTATAATAGTATACATTCCGTAAATCTAAAGAATAACAAGTTCTTATCCCTCATCAAACCAATATATTATTATTATAAGGATTTGATCTACAAGTAGGACATAACTGACTTTCAACTTGAATACTTGAATTCAAATCATTATTAAATCTATAGTGCGGTGCATTGCTAGATGTAGAAATAGTGGTTCCAATTTACTGAAAACTTTTTAGACAGTTTTTCCATCATAGTTTACAAAAGGGAAGTCATAGGATCCTAGGATATTGTGACGGTTCCTAACTGGGCTTAAGGAGAAGCACTTTCACCGTCAGATTTTCAGTTGGTGACCTAATCTTTGAAAGCACATTAAGCTCCTGAGAAGTTGCATTATTATTTTACTACTGAGAGTTCCAGCAGTATTTAACCTAATTTTATGGAACTATTTGACTCATTCTATGTGACAATCTGCCTGTATATGACCTGATATGAAATGCGGAAATTAGGCAAAAACAGTGTATTTTTCTCATGTTGATTTGGGGCGGATTCTTGGGGGGAGGGTGAGGAGGTGATGATAGGCTTGATTAAGTACAGCATATGTACTTCTGGCTCTTTTTCAAGCAGATATTTTGACTCCCTCTTTGACCAAACATTAATAATTGGAGTAAAACTGAAAATCAAATTTGAACTTTTTGGGAAACCCCATGGATTTGACTCATCTTCCAAGGTAATGAATCTAGTGCATGCAGTTTTTTTCAGATGGACTCACTGAAATGGGACTTTGATTTATTTAGCTGGTATCTTGTGTTTTCCCCAACAATGAGACCTGTTTTGGAAAATGCAATTTCCTTTTGGCACAATTTCAACTCTTTATAGGGGATCTGTCTCCATTCATTTCTTCTACCTTTTCTTTAGGGAAACAAAGCTTTTGCACTGTGAACATTTTAATTTGTGAAGAATAGCATGTCTATTCATGCAGATATACAAATTAGAAAAGCACTAACTTTTATATCTGACTGCACTAAGAAAAAAGTTATTTTATCTAAATATTAAAATAACTATTGCAATGACACAAAGACTTTAAAAAGAATCTATTTTTTAAATCTGTTTCTGCTTTAAATTAGTTAAGTTTAATCAAATATATATGGGTTGGAATGTAAATTTTTGATTCTAAAACATCTTTTAAGAATGATTTATGACCATAGAGACTTTTTGCTATCTCTGCCTTAAATATTTCCCCACATATAAATTATTTAATGAATTTGATTGATATTGACCAAACTCTTTGTAGATTTATGGCATATCTATGGCTTGGAGTATTAAGCCTTATTAAGCCTACCTCTTAAAATATGAAGTGGCATTGACTATTGCTCATAAAGTAATAAAGTCTAATTCACTTGAGAGGTCAGTAAAACTTTCAGAAACTCCTTTAAGAAGAAAATACTAGAATTACTTTATGCATGCACATTTGACTGTGTGTGTGCCCAGTTTTAAGCACATTCCTATGCTTCAACTGGAAACTTTCATAAGACCAGGAGTTTAAAAATTTAGTTAGCTATGGAGCTGTCTTGAGTAAGTCAGTTAATCATTATAAACACCATCTAAAAAATGAGAACACAAGTTAGTTTCCAAGTTTCCATCAGACTCCAAAATTTTGTGAACCTTTTTACTTTAAGGCAGAGTTTTCCCAATTTTAATGAGCATCAGAATCATCAAGAAGCTTTATTAAAACACACACTTTGGGGTCCCCTCCCAGAATTTCTATTACAATAGTTCTGAAGATTAGCCCATGAATACGCATTTCTAACAGTTTCCAAGGCGACACTGATGTAGATGCAGGGACCATGTTTACAGAAGCTAATACTCTTAAGGATCTGTCTAATGTGTTAGTTTACCAACACACCAGACTTTTGTAATTGTGAATTTAAGGACAGGTGAATTTACCTGATTTCAAGTAGATAAAGGACAACAAGTTAGTGGGGGCCCTTTTTTGGTGAGCAATATTTATGAACGAAATATATATTCAAAAGCGTCTCCTCTATACAAGATATTTCATTGTGAATTTGAACACTGATCTATATATTTTTAAAACCTCAGTAGAAAATGATACTTAATTGAAGATTAAAAATAAAGATAGGTAGATAGGTGTGTAGGTAAAGAAATAAACAACAGATCCTTCATGTAATCACTGAATATACTAGGAACTCTAAAGAAATTTCAATTTTATTTAAGACACTATAAAAAAATCGATGAGTTAAGCACTACTTTATTACTGTAATTCAAGTTACCTGTTGGGACATTCAAACACAAGTAGTTAGTTACCTGTGCTAAAATGATACCATTGTTGGTTATCAACTTGCATTTTAAAGCAATAAGTTAACAAACTTGTATTATGTTTATTGTTGTCATCAAATATAACAGGCAACATTAACCTTCTAGAATTTAATTTTGCTTGGATTTTAAATCCATTCTCCATTGTCACAGTGATTTATAGAATTTTTTTCATACTTTACAGTTTATGCATGAAAAAACAATGTGCTACAGTACTAAGGTAATTTTCTAGTTGATAGTTTTAGTATCATCCTCTTATTTTCCAACATTTTACATATAACAAAAGTTCTATGCTACTAAATTTTTATTTAGTTTAGCAGAAACATGATGCCTCTAATATTTCCCTAATAAGATAATCAATTCTGCTAGAAACAACACCCACCATCAACAAAAGTACTTCCTAGTTATATGCCAATATCTTATTAGAAACAATGACATTAATTAATCTAAATTTAACACTGATTAATTTTGAATGTGGTGTTATAATAGCTTGGTTGCTCTAGGGATAAGACTAATTGCAGAAAGAACTGAATTCTAACAGGATGAGAACCAGTTTTTAAACTCATAACAATTCTGTTTCAAGAAGCTGTTCCATTTCAATTCATAAAACACTTACTGAACACGTACATTTGCAAGACCTTGAAAATACAAAGTTAGTTCTAGTATGGTGAACTCAAAAAAGATTACAATGTAGTAGGCAAAAGACAAAGGCAAAGAAATCTTGAAAATTCACTGATAAAATGTAGCAACAAACCTATGTCTATAGTAGAGGGATATCTTAGAAGTGTATTATTGTCGGCTCGGGAGTGGCATGCCTCACAAAAAGATTGATAGTTAATCATGTTTTCAGTACTTTTTATGTATTGTTAATTTTTTTTTAAGTTTATTATTTTTTTTTTAGTAAACTCGACAACCAGTGTGGGGCTTGAACTCACAATACTGAGATCAAGAGTTGCATGTTCTATCAACTGAGGCAGCCAGGTTCAAAAGGCAAGACTGAAACCTGGGAACACCAACATTTAAGGACAGAATTACAGTTGGCTCAAAAGAGAAAGAGAAACATCCAGAGAGGGAGCAAGGAAGCCTTGAAAAAAAAGACAATATGGACATTTCTTGAATAAAAGATCTTCTTTTCTACTTACTTATTAGTTCAGCATATATTAAATAAGTATTTACAATGTGCCAGTTACTATCCTGGGAATATATTGGTGCACAAAATAAGTGTGATCCCAACACCATGAAGATTTAAACTCAAAGGGAAGGAAGAACACTTGTTTTTCAAAGTTGTAATAATGAAGTACAACGTGCAGCATGAGCTCATAGGATGAGTTTCTGACCTATCTTGGGACCTATCTTGGGAAAGAGCAGGAAAGTTTTTCAGAGAACATAACTTTTAAGTCAAAGCCTTAAAGGATGAACAATGACTAACTCAATAATAAGGAGAGTAAATTTACTCCAGGCAGATTGAGCAGCAGGTGCGGAAGCTCAGAAGTAAGGGAGATCACGGCATGTTTTGGAAACTAAAAATTTGTATGACTGGAAAGTAGCATGGATGGTTCAAATGGGTTTGAAGCTGTCACCTTGACTTGTGAGGAACATCTGTTGCTGGTGACAATTTTCTTCTTGAAACACCATCCCCCTTAGTTTCTTGGATATCATATCACTCTCATTTTCTTTCTCTCTCTTCACTCTTATTTTCAATTATTTTAGTCATGTCTCCCTCCATTGCATAGCCTTTAAATCAGTCTTCACTAGATACTACCTCTCTGTACAATCTCACCTACTCCCATCACTTTCCTTGGTATCTCCTTTAACATCATACAAACCTCTTATACATTTTTTTCTAGCTCAGAGCTCTCTTCAGAGCTCTAGACACGATTATATCCAGATTCCAACTCGGCATCTCCTGTCAGATATCAGTCATCTCAAATTGAACACATACAAAATGAAACTGATCTTTTTTGCCAAATCTGGTTCATAGCCACTACTCCTCACCTTAGGAGAGGCCCAGCCATTCAATCAGACTTGAAACCCAGATATATGCCAAACATTCTTGAGACTACCATTTTCCTTAACTTATACCCAAGACTAGTAGGGTAATTTATAAGAAAGGTAGTTTGAAATATTTGTTCCTCTATTTTTCTTTTCTGCCACTTGAAGCAAGTTTCTTTATTCCAACCCTAAGGAATGTTTGTTCCAGGATTGAGAGTATAATTTTTTCCAAGATGATGGCTCTTTCTTTCTATGGTTAATGGCTTCACTGTGGTTGCAGACTAAAAAAGAAGAGAATGCTATCAAGGAGGTGACCAATCTGAAAGTAGATAGTCTTCTGTAGGCCCCGAGGAGGATGGCAAAGAAGGAGGTGGGATCCTATGTACGGTAAAAAAAGGAAGAGGTAAAATTCTGGGTTTGGACAATAAAAATGGAAAATGGGCTTTGAGAATTGAGATTAAAGGTATTTCTAAACACATGTTTTTGGTATAATACTTGGTATACAAATTGAAACATGCAAGAAGTAGCCTCTCTATATTACCATACGCCTTCACTAATACCCACAGCCACTCACTGACTGGTTGCCTCAGAGTCCAAGTGACTATGTTGTAGCTCCCATATTGGGGAAAGAAGCTTTACTCTCCAGACCTTTGCCATCAGTTCTCACATCCTCCTTGCACTCAATTTTTTCAGCCAGTTTTCTTTAAGGTTTTATAAAATAAGGATAGAATACTTGTAGGTACCTGTAATGTGCCAAGAAATGAGTGTCTTATTCTAGGAACACTCCTGAAAATATCATCAATTAAAATGAGTTATTGTGGTTTTGTTTTCATTTTGTGGGACTCCTCTGCAAGATAAACAGTCCTAGATGAACACATTTGTTTGTGGGTGTATAAGGGGAGTTTCTTAACGCAAGAAAAGCTCTGTTATAAAAATATTTTTATCTTCTAATTTGAAGGCCCATATATAATCAGTCTTGAAATATTTATATCCCCCCAGTAACTGAGTGACCCAACCATCTGTCACTGAACACAGTCCTGCAATAATAATAGGCTAATGCTGATACATGAGAACTTGTATGTTTAAAGGTCCTTTAACTGTTGCTTTATTTATACTTGAGAGTTTTGGGAAAATGGAACTCTGATAGCATGTTATGTATCTTTCCTCCTCCTCCTCCTTCTTTTACTCATATTTAAGTTTCAATAACCTAGACCTAGAATACAGGGCAAATCTTGACCACTTCTGTCTCTATCTACGTGACTTAGAATAAGCCACCTAATTATGTGAACTTTGTTTCCCACTAAGTGGCAGATGATCTCAGGTACCTCCCTAAGTTTCACCATTTCATGATGCTATCTATATAAATTCTTTTCTTTAACTATATTGAATATATATATATATATATATATATATTTCTCTAACTGCTTTATTTTGTAAATGACATATATTAGAAGAGTAAGGTATGTGATATTAGATGTATATTAGAAGAATAAGGTCTATTTAGAGGAAAATCAATCAAAGATGTTTGATACAAGGATCATCTAAGTATTTACTAAGGTTTCCCTCATCTATGTAAGAATATTTATGACTGAGAGCATGCTTGTCCTTCATGATGTGTCATCATTGTTCTAGTTATCTATTGCTGTATTACAAAATATCCCAATATTAGAGGCTTAGAACAACAACAATCACTTATTTTTATTCACGAGTTGGGCAGTGCTTATTTCTATTTCATGTGGCAGGACCTAGGGCAACTTGACTGAGGTTGGATAATCCAGTTCCTGGACTGGTCCTTATATGGAGGGCAAACTGGTGTGCTGTTGACTAGGAATCAAGTTCAGACTGTCACTTGGATGCTTCAATTCTTCACCATGTGGGTCTCTCTGGAAACTGCCTGAGCTTCTTCACAATGTGACAACTGAGTTCTAAGTATGAACATTCCAAGGAGGGCATCTTGAGAAGCAAGGGTCCCAGAGGCTCAGGCAGAAGCTCCAAGGCTTCTTGTGATCTGGCATCAGAAGTCCCAGAAAGTCACTTTAACCACTTTTTTTTTTTTTTTTTTTGTGAATCCAGTCATAAAATCAGCCACCTCAAGGGTGGAGTACAATTCTTCTCAATGGACAAAGTAACAAAGAATTTGTACTCATCTTTAATTTACCCCAAGCTGTCTCCCTCAAGATTCTTCATTAAGAACTGCTAACTGTGGCCTTTATCTTCTGTTGCAATTATATTTTCTATCTAAGGTGGACTTGATGCATGATTAGGTTTATAATTTTCTATTTCCATCATAAGGATATAGACATAAAAATCATTATAATTTGAGGTGATAAATTCAAAAATAGAATGAGATGTATATAAAAGGCTGTGGTTTACAGGAAAGGAAGTTACCAACCTTGAAGGTAGAGATGCCTTCATAGAAGAAGTAACAATGAACTAATTCTTTCGGTATGATTCAGAGCATGCTGACACCCAGGTACAGGTGTACCCTATGAAACACATAGACCTTCACTGGAAGATCTACAGTTGTCAGGTAGGAAAAGGCAAAATTCATTCTAAGCAATGAAGACAGCATTTTCAAAGGCATGCAATCATGAAAGAATTAGTTGGGTTCAAAGAAATGTGAGAATTTTAATTTGGCTAGATAACATCAAAAAGATTAATTTAAAATATGGCGTCCTGGGGCGCCTGGGTAGCGCAGCAGTTAAGCGTCTGCCTTCGGCTCAGGGCGTGATCCCAGCGTTCTGGGTTCGAGCCCCACATCAGGCTCCTCCGCTATGAGCCTGCTTCTTCCTCTCCCACTCCCCCTGCTTGTGTTCCCTCTCTCGCTGGCTGTCTCTGTCTCTGTCGAATAAATAAATAAAATCTTTAAAAAAAAAAAATATGGCGTCCTGAGATGCTGGCCAAAGCACTTGAGCAAAATATTGCTGATGTTAATTTGTTTTAAGTATTCTAAGACTCTTTGCTTTTCAGTCATTCAATCAGGTATTGAGGTCAGTGCTTTACTACCTCTGAGAAGGTTCATGGCAGAGTAGAAAGCAGAAGTAGCTGGGTTTGAGAAGAAACAACTCCTTTTCTTTGGGGGTAGAATAGTATACACTAAATAAGGTAAACCTAAAAGCAGGTTTACAGAAAGAAGCTAATAACTTAAGCACTTTTTTGTTACTCCTTTATAATAATTTTCAAACCACGTCATACTAGAACATCCCATTTCTTTTCACCTATGTTATTCATTAGTCTTGTTTTTACATAGACTCAAACCAAAAGAGAAAAAATGACACCCATTTTCTCCCTTTCTACTCAGCTTATGGAAATGCAGCAGACTACATTGTGCACTTTAACTAAAATAGTCCTGCTGAGAAAGGCACTTCTCAGACAGGGATTTCATCTTTCATGCAGACCCCAGACACACTGTATAAATAATGCATACATTACTCCTGCCTGGATAGGGTGATCTTTCCCTTCCACGGCTACCTCTCCGGGAAGCCATTGTTGCTTCACTTGTAGTCATGCTCTTCTAATTTTTGAAAAGGTTAGCACAGTTTTATCTTTAATAGCCACTTGATCATTGTAGAGATTAACAAGTCATGTTGGAGACATTAGTCAAGGAAGCCATGGAATACATCGTGAGGTCTTTACATCTCCCCAGACTGTGCAGCAGCACATTGATGGGTATTTTCATGCTGCTCTCTCTAAATTACATGCGGGAATTGAAAGGGTATGTTTATTAGATATGAGCCCATTGGTTTTTAATCAAATTGAGAGAGCTGCGAGCAGAGCTATCCACCAATCTTTAACTTCTACTGAGAGTAATGAATTTATCCTTCTTCCCATGACATTCCTCATAGGGACGTCACACCGCTTTCTATTAGATCCCCCTTAAAGGCTTTGTGATGATCTAGGGGAGCAGTGACTCACTGTGGCAAAGGCAGAGCTCCTAAATTAATGTCTGATTGTAATTTAAGCAACATCGACCTAGAATAAGGATAAGATACATAAGGGATATTTTAGAGATTCTTTCAGATTGCTGGCATTGCAATAAATAAAATATAGTGGAAGAAATAATAAACTGCACCACTGAAATGTATACCACTCTTTCAAGTTTCTCTCCTTAATGAAAGTTTCCCAGACTCCTCTCACTGACATTGAACTTAAACATGTTTCAATCTCCAAGATATACCAAAGCTTCAGTAACTATCTTATAGAACAGAGTCCGCAAACTCTAGCCTGTGGAACAAATCTGGTGCTCCACCTGTTGTAAACAAAATTGTATTGAAACACAACCACACCCACTCCCTAAGGTATTTTCAATGTCTGTTTTCATGCTAAACAGCGAAGCTGAATAGCTGCGTCAGAGACAGAATGGCCCGCAAAGCCAAAAATATTTTTTCTCTGGTCCTTTACAGAAAGTGTTCACCAATTCTTACAAAGGTACAAGTACTGGGGCGCCTCGGGGGCTCAGTTGGTTAAGTGTCTGCCTTCGGCTCAGGTCATGATTTCAGGGTCTTGGTAACAAGCCCCGCTTTTGGGGGAGGGGAGGTCCCTGCTCAGCGGGGAGGCTGCTTTATCTCTCTCTTTCTCTCAAATAAATAAAATCTTTAAAACAAAACAAAACAAAAACAAAGCTGTGAGTACTAAGAAAGTAGTTCTTTCTGGATAGATGACTTTTGAAGAGAATTTAACCATTCAAACAATTCATTTAATTTTTTCTTTTACAAGGTATATATTTCTCTAACATCTTAGAACAGTTGATACAGATCTTTTTGTAAATATACATTTTTCTCTCATCTTTAACAAAGAACATGAAAAATGATTTAAGTTTTACTCGATGACTATTTAAATCTAACTTGATTTTTCACTGTTAAGAGCAATATTCATACTGTGCTAGAGTTATTAGTCAGGGTGCAGGAGTAAATGAGTACTTATCCTGGAAATAGGCAGGCATTTACTTTCCAAAAATAAAGAAATAAATCCCCTGATGTTAGGTGAGTTTCTGCTCACTTGATTCTTTACACTAAAGGTAAAGTGAAGGACATAGAACCAGGTTTCACTCTAAGGCTGTATTTCTGCAAAAATGAATTTTATAATGAAAGACTGAAGTAGAGTTTTCCCAGGTGGTTTTCTCACCCTTCAGGAAATCATTATCATCATCACTATTTCTATCCCTATCCTTAGATTTGTCATTGGCATCCAAAACATCGCCTGTGAGTTCTACATCCCTGGAACAATGAAGAGAAGGTACCTCCTTGTCAGCTTCTACCTGTTTGCCGATTTCACAAGGTGGGAGACGGATGTGTCTGTTGCCATTAAAAAAATAATAAGTGATAAGATATTTTGCTAAGGACTGATCTTAGAAAACCCTTACAATTTGACAAAGTGAAGTTTTATTCATATGAAAAGAGTGACCTTTCTTCTTTTAAGAACACTACAGTCATCCATATACACAGTAAAAATGATAATGATAAGATATAATGAATCTCATATTGTTGCATATTTTTGACCAACCCTCATTTGTAATGATATTTTATAGACTGAATTATGCTCTGTTTATAGGTTAAATAAATAAAGTAAAATTGGCAAGAAAGTAAATGGTAAAACAAAATCCTCTCAGTCATTAATCTTGCTTTCACAAAATGAGTTGTACAGTATTCTAGCAATAGTTTTAGCTTTGCCAAATCAGATGTCTATAAAATAATCTTTCACTGACAGAGGTGTGAGTCTGATAAAATTATTTATTAATTATGGTTTCTTAGATATAAAGGGAAGATTATAATTGTACATACCTCATATGGTATTTATGAGTAAAATACTTATAAATCAAGTATTCGAATGATACCTGGTACATAAATAGACTCAATTTAGAGTAAACATTATTATTTCTGTTGTCAGTCTATCAGAGTGCTTGTTGGAAAGAATAGATAAAGTATAATTGAACATTTTTAGGTAATTTTCTATTAAAAATTAATTATAAATTTTATTTTGTGAGATTTTGAAGTAATAGATATTGAAAAAAGTAGCATCTAAGTATTTAAGCAACATATTCATGATTCATTAGTATATACCACAGAAATCCCCATAATTGAATTTTACCAGGAATTAAAACTGTTGAGGAGATTGATTATACAAAGAAATATTCCTTATAACACCGATATACACCAAAGTGCATATAGTTATAATATTTGACCATTTGTTGATAACTAAACATGTGACTAGCATGATTCTAAGGGCTTATATTCATTAACACATTAAAATCCTCAAGTACATCTTATTATTATCTCAACTTTCAGATGAAGAAATTGAGACATGAAAAAATTAAAACAATTTTCCAGGGCAAAGAGATGATGACTGGGAGAGATCCATAATTTGAACCTAAGTAGTGCAGATCTAGACCTAGGTTTCTTATATCAGTTCAATCACAGATATTAATTCTATACTGTAAGCCTATGTTTATACACGATCCATCATGAAAGCCAAAAATAATATTGTGGAGTGATGTCAGCTAAATGGAAGTCTAGGAAATTTCAGGATCTCATTCTACCTGAAAACATCAAAAACAACCAGAAATTTGTTGAACTAACTTTATGGGACCATGAAAAATAGCCAAGCAAATACCCAATCAAAAAAAAAAAAAAAAAAAAAAAAAGGCACCTTCAGTAAGGTGGGAAATTTCATGGCATTTTTACTTGCTTTTTCTCTATCCCTTTCTTGGCACAACACATTTTTGATCTGCAGAAGTCATCAAGCCAGTTCCAAATTCCCTCTCTCAAAGCAAAGGGAGCAGAATCTACCAATTTTATGGAATGCAGCAAAAGTAGGGCTAAGAGGGAAATTTATACTCTAAACACTTAGATTAAAAAAGAAGAAAGGTCTCAAATCAACAACCTGACTTTATACTTTAAGGAACTAGAAAGAGAAGAGAAAGCTAAACACAAAGCTAGCAGAAGGAAATAAGGTTAGCCTGTAGATAGACAATATAAAAACAATAGGGAAATCAATAAAACTGAAAGTTCATTCTTCGAAAAGATAACAAAATTAACAAGATTTCTTAGACCGACCAAAAAAAAAATGAAAGAATTCTCAAATAACTAAAATTAGAAATGAAAGTGGGGACATTATTGCTAATTTAACAAAAATAAAAGGGATTATAAAAAGAGTACTATGAATAATTGTAGGGCAACAAATAGTTTGGCCAAGATGATATGCACAGATTTCTAGAAACACACAGCCTATTAAGACTAAATCATAAAGAAATAGGTAATCAGAATAAATTATAAAAAGGAGGTTGGATCAGTAATCAAACACTTTCCAACAAAAAACCCTGGACCAGATGGCTTCAGTGGTAAATTATACCAAACATTTAAAGAAGAATTAGGACCAGTCCTCTTTAAACCCTTCCAAATAATTAAGGAGAAAGGAAAACTTTCTTGCTCATCCTATGAGGTCAGCATTACCCTGATATCAAAGTCAGACAAGACTGTCTGTGTTTATGGATTGCATGACAATATTGTTAAGATGACAGTACTACCCAAAAGCAACCTACAGCTTCAATACAAAATCAAAATCCCCATATCAACTTTTGAAGAAATATAAAAATCCAAGCTAAAATTCACGTGGAATTTCAAGAGAATGTGAATAGACAAAACAATCTTGGAAAATAAAGTATAAGGGCCCATACTTCCTTTTCAAAACTTAGTATTAATGCTATGGTAATCAAAATACTATGGCATTGGCATAAAGACAGATACATAGACCAACAGAATAAAATAGAGACTCCAGAAATAAATACTTGCATATATCATCAAATAACCTTGGACAAGGGTATCAAGATTATTCAATGCAAAAAGGACATTCTTTTCAACAAATGGTGTTGAGAAACATGGATATCCTCATGCAGAAGACTTAAATTGGAACCTTTACCTTACACTGTATACCAAAATTAATTCAAAATGGATCAAAGACATAAGCATGAGAACTAAAATGCTTAGAAGAAAACATTGGAGACACACTTCATGACACTGGATTTGGCAATGATTTCTTGAATATGACACAAAAAACACAGATGACAACAACAATAAGAGAAAAATTAGACTTCACCAATATTAAAAACTTTTATGCATCAAAAACATTATCAAGTGAGTGAAAAGGAAATCCATAGAATGAGAGAAAATATTTGCAAATCATATATCTGATAAGAAATTAATATCTAAAATTGTAAAGTACTCCTACAATTCATTAACAATAAATCCAAACAACTCAATTGAAAAACAAAAATTGTCGAAGGACATGAATAGACATTTTTCCAAAGAAGATACACAAAATGTTAATAAGCACATGGAAGTTCAATATCACTAATCATTAGAGATATGCAAATTAAAAGTCACATTGAGATATCTGTTCACATCCATTAGAATGGCTATAAAAGCAAAAAAGGAGAGAAAGAGAAAGAGAGAGGGTGAGAGGGAGAGGGAGGAAGGGAGAAAAAGAGGGAAGGAGGAGGGAAGGGAGGAAGGAAGGTAGGAAGGAAGGACTGAAGGAAGGAAAGAAGGATGGAAAGAAGGGAGGGAGGGAGGGATGGAGGAAGGAAAGAGAAAGAAGTAAAAAATACCAAGTGCTGGCGAGGATGTGTGGAAATTTCAACCATATGCATTACTAGTAGAAACATAAGATGGTATAGCTACTGTGGAAAACATTATAACAGTTCCTCAAAAATCAAACCCGTAATTACCTTATGACCTACTGTATATAGAATTGAAAGTAGTAACTTGAATAGATATTTGTATAGAAATTTTCATAGTGGCATTATTCATAATAGCCAAAAGATGGAAACAACCCAAATGTCCATCAACAGACTAATGGATAAATAAAATGTGCATATCCATATGATGAAATATAATTCAGCCATACAAAGGAATAAAATATGAATACATGCTACAACGCGGATGAACCTTGAAAACATTATTCTAAGTGAAATGTGCCTGACACAAAAGGATAAATACTGTATGATTCCACTTACATGAGGCACCTAGATTAGGCAAATTCATACAGACAGAAAGTAGAATGGTGGTTACCAGGGGCTGTTGGGAGGGAGAAGTGAGGAGTTATACTTTATGGATACAAAGGTTCAGTTTGCGATGATCAATTGTTCTAGAAATGGGTGGTGGTAACATTTGCATACCAATGTGCATGTGAATGTGAATTCTCAGTACCTTATAGGTCCCCAACTATTCACTTAGATTTAAAGAATATAAAGCAGGAAATAATATTCTGCCAAACAGCAGTTGAAAGAAACATCTCACACTCTAATGTAGTTTCCATGCTATTCTACTTCACTGAGATGTAAGACATGAGTTTGAGAAAGGTATGGACCCCTTCAGCGCAGAGTACACATCCTCTGATATACCACATGAGAAGTTACATCAAGTCACACGTCCCCAGGGAAACTCATCAATCAGGGGTTTCACACACACACACAAAATGCTGCTATAATCAGTACAGCATGGAGCTGGTAACATTCCACATTATCCCAACTTACTAGTCTGTGGAACAGTATTAGACAATAAATAAGGTTCATATTTTTCAAAGTCTCTGAGTTTGGGTTACACTTTCACACCAGCTGTTTACTCTTTACTTGCAGATGTTATTCCAGATGTTCAACATTGCCATAGGTTGGATCCTCCAATTACAGCACTAAGCTTAAAGCGTAGAGAATACAATTCAGCCCTTGGTTTTGTGATGACATTATAAGTAGTTTTTGCCTGTCAGTGACAAAGTGAGTCAAGTCAGCCATAGCTAGGTACCAAATAGAGAAAATCCACACAGGGTGGCCAGGTGGTTCTATGGTAGAACTAGCTGCACACCATTGATGGCTTCCAGACAGGCAGACAAACTGTAAGATGGGCAGACAGGAAGACATCATGGCAGGCAACATAAAACTGTAGAAGCAGAGAGAACTTCTGAAACAAGGGTTCAGGTAGATGGCTGGCAGGATGACAAGATATGGCAATGAGAGACTGGCAGTTTGAGGAAGCTTGGACTCTAGTCATCAGGTAGGAGTTAACAGAGCCAATTTCTTGGATCTGGGTTTCTGAAGAAGGTCTGGGAAGACCAACATGTCCAAGACATTAGTCCTCGACTCAGAGCGACAGCTTACTAGTGCTAAGACTCTTACAGTTCCGCAGGGAGAAAGACAAATCAGGATACCAACTCCTGGAACTGAGGTGCAAATCAAGATGAAGAACATCAGTAAGACATTTAATGCTTAGTAAATAAGCTAACTAACTGGTACTCTAAATTCTCCTCAAAGGGATCAACATGTGCCCTTGTGCTAAGAAGCAGCCCTTACAAATGAGAGTTACACATTCGAACTATGGTAAAGACCCAGACCTTCTATGTGTGTGGAGCAGCCTCCAACAGTGTTATTATTGTTCTCATGTTGTTATGATATTCAGCTGCCTTTAACTTCTCCTCTACATTCACAGGTGCCTGCAGAGCTAAGTGATTATTCGGAAGGACTTACCTAATACTAATTTTTAATAAACTCAAAAAGAAGGAATGTACATGTTGTCAAGAATGGGAAAATGTACACTTTCATATGCTTCTTATAGAATTAACTGATATGATATTTTTCAGAGGGCTGTTCAGCAGTATCTATCAGTGTTAAAATTCCTATCTATTGATCTAGAAATTTCACACCTAAGCATTTTTCCTGAGGATTGTATAAAGATACAAGTCTAAAGACACTAATTGAAAACTGGTTATAACCAAAAATTAGACACCCCACATCATATAGTTGTGATGACTAAATATGTTAATATTTATAAAATGCTTAGAATAAAGCCTGGCATATAGTACATGTTTGTTGAATAAAATACCACATGCATCTAAAAGGCAGAATGGACAACAAATACTATCTTATTTAAACCAAGAATGTATGATGCACTTAAAAATAATGAAGTAGATACTCATAAAGATATATTATTGAGTGGAAAAGTAGTTTACAAAGCCATGTATGGTGTGACTCCACTTTTATAAATATATATGTATGAACTATGTAATATGATACAAAGACTTACAAATATATTATAAGGCTATTCTTCCTAATTATTGTAATCAAATGTCATACATTTGGGTATCATGCTTGGAAAATTATTAACCAACCTTAAGTTAAGAAGACAGAATAAAATTCCTAGCATTGCTTTCATGTCTCTGAAGGGCTAAGAGGAAAAGACTGCATGCTTCACGTACGACACATAGGTACAGAGATATTAGATAATTCTCGCTGAGCCTCAGGAAAACCAGAAACTTTGGAGCTCTACAGAATGGCACTGTAACTAAAGAGAGAGTCTGTGAGGTTGTTGGGGACAACTATTAAATTCTAAGCACTTACCACCATCTTTATTTTTTTTTAAATTTTATTTATTTATTTTTATTTAAATTCAATTAGCCAACATCAGTTGTTTCAGAGGTAGTGTTCAATAATTTATCAGTTGTGTATAACACCCAGTGCTCACCACATCTTACTACCATCTTTAAAAGAAGATGACAATAAAAAGGCTCAAGGTTTCTGGAGACATTCCTATCATCTGAGGAAAGAAAAGCAAAAAACAGTCATAGAATTTTCTAGATAAAAAAAGACAGGTTGCTGAGTTGACCCTGAGAAGCCGTCTGAGTACCTGAGATTGAGGGGTGCTGAGAAATCCTTCCTAATTTCCTTAATTATTGAAGTTTTTTTGTTGAATCCCTGATTTTACAAGGGGAGTTTCCTTTATGTAAACTGCAGGGTAGAAGGCAATTTTTCAATTTTAGAAGTTTTCCCTGCAAGCTAGTAATTCTGACTATTCTCTTTCATCTCACACCTCCTTCTCACTTCTGTTATATCCTAATATTATATGTAAAACTTAAGTTGATTGATTGCTTCATGTTTTCTAAACAGAAAACTTCTTAGAGGAATACATCATATTTCATATCTTCACCATAGTTTCTAAGGACAACACTTTGCATATTACTGGCTTTCTGTAAATCTTAACTAAATGGGTAAATAAAACTCGGCTTTAATATGATTAAACAACAGGGACAGAGGCCCAATCCTAGTGATGGATGGCATGATAATTATGATTTTTTTCACCATAATAATCACTAGAATTTTAATGGAATTAGAAATCTAATTATTTATAATAGAAATGCCTGCCGTCCATTAACATACTTATCTGAATATATTTAGATTTCCCCAATGTGTTATTTTTATTCTCACATTTTAGGCCTAGGAAAAAAAATGTATAGGGTACAATTAATTTTTCCCCATAGGGGGCTAAAGTCTCTATTGTACCTGAAATTTTTATGTCTAGAAACTTTAAAGCTTTGCCACTCCATTCTGAGATTTAGGAAAAGTAGTGCATGTGGTTTCAAACTTTCTTTTGTTTATATCTAGAAAGCTATTACAACTCTTACAAATAGCAGAAAACTATTAGCACCACTAAAGATTCAGAAAAAGCTATACTACAATCAAGTAAAATTAAAGTACATCTTTTTTTTTTAAGGCTCAAATGTTAAGACAGATTTAAAATTCAGCTCAAGTAATAATTAGAGTCAAAGTAATGTTAGTCCTAAGAGCCTTATCTATGCAAATGTCAGTCCTTTAGAAACGAATGAAAACCATAAATGAGGAATAGTTTTAATTGCACTTATTCTTATTCACTTTTAATAACGTACAATTTATATTTTTGTCTTAGAATTCAGTTGATAGTAGATATTTAGCAGCTCATACCTTCACCTCCTATTACACTTTGTTACCCACTCCAGGTGCTTCCAGATTCAGTACCTTCCTCAAAAATAACTCCTCAGAAGAGTTACAATGAGTCTAAGGTCATTGTTTCTAGTGATTCCACAATGATCTGAATTATATCTCTAAGGCAATTTCGCTCTTTGATGCCAGCTTTCAGTAACATTTCCTTGGCTTTTAACCATACTAGTTTTTAAGAACTTGCATTTTCCCCACAAGATCTAATGACCTCTACGTCCGCTTGTGAAAAAAATAGAGTATTTCGAACTTTTCTTTAACAGCTTAGAACAATGCAAAAGATACTTGAGAAAAAGAAATCAATGGAAACAACAACAAAATGTTGGTGAGGCTTATTCAGAAAATCCTGGTTTTCATTGTGGATATAATGGTTTGGGAATGTTAAAATGGAGGATAAGAATGTGTTTTCAGCCTTCTGGATCCCTGTTATTTTAGTCCTATTCCCCTCGCAGTATTATGTTTTATCATCTGTACCCACTTGTATATGTGAATCACTGACCTGTAACTAGTAAATCTGAAGTGAGTTATTATTGTGTCATCTTTGCTATGACCCTGTAGTTATAACACCAGAGACAGTTTAAATGTCACCCAATTCTATCTTAAAATCATCACTATTAATTTTCTAACTGTAATAAAATACAGAGATGTTTTGATTCTCACCATATATTTGGATAACTTAGCTAGATGTTTATACTGGACAATATAATTCATTATTCTGAATTAGTTTTTAAATTTTGTGTATGATGCTTATTAACAACAAATATAGTCTCCATCACCATGCACACTAGATTCTTTTAGAAATGGATCCAGATTTTCTGAGATGTGAAGCTTAGATAAGTATAGGGCCCTTTTAAAATAAAAGAACAAAAATTATAAATAAAAATTAAATATTTTTATATTTAATGAGTGTTATTTAGGGTGAACAAAGAAATACAATAAAATGTAAATTTAAAAAGAACTGTGATTTACTGAAAGTATCATAAAATCCAGGAAATAATAATTTCTATTATTTGTGTCTAATGTACTTCTAAAATTCATTTTTCTGCATTTTTCACTATAAATCTTTAGTTACTTTTTGATAGGACTATTATTTTACAATGTCTTTTTTCCAAAGAAATATAAATGTAGTTGAGTCTTTCCTCTAGAGTGCTTGATTGAATTTTATTATTATTATTGATAGTTGGAATGCATCAACTATAATTTGTGGTTATAGTACTACTATGGATTTTGGCTCACAAACTCATGAATTGTGGTAAGTTCTACTGTGTGTGATTTCCTACCCCCCCCCAAAAATAATGTGTTGTGCATTTAAAATGACATGTGTCTATATTCCTGACAGAATTTACAACCATAGTTAGCATCTTTAAGAACTATATCCTTTGCTTACAGTTTTATGCACGGGATGATAAGAAAAATTTTCCACATAGTAGCCTATGGTTCCATACATTTCACCTTATTTCATCTCCACTTCTCACATATTCCCAGTGGTGTCTATTTCTGTTAAACCTCATCATATTGCAAGGTGACCTCCCAGCCCTATACTTTTGGATCTTGATTCTGGGTGGGGGAGGGTCCTCACAGTGGAAGCTAGGCACACTCCTGGAAGCCAAGCCTGCTTTCGGATAGCTGCAAACAACTGAAATATATTTCACTCAACCCAAACTAAAAGTATTCTCAATTCAACATCCCTTAATTGAGTCTTAAAAATGTCTACGGTCATATCACACCAATACACACAAGGAGGAGTGCCCACTGTATGAGTTATAGAAGAAGGAGCAGTGGACTTAACAGATCGGAATGAAAGTATCTTAATATTGCAAAATTAGCAAACATATATGACCATGTGAGGATCTAGTACTAGGGTCCTTTCCAGAGTTCTGAAAAGGGTATATACAAGTGCATTTTATTGTAAATCTACCTCTGAGTATACACATTATTTTAAGCACATAGTTGGCCATTCCACATATATTTCATTTTATTCTTTCAACCAATACAGAAATTTTGAAAGTATTCTTAATTTACAACTAATAAATCATAAGAATCAGTTATGTTACATGATTTCCAAGATTCTATAAGTAGTAAATGATGAAACCAGGATTTAATTCAGGTCTGTATTTTTCTGAAGCCCATATTAGGCTCTTTATTCAGGTTGGTCATAGACATTAGTGGACAAAGTAGTTGATGCTTTATAAAAAGCAAATTTCTCTCTTTTTTTTTAAAGATTTTATTTATTTATTTGACAGAGATAGAGACAGCCAGCGAGAGAGGGAACACAAGCAGGGGGAGTGGGAGAGGAAAAAGCAGGTTCATAGCAGAGGAGCCTGATGTGGGGCTCGATCCCAGAACGCCGGGATCACGCCCTGAGCTGAAGGCAGACGCTTAACCGCTGTGCCACCCAGGCGCCCCTATAAAAAGCAAATTTCTGAGCCTCATCCCAAGGATCTCAGATTATTCTGATATAGATGGAATGAAGACAAACCACTGAGAAACACTATTTTACACCATACTACTCTAATATATTCTAATTCCTTAATGCTTACTAAAATTATGAACCAAGCATTCACATAGCTAGTTAGAAACCTTCCCTGGTAAATTTGACCCGAGGTAAAAAATCCTTGATCAGGACATGGTGCAACCATGGAGAAAAAAATGTCATTTTAAAGAGAGCCAAAGAAAATCTTGATTCAGGTATTTTTCACATATATCACTTTGTTCTTTAAGCAATCTTAGTGTCAACATCAGTTATATATAATTAAGTTAGCCTTAGAACATCTTCGTCTACTGAACCTTTCAGCCCTTAACTATGTAAACGTCCTCTATCTTGCTCATGAGGCAAATCTTCAGTTCTTCCTAAGTCCTGTGGCTGACATGGGTGGAGGAAACTAACTTCATTTCGGTCAGGGAGGTGATTTTGGAAGTGAGCAGCAGAAAGACAACAAACTTCAAGAAGATAAACCAAAGGCACTTGGGGAGCCCAGGAATAAGAAAACTTGGAAGACTAGGGCAGGTTAAATTCATCCTAAGAAACTTAATCTTTCTTTTATTTACATGGTATTTACAGGACCAGTCACATAAGTAAAATCCTCTGTGCTCACTCTTTCCTTTTATTTTTGGTTTGGTGGGAGGCAATAGGAGTGGCTATAGGCATATTTGCTTGAGAGTGGAAGGCTATAGAAACACTTCTGCCCCACTGTCATGGTGTTTTCTGACATAGATGAAAGCAGTCCATGTGATCTGCCTAAAGAACTGGTAGAAAACTTCCCTTTTATAAGATTAAGCAGACTGTTTCACACATAATATTTTCTTGAAATGTATTTTCAATACATTTGTTATGTATTTATTTATCCACCTCATTTTTTATTTATGTTTAATTCTTTGAGGCTTTAACTCATGACCCTGAGATCAAGAGTTGCATGCTCTACCGACTGAGCCACACAAGTGCCCTTGAAATGTGTTTTCATTGCATTATAATTCTGTCATCATTACTAAGAACATTTATTAAGTATTTTTTCTATTCAAAGTAATATGTTGACAGATGTAGTCCTCGTCCTCTAGGCAGATTTAGCAATTAATTAAAACTACATGAGCTTATTGAGCAGAACAGACTGTCCCTTTTCTTCATTTATATTAATGACCATTTTGCATACAACTGGTCAAATATAAACCCCAACAAAGCAGGTCAGAGGGCCTGCATAGCATTCTACACCTGGTGGGTTTTGCCTACAGTACACAGTGAGTCAGGAAATAATAATGCTTTCTCTACCATAGTATCCTCTAATTCTGTACAGCTCCCACTGAGGATCACATGCCTAGTTAATTCACAAAGATGACCCTAGTGAAGAATATTTTTTAAAAAATTCACGGAAAATTTACTAGACCATTTGGTGTCCTCTCGATTTTTACAAAATCAGGTGTTTGACAAGGAATGATACCAGATACACAGACTCAAAGTAGTTACAAACAAAGCCCCCTTGCAAACATATTCTGTAGTTAACATACTGTACTGATGGCCACATGGGGTTTGATTTTCTATACCATATTGCCAGATAAAAAAGGTTTTGAAAATTCACACAGTTGGTTTTCAAACAACTCCTACTTTGTCAAGTTTAATTTACAGGAGTAAACCCCAAGCATGGACTAAAATTGACCAACATTCTTTTGGCAGCAAATTCAGCAATAAATGTAAAGGCAAACAGCATGCATATACACATGTACAAAGGACAGGAGCACCTGCTCTCCACCTGCAAAATAGACTACTAGAAACCCAGGTCAAGGATACAGAATGTGATTTACAGCTGACTACATCAATTTAATGCATTCTTTTCCTTAAGAGAGAAGAGAATGTGGTGCAGTTATAATAACAGTTCTTTAGTGTTCTTAAAACTAAAACTCTAAGGGTATCCTTAGCAATGTCTACCGGACTGTTCCAAAATTAATCACCATCAACAAATATTAATTATTATCATTGCATGGAGGTGTAATTGACATATAGCATTATATTGGTTTCAGGTGTACAACATAATGACCCGATATCTGTATATATTGCAAAATGACAAAATGGTCACTACAGTAAGTCCAGTTAACATGTCACCATAAATAGTTACAAATTCTTTTTTTCATGATGAGGACTTCTAAGATTTACTCTCTCAGTAACTTTCAAATCTGCAATAAAGTATTAACTATAGTCACTATGATGGACATTATATCCCATGTTTATTTACTTGTTTATAACTGGAAATTTGTGTCTTTTGACCCATTCCACTCATTTTGCCCACCCTCCTACCTCTGGCAACCACCAACTTATTCTCTGTATCTGTGGGGTTTCTTTGTTTTTGTTTGTTTTTTAAGATTTCACATAAAAGTGAGATCATATAGTATTTGTTTTTCTCCAACTTATTTCACTTAGCATGATGCCCTCAAGATGCATCCATGTTGTCATAAATATGTCAATTTATTATTAATCTACTATGAGCTCTAAAGAGGACCAGGGATATACCATCCCAAAATATGCCACTTTGGCATAAGAATTATTTTGAGCCAAAGGCATTTGAGTTCCTGAAATTCTTTGTCTTCTACAAGCAAAAGGTCCTCAAAGAGCTCAATTTTCATAAATCCCATCCCCAAGAATTCTCTTCTTGGAGACAAGAAGCCATCATTTTATACGTAGTTACAGACACACACATATATACACACTATATATACTATACACACACACACACAATATACACACACACATACACTATATATATTATATACATCCATATATATACCATATATAGCTTCACAAACCCTAATGTATGAGGAAGACATATAGTCCGATGTCTTTTTAACACTTGGTGTTGTAATTATTTATAAAGCTAAAACAGGAAAAGAAATGAATGAGCCAACCTAACCTGATTTTTGGGTTAAGCAGAGAGCAAACTACTATCACTACACTACTCTATTAATGATGATAATAACAATAACAGATATTTAATATTGAGTTTTGATTTATTACTTAGGTGTTATGTTAAATGTCTTAGATGCATTACAATTTTAATTTTTACTCATGTCCAATGAAGTAAATAAAAATTGTATTCTAATGGAAAAGTTAAGCTTTAGAAATGTTGAGATATTGTAAGGGAGAAAAACAAAAACAAAACAAAACAAAAACCAAAAAACTACCTTTCTAGTTTCAAAGGCTAAGGCCTGCCTGAACTGGAAAACTGAAAAAGAGACAGATAACATAACAAGAGGGAAAAAAATAGAGAGAGAGAGAGAGAGAAAGATTTAAGCACAAGCATACACATGGGAATTCACAAAGAAATATGATTCAAGGAAGTAGCCAGAATTTGTGTGATATATATATCAGCTTAGGCTAGTCAAAGAATAAAGGATTTGGGACTTCTGGGAAGGGGGAGGTAAATTATGGGAAGGAGGCTAGAAAACATGTTGTAAATGAGGGTTGTTTAGTAAGATTTTTTTTTCTTTTTTTAAATTTATTTTTTATTATGTTCAGTTAGCCAGCATATAGTACATCATTAGTTTTCGATGTAGTGTTCAACGATTCATTAGTTGCCTATAACACCCAGGGCTCATCACAACACGTGCCCTCCTTAACACCCATCACCCGGGTTTAGTAAGATGTCTTAAGCAGATTTAAATGGGAAGTTCCTCCATTGATGAGGTGTTAAGAGACCTCCTCCTGCCTGGTAGGAGAGAGAGAGAGACTTCTTTTGCAAATGGCAATTTCCTTTATAAATGTTTATTTCTTTTACAAAAGGGAAACTTATGCTCTCTTTTAGAATTTTTCCTTTATCTGCTGCTCCTCAATTGCCTTCAGCTCAAGATGGTCCTTTTGCCAAAGAAACATATTTTGGTTCCCTTCAATACTTTACTAAAGTCATATAACTAATAAGTTGTGGCACAGGGACTTGACATCCGGTGAGCCATTTCTTAAGGACGTTGTCCTGTAAACACACATAATAATCTGACACATTTAATAATACATGTTTTCTTTATGATGCTTCATGGGTTTGAAACATTAATGGTAAAATACTTCCTTTCAAATCACTATAAATTGGAATGATATTTGTAAAGTCAAATCTCACTTATTTGTTAAGTTTCCTGAAAGCAATGCCATTGTCTGGCTTATTCACAAATCCACTGATACTAACACAGATGAGTCCATTAAGAACCTGGATTGAATTTCTCAACAACTTTCCCTCTTCATCCGTTCATGGGCTGTAGACACCTGGGACTGGGTTCTGGTGTTCTGGGTTTCTGAAATTTAAAGGCAACCAGACTGATTGTTGAAGGGAATGAGAAATTGGTTTTTTTTGTTTTTGTTTTGTTTTGTTTTCTAGTAGACCTCTGCTAGAATGAGACACTTTGACTTAATTTTTAACCTGGAAACTAAACACACCAGCAATTTACAGGTGTAAATAATACAACAGGCACCTTGAATAGTAGGACACTGTGAACCTAAAGAAATCATAAACTTAAGCACTTTGGTATTTTATTCATACATTTTTATTCAGACACATACTACACCAGAATTTGTGTATTATTGTCATTTTTTAGGGTGTAGAGCATTATGAAACTTTTCAGTAATGCTGACATCATCAATTCCTCTTCTACCATAAAAACTCAAAATTAAAGAGTCTTCACATATCTGAGTATTCATCTTTAATGCCTCTGGCTCACATCCTGACTCAAAGCTTTAAAATTTGCTGAAAGGATTTCAGCTACCAGAGAAGATTGTATGAAGTGTTTCTAAAATCTAGTGTGTCTAAGAACCACCTGAGAAACTTGTGAAAATGCAGGTTCCCAGATCTGATCCAGGGCATGGCTGAGTGATTTATTAGGTCTTGAGGGATATCTGGTAACCAGCATTTTAAACAGGCACTCCAATTCTCATGCTGGTGAGCCACAGACCACACTATGAGAAATAAGATGTGAGGAATATAGAAAGAACACGCAGAGGACTGCTTTGGCTTCTGTACTACTATGTGGAAACTAGTGTTGATCGCAAATTCAGACTGGATTAAGAAAAGGGTAACACTAATGACATTAAAACTCCTTGTGTACAGGTTCTCTTCGGCAACTTCTTGCCTTCTTTTTTTTTTTAATTTTTAACCTTGTGTAATTCACTTATTGTTTCAGAGTGCTCTGCAGCTAGAATTTAGCTTGGATTAAATGAAAATAACCTTCTCTTCTCCCTCCAAGCACATTGCCAAATTTAGCATGTTTCATGTAATTTATGTAACAAATGACCTAGGGGCACCTGGGTGGTTCAGTCGGTTAAGTGTCTGCCTTTGGCTCAGGTCATGATCCCAGGTCCTGGGATGGAGCCCCATGTTGGGCTCTCCACTCAATGGGGATTCGACCTCTCCCATTCCTTCGGTCCTTCCCCTGCTCATGCTTGCATTCACTTTCTCTCTCAAATAAATAAATAAAATCTTAAAAAAAAACCTTATAGATAAAGGCAAACATTATTCCTGTGGGAAGAAAACTATTAGGATTATTAAGTGGCTAAAATAAACATCTAGGTTAGAAAGTATAGCTATAGCAGATACATTTTAAATATTTTTCAAGGACTTTAAACAACCAGTACCAAAAGCAATGAAAATAAGGACATTTTTATGGTGTTGGATGGAACTGTTATAACATATAGAACACTGGATTAAGGAGAGAAAAAAAAAAACATAGTGGTAAATGAGAAGTGTAAAAAAAGAGATAAAAACAAGTGGAATTTACTAGTCTTTCTTTACATTATTTAGCAAAGTGAGTAAATAGTGAAATATCAAGTTAAAAAAAAACACATTCTTACCTTTTTATATCTTATCAAATTATTTCTCCACCTTGTGGTGTAGGTAATATAGACTGGCTAGCATTTTCAAATAAATTTTTCTAGAAAAAAAAAAGTGTTGTCTATAAAATATAAAAGTTGAAATGGATATTTTTAAACCCTTGACCATATCTCTTTTGTATGGATCATTGCTCCTCAAAATAAATTCCCACATGTAATGAATCTGGGTCATATATGATGAGTATCCAACTAGTTGGATGATTGAATATTTTGCTCAAATGCTTTATAGTCAGAACCAAACTGATCATTAATTATATAGGAAATAAGGTATTTTGTGTGGAGTCTATAGAAATATCACACAGGAACAGAACATTACCCAAACAATTTTTATTCCACAAAATAAACAGTATGGTAATTAAATGAACTTCAGGAATACAATACTTGGAGCAGGTAGTGAATTTCTTTATTTTTTAATCTATGAAGAGCTCATTGGTTCTATTATCAAGTCTGAAAAATCTTAAATTATTAAGTGAGTCATGTACATTGAGGAATTACTTTCTCATGAATTACTGAAACACTTGATTGCATTAATAACAAATTCATTTCACTGTCGTATTTCAAGCCCAACCTTAACTAAATCTATGGTGCAGAGATAGACCTGCTGCAGTACCAGATTTATTGATAGAGATTTAAGAGGTCTCTGCAGTATTCAAATTACTTTATATTCATTTAACACATTTGCTCTAATTAAAAAGTAAGACTTCACTTTCTTAAAAGTCTCCCTGTGTGTATGCTTGGGCCATTTAGCTCAAAAGAAAAAAGATCAAGTGACAGATCAAAAGAAAATGTTAAAATATAAATTACATGCTTTAAGTTGCTTTCTCTGGATTTAGAAATGCTCAGATAAAAGTTGAAATTTTAGTGAATGGATCTTGATTTTCTGTATATTCATTTCTCAAGTCAATTATACTTTACATATAGGAAATGTCCCAGGCAAATTAGAAGACATATGGGTTTTCAATTAGTTCTAATTGAAAGGAAACACCCCATTGTCAAGATATTTGTAGAGTCAGTTGAGATTGTGCAATGTTAGTGGAATAATGGAATTCTTTCAAATTCATTTACTTTTCAAGTTAAACCTAGAGATTTCCCAGAATGAGAGAAGATAAGACAAACTCTTCATCTCATCTTTGAAAATAGGAATTATGGGCTTAGATTCTGACCTAATCATTTAAGCTTAATACTGGACCATCTAAGTAGTAGCTTTCACTTTGGTTTTTCTAGCAAATTGGTCCTAATCTACGTCAATAGCCAAGTAACTCACAATTCTGTGAATAGCTAGATAAAAAACATTTCTGCTACGTGAGTTGCTACCCAGAGAGCTAAGGAACCTTAATCATATTAGGTTTCTTCCTAAAACTCCAACTGCTCTAGAGTATTCAGTCATAACTATAATGGTTCAGATTAGTAATAACATTTAGCTAATGAGACTAAAGTAACCAGTTCCCTTTATTCACTTCCACAGCCACGGATTTCAGTTATTTTTTTCATTAACTCTTTCTTTCATTGAAGCTCCATGATGTGCCCAGAACATGGTGATGGACACTGGGGTTATTATTATGTATAAAAGAAAAGCACCCATCAAGGAATCAGTAGGGTAAGTTATTTCAACATTTTGCAGATGTGACATCAGTTCTAGCAGACTATTAGAATCTAAGAAAGTGTGTTGTCAAGGATTTTAGATATTAAATATAGTGATAATAGTGAAAATAATCAAAGAAACAAAACTCCAAAACCTACAGGTGCCAGGCAGATAATAGAAGTGAGTAAAGAGGTCAATAGGAATTGTGGTGGGCTTGAAGGTATGACATATATTGCAGAATTCCTGCCTCTTGTTGCCAAATCTGAGTTTTAAGAGAGGCTGATGATTGTGATTTCTTATGTGACTCTCATGATGTTTCATTGAATAATTGCTCAATTTAAAAAGCAAGCAAACAAAACATTGTGGTAGCCAAACATTATTTGCCTTGCATATTTGAACCAGCAGCTATCATTTATCACATTTCATCACAATCCCAAATCATCAAAATTATTGAGATACTAAGTTGTTTCTTTCTCTAAACAGTAACAGTTTGGTGAGTGCTCCAAGTAGAGCATATGTTTCTACACATGTAGATCAACAAATGTTAGGCAGGCTCCATGCCCAGCATGCAGCCCAACTTGGGTATCAATCTCACAACCCTGAGATCATGATCTGAGCTGAAATCAAGAGTTGGACACTTAACCAATTGAGCCACCCAGGCACCCTGTGTACATTTTTTAAAGGTTGCTTTTTTATACTTAATAATATGTTTTGGAGATCATTTCACGTAAGTACATAAAGAAGCAGGTTAATTACATTGAATAGTGCATTCTATTCATTCATATGGATATATCATACATTGTTTTGCCAATTCTCTCTTAATGGGTATTTAGATTATTTCTGAATCTCATGACTAAAAGTAATGCTGCAATAAAATATCTCTATATGTGCATTTGGATAGTCAGGCTCCTCTTCCAGACTTTATAGGTTAAAGCAAATGGCTGAGACTGTTCTTCCCTCGTCAGCTAAGTTTGGGTTTCTACGTGTGTCTGCTGATGTGATAAGGCACATGGGACCTGAAATTATGGTCTATTTTGGGTGAGGAAATTGTTCTAGCTCTGAGGATGGGGTTGGCAGCGGGTATGCCTTTCACTGAGAACAGTTAGAAAGGACTCCTGGATTGGTCCCCTACCCAAATGAAGTAGGATGGGTACCACAGTTACCTGGACTCTTGGATCATGCTTACCAGGTGGTTAGGACTGTATACTATATTCAGTAATAGATGGAGTTATGAATTAGCCTTAACCCAGGGTGTATATAGCTTTTTGTCTGGAAACTCAAGTCAGGTCAGAGTGCGTACTACATTCCCCAGCAAATGAGTCCACCAGCTTGCTCTGCAGACTGGGGAAACCCTAGGCTGGGCTCTCTATTCTAGTGCCACGGTGCATAGGGCTGTTGAATGGGGTTCTGTACTTTGTGGGTGCTCTGGTTAGGTTCCCTGATCAGATAGGCTGAAGGCTGTATTTAGCAATTAGCAGGTCTATGGATTTGATTCCTTGCCTGGGTACAGCAGGCAAAGCAGCTCTAAAGCCAGCAAAGCTCTTGGTTGTCTTAACTCAAGCCAACCCACACTCCGAGTTCACAGGCTGATGAGGGCCACTGGTTTTCTTTGCAAATTATTGGGTGTACCTGCCCTTCCCTAGGCTCCAGCATCACTAGGCTGCAAAGGAGTTGTCCCCAGCCATTCTGGTCAGATGGGGCTAGAAGGCCCTCTCCTTGTGGATTGGGCTATGTCTCAGCTCCCTTCCCTGGGTGGTGGTGAGGCAGGAGGAGTTGGGGGTGCAGAGGTGAAGGGCTGCTCCCAATTACTCTCAATTTCCCAAGTAGGCTCTCTGGTTTGGAAGGGCCTGGTTCTACCCTCAGCTTCAGCTATGACTTAATTTCTCTGCTTGTGAGTAGCACAGGAACCCTCCATGCTTGGTTACTGGTTTCGCTCTGGAGGCTATCAGCTCTGCCCACCCACTTTTCAGATGGAGCATCATTGAGCCACATAGCTTCTAGGAATTGTCACCAGCCCTTCTGATCAGATGGGGCTAGAAGATATTCTACAGAGTAAGCGGGGCTGTGACTTTACTCTTTGTCTGAGCATGGTCAAACCAAGCTGTAGGACTGGAAAAATTCCTAGTTTGAGGTTCTGAATCTGGCAGATCTACATCCCGCCAAGTTCCCTGGTCAGAGTGCACCTGTGACTTGTTTCTGCAGATGAGCAAAACTGCTGGTTGGGATTACTACTTGAGTGTTGCAGGTACAAACCTGGCCTGCCAAAATTTTCATGCTGGTTGTTTCAATCTCCTGCCCCTTTCTCCGTCACGGTCAGATTCTCAGTTGTGGGGCCCTACCAATTCTCCTGCAAATCCCATGGTGCAAGATCAGAATAGGGGCTCCCATAAAGCATCCCTAATGCTGGGATGGGCTCGTGGTTCCTTCTGGGTTCTTTTTTCCCACTGGAGCAACCGGAGGCTCAGGAGAGTTCACTCTGCATAGTGCTGTTCTGGGAGAAGGGCAATGTGGTCAGTGTGTAGCCTCTTCTCTTACCCTCTAATGCCAATCTGTCTTGGTCCCTGAGGTGTAGGAAGGTGTTTCTCGGTGGGGGTCTTCAACAGCTCTTACTTGTTCTTCTCGTGAAGGAAGCAAAGTAAGGAACTGCCTATTTCACTACTTCGGTGACATCACTCTCCACAAGCTTTCTTATTATTTTGTTCATCTGATGGGTGAAAAAATTATATCTCATTATTTTTTCATTGCTACAATAGAATTTGAGTTTTGCGTTTTTTTATTAATGTTTTGTGTTTAATTTTATGTATATTAAAATCCATATTTCTTATCTATTAATTTTCTTCTCATTTTCTTACTGAGAACTTGTTATACATTTTGATATTAATCCTCTTTCTGTTACATATGCTTCAAATACTTTATACCAGAATGTTATTTTGTTCTTTGCTTAAAAACAAATAGTTGTAAAATCTGCCATGAATTTTTATGATGGTATCTGGATTTTTGTTATATTCTGGATGATCTTATCATGAGATTCTTAAATTTTGTTTTAATGCTTAAATATCTTTATCACAATTGTATTTGAGTTTTATTTCCATACATTGTGTGAGATAAAAATCAAAATTAAATTTTTACTTGCAAATGCATTCCTAATAATTCCAACACTATGAATTACCATCCTTTCTTCATCATTTTAAAGCTCCTACTTTACCATGTGATTTATTGCTAATATTTCTGATCTGCTTTTCAGTGTGTTGTGTTCCATTTATCTATTTGTCAATTCCCATGGTAACACTAAACTTTAAATTACAACAGCTTTATCGTGTAGTTTGATAACTTGCAGGGCCAGAATCAACTTTGCCCTGCAGTGTTACATTTTCAGTGAGTTTACAGAACTCTACCAACCTTACTCCTCTTTTTGCCAATGCCAGTCTTGTCAATGACAATTTCCTCACCTTACATGAGGTGGCTTATTTGGGATGCCCTCCATTCAACAATGCCTCTACTCCTGCTACTACCCCCTGGCTACACATTATTGGGTGTTTTCTCTGTGTCTAACTTCCTATGTAACTTCCTATGTATTTAAGTATTGAAACTTTTTTATTAAGGCTGTGCAAAAATCTTTTCAAGTATTGTAGCAGATATCAAGCACTCTACACATATTTTTTCTCAAATCCTTTTACCATTTCCTTGCACACCAACTTCCTCATGATTACTATCAACAGCCAACATCTGTATCTCTTTGTGACAGAGCTGCCCTCATGTTGCCAGACTGTTTTGCCTTTGCACAGGGAGAGGAAAGCTCTAGGGACATCCCCCAGGATAGCCTGAACTCGTGACTAACAGTGCAGAGTATACATTCTCCGGTTTCCTTTCCCCATGCCAACTCTGAGGTGAGGCTTCCATTGTCATCAGAGACCCCTGTGGAACCAAAGCAAACTCTCTTCTGTACTAACTCATCCTTCCCTCCCCCACCCCTTCATTTCCTTGCCATATTTTCCTAGGTATACTTCCTAATAAATCACTTTCACACAAAAACTTACCCAATATCTGCTCCTAGGAAACCCATCTTAAGACAGATGGTTATAATATTAAGTCCATATTAAAAAAGAAAAACCAAAATACAGAGAGTTTACAGATCAACTCAATGTCACACACAAAGTAAGTGGCAAAATGACTAAATCTTATCATGAAATTATGTATAAATTCAAGATATTTGGGTTCAATTTACACTTGTCTCTAAAAGTAATCACAGCTTCAACTTCTCCTGGTGCCCTTCCACTCAAGCCACAGCTCCTGCCAGTAAACTCGGTAGTGCCTGCTGTTACTGTCCTGTGGGAACACTCTTCAGACAATAAGGACTAGAGAGTGATAGCAAAGAGTAGTAGTGAAGCGTGATAGCGAAGATGGTGCTGTTTAACCAGACTCTCAGATCATAGTTGTTTGGACCCTCTTTCCCTTATGCATCTAGGTTAGGTTTGGCCAGGAACTTGCGAAAGAGCTGAAAGGTGCACGTGAAGCTGCAGTCATTGTTCTCAGAGGCTGTTTGCAATCAGATGCAATGACAGACAAATACAGAAGGGCCCAGTGGCCCCCTGCTTTTCTTATATGTCCCATCTGTATCTCTCTCTTCTGCTGGCCAGCAGAGGCCCCTAGCCCACCCCAGATGCTTGGCTGAGGACACGCACAACTAGTACTTACAGAAGCAAATTTCCAAAGACCTCTGCATGAGCTCCACTTTTGTTACCCCTCTTTGGCCCTGGGGTGTACTTGGCTCCTTGGATTTTGCTGTAAGTTTATACAGTCATTCACCTGAACTGTTCTTTTCGGGAGGAATGGGTTAGTGACCTTCCTCTTTTTCATTGTTTAAATACACCATCCAGATTTTCACCTTCCCAGCTTCCCCCATCTTATGCAATATATTATTCCAAGTCACTCAGTCCCTTCATACTCAGTAGCCATGCTTCCCTGATTGAACTCTGACAGATGCAAAAGTGTTCCATATTAAGTAATATCTAATGACACTTTCTCCCAAAACACTTGAAATAGCCTCAAAAAGAAAAAACCTTTAAAAAGGTAACTGTCAAATATAGTTTATTTTCTTTATTCTGAGCATTTTTAGAAGCATTTTCTTTGAATATGCGAGATCTCTTTTCCCAACAAAAGCTTTGCTATTTCTTTTTTTCCCCCTCCCTCTTTTCTTTTTTGCAACTGTAAAAATACCTAAGGAAGGAATTTTAAAGTAAGATCATGCTGCATGTCTTTTCCCCCCTATATTTTTAAGGAAAATTATGTTACTTTAATATTACTTAAGAACCAACACAACCAGAAAATTGAGAATCTATGAAATCACATCACGTCAGTTCATGATCATAAAGCCTGACATTCAAATTATGCAAACAGGGGAAATTTAAAAAAAGAGTTTGGGATATATTAATAAGTAATTTTGTTTTTATTGATAAAGCTATCTCACCATTTTTTAAAAAAGATTTTATTTATTTATTTGACAGAGATAGAGACAGCCAGCGAGAGAGGGAACACAAGCAGGAGGAGTGGGAGAGGAAGAAGCAGGCTCATAGTGGAGGAGCCTGATGTGGGGCTCGATCCCATAATGCCGGGATCATGCCCTGAGCCGAAGGCAGACGCTTTAACCACTGTGCCAGCCAGGCGCCCCATATCTCACCATTTTTATGGGTTACTACAGGGTTAACTTGTGGCATTTAATGTTAGAGTAAAAAAAAAATCAATTTTAGATTCCTAACTGAAAGAAGGCAAATTTGAAGGATTTAAATTAGATATAAATAGTCAATAATTGAAATATTTCTATGATAATGAAAATCATTAAAATGATCCTAAAATGAAAAAAAAAAAGGCTACTTTCCTTACACTACCAATTGACCTAAATAAAAGTATCTGATTTTATCACAGTAAAAAAAAGAAACAAATGTAAAATTTAGGATGTCATGACCCTGGAGAAAATCTCACAGACAGGCAGCATATTGGGTCTCTGACCCGTGTAAATAATTCTATAAGCACAAAAGCCCAAAGAGTTTCATTACAGCAAATTAATGTCAGGGGAAGAATAAAAACTGACAGAAATATGGAGGGCACTGTAGAAGTCTAGTACAGCAGGGACCCTTAAGAGGGAGATTTATTGTAGCGTAGAATGGAGGAAGTCACCTAAATGGAGGAATGTATGGAAAGAATTACTTTCTATCCTTGCTTTCCAAGTTCTGGGGGAATTAAAACTGATAATGGTTTTCTCTTACTTCTCCTATCCAGGAAATATCAAATGGATGCAAAAACATTTAAAAAAACCAAAAGACAAAAAAGAAGTAACACGATATAATTTAAGTGTTTGCAAGGAACAACCCTAAAGAAGATGAAGAAAATGTTTTGATAGAAAAATGGGGAGGTCATAGTAGGAAAAGTTGGGAGTGAAAGGTCATAGGAGAAGTTGGGATTGGAAGATCATGTTGGAGAAGTCAGGAATGATGCGTTGTGGCAAGTTGACATTTCACAATGGAAGAAGTTGGGGTTAACCAGTCATGGTGGGAGGTCAGGGTTGCCAGATCATGCTCCCATTTGAAGTATATTCTAAGGAATCACTCCATTTGTGGAGCACAATGTAGCCCTTCTTTTTCTTCTCCTATAATGACAAATGGGGCAGTGAGTAGAGATAGCAAAGATTTAATAATAATTTTAATTAAATTTGAAGGTGAAACATTAGCCTGGACTAGTGTGAGGCAAGAGAAGAGCTTAAATGCAAAATTTAAGGAGACACTTACTCTCAGGGTCATGAACAGGCTGACCCTGAAACTGCACGATCCTGTCAGTGAGTTCTTCTTAAATTTTGTGCACTAGGATCCTCTCTTGCTTTACCAGTATTCCTGGACCTGGGGATAGAGAGTGGGTGGAAATTTGTTGATAAAGAAGAATCAAAGGAAGAAATTTTAAGTTAGAGGAGAGAGATATACACATGGACAAAAAAAGAAAGATTTTGTTTAAAGTGAGAGTTTTAAAGATGCCACCCTCTACCAAGCAACAACAACAACAACAAATAAACAAACAAAACAGGAAAGCGTCATCTCGGTGGTGAGAAATTACCTAAGTCTGGATGGACTCACCAATCAGAATGTTTCAGGTACCATAATGCAAAATGTCTGTGGTCACCAGAAGCTAGAATTCTGGACACAATAATAGAGGAAATGCTAATCAAAGCAGGTGGTTCACTTCAGAAAATTTAAGCGCATGATATTTGTCATGTCCTGACAGATACATTGGAACAAGGTGACCAGAAGTTTGAAAACAGTCCTAGTTACATGAATTGGAGTCCTAAACACAGTTCACAGAGTAAAGACAGACCTCGTGCTAGGGAGGATAACTTCAGAACAAGGGAGTGGTTAGTCTTAAAGATATTAGGCACAAACATGGACTAGGAGAATTGAAATGGTGACACCAGTGTGAGATATCGGCTACCAGGTGAGGCCTGGTTAAGGAAGCAGGATCTCAACTGTCAGATCTCAGAATTGTTTAAATGCTAAAATTTGGGAGCCCAAATTATTCCCAACTAATGAACGAACTAGTAGCAGAGCGGTGGCAGAACTGAGCTTTCAGTCGGGTAATCCTAGCTGACCATAAAGAAGAATCTTAAGGATAGTGAACTACAGTAGGGAGAGTGATGATCTACCAAAAACATCCATGCCCTAATCCTTAGAACTTGGGAATACATTAGATTACATGGAAGAGACATGAAAATTATGGCAGCAGATGGAATGAAGACTGCTAATCAGCTAACCTTATATTACAGAGACTATCCTAGATTATCCAGGTGAGCTCAAAGTAATCACAAGCGTTCTAAAATATGCACGAGAGATGCAGAAGAGTCAGTGTCAGAGTGATGGGCTGTGAGGAAGACGCAACTGGCCATTTCCAGGTTTGAAGATGGAAGGGGCAAGGAACCAAGGAATGAGGAGGGCAGTCTCTAGAAGCTGGAAAAAGAAAGAAAATTAATTTTTTCCTAGAGCCTCCAGAAAGGAACACAGACCCATTAACTCCTTGATTTTAGCCCAGTGAGATCCATTTCAGATTTCTGAACTCCCAAACTGTAATATAAATACTTCATTTTGTTTAAACTACTAGCTTCATGTTAATTTGGTACAGCAGCAATAGAAAACTCATACATGAACCAACTGTCATCAGTACAAAGTTGATAGAATCCTTTCCTCCATTTCCCAATACACATACTTTTGTCTCAAATTTAGACAAAGGAAGCTGATACAATACACAAAATCCAAAGTGAACACAACCAAAGGTCAAAATTCAAGAGACAAACTATAGGATTAAAAACTTTATTTTTTAAAGATTTTATCTATCTATCTATCTATCTATCTATCTATCTATCTATCTATCTATCTATTTGAAAGAGAGAGAGAGTGCAAGTTGGGGGGGAGGAGCAGAGGGAGAGGGACAAGCTGACTGCTGAGCGTGGAGCCAAATGCGGGGGCTCAATCTCACAACCCTGAGATCATGACCTGAGGCGAAACCAAGAGTCCAATGCTTAACTGACTGAGGCACCCAGGCACCCCAGGATTAGAAACTTTATAAGGTTGTCTTCTTTAAGAAGGCTCTACTTCATATGGAACACAAAGAACTGGTTAACTTTGGGTGAACAGAAAAAAAGAACAACATTTCAGTTAAGGGGCTCCTCATAGACAAGAGTAGAAAGCTGGAAATTGAGTGTAAAGATGATGGTGAAGAGAACACACAGATCTGGAAAAAAAGCCCATGTGAAGAGTGGTAATTCAGATAATGACTGTGTTTTGTGCGAGTGGCACTGTCTCTTCACTCGTCAAATTGTCATACATTGAAGGTCCACTATATTCCAGGCACCATTTAGATGGTGGAGATACAGTGGTAGATAAGACAGATAAGGCACCTGATCTCCTATGGCCTACATTCTAGCAGGGATGTATTTTTTGGGAAGTACTTTTATTGATTATTAATTTGTTTCATCTCATTAATCACTACAACCATCAAATGAGGTGATAGGAACTAGGACATTCTCATTTTACAGGAGGAACACAAAACTGCTTAAGGTTTTCTTCAAGGGCACATAACTGTAGGTGTTAGAACCAGAATTTGAACCCAAATCATGTAATTCAGGGTGTGCGTGCTTAATCATTATGTTGCCTGCTAACAAGTGGAGGAAAGTTCAGGTGGGTGAGGTAGCCCAGATAGTTGATGACTTTAATATATTATAGCTTTTCACTTAAAAACACCCCCGCAAATAATAATGAAAACTACCATTTGTAACACAATCCTTTTTTTTTTTTTTAAGATTTTATTTATTTGAGAGAGACAGAGAGCATGAGCAGGGATAGGGGCAGACGGAGAGGGAGAAGCAGACTCGCCATGGAGCTGGGAGCTCCAAGCGTGCTCCATCCCAGGACCCTAGGATCATGACCTGAGCGGAAGGCAGCTACTTAACTGACTGAGCTATCCAGGCGCCCCTGTAATGCAATCCTTTGATATTCTGCATTATGCTAAGTGTAGATGTCCTATAGGCCTCAAGGAAATCATTCAGATGGGTACTATTACACTCATTTTACAGATGGAGAAAGTAAAGCTCAGAGATCTTAAATGATTGGCCAAGGCCACTTAGCAAGGAAGTGTCAGAATTGAAATCAAAACCCTGTTTGTATGTGCAGAGAAGCAAATATATTCTTGACACAATTTCATACGCTTTCTCAAAACTAAACATGGAATAGTGAAAGATCATTTGTTCTAACTATAAATATATTATTAGTCTATTTTTATTTAATTATAGCATAATATGATGCTATAGGGAAGGAGAAAATAAAATGAAAGAAGCAGTATTGATGCAATCTAGACTCATGCATAACTGGGAGCAAACAGTCAGATCTCCTTGTCATTAGAGCCTTTACTTTACAAAAAAAGTCCTTTCTGTCTTCCCCATCCCATGGTATAACCTACATAAAGCACTGTGGGAAAAGAAAGACCCAAATAAAAGTTGACGTTAATTTGTAGAATTATTTAAATTTAGAAGCTGATGCAGAATTGCAAGCAGTTATGAAGACAAAGACATTTTTCTGTCTACCTGAAAAAAATTTAAAAAATGAATGCTATGTTTTAACAATATTCTTTTTTCTCAAGGGTCAGAAAAAGATGTTTTTTTCATAATACTTAGAACAAGAAAAGTTTTTTACAGTGAATTGTTAGTATATGATTTACTTAATTGCTATATAAATGATTAAACTCCATACAGTCCTTATTTTTAATTTTCATTCTGATCGACGGATGTACTTATCGGAAAAGCTTTTTGAGAAAAGCTATTGAGAAAACCAGCAGTTTTTAGCCCCTAGTCTCTTGCACAATTCTGCATTTTGTTATGCTCTGCCATCAGTTTAATTGGAAGGTTCCTTTGAGAAAATATGATTTATGTATGTTTTATTTGGTAATGTAGAATTTGAAAAAGGAAAACATTTTTATTACGCTTGTCTCCAGTTTCTTAGCTCAGTGATATACTTTCCTTGGGGGTACATAATGCCAAACCAAGTGTTAAAAAAATGGGAAAGAAAACCAGTAATTTTGACTTTGGAGAATGTTACAGTGCAAATTAAATATATTTATTGAATAACACATTTTTGAGTATTTGCTTTGGGTAGTCATCAAATAGAGAGTGATTTCTTTAAATGCAGGAGTTTTAGGAAGGAAAGTGCCAATGGGCATAGCACTCCATGTGGTTAATCATGGAGTTCCATTCCTCAGCACGTATGCACAGCCCCTCCTAGAAGACACTTTATAGTTATCATAATCCATTCCTGGATCCAACTCCTGTCCTGGTGACATGGGATGGACTCACTCTAGGAAATTAATTCTCATGTCCTTTCATATAAAGTTCACTGAACTCACTCTGGCTCCTCATTTATGAAATTATCATTTCAATCAGTCTCAGGCAGCCTAGAGTGTGATTGATCTGTGAGTGTGAAGTGAGGAGCTGGTTTATCTACACCACACAGAGCTAGTTTGGTCTTGGAAATCAGCATATCTTTTCTTTTGCCAACACAGTATATATTCATCAGGTCATTAACTTTTCAGCTCTCCCTCCCCCTGTAAACATAAAATTACAAATACAAGACTGCAGCCTCAAATTCAGTGCTGCTATTAATTTTTAAAACAAGTCAAAATTAAGTCAATTTTTAAAAATGGCAGCACTAACACAAAGATCTCAGTGGCCTCAGCTTTTATTGAGTGAGAATTTGAATGTGTCACATGGATAGGAAAGCAACAATTCCATTAAAAATACCTGATTTCCAAGTGGCATTTAAGGAAAAGGGAAATGAATACAAAAACAAATAAAATTGAATAGGGGAGCTCGTTTTATAAATTATAAATGATATACCTATTAGCAGAGTCATAAAACAAGAAAATAAGGTAATTGGACTGACGGCAGGAAGAGGAAAGTTATGTAAATGAAGAGAGCCTTGTTAAAATAATCAAGACGAAGAGATTCACTGATTTAGAAGGTAGCAGATTTTGAATTGCTGTTATAATTAATCCTTTTCTCTCAGAAGCTATTCTTTCAAAGGATCCCTTTTACTTGAAACAAATTAAGGTGGGCTAGACAAGATCAGCATAAGTTGAAACTAAGTAATGCTATAGCTAGCACTAGTTTAGCAAGATGCTCTAAAAATTGCAAATCCTCGAAATATGAAGTAAAATGACCCACTTCTTTCCCCCAACTACCATGGTTTATGAAGTACTTTAACTGATGATAGAAAATTGATGGAACTCACTACCTCTAGCTCTGGGAATGCTGCTGACAGGTAAAACCTCTCGTTTACGCTTCGAGTTCTTTATTAATCAATGTGAGCCCATTGTTAACACAACTCTGTGCTCCTCACCTAGATTGAAAGGACGTACTACAGCACTCTGTTCTGGTCTGGAAAAAAAAATGTTCTGATCTCAAGGTGTATATAACATACATGGGATTATAATAAACTAAAAAATAAAAGGCAAAATATCTCCCACTGCCACCTACCTAAAAGTATACTGACACACACACACTTAAATTTCATACATGAAATTAAGTAAGTTACAAAATTCTAGCAAAGATAATGAACCTATTTTCATCTTGGCAAAATTAATTAAATTTATACATGACATAACATGAATGCTCCTTCCAAAGAAGTTGCTTATTCTGATATTACATTTTTCAGCACATTTCAATATCCTTTCATTTATGGAACACTAAAATATCTGTGTTTGATTTTTACTCTGACTTCATTTGTAGAGAATAAACTCATCTATATGCATAATTCCTGCATGGGGTTATAAAGCAACAACTCTGAGTAGATTATTGACCCTAAGAAACTGAGGCCAAGAGATGTTAAATAATTTATCTAAGCCTCCACAGTTACTTTCTGGAGGAACTTGACTTTGAACCATAACCTTAGCCTCTACATTGTACTACTTCTTTAATACTTTTTCAAATAAAATATTGAATTGGATTTTCAATGATACAAAAAATTGTCTGTTTATTGAATCATATATATTTTTTCATTCACTATATCCCCACTTATTCCTCATGGAAATGATTTGTTTGAAGATACATGTTTGTAATCACTGACTCTATCTTGGAAAAAAAGAGCATTTGGGTATTCATGCCAACTTAATGGCTCAAATATTTTATTCTGTAGATACAGACATTCTGGTATAGACAACACATTAATTAATTATGTTTTATTCTATTGAGCCAATTACTATAACTGAATAAATCGGACCTCATCTAGTGAAAGCTGCAATTCATGGTGCATTTTATTCCGAGAGTGATTTCTTGAAGTGAGAGACAAGTACAGAAAATCAGCAGCACTAAGAAATTTTTGAAACTCTGAGTGCAAATATTATGCAGGGTTTAGTACATTTCATAAAAATTGTGATCATGTTAAATGTATTTATTATCCTCTATCTTTTAGAATTTTGTTATTGAAAAGTGATAGAGGAATAGCTCAAAATATTCATTTATCCAAGTGTTAGATCATAAAAACATAGAAGCTGTAAAACACACAATGTCTCAATGCAATGGAAACTTCAGAACTGTATTTCTTTTAAACCTAATTCAAAGTGGAATCTTTAAAATATTTCCCCAATTCTTTTAAAAATATATTTTCCATTAATTTCAAAATTACTATTTAAAACAACTAGAAACTCACAATAGATAAACATGAAGGCTCAAATACATAAATGGGTAAATGAATATGCAGTTCACAGAACACAGAACTGAAAAACATAATTCAAAATTATGTTCAATTTTACTTGTAAGCATAGAGATGCAAATTGTTCCTCCCCCTTCTTATTTGCAAACTAACATGAGTAACATTCAATGCTGGTGAACATGCAGTGAGATGGGTATCCTGATGCATAGCAGGTGTGTTATAAAGGCCTACAGTTTCCCAGAAATTAACTGAGTGATATCTATGAATGACTAATAAATATTTACGATTTTTATTCCAGTATTTTTACTTTTAGAAAACATTTCAAGAAAACAATTAGGAACATAAAAATGCCTACAAAAAAAAATCCTTAAATGGCATTTTTATAAATATTTAAAAATGGAAGAAGCTTAAGTCCACAAAACAAGGGAATTATCAATAAACTAGGTTACAGTCATGGAATAGTATATTACATAGTCGTTAAAATTATGTTCATAAAGTTTAAAGCAAAGGAAATCTTTGTTTTAAAAATAGTGTTAAAAAGAAAATCTCAACTCTATAAAATATGTATACACATAAGAAAATCAGGATTGTTGGGGCGCCTGGGTGGCACAGCGGTTAAGCGTCTGCCTTCGGCTCAGGGCGTGATCCCAGCGTTATGGGATCGAGCCCCACATCAGGCTCCTCCACTATGAGCCTGCTTCTTCCTCTCCCACTCCCCCAGCTTGTGTTCCCTCTCTCGCTGGCTGTCTCTCTCTCTGTCAAATAAATAAATAAAATCTTAAAAAAAAAAAAAAGAAAATCAGGATTGTAACAGCAGGTAAGAATAAATACCTCTCATTGGTGGTATCTGTAGATTATTTTTACTACCTTCTTCATGTTTTCAAAATTTGGGAATGAATATATACTACACTTAAAATGATATGTTTTATGTATGTCTATGCATATTTATGCTATGTATATATACACACATATAAATACAAACATATTTATATTTTATAAACTTTTACTATTTAAACATCAAGCTCCTTTATTGTTACTATATATTCTTTTTTTTTTTCTAATATGCCACTTTGGCATATTGATTACTTTTTTTTAAACTAAACTCTATGCCCAACATGGGACTTGGACTCACGACCCAAGATCAAGAGTCACATGTTCCACCAACTGAGCCAGCCAAGCACTCCCATTACCTAATATTCTTTTGTCTTTCACACAGACATTTTTATCTGCAGTTTCAGCTCAAAAGAACACTGCATTAACAAATACTTCAAAAGCATACCATTGTTCGCTCAATTTCTCAGTCTACAAAGTACTTTTGCTTATCAAATATTAATAAATGATTGGTCACTGGCTTCCCTTCTTTAAAATTTATAGGTTCTTTTTAATCTATGCATTTTTTGGTCTCAGCAGATGAATGCAGTTATAAAAAATGTCATCCCACCAACTTGGAATGTACTTCAGTTAGGGGCATTGATTTTCTAAGAGGATAATAACTCTGTATGCAGTCAAGCTGATTGACAAACACATAGCTCTGTTCTTAATGAGGACTGTAGCCCATCTGATCTCATCATAGGCAAAAGCTTTAAACTTTCTACTCCTCAGTATATATATAACTTGGGTTTTGCAAAAAATTCAGAATGATTCTCCAAAAATCTAACATTTCTATAGACTAGTAATTTTCCAATTTTTTAGGGAAGTAAAAGCATTTCTTAAATTTTATGCAGAACAGAGCTGTTTCTTGCCTGTATTGCTTCCACTTCAATTAGCTCCATGCCTCATCTCTCTGAAGAAAGCTTCTAAGACACTTACAAGTCTCTCTTGGAATCTGCAGAACACATGAAAACTGCTGCTCTGGACATTTAATTTATCAAAGATAAAAGTATAATTCATAATGCATCTGGACCAAATTTCAAGTAAATTATGTTTGTCATGTTGCCGGCGTTATATTTACCATGAGAAACAACACCACAAAACATTCTATCTGAATAGAACATGTTTCAGGTCAGAGGATTCTAGTTAAGGACGCATGGAAAAAAATTCTCTTATGTCTAAGTTTCAGGAAAAGTTAAGCTTCCCCTGACAGTTTTCTGTAAAGACACTGTAAATCAGGTAACAGTTTCTCTCACTGCACTGGCTGTAAAGAAGCTTAGAGAAATGGACAAGTATACAGGATGTCATGGTGTAAATTTCTGTGAGTTAATATTAAGTCTGACCTTGTTATATTCTCACCCATTTTTTTCTTCATCCTCAATCATTTAATTTTTTTGAGAATATTTTGTGTCAGTAACAATCAGAAACGAAACTGATTCTTTTTTCCAGTTTTATTGAAATGTAACTGACAATCGCACTGTATTAAAGTTTAAAATACAATGATTTGATATACATATACATTGTGAAATGATTACCACAATAAGTTTAGTAAACATCCATCACCTCAAATAGTTATAATCTTTTAAGATTTACTCTCACAGCAACTTTCAAATACACAATACAACTGTTAACTATATTCACTATGCTATACTTACATCACAAGAACTTATTTATTTTATAACTGGAAGTTTGTACTTTTTGATCACTTTCACCCATTTCCCTCAACCCCCAACTCCCAACTCTGGCAACCACCAATCTGTTCTCTGTTTCTATGAGTTTGGTTTTATAAAATTCCACATATAAGTAAGATCATACAGTATTTGTCCTTCTTTGTTAGAATTATCTCACTTGGCATAATGCCCTTAATGTCCATCCATATTGTCACAAATGGCAGGATTTCCTTCTTTCATATGACTGAATAATATTCATATATATATAATATGATTATATTATATATGTGTGCATATATAAAATATATATATATATATCAAATTTTATTTATCTATTTATCCTTCAATGGATACTTAGGTTGTTTCCATTATTTCCATTGAAATAACACTGCAATGAACATGGGTGTGCAGATCACTTTGATAGCGATTTTGTTCCTCTGTGATATATATCCAGAAGGGAATGGATGGATCATATGGTATTTCTATTTTTAATTTTTTGACAAACCTCCATACTGGTTTCTACTGTGGCTGTACTAGTGTATATTCCCATCAACAGTGCACAAGTGTTCCCTTTTCTCCATATCTTTGAAAATACTTGCTACCTCTTGTCTTTTTGATGATAGCCATTCTAATCTGTACGAGGTGATATTTTGGTTTTCATTTTCATTTCCCTGATGATGAGTAATGTTGTGCACCTTTTCATGTCCCTATAGATCATTTGTATCTATTATTTGGAAAAATGTCTATTTAGTTCCTCTGCCCATTTTTTAATTAAGTTGTTTTGTGGTTTTTTTGTTTTTTAGTTTTTGGTGGGTTTTTTTGCTATTGAGTTGTATGAGCTCTTTATATATTTTGAATATTTACTACTTATCAGATACATGATATGCAAATATTTTCTTCCATTCAATAGTTCCTTTATCATTTGGTTGATAGTGTCCTTTGCTGTGCAGAAACCTTTTAGTTTGGTGTAGTCCCATTTTTTATTTTTGTTTTTGTTCCTTTTGATTTTGGTGTCAGATACAAAAAAAAAATCATTGCCAAGACTGATATCAGGGAGCTTACACCCTATGTTTTCTTTTAGGAGTTGTACGATTTCAGATCTATGTTCAAGTCTTTAAACCATTTGAATTGATTTTTCCTGAATGGTATAAGATAATGATCTGATTTCATTCTTTTGCATGTGACTTTCCAGTTTCCCAACACTATTTGTTGAAGATACTGTCTTTTCCTCATTGAATATTCTTAGTTCCTTTGTCATAAATTAATTAACCAAATACGCTTGAGTTTATCTCTGGGCTCTCTATTCTGTTCCATTGATCTATGTATCTGTTTGTATGCCAATACCCTATGTTTCGATTACTACAGTTTTGTAATATAGTTTGAAAACAGTAAGAGTAATTCTTCTGGCTTCGTTCTTCTTTCCGAGGATTTCTTCCACTACTTGGGGTTGTTTTTGGTTCCATACAAATTTTAGGATTTTTTTTCCTATTTTTATGAAAATGCCACTAGAATTTTGATAGGAAATACATTAAATCTGTAGACTGTTTCAAGTAGTATGAACGTCTTAGCAATATTAATTCTTCCAATCCATGAGCATGGAAGACGACTTTTCCATATTTTGCCTTCAATTTCTTTCATCAATGTCTTATAGTTTTCAGTGTACAGATGTTTTACCTCCTTGGTTAAATTTACTCCTAGGTATTTATTTTGATACAATTTATTTGTTCAAATAAGGTTGCTGCCCCCTTTTCTCTCTTTTCTCCTTCTGGGACTTCTGTGACATGAATATCAGTCCTCTAGATGTTGTCCCATAAATCCCTTAAGCTGCCTTTGCTCTTTTTAATTCTTTGTTCTTTTTGCTCCTCTGATTGGATGAATTCTACCACCTACCTTTGAGTTTGCTGCTCTTTATACTCATTTTAGTATGCTGTTGAACCCCCTTTATTGAATTTTTTGGTGCAGTTCTTATATTCTTTAGTTTTGTGATTTCTGTTTGGTACTTCTTTTTTTCTGTGTCTTTGTTGAAGCTCTCATCTTGTTTATTCAGTGTTCTCCTGACTTGAGTGAGCATGTTTATGACCATTATTTTGAACTCTTTATCCAGTAATTCACTTACTTTTTTCTTTTCATCAGAGTTGTTCTGGAGTTTTATCTTGTTCTTTTGTTTGGAATATATTTTGTTTCTTCAATTTCCTTGACTCTCTGTGTTGGTTTCTGCATATTAGATAAATCAGCCACATTGCCAAGTTTTGATGGAGTGGTCTTGTGTAAGAGGTAAACCGTATCACTCAACCCTTCCCTAGATCTTTGTTTTCTCTCACACCTTTGTGGTTATCTAAGCAGCCTATTTTATTTTTAATGACTTTAAGTAGTTGAGAGTGTGCCAAGACCTGTCAATTCCCAAAGGGGAAGATGTCAGACAGCACATACATGCAGGCTGTTTGGAAGCTGGGCCTACAGGCAGCAGCTTTTAATGTATTTAATTGGTCTTTTCAAGGAAAGACTGGAAAATGGGCCTTTCTATCTGCTCCCTCCATACTGTGCCTTGGGAGGGTACCTGCTTAAGAACTGTTTTTTGTGGCTGCTATAGAGCCATGGGATCTTCAAACACAAGTCCCACTGGGCACCACACCCAGGTAATCAAGGAGTGTATCCACTGGGCAGCTGCTGCAAAAGTGAGGGCATCAGACATGTGCACAAGCTCCTTCCCAGGAGACACTGTTGAGGTAAAGGAAAAATGTGGTAATAGCACACACCATCCTCCTTGATTTCCAGGGAGAATTACAGCCAGCTCCTAGATGTGTGGAATGTTAGAAGCCTGACCCTCAGGTAGCAGCTTTTAAAGTATGCAAATAGGCCTCTTTCAAGGAAAGACTGTGAGAAGGGTGTTTCTGTCTGCTCCCTGTATGCTGAGCCCTGTGGGGATAGCTACAGCAAGTCCTCACAAGCCTGTTAAGTATTATTTCTTTGTTTACCAGTCTTGTGGGTCTCCTGCATGCAAGCCCTGTCGGCTTGCAGAGATAGGTGTTTTGGGGGCTCAACAATCAGGTAAAAGTCTTAAAGGTCTGGGTGCTAGATGTGGGGTCCAAACCCTTCATGCCTCAGGGAGAAGCTTAGTTGTGAGTTTTTTTCCAGTAGTATGTCACTGTGCCAATGGTGGGGTGTATGGTGGGAGTGTGTTTCAGCTTTTCCTACCCATTTCTATGTAGGTATTTTCTCATTCACCTATGTGTACAGAGGAATTGCTCTGTGTGTAGCTGTAGATTTGGTGTGCTCATTGGAGAAAAGTGAGCCCAGGAGGGTCTTATGTCACCATCTTTTTTTTTTTTAAGATTTTATTTATTTATTTGAGAGAGAGAGAGAGCATGAGCGGGTGGATGGGCAGAGGGAGACGGAGAGAGAGAATCTTAAGCAAACTCCCTCCTGATCATGAAGCCTGATGTGGGGCTCAGTCCCACAAGCCTGAGACCATGACCTGAGCTGAAATCAAGAGTCAGACACCCAACTGACTGAGCCACCCAGTCACCCCTATGTCACCATCTTTTGACTAGAAACTCATAAAAATGATTCTTAATCCTTTAAAAAAGTGTGTATGTGTGTGAGTGTGTGTGTGTGTGTGTGTGTGTGTAGAAAGAAAGAGAGAGAGATATTGCCCTCAGAAAATTCAAGGCTACCTTTACTACCAATATTTTTCTGAATGTATTTGTGTTAGCATTTATTTATTTATTCATTCATTTATTGATTTGTTCAGAAAATCTTTATGGTACAACTTAGATATGCCCACCTCTTTGTGTGAGGAGGACTGCAACAGTGAACCTAACTCACTTCTTCACCTTACAAACTAAAGGGAGACCATTTACTACAAATATCAATTATTATAACCCATATTTTACCCTTAGCCCACAGCCTTCCAACAGTGCTCTTTAATACATGTTAAGGCACTCAATGAATTAAAGTCAAAATTGAAATCTATTTAACTCAGATAAGTAAATGATTTAAACAATGAAGCTAATAAAATTTTAAATCAATAAAACTTACATGCATTCTTTTTGGCCTCCTTTTAAATACACTGTGTGATTTCATGTTCTCTAGTACATTTTGTTAAAAACCATTTGATGACATATATCTAAACCAAAATTGGCCTTGATGGAATACTGTACCCTCTTCTTAAAGAAAAAGAAGATTCACCTCTCCCTAAGCCATATAGTGTACAATGTCTTATTAAATCAGAATACCAATATCAATATCAATAAGCCATAGCAATGGATTTGCTTGCCTCGTAATGCTATGGACATCTTTAGACATAATTATAAACTATTTTTTAAATCACTTTCAACCTAATTTTAAATTAAAAGAAAAAAGAGATGATTAGTAAATTAAAATATAAAAGGCAATCAGGTCTCAAATTGAAGTCTTCAGTACTGTTCATTTTTTAAAATTTTATTTTAAAGAAGAAAATAAGGATTTGATGATATGATTGCAAAGACAAGATAAAAAATAAGATCAAAAAGTAAACCATGTAGATTTTAAAATTAACATCTTCAATGCAATTTTCCCCTTTAAAGCATAACTACCAATCTTTATGACATCTTCCTGTATTTTAGAATTGAAGAATTGAATTGCATTTAAAATTGAAATAAGAATGTATATTATTATTGAAAAAGGTCTGCAGAATTAATTTCAACATAAATTTACTTTTTCTGTCTCTTAAGAGTCTATACAAGGAAGAAAAGTTATGAACAAAAGTTAATTTTTTTTCCATTTTGAGACAAAGAATATGTTATATCCCCTCTCAAAAATTTGAATTTTTCTATTTTTCCCCCTAAGAACAGAATTTTGCAAGCTGTAAAGTCTTGAAAAGATACTACGACAGAGTAAAATTTGGAATCACTATTGCTTAATAACATTTATATTATTTAAATTAGATTCATTTGACTTCACTTCAACTGATTATTTTATACATTTATAAAAGTTATGATTACCTTTTATGGTGCAATTGGAATGGGTTTCCCATCTCATTTACCAAATCTCAAAGTCCCAGAGTACACTACTTGTCAACAGAGTCATTATTGAGATTCTAAGTACTGACAGAAATTACATCAATAATAGTATGGCTTGACATCTTCTGATGGGGGATTTAACAAATCAAAATGTAGAAAAATATGCCCATCCAATTTTACATAGCAGAATTCAGAATGCTTTATCAAATAGGTATTTATACTATAATTTGTTGGAATGAAAAACTGCCTTGTCCATAGTCAGGAATAAACAGAAACCATTGCAAATGGCAAGACTATAGGGAATGCAGTAGAATGACCATTCATATGTATTCCTATATGCCTCTAATAAATGAGAGTGTGATTTGTGCAAATAAATCATTAAAAAAACCATTTTAGCAATCATTAAAAATAGCAATTTGTTAACATGTTTCACAAATTAAGGATAATAAAGTTAAGTTTTACACTGATATGTACCCAACCCATCTGTTATATAATCACACATCAATCCAAGGAAAGCTGGGCTACATATAAATCAACAGCTAACACATCTCGAAAGAACAAAGGTATCTTTGGCAATGCCTGACTGTCCATACCCACCTGTGGATTAGTTTGCATATAGAGAGATATCCTGTGGATTATCCTGGGGCACTACACTTAGCCTTGATCTTTTCTAAGTCACATCAATCATGTGATCATAAATGTAGTAGGACATTAATAAAATTAATGCCTGACTCAAAAATGAAAGAGAACATATATAGAGATTACAGAAAAGGATCCAAAAAAAGAGATACTTGGGGTCCCTGGGTGGCTCAGTCAGTTGGGTGTCTGCCTTTGGCTCAGATCATGGTCTCAGGATCCTGGGATCAAGCCCCACTTCAGGCTCCCTGCTCAGTGGGGAGTCTACTTCTCCTCTGCCTCGCCCCACCAGCCTGCTCGTGTGCACTCTCTCTCTCAACCTCTCTCTCAAATAAATAAATAAAACCTTTAAAAAAGTAAAAAAGAGATACTTATTTAGTGTAACATCTTAACAAATTACAGTTTAATAGAATGTTAATGATAGCTACCATTTATTGATCTATTATATCCTAGACTTTATATTAAAATTTTAAATATATTATCCTATTTAATCTTTACAAAAACACTCCAGAGTAATTATTAACATCCATGTTCAACAAATGAGGAAAATGCTTAGAATTTTTTAGTAACTTGCTCCAGCTCAGACAGGTTCAAAGTCAGCATTGAAAGCCAGATATGGACACAAAGCCAAGATTTTATCCTTTGTTTTATGCTTCCTCCCATCTAAGTTTCAGAAATCTAACAGTTCATAAAAGGAGAAAAAAGGTAAACATATGCAAACAAGATCAAAATATTTGTTTACAAGGAGGCCACTATAAGTATCGTATACTTGCCAAAAGCATTAAAACATTGTAGAGCTCAATTATAAAAGTGAAGTGTAAAGAACAAAGAATACAAAGTTCTTAATCGATGACTTCAATCAACCCTACCTAGAGTTCTATATTAAATTCTGGGACCTGTGCTTTCAGAGGAACGCTGATGAACAGGAGAGCTGCCATAAAACAAGGGTAGTAAGAATGTAATGACTGCTATTATTATAGCCGCCTTTCATTTAACACATGTTATATGCCTGGTGCTATCTTTGTACTTTACAAAGTTCTCTCATTTAATCCTCACCATATTCCTGGGTGCTAGGTGTGATTTTCCTTATTTTACAAAAGAGAAAACTGGAGCTAAGAAAGATTATGTAATTCTCCTGAGACTACCAAACTAATATACATCAGAGTTGGTGTTTACCTAACAACAAAGCCGGGACACTTCCTATTATACTACCTTGTAATGCTGAAAAGAAATGAGGAAGTTTGGTATTAAAGAGACAGACATTAGGAGGGTTAGGCTTATATTATAGCACAATTCTAAAACACTAAACTAGAAACAATTAGAAGGTGGTAAAGGAAGACAAATTTACCTACATTAAGGATTTTTTATTGATCAGGCAAGTTGGAATATGTAATTTTAAGCCATCCCAACATGACATCTTGCCCCTTGATGCTATTTTCCCCAACGTTATCTCATTTCTAACTCATGGAGTTTTTACTTGCAGTTCTCTTACCCTGGAGTGTTCTTACTTTGTATCTTCTCTCTGAGGAGGTAGCATTTGAGCTGAGCCTTAGTGATAAGAGGCATCTATGCTCTCGGAAAAGTAACCCTGATCTCATTACCACATTGCCTTTGTTTATTTATCGTTGACTTGTTGATTGTCTTTCTCCCCCACTAGAATGAATGTTCCAAGAGAACGCAGATGACAACTGTTGTTAAGGTATGGAGCAGACACTCAGTGAATATTTGTCGAATACTGAATAAATGTTGTTAAAGCTATCAAGCCTTAGATGGAGTAGTTCTCATTCACTCTAAGAATCTATGGCTCTCCTTTTAGTCTGGTAAATAAATAAAGGCAGCAAATGGGAGACGGTCAGCATAAGGACTGTATATGCTCTCAAAACAGCTTAAAACTTTACAAAAGCCACACTGAGATTGGTTTTAAGAATGCATATGAACAAACAAATGTACAATTGTATCACGGAACTTGTAAAAAAAAAAAAAAAGAACCTCTAAAGAATTGTGCAAAAGAGTTAGGATGGTCTTAACATAACTTGATTTTTAACTATATTCAATACAAATTTTCAAAACCCACACACCGTGCTTCTTGTGTGACAGTGTGTGTAGGCAACATGGCAATAAAATAATATTCCTAATGCCTATCTACAAAAGAAACGAAAGTGTGCATTAGCACCACGATAAATAACATTTTCTTAATGTTTCTGATGCGTTAGGGATAGTGCAGAACATTACGCATGTATTTTCTTTTTTAATACTCCAAGCGCACCTATTTCTAAGACAGTATCTAAGTAATAATTCTTCAGCTTGACGGAGAAGTGTTGTTGAACCATAGCGACTTAAGAGATCTGATCAGAGTTGTACCGTTTATTAGCGATGAAGTCATATTTAGACTTTAGGTCACTCTGACCGCATGGTCTCACTACTGAATGATAATCACTATACAATCTCATCCTAAATGTCATTAAAGCAAAACAGAATATCTCCAATATCTCTCAGAGTAGAAACACACATCTGAAAATTATTATATTTTTTATTCCAAATTTAAGATTTATACATGAAGAACTCACTTTTGAAGACAATTTTAGCTAGTTGTTTCTTTTTCAGGTTCCAAAAAATACTTTGGGGAATTATAAGGAAAAGAGAGTAAACTACACCTCTTTGTGGTAAGCAAGTGATAGATGTACTGTATCTCATTCTCCTCTTCTCAAAAGTACTCCAATGTTTGAGAGGCTGCTCTGTAGAAGAGCAACATCTTATGCTGTGAGGTTATAGAGGAAGAATGAGGATCAATGGATGATGTTACAGGAAAAGAGATTTTGTCTTAATGCAAGGGAGAAATTTCTATTAAGTTGGGAAACGAGCTGCCCCGAGAGTTGTGACTGCCATATTAATGAAGAGATACTTTTAGAGACTAGGAAAGTATTAACAAAGTTACTAGAAAAGGGGTCAGCGAGCTTTTTCTGTGAAAGTACAGACAGCATTCTAGTCTTTGCTGGCAGTAAGGCCTCTGTTGCAACTAGTCCACTCTGCCTCTGTAGTGCAAAAGTAGCCATAGAGATTATGGAAGTGATGGGTCTGGCTGTGTCAAAATAAAATTTTATTCATATAAACAGGCCACCGGACAGATTTAGCTTGGGGGTGAAGTTTGCCAATCCCTGTTATAGAATGCATTAATCTGAATATGCTCACAGCTATTACAAAACCTCCAAATTTCAGTGGTTTAGTATTGGGATTAGCAAACTAGGACCACAGACTTACCTGTCCCACAGACTGTAAATGACTCACAAGCTAAGAATGATTTTTACATTTTTAAAGGCCTAAGAAGGAGAACAAGAAGAGGAAGAAGAAGGAGGAGGAGGGAAAAAAAAAAAGGTAAGTGACAGACATTTGGTCCACAAACCCTAAAATACTTACAAAGTGGGTCTTTTACAGAAAAAGTGTACCAACCTGAACAGATGTGCCTTATTAGCTTTCCTCCAAGCAGACTCAAGGATTCAGGCCCCTTGTATTTTCTATGCTGAGCTCTTTCACATGGGCCAACAGGTTTACCATGGTGTGGGGGAGAAAAGCATGAGAAAGACACATAGAACCTAACTCTCCTATTGAAGAAGTGATAGTCATTATTTTTGCTTACATTTTATTAGCCAGAGTTAATCATGTCTTTGCCTAGATGAAAGAGGACTGAAAAACATATGCTTGGCTGGATAGCTTTATCACAGCACCTACTTCAAACCATGGAAGAAGAACATGGATCTTTGGAGGGCAGAGTTGCCTTTACCATATAGAAGCAATATGTAGATCAGATTTGCAGCTTGGAACAGATATGCTCCAATAGGCATTTCAATTAAGAGACATGATATTTCTATGTTTATACAATCCTAAAAGTTGTAGACATACAATATTTATAAGCTAGACAGAGGCTGATTCTACCCAACACTCTCCCCCATAACTTCTTGCTTTTCCTTGATTAGAAATGGCATGGTAGCTTTCCAAAAACAATATCTAATAACTTTGTTTCTCATAAAGCTTTTCATGTATTTATGCTTTTATAAAGAATCTCAGTATTACATACTTATATGACAAATTTACAAGTCTGAGTCTTAATTAGATACATATTTCAAATGAATTAGAAATGATGCAATCATATGTTTTTTGTCTGGATTTTTAAAAATTTGGTTTTTGAATATTTCAATTTAGCCTCTATTTCCTGTGTTTTTACCTCATTTCATCACCCATATCTTTGCATATTCACTAAGTCATGCCTTTTGTGATTGATTCTCAGTTATTAAGTTTCTACAGTTATCAGCAACAAAAAATAGGACCACAATTTTTCAAAATGATATTTTTCATCACATTATTGTTTCAGTGTTCATTCTCACAGACTTATCAGGAGAGAAAGAGAGGAGAGAGAGAGAGACTGAAATCTGAAATAAATCTTGCTACTTGTTGTTGTAAACATCATTAAAGGTATGAGAGACTAATTGACAGGACTTTAAAAATGAATCTCTATTTTAAGAGAAAATGGTGTAATCACTCAAATAATTAAGTAAAAAGAACAGTGGCAGTAATAGGAACTACAGACAAGTGATCAACAAAATAGTCATTAAATCAGACAAAACTAAGGGATAACAGAAAGAACCAAATAGTCTACTGAGAAGAAAATGAAAGAAACAAGTTAATCTTCAGAATTTATCAAGACAACAAAAGCAGTAACAAGTACACTACATGATTCAACATCATCAACTAAAATTACCTTAAAAAGGCAAGATCAACCAATAATTTAAGTTACCTATACTGTATCTGTACAATCCAAGAGAAAAGTTGTTAAATGGCAGGGTTAGCTGAATTCTTTGAAGAACAAAGTAAAAAAGGTGGTAAAATCAAAGTAAGAAATACCTGGTGACTAGAAATACTCACAAGGAAGCCATTACTGTATTTCTTAACTTTTTTGATATGTATGAAGCACTGTAACATTTCAGGTATCTACATTAAAAGACCGTATTACCACTGGGTTTAGAAAATACTATACTTAAGTTAGAAGAATTTCTTAACTTCATTTTCTTAGTTTTGTTGTTGTTGTTGTTGTTGTTGTTTTGTTTTGTTTTGTTTTTCATGTGTCCTATTGTGAGAAAGCCCAGAGATAACCACCAGGCAATCAAACACATTCTTGTAAGGTTAACCATTTTGTTATAATGATGTAAGTGTTGGTTTGAATGTTGAATTAGTGGTCTTATTTGCTGGAATAAAGTGAAAAATCAAACATCTGAGCATTATCTACAGTCAATGAATCAGAACCTTAGCTCCATTCAACTGTACCAAAGGAAAATTACTGGATTTTGTTTTTAGTGGAATATTGGCACAATGAGGGTACTCTGTAACAAAGCCATCACTGCTGTACTTACTGGGTGCCTATAATGGAAATGCTGCCCCTCTCTCCTCTTTCAGAAGATTTATCCAGTCTTCTTGGGACCTATAATCTGTTGAAGATACTGTCTTCTCTCAAAAGTCAGTGTGTGCTGACTACCTCTAGACCTTCGAGACCATGGGTTATGTCATTATGTCCTCTGGCTGGGGACATGGTTTCTGTTTCTGATGCTGGGAGACTGCAATACAGTGATCTGTGTTGATTTCATTAGGTTATATCAGTATAGTTAAAAATTAAAAGAAAAAGAACATAATTTCAGCATGAGGTAACCTTTTGGCAATTCTTAATAATCCTGTGATAACTTTGGGATAGTTCTACATAGCATATAGAAACATAGCAATGTCTCCTCCTTAGAAATCTTCTATGCCCTCCCCCTGCATATATTTACCCTCTTTCCCAGGAAGAACTTGGTCTTTATTGGGGAAAAAAAAAAAGTTCAGGTTTAAGCATAAAGGTAGGCAGAAATAAGAAAGTCAGATATTTGAGATAGATTGATCTTAGCTTCTTTTTTCCACTCACGTGAAAGAAGTCTCTGTAATCTTACTGTTTTGGTATACTCCCTATATCTTGTCTGTCCCAGATACAACAAGAGGAGGTCATATTTTTATTTTACACAAGCCTCCCGTGGTTGGTATTTATTTATTTATTTGCTCATTTGTGATGAAGATCAAGTTCATATCTATAGCCAGTAATAGTTTCTCTTTTGGTTCTGACCCAGCATGAAGTTCAGAATAATAACAAGTTTTAAAATCCTATATATACATCACAGAAACTATGTAAGCAAAACTACTCAAAGAGATCTTTCAGTCAGACATTTAGGAACTGAGATCCAGATGATTAGCAGACACTTGGTACCATAACCACATTCTCTGGCCTTACTCTAAAGGCCACCTTTAGGTAATTCCCCATCATGCTATTGGCTTCCCAAACTCTGCCTAAGAGCATTCTCTGGCTATGGGGTCATGAACATAGACCAGGAAAGATGTGCTACAGAACTAACATTGGCCTCTCCACCATGGCAGTCTCAATATACTTTTGACTACCTCAGTTGCTGAAGTAACCAATGAATAAAAATCTCCATTTTAGAAATATTACAAACAACCTTAGAATATAAGTTCCAGAGTAACAGTAACCTGCTTATTATGTATTATTGCAAAAAAATTCTAGAGATAAAACCTGAGTATGTAAGGGCTAATTTTATTAAATGTGTGCATAAGAGGGCTCGTGGGAAAATTGGAAATGTGTAGAAGTTAATAAGTGCGCTACTAAGATAAGCAGCAAACGGAAGTACCCTGTGAAAACATAATAATATATCACAGGGCAAAATTTTCCTGATTCATGGAGAAGTTATAAATTTAATGCATACAAATACTGCTATAGCCCTGACCTGCACAGTTCAGACCCAGGGCAGTGTTGCAGTTAAAATGACACAGCCCATGAGAACAGAACAAATTCAAAATAATTCAAACCCTTTATTTGACTTGTACTTCTTGAAGCACCATGAAGGTGACAAATAGTCCAGAGCAATGGTTTTTAAATTTCTTTTTATTTTTCTCTGTCTTTGACAGACCTCCCATACGCAATACCTCCTTCATTTCTCACTTCAAAAGCTTTTCTTTAAAATCTCTATCCATAGGTACCAGCTTGCATGTCTTATATGCACATATTTCTTCTCCCCTGCTTATTTTGGGGGGGGGGTGGAAATAGACAAAATATCTTTTGCTAGGACTGGAAAATTGGATTTGGATAATTTTCCATGGATATTAAGATTACATGTAACAGCACACATTCAACTTACATGCTTATCAAAGACTATACATGTTAATATACTTACTTGCTTACCTTTACAAAATCTGAAAACCCTATGTGCTTTATTCCTACAATCATCCCATTCTCCCATTGAGAAGGTATAGGAAGAGAATGAACTTGGGAAGGATACATGGTAACCAGGTATCTGACATACCTCATCATTATCCAGCTGTGACTTAGAAAGATAAAATAGAGGACTAGTCATGTAAGACAAAGTCATATAAAAGATAACCTTGTAATGAATATTTAGCCAGCCTCTCACACTGTAAAGTAAAGTAAGCCAAAACTGTGAAAGGAGCAGAGATGTCCTTTAACAGTGAATGGATAAAGAAGATGTGTTCCATATATACAATGGAATATTACTCAGCCATCAGAAAGGATGAATACCTACCATTACATCGACATGCCTGGAACTGTAGGGGATCATGCTAAGTGAAATAAGTCAAAAGTAAGAGGTTCAGACTTTGTGATTCTCACATTGTGTTAGTTCTGAAATTTAGTAAAGTGTGCATTTGATTTCCCTAGGCAAAAGTCATCCTGGTTTAATGTATATACAAGTGTCAAAGGAGAACTATTAAAAGAATAGCAATGGAGACAATAGCAAGAAGACCACCCTGAAGTCCCCAAATTTATTATGTTTAAGAATTATTTTCAGGGTTTGTGTGTGTGTGGTGGAGAGGTGGCTGCTGTGTAGGCAAAGTTCCTTTATTAGAGGTGGAGGTAAAAGAAAATACTGAGGAACATGAAGATGTTAATAAATGTCAGTCTGTTTCACTTTCTCTCTTGCAATCTTGGCAGGGCCTTGGCTAAAGACACTACATATTCAAAGATATTACTCATAATTTACATAAAACTCCATCATCCTCTCTTAATGAAGTGTTTGAAATTCTGCTTGGATTTTAGCACAAAACTTTCCTGGTTGGAGAAATCATAGCTTCTAGAAAATCAAACACCTTAGCAGGGATAAATCTAGAGTATAAACTCAAAAGGATAAAGAAAAATATGGGTAGGTTAGGAAGTCAATAAATACTGTTTTTTTTTTTTTTGTGATAGTGCTATTTATAAGCTTTTAAAACTCATTGTGGTTAAAATATCTTCTTATTAAAAAATTTTCCAAAAACAAATGACCATGTGAATATATTGCCAGAACTCTCTCTTAAGTGAAATTCCTTAAGCTTTAATAACTTCATGATAAAGCCATGCTGTATGTTAGCTCTAGCATTGCATTCCTTCCCTGTCCCTAAACCAATTTATCCCCTCTCCTAACATGCATACATCCAGGGAGGAAAAAGAGATTGAGAGAAAAGCAGCCAACAGGTACTTTTTTGTCACAAATAAATCAAATACCAAAGCATCTTTCTGCATGAATAACACTCAAACTGACATGCAGAGATGAACTGGGAGATGGCTGCAGTTTTATCACATAAGGCACCGGGTGCAAACGATGTCCAGTCTCTACCGTGGACCTCACCCTGACCCAGGTTTCCCACGGCTAGGATTGGTGAACATGACTACCTACAAAGACCACATCTGTCAGGAATCTGCCTTCTGGCTTTCTAAGTTCCCCTGTTGCATCTCAGTTCTGCTGAACAAATGTTTGCAAGCTCCTTTTCTAGTCTCTGGCTGACAGCACACTGTTGTATTTATTCTAATGGGAACATGCGGTCACAGTATATCTTTCTGGATTGTTGACATACGGTTACAAGTCTAGCACTTGAGTTCCATTTAGCACTCAGGCCACTATTGTTCCAGGGAAGTGATTCAGTCCTGCATAAAGTCACCATAATTTATTGCAGAGAATCCAGGAATGTCCCTTTCTGTATAATGTACATATTAAAATGTGTGAGACAAAGCCATATTTAAAGAAATTTTAGCCTTAAATTAATATGTTAGACAAGAAAAAAGGCTGATAATCAGTGAGCTGAGTGGCCATCTCGAATTATAAAAGAACATTAATTTAAATCAAAAGGAGGTGGGGTGAAAGAAATAATGCAGGTCAAAGAAGAAATTAATGAAATGCAATACAACACACAATAGGAAAAATTAATGAGGGTGAAAGTTTGTTCTTCATAATTAGCAATAACATGGATTAGTCCCTAGGAAAACAAATAAAAGGGAAAAGAGAGAAAGCAAAAAGATTAGTCCATTTCAGGAATGGAAAATAGGAGATCCCCCCAAAATTAAAATTTAAATATTCACCTTGATGTAATTCTATTTGAAAATTTAGGTGAAATTGACAATTAAAAAAAACTTAACTGAAATAGACACAGAAGAAATAAAACAACTGAATATTCTACATCAATTAAAGAAATTGCATTTGTTATTAAAACCCTTTCTACAAAGAAACTCTCCACAGCACAATGGTTTCATTTATGAATTCCTCTACACACAAAAAAAGAAAAAAATTCCAATCTAATAAAAACTGTACCGAGAATAAAAAAGCTGGGAACATTTTCAAACTCCTCAAGTCATTTTATGGGACAGTATAAACTTGATATCAAAATTTGACAAAAATATTAACCAAAAAGAGAAAATTACAGAACAATCTCTTGCATGACAGAAATCACAAAATATTAGCAAATCATATCCAGCAATACATACAAAGGATAATACATAATGAATAATTTAGACTCATTCCAGAAATGAAAGTTTAAACCAAACTTAATATTAAAAATAAGTCAATGTATTTCATTACATGTGTAAGTTTTCTAGTGCTGTCATAATAATTACGACAAAATTAGTGTATAAAACTACAAATTTATGATTTTGTACTTCTGTATCAGAAGAGCAGGTGCTTGCATATACCACCCAGTGCTCATCACATCCATGTCCTCCTTAATGCCCATGACCCAGTTACCCCATCCCCCTACCAACCTCCCCTTCAGCAACCCTCTGTTTATTCCCTATAGTTAAGAGTCTCTCATAGTTTGTCTCCCTCTCTGATTTCTTCCCATTCAATTTTCCCTCCCTTCCCTTATGATCCTCTGCACTGTTTCTTATATTTCAAATATGAATGAAACCATATCATAATTGTCTTTCTTTGACTTATTTCACTTAGCATGATCCCCTACAGTTCCAGGCATGTTGATGTAATGGTAGGTATTCATCCTTTCTGATGGCTGAGTAATATTCCATTGTATATATGAAACACATCTTCTTTATCCATTCATTTGTTGAAGGACATCTCAGCTCCTTTCACAGTCTGGCTATTGTGGACTCAATGCAGAATTTTAATAAAAATTTTAGACCCATGTATGATTTTTTTAGAATCTTAGAAAAGTAGAAAGAGGAAGGCAATTCTTTATTCCATTAAAATGTCTAGAAAAAGTCTTTTATAAAATTTATGAATGAATGAATGAATAAATGAATGAATTCTGGAAATTAAGAATTTGAATCTAATGTTTATATGGAAATCAATTAGCTAAATATAATAATCTTAAAAGAGAATAAACACTACCATATAAAAAAGCTTACAAAGCCACAATAATTAAGATTGTAGTATTGGCAATAAAATAAACTTATAAAACAATGGAACACAAAAAGGAACACCTAGCAAACCCACACATATGAAGTCCCTTGATGTAACACAAGGTGACACTGCACTGTGATGGGAAAAATGGTGATCTTTCTAATAAATGATGCTTGGTCAATTGAAAATTTGTATAGAAAAAGAAAATAAGAATTTGAGTGAGTGGGGATTGCAGTACTAAAGATATTGACAGAGAGAAGCCAGCTAACTTAACATTTTGATTCTTTTTTTTTTTTTTCAGTTCCCCTTGGTAGTGTGGTTTGCTTTAAAAGGTGCATTAGAGACAATGTGCTAAATATTTTACCACCCTATAACAAGTGTCACTAGCTTTCTATTTTGCAATGTCTAGTTCTTAATATCCATCTCATCATTTGCTCCTTGAATCAAATCACCAATTAATGCAAAGAAAAAGCACAAAACCAGTTCAAATAAATATTGTGAAAATGTCTATGCTGCCCAGAGCAATCTACACTTTCAACGCAATCCCTATCAAAACACCATCGACATTTTTCAGAGAGCTGGAACAAACAATCCTAAAATTTGTATGGAACCAGAAAAGACCCCAAATTTCCAGGGTAGTGTTGAAAAAGAAAAACAAAGCTGGGGGCATCACAATGCCTGACTTCAAGCTATACTACAAAGCTGTGATAATCAAGACAGCATGGTATTGGCACAAAAACAGCCATGTAGATCAGTGGAACAGAAGAGAGACCCCAGAAATGGACCCTCAAGTCTATGGTCAACTAATCTTTGACAAAGCAGGAAAGAATATCCAATGGAAAAGAGACAGTCTCTTCAATAAATGGTGCTGGGAAAATTGGATAGCCACATGCAGAAGAATGAAACTGGACCATTCTCTTACACCATACACAAAGATAAACTCTAAATGGATGAAAGACCTCAATGTGAGATAGGAATCCATCAAAACCCTAGAGAAGAACATAGGCAGTAACCTCTTTGACATTGGTCACAGCGACCTCTTTCAAGACATGTCTATAGGGCAAGGGAAATAAAGCAAAAATGAACTTTTGGGACTTCATCAAGATAAAAAGCTTTTGCATAGCAAAGGAAAGTATCACCAAAACTAAGAGGCAACCCATGGAATGGGAGAAGATATTTGCAAATGACATTATGGATAAAGGGCTAGTAAGGGCTATAAAGAACTTCTCAAACTCAACACCCCAAAAACAAAAAATCCAGGCAAGAAATGGGCAGAAGACATGAACAGACCCTTCTCCAAAGAAGACATACAAATGGCTAACAGACACATGAAAAAATGCTCAACATCACTAGCCATCAGGGAAATACAAATCAAAATCACAATGAGATACCACCTTACACCAGTTAGGATGGCAAAAATTAACAAGACAGGAAACAACAAGTGTTGGCAAGGATGTGGAGAAAGGGGAACCCTTTTACACTATTGGTGGGAATGCAAGCTGGTACAGCCACTCTAGAAAAGAGTACAGAGTTTCCTCAAGATGTTAAAAATAGAGCTACCCTACAACCCAAAAATTGCACTACTAGGTATTTACCCCAAAGTTACAGATGTAGTGAAAAGAAGGGACACATGCACCCCATGTTCATAGTAGCAATGTTCACAATAGCCAAACTGTGGAAGGAGCTGAGATGCCCTTTGACAGATAAATGCATAAAGAAGACTGTGGTACATATATACAATGGAATATTACTCGGCCATCAGAAAGGATGAATACCCACCATTTGCACTGACTTGGCTGGAACTGGAGGGGATTATGCTAAGTGAAATAAGTCAAGCAGAGAAAGACAATTATCATATGGTTTCACTCATATGTGGAACATAAGGAATAGCATGAAGGACCACAGGGTAAGGGAGAGAAAACTGAATGGGAAGAAATCAGAGAGGGAGATAAACCATGAGAGGCTCTGGACTCCAAGAACCAAAGTGAGGGTTACAGAGGGGAGGGAGATGGCAAAAATGCAGAGTAGGGGGAAGCACCTAGACTTAAAATCTAGGTACAAAAACGAAGAGCAAATGACATAGAGTATCCCATCCAAAAAAATGCATGATTCATAAGGATTTTGCTTTTAGTAAGGGTGATGGGTATTAAGGCGGGCACATGTTGTGATGAGCACTGAGTGTTATATACAACTAATGAATTGTTGAACAACATCAATAACTAATGATGTACTATATGGTGGCCAATTGAACATAATAATAAAAAAATAATTAAAAAAATGAAAATGAAAACAAAACAAAACAAACAAAACCAGTTCAGTATGGCTTGGATAAAGATATTCTTTCTACGATTCCTTGTTTTCTCTAAAACTAATATTGCATCACTATAACTTAAGGTTTTTATTTTCAAATTTTATGAGTTTATTTAAGGGTGGACTAAAATAAACTCTGGGATGTATGAAAAAGTTGTGTTAGTTTTAAAAGATAGATGAAATCAATAAAAACAAACAAACAACAGTGAGCGACAGGATGCCTAGATAATTCAAAGGGAAAAACACAAACCAACCCAAAAATGTTAATGTTGATGTATTCAGTGAGCCAGAATGTGAATATAATATTGCAGAAAGTTCTGACTCCATTTAATTGATATGCGCTTTTGGCAAAATAAGTGAGAATTTGGCCCAAGATAACAGCTTAGACATCTGTGTTCTAAGACCTCTGAGCAACTGCTCCATGTCATCTATATTCAGCACTGGAAAATTCTGTTATATCCAAGTTTCTCTGTCAGTCATGGAATTTAAAATATGACAGAAATATCTTCAAATAGGACAATAATGAATAGATCTAGAAATTATGGGCAAGAATACAATTCTGAACATCAATTTTGTTTCTTCATCCACAGACTTAGCAAAATAAATACTCTTCTTCTAAATATTCTTTATCTTAAAAAAATGCAGAGTAGGGGGAAGCACCTAGACTTAAAATCTAGGTACAAAAATGAAGAGCAAATGACATAGAGTATCCCATCCAAAAAAATGCATGATTCATAAGGATTTTGCTTTTAGTAAGGCTGAAGACACCTGAAAAACTAAATAATGTTAAAAATTTACCAAAGACCTTGGGAGTTGGCTGAAATTTCACTCGAGAACTTACGGACCTTAATCAAAGTTGCCTTTGTTGAAAAGCAGATTTACATTCCAAATAAAAGCATTCAGAGCATTGGAAATCAGAAGACTAGAGGAAGAAGGAAATGGAAGGTCACCCCATATATTTCTTATCATCATTGCAATGTTCTCTGCCTTCTCTTGCTCAGCTAAATCACAAAGAAAGGTACTTGGCTCAGAAAACTCTATTGTGGTGTAGGTAGTAAAAGTAGTACAAAGTGCAAGTAACCAATCTCTAGGAAAAAGAGACGGGAAAACTAACATAAGTCAAAACTTAATTAGAAGATCAATGGAAAAAAAACTTAATTAGTAGATCAATGGAATCATTAATGTACACCACAAACATAACAGTAACTCAGTGGGGGTAACTACAAATGGTTAAAATATTTGAGATACATTTAGCTGCTTCACTTTTTAGCATAATATTCATATTGTATGGATATCTGAGCACAAATATAATTCTAAATTATTACTATTAAATAACTTTTATTTACATTTAAATATGCACTAGGCATTCTTTTAGGTACCTTCCACACATTACCCCCTTCTTTATCTTACCCTGATATGCTAAATTTTCTGAAGGCGTGGTACAATGCCTCTTTATTTTTTCACTGACGTTTAACTCACCTGCCTAATAAAAATTCCAAAATATATATCTCAGTGTAAACCTTTCATTAGGAATTCCACTTTCTTCTAGCCAACACCAGAGTGACATCTGTGCTTTGATATATCATAAATATCTCAAATTCAGCATGTCCTAAGCTGATCTCTTGGTTTTCCCATGCAAAGCTAATTTAACTTTAGTCCCTCTTCCCCAAATTAGTATTAAGTCATCCTCATTTTCTTCCCTCCACCTATGCTCACATATGTGATCTATTACATCTGTCAGTGTTGCCTTGCTTCTCTATCTCAAGTGCATCACCTTCCCTCCATCTCCACCTGCCACTGACTTTGCCAAACCTACTGTAACGTCTTCCTTGGACTCCTGCCTTGCAGTCTTCACTGATGTATGCATCCACAGGCACCCTGCCCCACTTCTCATTTACAGTAGCCAGAATGATTTTTAAATAGGATCATGCCTATCCCCATTTTAAAGTTTTTAGACTATAAGAAAGAGAAGAAAAAAGAAATAGTCTTTATCTCCTACAGGTCTTTGGATATTCTGAGCTCTTGCTAAGCCCCAGTTAAATCTAAAGCCAGTAGGAAGCTTGGGAATAAGGATAGCAAGGGAGTGGGGCTCAGGGGAGAAAGTGTGCATTTTATTCCCCTTCCATATCAGTGCCTAGCAAAGAGTAAGGCAAATGATCTGATTTCAAATAAAATTCAGTAAATGAATGAGAACCACCAAAAAGCAATCTCATCTGGTCATATTCTACACCAAGGCTGGTGCTCTTTTAACATCAATGTCAAGGATGATAATACAATGTCCGTTTATACAGTACGTTATGCATTTACTGTGCACAATAACACTATGAGGTCCATTCTAGTTAATCTTTCTCTTCAAAAAAAATAGAGTATTACAAAGTTGAATATAAAGTCACGTGGCTATTGGGAAAGACAGATTTTGTCCCATGTTTGTGTGACTCCAAATCTCATGCTGTTATTGTCTTCCCTTGACAAGAATCGAACCAGCACATATTAAAATCATAATAATGCCAGTAAAAGGGTCCAAGCTGGACGTGTGGTCTTTGTCTAAATGAGCATACTTATACTTTAATGAATTTTGTTGAGCCCTGGAATTTTAGTTAGGTGACAGGAGCTGCAGTTTATGGTTTGCTACATAGTTTATCTTTTTTGAATGAGACAAAATTTGCTATGCTTTGAATGTTCATAGTATGTTTCAGCTTTTTTGAATATGTCCACACTACAGTAGTTATATTTGTGCTCTAAAACATTAAATTCTTTTTTTTTAAGAGTGAAAAGACAAGTTTCAAGCACTTTTCAGGAAGGATTTTAGGAATTGGACTTTCCATACACTCTCAGGTACAGAAAATAAACAATTGAACCCATGTGACTATCACTGACATGGAGTATCTTCAGAATGAGCAGCATGAAGTCTAGGAAGGCCCCAGACTTCGGAGACTCAACTGGATTTGAATATTGTTCTGTCATTTTTCAGAAGTGTCAAGTTAGGTCAATTTTTTATCCTCTGTAAACCTCAAATATCCTCACCTATGAGAGTATGATGATAATACCTAACTTCTAGTGTCCTTTGAAAAATTAGGAATGACAGTTTTCATTGTTTGTGTTCTCACTGATGTTATTATCACCATCACCACCATCATCATTAGTAGCAGAAACAAGAGACATGTTTTTTTCTCTTTTACTCTCAAAGTATATCATTTGCTTTGTCCTTCTTTGTTTTGTGTTGTTTTTTTTCCCCTCTATTTTTCTCTCAGAAAAACACAAAGGTGTTAAGATTGATTACATACTTTGCTTTTCCTTCTGGCCACCATTTGTCACTGTTGTAAGTAAACAGTGAAATAAAATCTTCTCTTCCTAAATGAGATTCCATCCAAATCCCACACAGTCTGTACTTGTTGGAAAAAAGAAAGGTCTCTTCTCCAGGTGTCCAGATTTGATCTTTCTATATAAATCAATAGTTACCTATATACACCACTCACCCATCTTAGATACATACTTTTATTTACACAGGATAGAAAATTCTACATTGCATAACACATTATTTTCAGCCATTTCACAAGTCCTTATAAAGAAAACCTTCTCATTTAAGCTTGTTACTGTTCAGCTAACTTCTGTATCCCTATGACATAAATCTAATTAAGACTTTGACAAACACAATTTAGAACTAGAATTCAAAAATACAATTAAAAGGTTTAAATGCAAAGAAAGTGATTTTGGGTATTAAATGTAAATGACATTTTAATTCAAAGAATTCATCAGTTTGGAAGTTAATGAAATTAATGAAGCAAGAAATAAGATGCAAATCCAAAAGTTTATATTCCTCTGCCTAGTTGGCTGCCCTGAGCAAGCCCTGAAGAGGAATCAAAGCCAATTACAGCCATAAGTAATAATTTGGGATGCGCTTTCATTAGCTAGTTATATACAATAAAACACTCTGAAAAAAATCTCTGAACACACGGCACATTCACTCAAAAGTATCTAAGAGTGTTTGTGTTGGGGGGGCATGTTAATGAATGGATGTTGGGAAAATAAAATATCGGAAATACACGATAAATATCATCCTTATTTTAAAAAGCCACTTTAGGGGCTCCTGGGTGGCACAGTCGTTAAGCGTCTGCCTTCAGCTCAGGGTGTGATCCCGGCGTTATGGGATCGAGCCCCACATCAGGCTCTTCCGCTATGAACCTGCTTCTTCCTCTCCCACTCCCCCTGCTTGTGTTCCCTCTCTCGCTGGCTGTCTCTATCTCTGTCGAATAAATAAATAAAATCTTTAAAAAAATAAAAAAATAAAAATAAATAAAAAGCCACTTTAACGCCCTAAAAATCAAGAATGAAATTCTAGAATATAACAAAATTAAAAAGTAGAAAGCTCTGGGAAACTCTGAAATCTTGAAAAACTATGTTGTCATACTGAGCAAATGATTACAGGTATGTTGGTGGTGATATCAGCAAATTTCTACTTGTATGGTAGATAACACATACATTATTCAGGAAAAAAAACTTGTATAATCACCTATCTACCTCCCATATTATAAGAAAATGTCCACATTTATTTCTTTAAAAAAAGACTGTACATGCAATCATCCCATTAATTGTTTTGTTAAACCCCTTCATTTATATCATTTTTTTAAATAAGTAAAAGCAGTTTTTTTCTTTTTTTTTTTTAAAGATTTTATTTATTTATTTGACAGATAGAGACAGCCAGCAAGAGAAGGAACACAAGCAGGGGGAATGGGAGAGGAAGAAGCAGGCTCATAGCGGAGGAGCCTGATGTGGGGCTCGATCCCGTAATGCCGGAATCACGCCCTGAGCCGAAGGCAGACGCTTAACTGCTATGCCACCCAGGCGCCCCGTTTTCTGAAAAAATATTTTAAGCATGGCATAGTAGTATGACTCACATTAATCTAAAAAAATGGTTTGATAGTGTAACAGGTATCCTTCCAAAATGTCTCCCAAAGATCCCTGCCTTTTGGTATCCAAACCATTGTGAAATCCATCCCTTTCGTGTGTGAGCAGGACCCAGTGATTGCTTCTAATAAATGTAACTCCTTAGATTTGGTTATAAAAAATTGTAACTTCTGGGGCGCCTGGGTGGCACAGCGGTTAAGCGTCTGCCTTTGGCTCAGGGCGTGATCCAGGCATTATGGGATCGAGCCCCACATCAGGGTCTTCTGCTATGAGCCTGCTTCTTCCTATCCCACTCCCCCTGCTTGTGTTCCCTCTCTCGCTGGCTGTCTCTATTTCTGTCGAATAAATTAAAAAAAATAAAATAAAATCTTTAAAAAAAAATTGTAACTTCTATTTTAATGGCACTCTCTTTCTTGTTCTTCTTGTGCGCCTGCTCTGATGGATCAAGTTGGTACACACAACAAGGGATTGAGGGTGGCCTCTGGCCAACTGGCAGCAGGGGAAGTTCTCAGACCAAACGCCTTTACAGAACTGAATCCTATCCACTACTTCAAGTGAACTTGGAAGCAGATGCTTCCCTATTCAAGCTTTCCCTGTGACTATGGCCCTGGCTAACAGCTTGACTTAGCAACTTTTTGAGAGACCCTTAAATTGAGGATTCAGTTAAGCCATGCTCAGGTTTTTTGATCCATAGAAAGTGTGAAATAATAAATGTGTTGTTGGAAGCCACTAAGTTTGGGGGGGAGGTGGGCGGGTTACATATATATATATAAGAAACTAATAAGTATTTTAGAGCACCTAATTTAATCAGGTTTATGACCCAGTTTGTTGCAGAAATCCCTTACTGAGAAACCTCAAGGAAATTAAATCTAACCACTCAATTGAAAGGTCTCGTACCAGAGTGCTATTTGTGTTACTATAAACAATGGTGTTACTATAAATGGTGTTACTATAAAAGAAAGGAATCTTGCAATTGTTAAACATAAAAAAAAAAAGAAAGTTAACTTTCTTTTGTTTGAAAACTGAGGTGCTTGCTTTGTTTTGTTGTGTGGGTTCTTGGAAAAGGTAGTAATCTAGCAGTTTTAATATATGAAAATATAGGCAGAAAGTTATTTTAGTTCAAATCCCTATTCTTGAAAGTCTACAATATATTGGTCCTTTATAAATATAGTACAGTGAACTTAGCTGCCTTCTTTTGATGGCTTTCATGAAATTACTCAGCCATTATACTGAAAATAGACTGTCAATGTATAGTGGTTTAGATCTAGAAAGGGAAAGAAAGGATGGGTAGGCACTCATCCTAAAACATCCACAGGAAAGGTTTTTGGACTAAAATATTGAACTTCGATTACTTTCTTCTGATTTGAATTTCTCAGTTGACTTGAAGTATATAACAATAGTAATTAATAATGATATAAAAATAAAGCGAACACTCTGTATTTAAAGTTTCTGTTTTATATATATATATATATATTAAGACTAATATATATATATATATATATATATATATATATATATATATATATATATATAGTTTTCCATACTAATTGTTTAACAATTTCATTACTAGCATTCTCTTGTTTTTGTCAAAGACGTTTTGGGGAAAAAATAATTTTCCATTAGGGCGCCTGGGTGGCTCAGGTGGTTAAGCATCTGACTTCAGCTTGGGTCATGACCCCAAGGTTCTGGGACTATGTCCTGCACCAGGCTCCACCCTCAGCCGGGTGTTTGGTGATCCCTCTCTCTCTGTCCCTCCCACCACTCATGCTTTCTCTGTCTCTCTCTCAAATACATAAATAGAATCTTAAAAAAAAAAGAAAAAAAACTTTTTCCATTTATAACTCGTAATAATTTTTTAGTTAACCAACATAGTTCTTGGTTATTATATTATCATATTGTAAACATATGAAAGAGTATTAAAATGGAAGATATATCATGACAAATTAAAAGGAGATATGAGTTAACTTTTATTCTTTTTAATGTGAAAATACAAAGATAACATTCCTACTTGTGAAAGCTGATTTGAGCTTTCAAATAAAATATGTTTATATTTATACATTCCTATTTTACATTTAAGACTTAACTCAAATTGTAAAAATGCTAAGTCAAATAACTATAAATTCTGGGAGAAGGATTATAAAGACTATTATCAACATAAAAGATGGAAAGAAACACAGCTTGAGTTGTATCCCAGGTGGAGTTCGTTACTCTGGAAATTAGAAAAACAAAACCTTTGACATCCATGCTAGGAAATATAGATATGGATATTATTCTAAGAATTACCATGGAACCCCAATCTGTCAATTTAACTTTTATTTTTGTGATTATTGCCACATCTAATATATTCTTACATGTTTGTTCTTAAACCAGCAAAGATTCACAATAAATTTATGAAAATCTATTAATTACTTAAGTTCTACTTCTCACCACTTTTCTGTTAATCTCCTACCCATTTATTATTATATTATTTTTAATCTATTTTCATTTTTATTTGCATTCAATTTAATTAACACATACTGTATTATTAATTTCAGAGGTAGAATTTAGTGATTCATCAGTTGCACATAACACACAATTCTCATTACATCAAGTTCCCTCCTTAATGCCCATCACCCAGTTACCCCATCCCCCCACCTACCCACCTCCCCTCCAGCAACCCTAAGTTTGTTTCCTGTAGTTAAGAGTAGTTTGCCTCCCTCTCTTTTTTCATCTTATTTTATTTTTTCCTTCCTTTCCCCTATGTTCATCCATTTTGTTTCTTAAATTCCACATATGAGTGAAACCATATACTACTTGTCTTTCTCTGAGTTATTTTGCTTAGGATAATACCCTCTAGTTCCATCCACGTCATTGCAAATGGCAAGATTTCATTCTTTTGATGGCTGAGTAATATTCCATTTTGTGTATATGTGTGTGTGTGTGTGTGTGTGTGTGTATCTCCTTCTTTAACCATTCATCTTCTTTAACCATTCATCTGTCAATGGACATGTGGGCTTTTTCCATAGATTGGCTATTGTGGACATTGCTGCTATAAACACTGGGGCATATGTGCCCCTTTGAATCACTATTTTTGTATCCTTTGGATAAATACCTAGTGGTGTAACTGCTGGGTCTAGGAACCTTTCAAGAAACTTTCATACTGTTTTCCAGAGTGGCTACACCAGTACGCATTTCCACCAACAGCGTAAGAGGGTTTCCCTTTATCCACATTCTCATCAACATCTGTTGTTTCCTGAGTTGTTAATTTTAGCCATTCTGACAGACATGAGGTGTTATCTCATTGTGGTTTTGATTTGTATTTCCCTGATGCTGAGTGATGTTGAGCATTTTTTCATGTGTCTGTTGGCCATTTGTATGTCTTCTTTGGAGAAATATCTGTTCATGTTTTCCATCCATTTCTTCACTGGACATTTTGGGTTTTGGGTGTTGAGTTTGACAAATTGTTTATAGATTTTAGATACTAGCTGTTTAACATTTCCAAATTATCTTCTCCCATTCTGTAGGTTGCCTTCTAGTTTTGATAATTTTCTTTGCTGTGCAAAAGCTTTCTATCTTGAAGAATTCCCAATAGTTCATTTTTGCCCTTGTTTCCCCTGCCTTTGAAGAAGTTGCTGCAGCCAAGGTCAAAGAAGTTGCTGCTTGTGTTCTCCTCTAGGGTTTTGATAGTTTCCTGTCTCACATTTAGGTCTTTCATTCATTTTGAGTTTATCTTTGTGTATGGTATAAGAAAGTTGTCCAGTTTCATTCTTCTGCATGTGGCTATCCAATTTTCCCAACACCATTTGTTGAAGAGACTTTTTTTCCATTGGATATTCTTTTCTGCTTTATTGAAGATCAGTTGACCATAGAGTTGAGGATCCATTTCTGGGTTCTGTATTTTTTTTTTTAAAGATTTTTTAATTATTTATTCGAGAGAGATAGAGACAGCCAGCGAGAGAGGGAACACGAGCAGGGGGAGTGGGAGAGGTAGAAGCAGACTCATAGCGGAGGAGCCTGATGTGGGGCTCGATCCCATAATGCCAGGATCACGCCCTGAGCCGAAGGCAGACTCTTAACTGCTGTGCCACCCAGGCGCCCCTGGGTTCTGTATTCTGTTCCATTGACCTATGTGTCTATTTTTGTGCCAGTACCATACTGTCTTGATGATTACAGCTTTGTCATATAGCTTGAAGTCTGGAATTGTGATGCCTCCAGTTTTGGTTTTCTTTTTCAACATTCCTTTGGCTATTCGGGTATTATTATTATTTTAAGGATTTATGTATTTATTTGAAAGAGAGAGAGATCGGGAGGAGGAAGAGCAGAGAGAGAGAGAATCTCAAACAGACTCCTGCTGGCACAGAGCCTAACACAGAGCTTTATCCAAAGACCCTGAGATCATGCCTGCACCAAAACCAAGAGCTGAACACTTAACCAACTGAGCCACACAGGCACTCCACACTCATTTATTATTTTAATAACAAGATGGACTAAAAAATATTTCAGTCTTGCTATTTCTATTATTGAAAGGTCAAGGAAATCCTATGCAGAAATGAATATTTGTGAAGAGATTTTATTCTGATGGTTTTAATTTAATACTCCTCAAAAGTAGATTATTTTCCTTGAAGCATTGAGAAGTTCACATAGAAGAATTTGCTAATACATCAATTTGTTCTAGTTGAGGGTCACTACTGTCAACTCAGGCTCAGATTACTCACTCTGTCAACCAGAAAGTCAAACATTAAATCTAGGCTCACTATCACGGCTTACAGCTGGAATTTATCTGTGAGATACCACAAGCCTATAGATATTGAATTCTAACTTGATCTTCTAACTTCAACACTGGATGATGAAATTTCCTCTAGAAAGGAATGACAGTGGATCTCAAAATGTTTATGTTTTTGGCTGTTACAAGAGTGTGAAAAAATTTTAAGTCTGTTTGAAATGGAATTGTTTATGTGTAACCTGTATAAAGTCATCCTGGAACTTATTCCAGGCTCCTGTGGAGCTGGTTCAAAGAAACTTAACCCAACAGACCAAAATTAATAAAAGTAATTTGAATTTTTAAAGCAGTCTTTTTCATCAAGAGCACATCCTTAACATCAATAAAACTTCCTGACAATAACTGAGAAAATACAGAAGATCAAGAAGTAAGTATGGTGAGGACAAATCCTTTCCCCTTAACTGGAAAGAGAAGGAAGAGAAATTCAAAGCATTTATAATTCTGTATGTTTCTGTTATTCATTTCACATATATTAAAAATATTTGCAAATAAATCACCAGACAGCTATAGAAAGTTAACAACAATACTTCCCGTAAGGCTTAGCTATCAGAGAAAATTGTCTGCTTCAAATGTGGAGCTATTTCTTGCTGTCAATAAAAGTCTTGCTATGATAATCACATTTCTAACCAAATATAAGTTCTTCCAGCAGAAGAAATAAAACTTAATTGAAAGTTCTTTAAAATAGTTTAATTCTGAAAAAAATATTTTAAGTTAAAAAGCTTGTCAGAGTTTGATGCTGTGTATAAAACAATATTGAAATAGTTGGGGAGCCTGGGTGGCACAGTCAGCTAAGCATCCAACTCTTGGTTTCATGATCTCAGGCTCTTAAAATCAAGTTCTGCATTGAGGGAGATTCCCTCTCCCTTGCCCTCTGCCCCACCTGTTCATTCTCACTCTCCTTCTAAAATAAATAAATAAATCTTAAAAATATATTGAAATAGTCATCTTCACATAACTTAAATACTATTTGATGGCAAAATAATGGATTTATTACTGCATCATTTTTTTTTCCTTTTAAAGAATAGAAAATAATATAATGTAAAAAAAGCTACACGATATAAGACAACATCGAGTCATATAACTTAAGTTCTGTGTTTTCTTCAAGTGAAACTGTCTGTCTCTTTAAGTGTTAAGAGCAGCACCACTCTATTCCATGGCAGCACCAATTTACTACTCCAGAAAGACTGATGTGGAATTTTAATGTATCACTATTTATATTAAATGTTTTCATTTTCTGGTTTCAATTCATCTTTGGAATTTTTACTTTTTTATTCCCTTCCAAAAGTAGGCAATTTAATTTTTGGAGCATGAATATTGCAAAAATTAAATTCAAATTTGACCATTTTGTTGGTGTTCAACCCTTTTGTCATTTTGTTTACTCTGGAGGCTGCTGCCTTATACTGCAACACGTATTTTGTTGTAATTGATAGCTACTCACAAATAGAAGGAGGAAAATAAAGTTCTGTGAAAGTTGGAAATAGAGCTCGATTAGGGGATGTTTCTGTTCTAGTCTCTATTGTCTAGAGAGCAGGAATTACATTTGAAAGAACCAGAGTTGATAGTAATGGTTGGATCCCTTTAAAACTCATCCAAATGACTAGTAGTACTATGTTCTATCTCAATTAATTTCCATTGCCACCACCAGCAACCCTCTCTGGATTTCTCTTTCTTTCTCAGAATAGTTCAAAGGAGAATTGTCCAGAACTCATTTCATCAAGAAGGGAGGCCAAACATCTTCCTTCTCCTCTGAAGTAGGTGGGATGCCAATTTCTCAGAATCAGCCTCTCAAATCAGACTCTTCTAATGCTCGTTTCTCTTCATTACCTTTTTTTTTCATGTGACTGGCCAGAATATGGTAATTTCTAAAAGTCTATCTTTAATTTAGTAAGGAAAGAAGACTATCAGATTTGAGACCACAATATTTATAGTCCAAACCAGTATACTTATGCTAGGACAAGAGGCATACGCTAAAAATATATTAGGCAAACGTGCATTAGAGTTTGATAAGCCAGCCCAACTTATGAGAGTTTTGTAATTGTTTTGCAGCTATACTCTAGGTATCTGTCCACTTCATGAACCTTACAAGAAGCGAAGATGGTGCTGTGGGGTAATACCTTAAATAACTGAAAGTAAAGCTCATGAGTTCCAAAACAGCACCATGTTCAAATATCAACTAAGTGACTTGCTTAACTTCTCTTATTCTCAGCTTCTTTGTCTATAAAATGAAAATAAACACAGCATGTTTTTCATAAGAAAGTTAAGTGAATTATCAAGATTTGTATATGCCAGCCTATGGTCTGCCTTAGTAAATGTTTCGTGTGCAACTGGAAAGAATGTGCATCCCACCATTGTTGGGTAGAGTGCTGTGCAGATGGTCGCGTTAGATTATACATGCTTACTGATTTTCTGTCTACTTGCTCTATCAATTACTGGGAGAGAGTGTTCAAATCTCCACCTATAATCGTGAATTTGTCAGTTCTAATTTCAGTTCTACCAGTTTTTGCTTCATGTAGCTTGAATCTCTTTTACAGCGTATATACTCATTTAGGATTGTTTTATTTTCTTGATGAATTGTACCTTTTATTATTACAAAATATCTTATTGGATCTCTAGAAACATTCCTTGCCCTCCAGTCTACTTTGTCTATTATTAATACACATTCTTCATCCTATCACTAAGGTTTGCTCTGTTTAACTTTTTCCATTCTTTTTCTTATAACTTGTATCTTTTATTTTAAATGGGTGTCTGGTAGTAGTGTATCATTGACTCTCGCATTTTTATCCTAACCGACACACTCTTCTAACTGAAGGGTTCGTTCTATTTCGGTTAAAAATGATTAGGTATATTTTAGTTAATTAAATCTATGGTCTTCCAATATGTCCCATTTTTCCCCTTCATTGCTTGTTTTCTTTAAGATTAGTTAAGTTTTTTTTTTATTATTATCTCACTTTATCCACTCTGTTATTGTGTTAACTGTAATTCTTACTATTTTTTAGCAGTTGCCTTGGAGCTTACAATATGCATCTTTAACTTAGAACAGTCTATCTTCAAAGAACATTAATCCACTTTATATGCCATCATTTATGATATCTCTATGATACGTTTTACTTCTACATATTTTATAAATCTTATAATACATTGTTTTTATTTCCTTTAAAATAAATCTTTTTAGAAGACTATTAAGTAAAGAAAAACTTTTTAATTCGCCTACATATTATACCATTCCAGCATAATTTAATCCATTGTGTGGATCCAAGTTTCCAGCTGGTATCATATTTAGCCCAAGACTTTCTTATATATTTCTTGTGGTATAGGTATGTTATAAGGAACTCATTTCTTATTTATAAGAAAGTGTCTTTATTTTGCCTTATTTTTGCTCTGCAATCTATTTATCTGATATTTGCATAATCTGTCCAACTTCTCTTTCTTTCTTTCTTTCTTCTTCTTTTTTTTTTTTAGAGATTTATTTATTTATTTCAGAGAGGGGGAGAGAGAGAGAGAGAGAGATAAAGAGAGAGAATGGAGATAGTGGCACAGGGAGAGGGAGACAAGCAGACTCCTTTCTGAGTGGGACTCTGATGCTGGGCTTGATTTAGGACCCTGAGATCATGACCTGAGCCAAAATTCAGAGTCAATGCTTAACCGACTGAGCCACCAAGGTGTCCCTCTTTCTTTTTTTTTAATGTTAGCATCATTTCTTTTCCCATCTTTTCACTTGTAATCTATTATGTTCCTTCTATGTCAAATGGGTTTCTTTTAATCAGTAGAGGGTTTGATCTTGCTTCTTATCTAATCTGAAAATCTCTGACTTTTAACTGCAGTGTTTAAACCACATATATTTATTTTTAAATTTTATTTATTTATTTATTTATTTATTTATTTATTTATTTATTTAGAGGGTGAGTGTGCATGACGGGGGGGGGGGAGGCAGAGGGAGAGGGAGAGAACCTCAAGCAGTCTCCACACCCAACTTGGAGTCTGAGGTGGGCCAGATCTCACCACTCTGAGATGAGCCACCTGAGCTAGAGTCCTTTGCTTAACCAACTGAGCCACCCAGGCACCCCAAACCACATTTATTTACTGTGATTAATGTAATTGGTTGGGTTTAAATCTACCATCTTTCTATTTAATTTCTGTCTGTCCCATATATTCTTTGTTCTTTTTTTTCCTCTACTTCTGCCTTGTTTTGGATTGCATTTTTTTTTTAATGATCCCATTTTATCTCCTTGCAAGCTTATTAGCTATAACTCTTCCTTGTGTTACTTTAGGGTTTATAGTATAGTACATACGTCTAACTTGTCACAGTCTACCTTCATGTTATATCACCTTATTTCTTAAATAAAATAACACCCTTAAAATAGTATACTTTTACACTTTTCCTGTCTCAGGCTTTGTGCTAGTTCAGTCATGCACTTACTTCTTTGTAATGTTATAAACCCCACAACATGTTGTTATTATTTTCTCCAAACACAGTTAATTAGCTTTTAATGAAATTTATGTAATAAAAGAAAGTCTTGTTTTTACCCATACAGTTACCATCCCCTATGCTCTTCATTCCTTTGTGGAGGCCAGACTTTCATGTGGAACATTTCGCCAAAATTTGATGAACTTGCAGTAACATTTTAATAGTGGAAATCTGTTGGCATAATTTTTTCAACTATTATGTTTCTGAAAAATTCTTTATTTTATCTTGGTTTTTTGAAAGATATCATCCCTGGGTGAAGGATTCAGGGTTAAAGAACTACATGTATATTTGGCCACTTGAAATTTTCTCATAGTTCCCCTATGCTTTATTTCCCCAAGTTTCTATTATTGGATAATTTATATTGCTCTATCTCCAATCCATTAATCTTTTCTTATGTAATATCTAACTTGTCACTAATCTCTAGTGTATTTTTCATCTTACATAGTATAGTTTTCAACTCTAAAAGTTTGATTTGAGTCTCTTAAAATCTTACTTCTTCCTACTTAACTAACCACTTAATCTTTTCTCTAAACCAATGGTTTTAAATCAGTGATATTTTATCCCTTCAGAGTCCTCTGGTAAAAGCTGGATAAATTTTTGATTGTCACAAGGAGGAGAGGAGGACTGGCTTTTAACAGTAAAGACCAGGGATGCTGTTAACCATTGTGCATTGCTTAGGACAGACCCCAAGCAATAATAAAAATAAAATAAAACTTAACTAGTAATTTATTAAGATGTCAATAGTACTTCATTGAATAGTATAGCCCTTTTAGCTCTTGCTTTCTTAGCTTTGCTTGGTGGGATCAGAGAAGCATTTAATATATATATGTTGTTGTTGTTGTTGGTTTCCCCCACTACTGAGGCAAGACCCATGCTAATTCTCTAATAATTCCTGGTGAATTAGAAGGCTTGGCACTTTGGCTTTTGGAAACTGTTACCAATCTTTGAACTGCTATAATACTGGGTACTGTTTCCTTAATTTTTTCAGATGGTCTTTCCTGGCGTCAGGCAGTTGTTTTTTTTTGTTTTTTTTTTGTTTTTAGATGCATGTACTTATAGGTAATCAACTGAACACTTAGGTGATCCTTTCTGCGTACCCCCAGAGTTCGTTGTCTGTGTGTCTCTCTTCTTTCATGCAAATTCTAGCTGCCTTGTTTTTCCTGGACTCTGGACTCTATTGCCTCAATTCAAGGACGCTCTGTCTGAGCATTCTATCTGCCCTGTGATCTGAAAAACTTCTCTAGGCAGCGAGCTAGTGAAATAAAGGGCCTACCTAGTCGGTTCTCGTATCTCAGGGATCATCATCCATCATTGCCTAATGTTCAATGTCTTAAGAGTTGTTGTTTCATGTTTTATTTTATTTTATATTTTATTCATTGTTTTAGGATACAGTGAATATTCTATTTTGGGTGGCTCTTTTTGGTATCTTCCTTTAAGTAATGTTGTTTAACTGGGCATCTATGTTATTATAAATTAGCTTGAGCCTTTCCAGGTTTTTTTTCCAAAGCATGTTTCCAGATTTTATTAGGACATGTCTGGAGTCACCTTTATTTTGGGTTAGTTCATCCCAAATATTAAAGCATGACACTTTCAGGACTCTACTGAATGCCTCACATATCTAACAAGGTTTTGTCACTTGTACTGTTTAAAATTTAAATGTCCCCTAGCCTTGTGTTTGATTTGGGGAATGTTTACCTTACAGCTTTTTGGTAGTTATTCTTTCCCTGGACTTACTGAGTCTTACTCCTTTGCATGCACAGTTTAGTGTTCAAAGACTCAAGTGCACTTCTGTACATATTTCTAAAGCATTTTTTCTGCATAGTATCTGCCTATACAGTACCTTGTCCTGTAGCTCGCTTTAAATGTAACTTTCTCAGTGATGTGTTTCTTGACAAGCCCCCCTGCAATTTGACTCCAGTGTTCCTTTATACTATCTCATAGAAACTTACACTTTTTATTCAAAAGGATATTCACATTTTGTAATGATATATATTTTTATAGGATTATATGATTAAAGAATCTCTCTCCCCCTAAAATCAATATTTAATTGGGCTTCAGGGTTAATTAGAAACAATCTGAGCTTAGGGGCGCCTGGGTGGCACAGCGGTTAAGTGTCTGCCTTCGGCTCAGGGCGTGATCCCAGCGTTACGGGATCGAGCCCCACATCAGGCTCTTCCGCTATGAGCCTGCTTCTTCCTCTCCCACTCCCCCTGCTTGTGTTCCCTCTCTCATTGGCTGTCTCTATCTGTCGAATAAATAAATAAAATCTTTAAAAAAAAAAAAAAGAAACAATCTGAGCTTAAACAAGGTCAAAGATACTACTACCTTCCTTTGCTCACCATTTATCTGAGTGTGTGTTTTAGTCCTAGGCACAGAGTATATACTTAATACAAACTTAGTTGAAGGAATGAATTCATAAATTCACTTTATGGCTCCTCAAAGACTATTTGGGATTTTCCTGCCCATCCTTGAGAATAAGTAAAAGAAGTAAACATTATTATTGTATTTACCTGAAAATAAAATTCAGGGAAATAAAATAAAATGCATTTTATAAGTTCATTTATAATTCCTTAGTCCTGTAAGTAGGTCTTTTCTCTGCTAATGCAAAATGTTTTCTTCAGAAACATAATTCCATCATTTCTTCAAATAAAACAGGAAACAGCATCAACAAAAATAAAAACATTAAAACCCTTTGAAATAGCTTAAAATAAACTCCCAGTTATCCAGCAAATACCAAAGGAAATAAACAAATTCAAACTAACTCAATCCCTTACCACATTTTAACATGTTTCATGTGGGATTTCACTTGAAAGTTGGTTACAAATCTCCCTAAGTTAACAAAGAAGAGTTAATTTCCTCATTTGGATTGAAATCTCCTGCCCCAGGGTAAAAGTCTTTAAGGGACAAATTTTAACTCCAACTAGGAAAATGTTCAAAAAGAAAGTGAAACACAAAAGGACATTTAAAGACATTTAAAGATTAATACATTGTAAGAATGGAACTCCCAAACTTCTATAAGTGGTTAGCATCTACACAGGATGGAAGAAACTAGAAAGAATACCACTCCCACGTACAATTACAATAGCTACAATATCAGCAACAAAAACAAAAAGTTGTGATCTACAAAATCACAGTATCTCTTGAGAACAGTCAGAGGGCAGCCATCATAACAGAGTCAGAGCATAGCCATCTAACTTGAAATCTAAGGAAAGGTACGCTTCCAAGAAGAGATTGAATGCAAACACTTGCTTTTCTAGGGCAAATGCCATACAAGAAGGTATGAAGAATTCCTGTGTTCATTGTAGCATTGTTCCTAACAGCCAAGATATGGAAACAATGTACATGTCCTTCAAGAGATGAACGGTTAAAGAAGATGTGATATGCATATTCATTGGAATATCATTCAGCCGTAACAAAGAAGGAAATCCTGCCCCTTAAGACAAAATGGATGGATCCTGAGAGATTATGCTAAATAAAATAAAAAGACAGGGAAAGACAAATACTATCTGATATTACATGTAGATGGAATATAAAAGAGCTGAACTCATAGAAGCAGAGATCAGATGGTGGTTACCAGAGTCTGTGAGGTGGGGAAAATGGGTAGATTATACAATTTTATATGTCAATTATATCTCAGTGAATCTGGAGAAAAAACAGTCATAAGAGAAAACATTGAAGAAAGAACCTTCTATGACTGTATTTTATTTATTGGAAGTTTTAATATCCAGGCTTTGTCCCACTGAACAATTCTTGGTACTTTTTTTTTTTTTAAGATTTTATTTATTTATGTGACAGAGAGGCAGCGAGAGAGGTAACACAAGCAGGGGAAGTGGGAGAGGGAGAAGCAGGCTTCCTGCTGAGCAGGGAGCCCAACACGGGGCTTGACATGAGGGCTCTATCCCAGAATGCTGGGATCATGACCTGAGCCGAAGGCAGATGCTTAATGACTGAGCCACCCAGGCGCCCCATCAATTTTTGGTACTTCTATCACTCAACTCTCTAACAGTTGATATTCACCAAGTGCAGGTTTAATTTCAAATGCAGGGGCACCTGGGTGGCTCAGTCGTTAAGCGTCTGCCTTCGGCTCAGGGCGTGATCCTGGGGTTCTGGGATCAAGCCCCACATCGGGCTCCTCCGCTGGGAGCGGGCTTCTTCCTCTCCCACTCCCCATGCTGGTGTCCCCTCTCTCGCTGTCTCTCTCTGTCAAATAAATAATTAAAATCTTAAAAAAAATTTGAAATGCAAACCACCAATAAATTCAAAATAGAAAATTTTAAATTTATCTACTATCTTTTTAAAAATTTGTCAACAGTTTGATTTCTGGGTCTGCCTTCTTTTCCTATGTAGACAGACTCCAACCTAACAGTTTCTCTGATCCCACTGTGTTTTGTATGATTGCTGAATTCAACAGGCTTTCAACATTTTTGTTTCTTCTCAGGATCAGGATTTCTAAAGTTAATGAAGTTGGCTCACCTTTTTAAATTATTCCCAGTTCTCAAAACTCAAAATGTTACATTATGTTCCCTTTCTTTCTTGATCTCTCTCCATAGGCACAACAGAGGTTTTGTGCTTCTAGGCCTAACCCACTCATACATAAAAGTAGGTTTTTTGAAGTTTAATTTTCCAAGAAAATGACAAAAACCACAATTATCAACAAGTGAGTGAATCATCTGTGTTCAAAAAACATTGAATCATTCTCTAAACTGATTTTATTTATGCTTTTAGCAACTTGACCTGATATCACAATTCTTTTCTATTAAGAACTAGATCTTTCTGAATTTTTATGACAGGATCTATTTTTGCTGAAATGTTTTCCAGATATGATCTCTAACAAAGGGACCACCTAGGGAAACCATCTCTGGCAAATGAACAATGCTATTCCTGAATAAGATGTATTTTTAAAGTTCTTTTTGTTATTAATACACTTTGGAAGATAAGTAGAGTATTAGTGTGTGGATGGGGAATTTCTGAAAGACTTTTGTTCATGACAATTTAATATAAAAACTAAATGAATATGTTTAGATTTTGCTGTTGATTATGCTTTGCATAAGAATGTACAATGCTGGGGCACCTGAACGGCTCAGGGGTTAAGTGGTTAAGCAGCTGCCTTTGGCTCAAGTCATTATCCCAGGGTCCTGGGATGAAACCCCACATCAGGCTCCCTGCTCAGTGGGGAGTCTGCTTCTCCTTTCTGTTCTGCCTCTCCCCCAGCTTGTGCGCTCTCTCTCTCTTACTCACTGTCTCTCTCAAATAAATAAATAAAATCTTAAAAAAAAGAAAAATGTACAATGCTTAGACATTATTTTTTAATTACTGCAATCTAATCATAATGTTGATTTCATTTATAGTATTCTTAGACATTCTTTTTAAAAGTAACACATCAGGTCCAAGAATAATAAAGTCCATACTTAATTATAAGCCAAAAATGTTATTTCCCCTCTTTCCCATACATACTTCTGTTATAGATTATTAGGATTTGCTTACTTCTAGTAAACAGGAACAGGAAAAGAGATCATTGCATATAATCCCTATAAAAGGATGTTGTTACAGTATGCTTTGCTTTTCCTTTTTTTTTTTTTTTTAAGATTTTATTTGTTTATTTATTTGATAGAGAGAGAGAGACAGCAAGAGAGGGAATGCAAGCAGGGGGAGTGGGAGAGGGAGAACCAAGCTTCTCACTGAGCAGGGAGTCCGATGCGATGCAGGGCTTGATTCTAGGACCCTGGGATCATGACCTGAGCTGAAGGCAGATGCTTAATGACTGTCATCCAGGCACCCTAATTTTGCTTTTCCTTACAGATAAATTGAAGTTTAGAGAGGTAAGAAAGATTTTACTCATATGAAGAATTTAAGAAACAAACAAAAAAACAAGCAAAGGGGGAAAAAATAGAGATGCAAACCAAGAAACAGGCTCTTAACTATAGAGAACAAAATGATGGTTACCAAAAGGGAGGTGGGGGGGATGGGTTAAATAGGTAATGGAGATTAAGGGGTGTATTTGTTAGGATGAGCACCAGGTGCTGTATGGAAGTGCTGAATCACTGTATTGTACACCTAAAACTAATATTACACTGTATGTTAACTAATTGGAATTTAAATAAAACCTTAAAAAAAAGATGCCTAAAGTCTCTCAATTAGGAGTAATGCAAGGACTTTTTTTAAATGTGCAATTTAACTCTGGAACCCATGCTTTAAAGCACTGCTTCCCTGTAAGATGAAGGCACATTGGAAATAGAGGCTGCAATGTATATCTTTCTTTGTCATTCGATTCTTTGAGATGGTATCTCTTAACTTAAATGCCTTAAAACGTATTATGCCTTCAAAAACACAGCCCAGTATAGTAGCTATCAGTAGTCAAAATATGTTCCAAGAAGGAATATTAACAATAAATCTCTGATCTGCCATATCTCAGAGGAAAACACCAGAAATGTGAGATTAGTCTGCCTTAGAAACACGGGAGTACTGCTCCCCTGTAAAGGCTATATTTGAAAAACAGGATTTCTTTTCTGTTTGAAAGTTCTTGGTTGCAAACTATTGAATTCAATTGGACCATAAGAGTGGATTAAAGTTGATTAAAATCGTCTGTTTTTCATTTCTCTAGCTAACTTATGAGCCATCTGGAACAAATTTCCTGGAAATTAAAAGATTAAAAGTGCAGTTTGATGGTTTAACTTAAGTAAATTTAAAACTTTTTTGCTACTTTTTCTGAGAAGTAATTACAATTTTACTAATGATAAGATAAAAATGATGATATGGCCCAATAATGGTAAAAGTGTTGTAAAATAGCTCTCACCGACTGACAACACTGCTAATTCATACCATTTTCATAAAACTAATGTGAAAAGATGTGTTAAGGACATTTTAATATTAACACTCTTTGATTCAATGGTTCTACTTCTAATATCCCATCATTAAAAAAATAAATGCTATAAACAAAGTTATGTACAAAGATATCATCACAGTGTATTAACAATAGAATGCCTAAGTATTCCACAATGGAGGAATTAAATAGGATTTGAACACATTCATACAACAAAATAATATGGAGCCATTGAAATGCTTTCTGAAGTTGTATGATTCCAATCATACAATAGGTGCATATGTATGTATAAATATGGATACAAGTATGTATTTATATATGAATGTATAGGTATCTATGCAGGGCCATATATGTAAATACTTAGCAGTAAAGAGAAGGAAGGAAAAAGAAGTTAAGGGACTGTGAGTGATTTTTTAAAATATTTATCTGGGGGCAACTGGGTGGCTCAGTCAGTTAAGTGTCCAACTCCTGATTTCTGTTCAGGTCATGATCTCCAGGTTGTGAGATTGAGCCCCGCTTTGGGCTCTGCACCGAGTGTGGAGCCTGCTTGAAATTCTCTCTCCCCTCCTGCTCTCCTGCCACAAACCCCATGCACATGGGCTGTCTCTCTCACTCTCTTAAAAATAAAGAAATAAAATATTTATCTGTATTTTCTAATTTTTTCTAAAATGAGCATGTGCTACAAATTGGGTTATCTTACATTCAATGTTTCCTAGAAGAGCTCCAGTTTACCCCAGAATAATTACTGAGAGTGGGCCAGTCTACTTGAACAAGTATCTTTGAACAATAAATTCTATCGTCCATCTAAGTATAATGCAGAAAAAAAAGGCTTAATAATAACCACAAAGGGGTATAGGATTGGACCGTGCATACATGCACAAGAAATTTGAAGGATATACAGAATTTAGCCCAGTATCTATCAACACAAACCTACCAGAATTTTTAATTACATAAAAGAATAAAGGTTATGATATTGATATAATCTATGTGGATAATATCATAATTTGTGAACAACACATATTCAAAGAATATCTGAAATTTCAGCAACTGAGATTGTAACTGTAAAGTTGAGATACTTGAGTTTTGAGTAAGCAAATTTTTAAAGATTTCCTGAAGTATTTGGAGTAAGAGTCTTATAATTCCAACAGAAGGGATTATTAAACTTTGCAAAGGTACTAAAAGTAGAATACTAGATCAAATGTCTCCCAAAGACAGTGAATTAATTTTTCACCTGAATTTGCTCTGGCACTAATAGAAAAATCTGAACCGTATAAACAAATATTTAAAAGATACCTCAGAGGATAGTATTCTAATAAATTCTAAGCAGAAAAAGACGAGAAGATCTTATAATGAAATAATTATAAGTCAATGCAACTTTAAGCACATTTTCTCTACTTTAGCACATTTCTCTGCAGTGCATTTTATAAATGACCCCTTTAATTATCATCTTTTTCTGGATACCACATCAAACCGAGCTTAGTCTAAGCATTTAGTTCCAACCATATTTCCACTGCCACCAATGTCCCACTAGCCAACTTCTGCCTCTCTTCTGAGAAATTTAAATAAATCAAATTTCAGGAATGCATTGGACTGAATCGATGAATGGCACAACGTTTTAGCTAATAAGTTTGTTCTTTATTAACAACAGTATTGGATTAAAACATGAGATAGATTGTCTTCAGGCCAATAGAGTGACAGATGCTCACAATACTGATTGGTTATGAGATGAAGGGAGCCAGGACACTCAGGAAGGGAGGCCATCCAGCAAAATGAACCCAACTGCATGGTAATAACTGCTAAACAATATGCAAATGGATGATTCTTGTTTTCTCTCATATGCTGTTTACTCTTTTTCAAATGTAAAGTCGCAGACTTTTGTATGGAATGTAATCCATTCATTTTATCTGTAGATAGTGCTTTTTGGATCCAGTAAATCAAGATGGAGAGACAGAATGGGGAGATGCTAATCAAAAGCATCACTTGTACAAAAAATACATAGTCTTAAAGGATTGCCAATTCACTATAAGTCAGACAGGTGCTTCAATAATAACAACAAAAGCAATAATAGCAGTTCACCAGCACAGATAGAACAAGATGAACAATGACACCTACTGATACTCTCATCTGTGCTTTTGAAGTATGTTTGAAATATATATTCTGTTCTACAAGCTAGAGATTTAGAGGAACAGTTAAAAACAAAATTAAAAAGGGGTACCTGGGTGGCTCAGTAGGTTAAGCTCAGGTCATTATCCCAGGGTTCTGGGAACAAGCCCCACATCGGACTCCCTGCTCAGGAGGGAATCTGCTTCTTCCTCTCCCTCTGCTGCTCCCCCTGCTTGTGTTCTCTCTCTCTCTCTCTCTGTCAAATAAATAAATAAAATCTTTTAAAAAGATAAATAGAATAAAAAACAAAATTGAAAAAAAAAGCAAACAACCAAAATAAAGAATCACCACAAAAACAACGTAAACCAAAAAATAGAGCACATACATAGAGAGAGAGAAGATGATTAACCATGTGTGGACTGACCAACAGACCTAAGCATGTTTACTTTGGAGAAAAGTGGTCTTAGTGGGAGTACATAGTTCTCTTCAACAATATAAAAAGTAGGTACGTGGAAAGGAGAGAGTTTAGTCTGTGGGCTTCCAGAGGACAGGCCTAGAAATTACAGATAGAAGGACATTACACAGTTATAAGGACATTATAGAAAATGGAGGGTTATTAGCCCCATTTTACATAGGAGGAAACTATCCTATCCAATTTCATAAATCAATAAGAGGCAAAACCAGAATTTAGAGCTAAGGACTCTAATTTTATAATACGGTTCCCACTTCCCAGAAGTCTACAAAAATCAGTTAAATCACTGAATTAGACAAATTGATGTCATTTCTACCATTTTTACTAATTCTACCATTCCCTGCCTCAAAGTTTCTATGTAGGTTAGCACGTTATCTCAAACAACCCTGTATAAATGCTACCACAATTGCTCTCTTATGGGACTGAAAAGACCCTGCACAGCATGCAGTTCCTTCCACACGGCATGCCTGAAGCCAACGAACACCACACCAAACTAAGTACTGTGAGAAATCCTGGAAAGTGTAACTTCATCCCTTCCCTCAAGCAATTTTCAGTTTGAGCAAGAAAGGTAAAGGGTTCATGTGAGAGAAAGGCAAATCCAGTTTGGTGAGAGAAAGGAAAAGGAGAATAGCTGGGACAAGTTCCTTTTCAGAGCTCTCTTAAATTTTAAATGTTCACAAAGACAGAGATCCTTATTTAGGAAAGAAAGCTCAGTCCCAGTAGCCTGAGACATGTTTTCAAATGCTGCGGTTTGAAGGAAAGTATATAATTCCACAGCCAGACCAGACTTTTGCTGTGAATGCTCTTGCCAGCTTGAAGTTTCCTAGACAGAGAGAGCATAGGCAGGATTGTCTTATGAAATACTGGGTCAAGGCAGCCTGTTTCCCTCTTGAACCATATATTCAACAACAGAAATGGAAAGATAGTCTGGGAGGAAAGAAAATACTTGGAAATCCGATGTATGGACCAGCATGCACATCAAATACCTAGAAGCAGAGGCGATCTCTTATCCACTTGTGTGTAAGACCCACGGACTTTACTCCTTTTCAAGGAGTAAATATGGGCGGGACAGAGACCAGAACTGGGAGGAAGATAAGTTTCTTGGGAGTAAGAGGAAAAAACTTCACCCAGGGGCCAAATTCGCCTATGCACACCACAGGAAGAGTTGATTGAAAAAAAAAAAAAGATGCTGCTAGAAGGCTAGATCCAGTCTTCTTAGAAACGTAGAAGAAGCTCAAATGGGCATACACACCCTTTGCTGGGACACAATGTTTTCCTACAGAGGAAGAGTAATGGTAAAAGTATTTTGAAAACATTATCTTGGTGTGTTTTTCCTGTTGTCCCTAAGAAATCTTGTTCTCAGGTTATTCTCCTGAAACTACAGTTCTAAGAGAAAGGAGGTGAGTGAAACGTCCTTGGGAAAGAGGACGGTATGACCTGTGTCATCTGAGTCACAATGAAACACAAAGTGGATGGCTTGCCTCTAATATCCTGAAAGATTTGTCAAGAATAGAGGAGAGAGGCAGAGAGAAGTGGTGACATTCATCTATTCTGGCCTCTCCTCTGTGGGAAAATGTCTTAGAATGGAAAGATCTATTAGAGGGGTAGAAGGAAAAGCCAAATAAGTGCTCCTATTCCCACTGGAGATTCTAGCAGGAGACATACATTGCTGGATGCCTCAGCCACACTGTCACACACAAATTGGAACAGCCATGGCAGAGAACTAAGGGCAAGGGAGCATTTTTAAGCAGAAAAAAATAACTTGAGCTTTCGTTTATTTTTAGCTGCATAGTACTGAATTTACCAAATTGGAATAAAATAAGTGTTTTCCAATTCCCATATGTGTGGGGACAGATGATGAAAGTTTAGATGAGCTACAGAAAGCAAAAACTGTGCATTTTTTATTTATTCATCTGAAATAATATGTCCTTTGACAAATCCATAAATGAGTCACTAGACAATTACTGGTAAGTTGCATACTAGGTCAGTCTAACAATTCGAGCTTCCTTGAGGTTTTTTATTTAAAGAAAGAGCCTAGCATGTCTTTAGACTCCAGATTAGTTATTCTAATAAAACTACCATGTAAAAATTATTGCCTCCTTCCTTCCTATATACCTGCTTTCTGTAGGAAGACAGTGAAATGGCAACTTTGCCTTTAAGCATAGCCATAAGCTGCCTTCCACACGTTCTTTAGTTCTGGTCCTATCAATAGCGTTCACAAATTTACAGATTTTCTACAGTTTCGAAAGCAATACTCATCTAAAATACCTGCTCAAAAACACCCAAGAAGGAAAGTAGTGAAACACTGACCAGCATCCTTGCTTCTAGCCAAAAATTTATCTAGGCAAAATAATAGTAAATATGCAATATGTTCTTAGAGACTCCATTCAACACATTTAAATAGTACCTTCTCATTTTAACATTCCTTCTATGTGTTTACTTCCTTTGCTTTTATCCATTTAACACCAGCCTTCACCCTCGCCTTTAATTTATCACATCTCACTTGGCTGTCTGATCCAGTTTTAAAGAAATGCAGGGGATCTGTATTAGTCTTCCATTGCTGCCATAACAAGTTACAATAAACTTAGCAGCTTAAAGAAAACAAATTTATCTTTTTACAGTTGTAAGAAAGTGGGTTATAAGTCCAACATGGATCTCACTGGGCAAAACCAAGGCACCAGCAAGGCCATGTTCCTTTTTAGAGGCTCTAGGTGAGAGTCTACTCCCTTGCTCATTTGAGTACTTGACATAATTCTATTCCTTGCAGTTGTAGAACTGGGGTCCTCACTTCCTTGCTCTTTATCAGCTCACAGCTGGTCTCACCTTCAAGAGGCATCTGCATTCTTTGGCCTGTCACCCCCTTCCTTCATCTCCAAAATCAACAACAATGGGTAGAGTCCCCCCCCACACATTTTAAATTTCTCCTTCCTCTTCTTTCCTTACAGCTCTTTGACTAGCTGGGGTTAAGTTCTCTCGGAATAAGGGTCCATACGATTAAACTGGGCTCACCTAAATAATCTAGAATAGTCTAGCTAATGTCTGTAACCTTAATCATATCTGCAAAGTCCTTTTGTCACATATGGTAACATAGTCACAGATTCTGAGGGTTAGGGCTTGTACATCTGTAGAGAGACATTATCCTGCCTATCATAGGCAGACAGTGGAATGTTGGTGCTTCTTTTTTCTTAAATGATGGGGCTGGCTTACAAAACATTGCATTTTTAGTTCAAATATGCTGCTTTCATAATTTGATGCCGATGATAACCTACCATCCACGGACATTTACATTTTTTTCTCTTCCTTTAAAGGCAAACTCTCAGCCTTTTCAGTATGTCAACAAGTTAATCTGATAAATCCATACATGCATCTTTGTAAAATAAGCTAAGGATGCCACTTCCAAAATCGCTGAATATTTGTAGTTCTTATTTAAATGATCCTGATTTCATCACCCTATACATTAATGATTCAGAGGGTAGTGACTTTCACAGGTGGATAGTTGCATGGTCGGCATTCATAAGTCTAAAGTCCAGATGGTGTTTGTAGGGCACTGTAACTTAGGTATGGCAGAAACATCCTAACATGTAGAAAATTATTACTGTTTATCATGAGGAGGATACTGTGGTGGCCATCAACATCTCCTACTGGAAATGAAGGATTTATGTCTACAACTGCTGGAGTGCTGCAGGAAGACTGCCCTGAGCCCTCCCTAAGGACTGACTAGCTACCACTCTCAAGGTAGAAAGTCCTTCCAGGCACAGGTGACATCAATGCTTGATCAACATGGGGAAAAAAGGCTCAGCCCCTTGCCCAATTCAGGCCAACTCTGACATGCTCCTCCAGCTCCAGCACTACTTGGGAGATCAATGCAGGCTTTTGTTGGGGCTAAATCACAACTCTGTTTCTCTCTCTTTTCAATCCTGATTTCATCCTCTCTTTTCCACAGGTACTGATAGAAGGCATGGCCCGTAATAAACATCCTGCATGCTAAATTGTCTCAGAGATTGCTTCTGGGGTAAGACAATCTGCAACACTGAGTAAAGCTTAGAGCTTTGTTAGCATGAAAGAAGGTTATGTTGATCATTACCGGTCTGCATAGAAATTGATGTAAATTAAAGTTAACTCAAGTATTAAAAAATGAGGATGATAACAATGATGATTTTTTTAAAAAAACATGACCAATTACAAATCTCATATTACATGATATATAATAATCTAATAAAGCGACCACATTTTTATGAGAAGATAAAAAACAATGGCATATTTTATCACAAAGGTTTGTTCTATCATGTCTTCTCCATAACCTAATGTAGATATGTCAATGTCTTCATTATTTGAACAATTTCCTAATATTGCTGTTAGATTTGTTGTTAAGGATTATTTGATAGAAAGAAGTTCATAAATGTCAGACTGGTACAAAACAATATTTAGAAATAGATCGGTCTTTAATTTTTAATATTGCTCAATGTTGTTAGATGATATAAGACAACATGGGCATTCAGCGAGGTTAATGCAAAGGCTTTGAGCCTGCTGAAGAGTCTATATTTTTCTACTTTTGAATTGTCATGATCCAAATCACATACCCATAGGACCAATCTGAGAACATTATCATATAAGAAGGAAGAGATGAGAGATAATGCAAAAACCCAGGACACTAGCAATTGAGCAGTATTGAGGAAATGAACTAGGGAAGAGAAAAGGAATAGGAGTGGAGGACATTGTAGCAGAAGAAACAAGAGGTCCTGCCAAATGATTGAATGAACAAGGCAAGGTAAAGAGTTAAACATAACTTTAAATTTTTGGTCATAATTGACATGGGGCACCATGTTACCTAACAAACAGAAATATAGAAGTATGGGAGAAGGTGCTTTTGGGATAGAAGATAATGTATTTGGTTTTGAATAAACTGAGTTACAGATTTAAACAAATCAGGACTAAAACATGGCAACTACTTAAATAGTTTAAGCAGCATTATACTAACAATATATCATTGATTTAAAGCAAAAACAAATAAGTGAATTTAAATAGTACAGATAATTTAAATGAAGTTTTTTTTCCCCCTGCAATTGAGTATTCTATTAAAACTATCAGACAAAGAGTAAACAGAGTAATTTATTGTAATGCCTTCTTCAGTGTAATGCAATTACAAATACAACTAAATATAACACTAATATCTTCTTTCAACTATCATCACAAAAGAGAGGGATAGCATAATTAATTCACAAGAGTAGATAACACAAAACAGCAGCTATTCAAATACATATATTGGATTTGGATTTGTTTTTACAATGGACAGGATGTGATTGCTATTCTGGGATTGAATTGGATCAAACCGAAAGCGGAAGTCAATATGAGGATTTCATTAAGAAGAAGTTGATGCACCAGATTCTTTTTAGTCAAGCTCTTATTGTTGTGTTTAGCACATCAAAAACAACTAACTGGACCTGAGTGTGCACAGTCTTTCCAAGCAGAGGGGATGGTGTAAACAGTAGGTAGAAGGGTGGAGACGCAGGGCACCAAAGCACCTGCCGCTCTGGTTGTTTGTGATACATCAAACCTGGAGAGGTTACACTTTAGCTTCACATAATTCCAAAGAAAGTAAGTGCAAGTCAAGTCACCAGTTTAAAAAAATACTGGAAGGAAAAAAATGTGACCACAATTATAAAATTGTTCTAAGTGACTTCTTAGCAGATTAACTGAATGCTGCTAATTACAAATGGAATTTATTATTTCACTCAAGCAGGCTTGGATGACAATATGAAAATGTTATTCAAATTACTATGTGTATTTAAAAGTAATAGTGTTACATTATGCCTTTTTATAATATTATGCTTAGTTCTTTAGAAAAAATATTTTTGATTTATTTTTTAAATATACTTATATTAATTTTAAAATATCGATTTTTAAGTGGAAGTGCTTACACTTACTTAGGATGACATATTAAATTCTGTTAAGGGTAAGTTGCCTCTTTCAATATTCTATCTTTACTTACTTCTTCTCTTCCCCGCTTGTATTTCCTCTACTCTCCTACAATAGGTGTACATGCGCACACACACACACACACACACACACACACACACACACACACAGACTTTCCAGGCATTCACGTGGATGTGCAAATGTCAGGCAGACTGCAACAATGACCCTGACTTTCTTCATTCATAAACTGATTATTTAAACAGATACTTCAAAGCAAAGGGGAATTTAGGTTCAATCTTATAGTTGACCCCCCTTTTCTTCTTTTTCCTTCATGCCAGCCAACTAAGCTTGTTTTAAAAGGACACTTCTAAGAATTAGAGTTGATGAAGAAAGTTTTAAGAAGCTAATCAAGAAATTTTTTTAGAATATAATTAAGGAGATTTGCTTTGTATTTATTTTTGAATAATTTTTCTTTCACAAATGAGAGTAAAAATCTCAAAGACTGATGAAATTTGCCAAGTGGTACCCAGATGTTATGTGATTATCCCTTCCCTCCCCATTTTAGATCACAGATATTGAAAAGAGATTATTTTATGAGTTAAATATAAAATTTCCTTCTATAAAGGAAATTGGTTTTCTAATTTATTTGTTTTAATGCTTCTTTTTTGTATTAACATATGTTGGATTACATATCAGAAAACAAATCTTTTGATTTTGGGTCAATGATATCTTTTCTGCTGCATAATTTCTTCAGAATTTCACTCACTGAATTCCCTTTAGTTTTATATTGCCTGCTGGAGGAGTAGGTTTTCTTTTCAATTTGCTGACATTATTTTAAGTACTTCAGTTTTTCCTGGATTTCAACAAATGAATCTTGATTAGACTTGCACAGACACTGCTGGCATCCAGTGTGTATTTTTCTCATTTATATGACTGGCAGCTAGACTACATTTCCTTGCTATGTGTATCTAAATAGTGCCATATCACCATTTCTCACCAGTAGAATGTGGGTGGAAGTGATACATGCATTTCCTGGCTGAGGTGGGTAAGAACAGGTGGCTTTTCTCCATGCTTGCTCCCTCTCTTTTCTTTCCCATCTATCAACTAAGGAGAGATAAGTTTAAAGATATAAAAGAGGACAAAGCTACAGGCTAGAAGAAGCCCAGGTCCCTGGATTACTATATGAAGTAGAAACCCCCTTCCTCACTTGCTCATGACAGATGTCAGTAAAAAAATTTTACTATTAAGCATTAAGATAGAGAGAATTTTTTTTTTACAACAGTGAAGGAACTCAAGACAAGTATGAACCTACCTACCACTTAAATTAGATTCAGCAATATATAATATGCTGTGTAGATTGAATGTATTTAGCAAAATAATTTTAAATATATATTTTCCAGGTTTCAAACACTATAGTGGCTCCTGGTCTGATATTTAGTTTGTTCATTATACAAATTAGAGCTTTTTATTTGCTTTAAATTTCTTCCTATAGTCTTACGTTTATAATACAACTGCCATAGAATAAATCAAAAGGCAAAGGACTTGGAACAAAGTACACATCGAAAAAACAAAAACAAAGGACTGAGATTTAAAAACAAACAAACAAAAAAGCCGAAATAGAGATTGCATGAGATTTTCAAATCATGGGTATGCCAAGAAGAATGAGTGACCCAGTTGCTGAAATTAGCTCTCCCCCAAAATCAATTCACAAAGTTATTTTAATATACCAAACGATTATTGGTGTTTTGACATTTTTGCAGAATAAAGCCAAATTAAGCTTTTATCAAGATTATATTATTGCACCATATAGCTGTTTTCTAAATGAGTAAAAACATATTGTTTTTTAACAGAATTTTATGTGATATAAACTTAAGATTTAAAAATAATTTCTTAAAATAAAAAATTTTGTCGACTCTTTTCTGGTTGCTTGAGGCACTGATTATATAAAAATCAATCTTCTTCAATTATCCCATCCCTCCCCAACTTTTCTAAGCCAATTTTTTAAAATTATATGCAATCAGGTACACTCATATATATTTCATATGTGATTCCCATATATCACTTACATCTTCAATTAAGCTTTAAACTACTTGACAATATCTAGAATCCAATACTTTGTATTCCCCAAGGCACCTAATGAAATGTTGGACATATAATAAGCATGAAATAAACATATGCTTGTTCTTCTTGCAGAATACACACACTTTAACAATTTATTCTCAAGGCCTAGGACTGGCTATTACTGTGACTGAGTGAGCTCAGGATGTTGTTTTTCTACTACCTCCTCAGCAAAAGGTAAAAATAAACATAGTCAAATGCTATTTGTAAAAAGAAGATCAAGAGAAAAATTGGCCAACATTGGCCTGTTTCCAGTGCAAAAGTATTTACATGTGATATTGAAAATAGTACTGGAATAATTTATTTTTCTAATTTTATATCTTAAACAATTTAAAATAATATATTTAGACATAGGAATATGGGGCTTTATTAATACAAAATCAAAATGTTTTAAAATCCCTATTTTTACATGAATAGTAATGTCTAGACAAGCATATACGTATTAAGTTTCTATAAATTAAAACATTCCTTTAGCAATTCATGTCTTTTGTCTAAGTAGAAAAATACCATTAGAAGGAATCATGTCATTTTGTAATCTCTCAACTGTCACTTTCTTTAATCTTCATTATTGTCTTCTTGTTCATTCTATAATATCCTTGAATTCAAAAGAACATCAAACCATAGAGACTATTAGGTTATGCAAAAATAAACTGACCACTGAAAATATTTTTGCTGAGAATAAATTAATATTACCACCTTTTGGGGAAATTTCTATATAATTCATAATACAAATTAACTGGTCCTCTTAAATTTTCACTAACACATATAGAAGTCCTTTTGATTTACACAATTATATAAAAGTTAACAGTGATTAAAAGCTAACGAATATTGGAAACAACTTTTTAATTACAAAAACATGAATTTTACATTCTTTAAAGCATTTGTGCATAATTTCATGTTATATCTTATAAGCCCCAGGTCTGAACTTTGGAAACTACATAAATATTTGTTGACTGTTGACAGCTGTAGCAAGTTAGGAAATGAATGCTCCAGAGCATGAAGTTTATTCACTAAGCAACTGACCAAGTTTGTATCTACAACTTTTCAAAGACTCATATGTATGTGGTTCTATTAATGTAATATTCAGACTCAAAAACTGTAGACGTGCTACGCCCTGTGAAAGATACTTTCATGTATGGTATCTTTTTCAGGAAGTCCCAAATGATACACCATGAAGAGATTATAGGAGTGCTACCCAGAATATCAATCCCTGGTCCTGTGGAGTACCCAGAAGGGTCAGCTACTTGTCTCTGCTTAAGTAGCTTCATTTGGATTCCTTTAAGGACTTTCCAAGTGGAACAGATCCATGGGTGTGCCCTTCAAACCCCATTGTCATTGAGTGCAATGAGCAACAGCTGTCTGCTGCTGTTTTGCCACTGAGCCCTGAGCATGGTCAATGAGGCGCCCTATGCTTGGACATGTCTGTTCGCAGTCTACAATAGCATGCACCATCCTCCTTGGATAAGGGGCCTGTGGAGCTTCAGAGAGTTTGTGTTCCATGTGCTCAACTATTAAAAAATCTTAAGAAATACACACGGCCATTTCATGGAAGCAAGGTTAGATTATTTTTAAGCTTGGTACACATTTCACTAATAGTTTTATTTTTTCTTATCATAATTATATTGCATAGGATTTTTTTTTACCATGTCATGTCCTAAATAGATATACACAAACACTTTCTATCTTACTCCAGCATGTCGTATACATTTAACGTTCCATGTATGACATGATGTGAAATATATTGGAAAGTTTATAACCATTTTAATATTAACAAAAACCACTAATTTTTATTAAATGTATTAAATGTAAGGTGTGAAATCTATAGGCATGCAGGAACAATTTAGATTCACGGCTTATGAGTTGATAATTATTTTAAAGTTTGAATTCTTAGTGATTATTTGTTAGCACACAGTACTTATATGGCACTTCATAGGGCCTATACATACAACATTATTTATTTTTTACAACAACTCTATGAAAAAGGTATTATTATCTTATTTCAGATATTTGAACCAGGTAATGTTCCAGGATCACAGAGCCAATAAATAGTAAAGTGGAAATCTAAACCGTGGTCTTTACTAACACTATATACTCTCTCCAAATTCTTAGTTACATTAACCTGAATTTCTATTTAAATGTTATAAATAACTTAATAGCATAGATTGCTGTTATAAGTCAAACAGTAAAAAGCTCATTAACAAACATTATTAACCCCTACCATGATATTTATTGGTTTTGCAACTGCTTCCTTTCTATATGATCAGTTTCTATCAACTTAATCCTCTTACAAACATGTTCTCTTTTATAATGGCAACTTTTAGGGAGAATAAATGGTAGGTGAGAACAATGGAGGAAAAAGACTTGAAATTGGTACATTAACTAGTTAAGTTTGGTGCATTGGTTAAATCAAGAAATTAAATTGAGGCAATGTCCATTACTTCTCATGGACAATTTTATGTGAAAAAAAAAAAGTGAAAAATTTGCTCTTTGCCAAAATACTAGGAATCTGAACTATATATCTGATCTATTGATGTTGTCTACAAATGTTTACAGAGAAGAATTTTGTATCACCAATTTGGGTTCATCCTCTCAAATATTATCTATTTCCAAAAGCCTTTCTCAATAAGTTATGACCACAGTTGACCTGGGTCTTCTCATTTCTCTGTCCTATTAGTTTTAGTAATCATTTTTCATTCTCACTGGACCATGTGTAAAGTAAATCTCAATTATCAAATTGTCCAATATATATCTACAATATGTTCCTTGGGAGCCAGAAGATAAATTAGAAAGAAATGCAGATCACCATTATCTCCAGAGGAGACCTAAGTTGCCCAATGTCACACAGTAAGTTAGTGGCAGAGTTGTTTAATGTCACCTCTCTTAATACTGTATCATTGCTCTTGCTGTCACTAGAGCGAAAATAGCTTCACTTGTCTGTGAACTAGACAGTATGGTTTACTGAACACTTAATGGAAGTGAGCATTAAACTAACATTCTTTCTCCTTTCATAACAAGGTTTGTGAAATAGAGCCTCCTCTACTGAACCCTTCTTGATTGAACAGAAATGAATACAAATTGCCTTGCCCTACTTCTAATTCCAGAGGGCAACTTGTATTTCCACAGTGCAAGAAGACATAGAAGCTCTACTAAGGATTTGGATAATCGTAGTACCTAATATTATGACTACTGACTTCTCTGAGAACAACTTTTTAAAAGAATTCTAAATATTTTGGCAGTAAAACTTCCAGAATATGCCTTTTTTTACCACCATACACAAACAACTGTTTACTTTCTCTCTTTTTTTTTTTTAACCAGATCTTCACATCAACAAAGACTAAAGAAACTCGTGCTATTTTCTCCAGTAGAATAGTCTGACCTAGGATGGCCATGGGAGACAATCCACAATTTGTACAATATAGACTCATATAATTATCAGCAATCACCAGTCTAAGATGCTAATTTTACAAATGGAGGAAATGACTGCTCAGAGAGGTACAAGTGACCTCAGTTATGAGCAGAGCTAGGAATGTCACTTTCTATCTTCCAGCACAGACTCTTATTACCTCAGCACATATTTCTTAATAGGTATGTTGGTGTTTTATATGTAACAAATGCAATAAAATACATATTAAAATGCAAATAACTTTATATTTCTATTGACTGTGCTGATAATTTAGCAAATATTGTTTATCAACACCACAGTTCATTTGGAACATAGCAGTTCAAATTTCTGGGTTGGATTCATCTTCTACAATATATAAAGTTTAAAAAACAGCTAAAGACAAAAAGTTCTATTCTAGCTATACAAATAGATAAATACTATTTCTACATATAGTGTGTAAAAATATATATAGTTACAACACATTTGAGTTTCCATCTACAAGATCAAAAAAATGTATTCATTTAATTGAATATAAGGCACTATTTCTGGTAAGACACACTAGTATTTTACATAATAACAATGAAAAAAAGGACAATACCAATATAGCTATGTCACAATGCTAAGGTGAAATCCATGACAGACACATGGATATTTCAGAGATTAAAATATACAAAAAATGTGTTCTAGAATTTATAAAATATGCTACATCTTTATTTACATGCTCTATCTATAAAGAGAGAGAGAGAGAGGGAGAGATTACTATGTATCAGGCACTGGGTTCACTGGTTTTACAGGTATACCTTCATTCAATACTCACAACTGTCCTTTGAGTTGGGTACTACTTTTATTCCACTTTACAGATGAAGGAGCTGGGACTTACAAAATGACTTCCTAAGAGCACATTCTTTCCGTAAGACTAAACAAGCGTATGTTATTAATCATTTTTTAGGTGATCACGATTCTGCTGGGTGACTTGTGATAAATCGAGTGTTGTCCTCAGGTGCATTATATCTAGTTAAGGTATCAAGTCTTGCACACACGGAACAAGCAACAATCCCATAAGTTTAAAAAGTCTAGTCCATGATTATATATTGAGTTTTTGCCTAATGCCCTTTTGTGACCAAAAATGATTTGCACATAATTTGTGGAAACCAAAACAAACAAATAAGAAAAGCCTTGAAACAAGAATTTACTTCAAAGGACTGAAAATCAAACAGAGCCCAATTTTCATGCCTTTACAAAAATAAAAGAAAAAAGAAAAAAAATTGAACATGGATTCTCATCTATTTTTAGTACATTATTTTTCCCCTTTCTTTCCTTTTACTTCTGCTTCCCAGAAACACAATAAAGTCAGCTAAAACTTGAAGAATGGGAAAGCTTGAACAATACACAAGAGATATTCAAAACTCTTCATTTAGATGATTAGGGAATCGGGAGGTTTCTGTTTTGTTTTGTTTTCTTAACACCATGGACAGTTTTTAACAAGTTCAAGGTAACTGAGATTTATGCACTCCCATTTATGTGGTGTTTGTCAAAAAAGGAAAGAATGAAAGAAAGAAACACACACACACACACACACACACACACCCCAAACTAGTATGCATGCCAGAATATCACAGAGAATTCAAACAGAATCGGGATCTTTTGCACTAGGGAACATATTTACTGAAGCAGAAAGTATCCTCTGTGTGAATAAGCTTCCCTGAAATATCCTGGCATAAATGTGCTTAAATGCATTTAGAATATCATACTGTCTATGAATTCTTCATGCTCATGAAGTCCCTCAAACTATACCGCAAGTCACCTCACCTCAGTACTACTCTAGTTTGTGATACCTGATGGTAACCAGCACTCAAAATTTCAAAACCCAACCAGTATTTTTAAATTCATTAATCACCATTCAAAATTGTCATTCACTAATGTGTTATGTGTTTTAATAATTTTAAAATCACATCTCTAAATATCAACTTATTTTATATATATAAACATATACACTGTAATATATATCAATATGTAAGTAGATGTATATAATTCTATCTGCATATATACCTTGTAATATAGGTCAAATTCATTTGTTAATCTTGGTTTAGAGATGGGAATTATTCTGACTTATATTTGCCTTACCACCTAGGGGTATTTCAGAAGTGGAAGTTTAAATATTATTTGTCCTTTTTCTTTTTAAAGTCATTCTTGGGGGCACCTGGGTGGCTCAGTCAGTTAAGCATCTGCCTTTGGCTCAGGTCATGATCCCAGGATCTTGGGATCAAGACCTGCATGGGGCTCCCTGCTCTGTGGAGAACCTGCTTCTCCCTCTCCCTCTGCTCGTCCCCATGCTTGTTTTCTCTCACTCTCTCTCTCTCTCATGCTGTCTCTCAAATAAATAAATAAAATCTTAAAAAAACAAAACAAAACAAAAAAAAAAACCCGAAAGTCATCCTTGGGATAGAAACAAACAGGGATACATAATAAGATGAAAATTAACTGAGGACCTTCATTAATTTGTCCAAGATAGTGCGAGACATTCTCCAGGTGATTCTACTGTGCTACCAGACTGAAGGACCACAACAGACTTGTAAAATGAAAGTGTTGTTATCATGAAGGGTACTAATTAAGACAGATGTACTTCATGAAATCTACAGCAATATTATCACTAGACCTCAGCGAAGATTGGAACCAAGATACAAGAAAAGATTGAGAGAATCCAGGAAGTCTTTCCTCTGTCATCTTGGCATCCTCCCTTTGTGTTACTTTTTTCTACCTCAGGTTTTTCCGCTATTTATTTCGCCAATACTTTCTGAAATTCAGAGGTTAGCCAGGATAACTCTGGAATTTCTCAGCTTCAGTTACAAAATGATGGGACAGTAAGCCTGGCCATTGTTGAGTCATATACTCACCCTTAAACCTCTCAACAGTGGCCTGACCCTGAGGTTACGTTTGGTGAGTTGGCGATTCTTTTATGAGTATGGGTGTAAAACAACAGAGGTAGGGGAAGGGAGTATGCACAGACAATACCAAAATGTTGACAAGAGAATTTGTTAATTTATCTTTAATGCTCCAGTTTCAATACTATGTACATAGTGGTAGATTAGGACCTGGGAATACAGGCTTCAATTCTGAGGATGCAAATGAGAAGAAACTTGAAAACTGACCTACACTATTAATTTCATTAACATTCTACTGCTAATTGTCTACATATCCAAATGACTCCCTTCAATAGAACATTGGCTCCTCTTTTTCGGTTGTTAAGTATGTTAACGTAAATCCCAGTAACTATATACACTTACTGATTGTACCACTTAAGTAGCATTCATTATTTTGCCCTTATGTTGTCATTATTTACAATTATGGAATGTTTTTCCTACTTGATTGTTTAAAATGATATTGCTGGAAGAATAAGAAGACATCATAAATAACCCCCAACTAGGATACATCCAGATTTTATTCAGCCAATTTTACATATATATACGTATATATGTATAAATATATAAAATATAAAATATAAATATATTAAAATATTTATATAAATATTTATATTTCTAAATATATATAAATAATGTATATATCTATTATATATACTATATATAATATATTTTTATGTTTATATATAACGAATTTTCCACACACTGGCTTCTGCCTCTATATGTTTCAAATTTTTTACTTCTTCTGTCATCCACATACTTCCATTGACAAATGACACTTGACAAGTTAATTTTGTAGTAAGATCACTTGATCTAAACCTTCGTTGCACAACTTCAGGTAATTAGCACAGTGGTCAGAAAGGATATTCCCAAGTTTTTTGTACACAGGGAATGACAACAATAACCTTAAGTAAATACAAAAAGTGACTACACACCAAAATATATCTCATTATCCCCCAAATAAATTTATCTTCCCTACTGCTAATTCTTTAGAATGTCCAAAACTATTCCAATATCTCTGCACACAAAGAGAAAAGTGACTACAGAGCTACTGCATAGCAAGAGGCCATGGACTTATTTGATTGAGGTTTGGCAAAAACACAGGATCACGTGAGCAGATTGTTAGGGTTCCTTCGTATGCCTTTGAAGGACCTATGTAAGTAAGGAGCCACAAATTTCAGGCCTAAATAGCTTCTTGGTACATCCTCCCCAAAATAACTGTCACTGATAGGAACATGTATTTATGAGGCATGAATAAATAAAAATTACGCTGTTCTGGTCAGCTCATGATTTGTATAGCAGAAATTACAAAACGGGAGCAGCGTTAGGGAAGTAGGGCCTAGTTATTTCTCCTCCACTTTCAGATTAAATAGAAAACTAAAAATGAAGTGAAACTAATATGATGATTATAATTATCTTTTCCATCATGAGGGAGATTTCAAATTTGGTTGATAGAGGTTAGTTTTGTTGGTATGGCAATGTAGATGTGCCCTAAGAATGGAAATGCAAAATCAAAATCAAGTACAATAGAATGAAAATCTAGAACAGAGGCGTAATTTCATAATCATGGCTTCTTAAAGCAGAAGCCAAGAACTGGGTCATAGCCAGGATCAGACACTTCCATAGCAATAAGAAAGAACAGAATAAGCAGGAAAAGACACAAAAGGCAGAGACTTTGTGTAAAAATTTCTCAAGAATGACCAGGAAGATTAGAAATAACAGTGAAAGAGAAAGCAGTCGGGGAAAATCAACACTGATGGGAAGGAAGGACTGAGGTACAGCATGATTTTTCCTAGACTTAAGAACCAATCTCCTCTCAAGCCTGATTATTCAGTTATAGTAATAAAAGAAACTTTATGAAAAAATATAATTCATTTGTTAATTCATATATCAGTTACTTAGTTTCTACTATTTGCTAAGCACTACACTTCTCATTGGAGGCTACAATTCATGATGAAACTATCATTTTGACACTATAGGTTGCCAAAAGAACCATGAGAAATAAGAGGCCTAGAAATGTCCAAGAATTGAAATTATTAATAAAACTCTAGATCTCTTAGCAAGAATTTTCGTGTCCTGATTTAATTAACATATTGCCTTAAAATAAAGTCTTTGCAAAGGACAGACAGAGATTATCAAATGGCTTCCAATCACTTTAGGATGAAAGGGTCTTTTCTTTCTTTTTTTTTTTTTTTTTGGATGTAGGAGAAGAAGATATGGATTTATTTTTAATTCACTAAAAATAATACTCAGAACATCTATATTTATTCTCACTGGCTAGAAAGTTCATAATTTTTCTTATTCTCATTGCACACTATTATTTGTAAATTCCATTAACAAACTTTTTGTTTGTTTGTTTTACAAACTAGAGCATTAAAGGCAGGCAAGGCAAAATTCTAATTATCTTTTGTTGCAAAGCACCATATGTTGCTGCTTTAACATCAGAAAAGACAATGAAGAACATTCAGATATTAAACAAAACTTTGATGAATCTAGCTGGGGTGAAAAAGTTAAGCTGGTCAACACATTGCAAAGTGAATCCATTTATGACATACTTAATCATGCCAAAATATTTACCATTCAGCATAAGCACCCATCATGAAAGGAAAGATGTGGTTTATCATTTTAATATTCAACATAATTTTGTATCCAGCTGTGGCCCTCAAGAAATTTGAAAACTTTTTGTTTGGGATTAGGAAGGGGGAAGGATGAAGGGGGAGGGAGACATGTGGATCCCTTACAAAGCAACCAGATGTTTACTCTGGCACTTTGCATAAAACTTAAGAGAACATTAAAAATATTGATTATGTGTGTGCACTTTGGGTAAAACTGTTTTTAAGGCTTGCTTTATGATTTATTGGATCTCTTGCAGAGAAGAAAGATGGGAGTTGTTTCTTAAAGATTTTAAAAATAAATATGCATCTAATTTTGTTTAGGGAAATGTTATAATTCCATTATATGCATTTTTAGCCGGAAGGAAAGTATGAAAGGTAATTTTTATCGACTACTATGCAGCAAGTGTGTTCCAGTCATTATCCTTGTGTTCAGGTAGCTGGATCTCTCTTCCTTAGGAAGAAATGACTGAGAGCCAACTAGGTATCGCACACTTGCTTTGTTCTAACAAATCAATAAAACAGCATTTGTCCAAATCCTAACAAATCAACAGAATAGCATTTGTCCAAAGGCAGGCAGGCCTTTTTTCTGCAACTTCCTGTCATGGTAAAAATTTTAAAATAATGGATTTTCTCAAAGTTGGAAATCATGTCTTTTTGAGACCCATGTAAGTACTATAATCAGAATAGCAAGAAAAGCTAATCTCAAGACAGCCTTAATGAAGAATCATGAACACGATATCCCAAGGTATTTTAACAAATTTGAACCTTGTCTTCTGAGAACTTTTGATCCAAAGCTACATTCAGATGGGAGAAAAGCAGTTATTTTGTTTTTTTTTAAATCATATAAAGCTGGAAAAATATTGATTTGTTGACAGAATTTATCAAGTTTTATTAAGATATTTTTGTACTGTCTAGACTTGTAGCCATGAAGAACACTCTGCTTTGCTAAATTATTCATTTGATTTGACTTTTACCCCAAATTCTGTTTTCCAGTATTTCAAAAAAAATGTTGAGTTTTCTTTAACTCACTTCTCTCTGTCTCATACATTTTTCAACTTGAGGAGACCACAATTTAAATGGTTTTCATTTTACAGACAGACATACATAAACTATTTGTGAGAAATATGTCATGGCAAGTCAGCCCCAGTGTTAAGTATTCAGTTAGTGGATCATATCCTACTTATTTTCCATGTTCCATACTTTGTGCTTGCTCTGCTGCCTACAACTCCCTCTCTTACAGCCCCCAGCCCCAAATACCCACATTCTGTTCTTTAGCTTCAGAAAGCCCATGGGCCCCCCTCAGGCAAAATGATGCTCTGGTCCATAGAACGCTATGCATCAGAATTGCCCTTCTTATTCTGTCCTCATTTCTACCCTACCTCTACCAAGGGTCCCATTCTCATGATGGAATTGGAGCTACCCACCACAATAAATGAATCTCACTCATATTAAAGGATAGATATCAATAAACAATCCTTCTGGTTGAGTTTTTATCTGAAATGAGTTTATTTCCAAATTAATTTCTAATTGAATTGATTATAAAATGTATTTTTGGTAGGAAAATATTTTTTCAAAAGTCCTTAAAAAAAACTTATAAAATAGGGCCGCCTGGGTGGCACAGTTGTTAAGTGTCTGCCTTCGGCTCAGGCTGTAATCCCAGCGTTCTGGGATCGAGCCCCACATCAGGCTCCCCTGCTAGGAGACTGCTTCTTCCTTTCTCACTCCCCCTGCTTGTGTTCCCTCTTTTGCTGGCTCTCTCTCTCTGTCAAATAAATAAATAAATAAATAAATAAATAAATAAATAAATAAAATCTTCAAAAAAAAAAGAGCATTTTAAAATAAACATAAAATGAATGATGTTTAAAAATTGACAATTTTCTATTTCATTCATTTTTAGGTTTTCAATATATATCTCTGAATTATATTTTGACTTCTCATTATTCTTGTGTCTCTTCTAAGCCTAGTTAAGTTCTTAGGAAAATTATTTATTTATTTATTTATTTATTCATTTATTTATTATTTCTCTCTTTATTTCTCTCTCTTGTATACATGTATGAATTCTATAAGCTTTTCTGTTCATATAATCTTACCCACAGACATGTGAGATCCTTTTCCAATAAGAAAAAATACATATAAATAATAAGTAGTTGTACCTTAAAATAAAGATATTACAAATCAGGCTGAATGAGGAGAATCAAGAATCCCTCCACCCCATACAAGCCTAGCACCTGGTAACTGGTTACAGCGGGCCGTTTCTGAAGACAGGTTAAGTGTGTAGAAGTTTCCCCACCTGAAGCACAGGCCTGCAGGAACTCCTGAGAGCTAAGAGTAGAACACTGACATTGAGGAAAGCCCTCTGGCACCCCAGGATCCACACTAAGTACAAGGTACCCACAGCCAACCACAGGAAGACTTCTGTTTCTACTTAGAAAACCACAAGAGAATGCTGTTTCCACTCTAATAATGAAAACAAACAAAACAAAACAAAACAAAAACCCACCAAACCAAAATAGATAATCTGCTTAATTTGATAAAGTCAACAATTAGTTTTCTAAACTAATTTTGAGTTAAAATTTGCAGCAAAATAATGTTCCAAGAAAAGTAGCTGAAAACAGACGTGTATTATTGAAGTCTCAGGAATGTCAAACTTATGAAAAAATTCATTTAATATTCTATTTTTCAAAAACTTAAAATGCCTGTATACCAAGGCAACAATATTATTTAATAAACTGATGGCATTCCTAGAATGACTGAATCCCTGCCCTCTATTTGAACAGAAAAAGGTTTTAGCCTATTGTGACTATTACCAGACCATGTTACTGGAGGTTGACACTTCAATTTCTTCTGTAAGTGGTGTCAGAATTTCTCCTTTATCAGTCAATTAATCTGCCCACAGAGTCTTCTGTCCTCCCCCTACATTCTCTAAGTTAATTCATACTTCATAGCCTATAGTAAGAGAGACCCAAGTCATAGGGTACTGGACAGAAAAGCCACCTTTCTCATGGTTTTCCTAGCAATGCCCCATGGCAGCTGCACTCAAGAGATTCCTGTCTAAGTGACTATCATTGCCACTTATTAACAGGTACCCAGTATCAAGGCATATTCAGTGTGGGATATAAAGACATTTATTGATGTATCGTTTTCTATTCCTGAGCTTTCAGAGAAGAAATCCAGTCAGAACAGGAAGTAGAATAGAGGAAATAAAGAAAAAGAGAAAAATATCACTGAGGATTAGTATAAATTCAATTTAAAAATAATGTTGCATATACTTAAAAAACACTTCACTCAATATTTTACAAAAACTACTGTAGTATTTACTTTTGTTTCAAGAAATGCTTAAGAAATTGGCCATACATTTCTGAAAACTTCTCACACTTTCAGTCAGTTACACATTTTATAAGGAAAGAAACCACTTGACTTTTGAGAAAGAGACAATTAGTAGAGACCATTCCCAAACTTGGTTTTTACCTCTCTTCACTGAAAAACAAGTTGATTTGTTTCTGGGCCAAACATCGTAATTTCACTTTGGTTTTGGTGAACTCTTTTGAATTTGTTAGGTTTGTTGGAGAGGGAGAGGTGGTTATCGTTGTTTTCTTATTGGTTAGTTAGTTTCATCAAAAACTTTGATGCCATGTAAAATATAACATATTACTTCTTAAAATGGAGTTGCTCATACTCCTAATTTATTTTAATTACAGGGAAAAAAAGTTTTATAAATGCAAAAACAATGAGCCATCATTATGCCTTTGGTAATAGATATGACCCCATTCCCTATTTTGTGAAGAATCAGGTTGGGGGATGTAATCTAACACACACACACACACACAAAAACAAAAACACAAAAGCCTCTAGATTAAAAAAGACTGACCAATACACCGATTTCATCAAGTACTAGTAACTTGTTTATTTTCTTGTAGAGAGAATGAGGCCCATTTTACTCAGATTGCATAAAGCAGCATTGAGATTTGCTTCAAATCACTTTCCTTATGTGTTGTTTCCCTAACACAACTTTGCAGGATAACTAGTCCTGTATCTAGCTGTGTACCATATGTACCTTATGTGTAGAGAGAGATGATTTTTGATAAATCAGGTGACAATGAACGATCAACTCCACATGAATAAAGAACCTACTGTCTCTATATGGCTAGAACTGAGTTTGGTCCATGGGGAATCCTAAATAAATGTTTGTTTGTGTATTTGTTTTAGTGAATGGTTGAATGAACAACTGCAGATGAACTCCAAAATCACTTTTATCACCTCTCAGATTACCTATCTCCATGTGCTCAAACAGTCCCAAAGAAGTTGCAGTCACATACCCCTGTGAGAAGGGCCTGTAAGAACCTGATGAAAGGAATTCACGAATATGAAGACTTAATCTTCTTTGGGAGGGAATTTGCACGTTGGTCTGAAAAGCATCTATTCCCTCTCCTGTACATCTAACAATTTTTTTATTATAATTTTAAAGGAAAGTGTCACACACTTATTCTAATTTTAAAGGAAAGTGTCATACACAGGTGACAAGAATGCTGGGATTCTGATGAATTTAAAATGTTAATATGAGGAGAATTATGGATGTTATACAGAAGCTGAAAACTTGGGTCTTTATTGTTGTTCACTCTGCAAGTCTAATCAGATGACACTTCTCAAATTACCGATGTATAAAATGAGATTTTGCTACTATAGCTCCTTTTCAAGTGTGAAAATGTTCATCATGATTTAGGTTGAAATGAGTGCCATATAATGTCTAATGTGCAATTAAAATAAGGTGATGTCATGAATTATCCAACAATTTTTAGATGTTCTATTCAGGATTTATTCTTTCTACTTATTTCTCTTAAAGGAATAACATGCTATAGACACAGCATTTTCTACTCCTTCATTAAAAATAGGCAATGATTAAGCATCACAATATGAATGATATCATATTAAAAATTAATAGTTTAATTACTAGATAAATAACAAAATTATGGAGGAGGAGATTTTAAAGGCAAGTTTGCTTTATAATACTTGTAGAAAATATATGCTTAAAACCCAATAAAGAAAAATTATTATGGCAAGATAGTAGTAGCAGCAATATATAAATATTAATTAATATTATTATTATTATATCTATAAATCCAATGCCCCAAGAAGATCAACAAATGTAACATACATACTTATGAATTGATCAAATTGAAAATTTCTGTTCATTAAAAAATCCAATTAAAAGTGTTAATAGGGAAACAAAAACTAAAAGAAGATATTTACTATACCTGTATCCAAAAAAATACTTTTCAGAATATATAAACAGCTTCCACAAACCAATAAGGAAGAGAGTAACGATATAATAAAAGGAACAAGATTTGCATAATTTCAAATCTTCTCACAAAAGAGTTTCATGAAAGAGTTTCAAATAGCCAACACAAGTCAAAATGGTGATTATCTCTGTGGAAATGAGTCACAGGAAAAATGTCTTCTTGAGTTTTTGGAATATTCTATAGTTACATTTAGTAGGTTTAAGCTTTTAGATTCATGGAATATGCACTTGAGTTTGTGGACCTACCTATATGTCTGTTATATTTAAAATTATTTGAAAATAAAAACTACATCGAAATAAAATATCTCACATATGAGTTGCAAAATTCTACAGATATAATAGTGTTCTCTTGAAGAATCTCCAAAATCAAAACTCTCATATATTGTTAATGGGCATACAAAATATCACAACTCTTATGGAGAATAATATGACAATAATAAACAAAATTACATACACATTTTATCCAGCTATCCACTTTGAGACATCTGCTCCAAAGTTTCATTGATGAAAATATGAAAATATATGTGCAGAAAGCTATGTATTGCAACTCTCTACAAATTAACAAAAGATTGGGAACAATCCAAATGTCCACCAAGGGAGGACTGAATAAATGATGCACATTCAAGCATTGGAGGACTGAGATTCTATAACAGAAAAAAAGAAATATCTCTATATGCAGTCAAGAGGAGTGATATTCAGAACACAGTGTATGTTTTGTTTTGCTTCATTTTTTTATAAAGCATGATGAAAAAACATAATATTCCATAACTTAAGCAAGGGAGAATATTCATTTCCATAAAGCTCCATTTGCTTTTATTTATACACACACACACACACACATACACATACATATGTTATAAAAAGCAAAACTATGGATAAATTTCCCCCATAAAGAGATAGCATGATTATCTTAACAGTAAATCTTAAAGAATCTACAAAAAAAAATTGACTGGAACCAATTAAGAAGGTGAGGAAGATTGTAGAATACAAGACAATTTACAAAAATTAGTATGTTTCTATATACTAGCAATGAAGAGTTGGAGAACTGAAAATAATCCAAATGTCCCTCAACTGAAGAATGGGTTAAAGAAAATAAATGGTGGAAAGATACAAATGTAGTGATCCAAAGGGGCACCTGCCCCCCAATATTTATAGCAGCAATGTCCACAATAGCCAAACTATGGAAAGAGCCAAGATGTCCACTGGCAGATAAACAGATAAAGAGGAAGGATGAATACTTATCATTTACATCAATGTGTATGGAACTGGAGGGTATTAGGCTGAGAGAAATAAGCCAGAGAATGACAATTATGATATGGTTTCACTCATATGTGAAATATAAGAAACAGCACAAAGTATCATAGGGGAAGGGAGGAAAAACTGAATAGGAAATAATCAGAGAAGGAGACAAACCATGAGAGACTCTTAACTATAGAAAACAAACTAGGGTTGCTGGAGGGGAGGTGGATGGGAGGATGAGGTAATTGGGTGATGGGCATTAATAAGGGCATATGATGTGATGAGCATTGGGTGTTATATGCAATTGATGCATTATTAAACTCTACATCTGAAACTAATGATGTACTATATGTTGGTTAATTGAATTCAAATTAAAAAATAAATAAATGGTGGTACATCTCTATAACAGAATATCACAGAACAATAAAAAAGAAATATACTACTGATATATATAACAACAGTTAACCTCAAATTCATTCTGATAACTGAAACACCTCTGCTCCAATAGTCTACATACTACATGATTCCATTTCTATGAAATTCTGAAAAAAAACAAAACTATAGAGACATAAAACTGATGAGTGGTTGCCAGAGGCTGGAGGTAGTTGTGGGTTTGACTATAAGGAGCACGGGGGGATTTAGACGGGGCCACTATAACTTGACTATTGTGATTATGCCACTGTACGCGCTTGTCAAAATTTGAAAAATTTAGCACTAAAAATAATTTCACTATTTGTATACCTTAGTAAGGCAATTTTTAAAAATCAGAGGATAAGCCATTGAGAGATGAAAAATAATCATAATTTCATATAGAATGATAATAGTGGAGTGCGTGGTCAGGGGTAGAAAATTTTCTCTAAATTGCAGATTCTTTCAAGAGATTTAACTTGTTAATCTTTATTTCAGATGTGATGTTGAACCTATGTAAATATACATAATTGTAGAACAATTAAATTTTAAAATGCAATTTATAATAATTAAAGTAAATAAGTCTGTCATAAATCAAAATAATAACAGAGATTTAAAAACAAAACAAAAACAACCTTCAGAAAAGAGTTTTAAACTATTTTCTTAAATCATGTTGTCGATAGTATTGATAATATTGTTTTTGTTATTCAGACCCAGCTTTATGTGTATTTTGCAATAGAGCAAATAAGTAATTGTTTTGATGTCATTGAGAATCAAGCTATACTACATGATTGAAAGGAGTTCTTTTTCAATGAATGTATATAGTATAATCTACTCAGTATAGAGATCATGGTAGGCAGGTGCAATAGGAAAGCAGTGAACTGATGTTAATTACATAGGCATAATAATAATAATAATAATAATAATAATAGATAATAGATAATAGCACATGTTAATTGTGCATAGTTCCTGCCTTAATCATGGAATTAAAATTTTTAAGGAGCTGTCTCCTTTTAGTTAGAAACAGTACTTAGAGACATTAATTTGAGTTTAGAGGACTATAGTACAATTACTTAGTGTTTGTGATACTGTTGATCAGGTGAAATAAAATAGATGGGCAGCTTTCAAAGGTGTTGCTTGATACATATAATAAGAACAGTTTCTATGACTAGAAGCAGAAACTTGACTCTAGTTGTCACAGTGGGAATACAAGCTTTCCACTCGGTTCTCACATCTAAGCCAGTTATTAGAACTAAAATCTATTGATTGAGGGACAGGTTAGGTCAACTTAAGGAATACAGTTACAATTTCTGCTATAAATCTTCCCCAGGAGGTTATGTATCCTTTCACCAGGGTTACTATAATCTAAGAAAAAAATAAATACCCAGTAAGAACTCGTGCTTTTTTAGAAATTCGTTGTGAATTATTGTTACAATCTGAAAAATCAAAATAGCAAATAGTTAGAGGCAATATATAGATCAAATGACATACTGTATATTCCAGATAGACATCCCTGACTCTCAAACAAATTCCCATATTACTAAAAGGTACTTTAGTGGGAAAAGCCATAAAAGCCTTTGGAATCACCGTTTGCAGCTTCATTTTATTTCCTTACACCACCAAAATAGAAAAGCAATGCCTACCTCATGCCATGGAGATTTGTAGAAATTAAAGTACCATCAAATCCTTGAAAGACTCAGGGGTATTGATTTTTACCACACTTCAATTTATTTTTCCTTGCATCATGCAAACATCCAAGGATCCTTCATGGATTTTGAAGAAAACGCGTGTATTACTGAAAACTTAATAAAATGGGAAGGCCAACTGGAATTGCCATTCGAGATAGTATATCTTTAGTGGATCAATTCACCCACCATCAATTGACCTGGAAGGCTTCTTTTTGTTTCTTGGTGGTAGTTAGTAAAGATAATCAGAAGCAGTCTGCCTTACAAAATGGAGAGAGCAATTAGATGCCCTACCTCTGAACTAGTATGTCAGCCTTTCTGTTCCCTATAATACAATGTTCCCAAAGAACCTTAATATCTTGATATCCTAGAAAATATTGTTTATCCATTAAATAAATGACATTCTATTAATTGGACTGAGTGACATTAAGTAGACAGTACCCCTGGTCCCATACCAAGAGATTTACATGTCAAAAGGAGTTAAATCTTGTAAAAATTCAGGGTCCTGACATATCAGTGAAATTTCTAGTAGTCTATTTTTCTGAGGTACTCTGGGATATCCTCTCTAAAGCAAGACTGGTTGATGCATCTTGTGGCACCTTCCACTAGGAAGAAGGGGGCAACTCTGGTTTTAGGATGCAACTATGCATTTATGTATGAAACTCAAAAGACCTCTAGTTCTGACTGGAGCCCAAATCAAGAAAATGTTCTGCAAAGAAAGAAGCTAAGGTACAAGATGTCCTGCAACTTGAGCCTTATATGCCAAGAAACCAATTCAATTCTCTCTCTGCTGAACTATTCTTCATTTTGGAGCACCCTGTGGCCTGGTTCCTGGCCCTTGTGGAGGTGGAAACTGACTACCTGTTCATGGAAAAGGAGATAACCTTACAAATTGAACTACAAATCAAGAAACATGCATCACCTGACCCACCATATTTCCATGTTTTCAGTTGGGATTTGGAAGTAGGCAATGCTCTTAAGTACTACACAATTGTACCTTTCTAGAGATTCCTTCCTCAGATGACACCTACTGCCATGGTACTACTAAAGAATGTTCTTATAGTCTTAGTTTTGTATTGTTTGAGATACCTTATCCAACAAGATTTAACATGGCACATCTGATCAGAGTCCACCCTGATCTCTTTGTTAGTTCTTAAACAGACATATGATCTGAGACTGGGATCTATGTCTGTTGCATCCCTAATGCTGACCAGGTCCTGATACAACCCTACCTGTTTGTTTTTATTTTAGCCTCCCGGAGATGGAGACTGTCTGCTGCCTATGAATGCCTATAACCACAAATCCTCATGTACTTGTACCCCCAGCACTGGAACTCTTGATATCTACATGAATCATCTTAGTCTGTTATATGCTTGTTGCTGAGAGGGAGAGACCAAAACAGTCTTATTTTTTTCTATTTATTCCTACCCTTTCCTTTTTCTGACCTCCAACCAAGATATGCAGTAATAACCTGTACGGTGTGACTTACTGACCACATGCACGTAGATGCACATGCACGTGCATGCATATATATTAAGAGCAGGATACTTGGCATGAAAGAATTAAGAAGTCATATTCTGACCTCTGTGTGTGCAGAATTGGAGAGTGAGGGGATAGGTCCTACCAACAACATGGCCTCACAGGAAGCACCATGATAGCTGTATTTCTGGCTAGCGGGGAAGGATCCATGTTCACGTCAGTCCTCAACAAGAAATTTTCATTTTCCACAAAAGGGATTACAGCTAACTCTCTTCATGAACAGAATGTTAATTAAAATAGAGAATACAGATTAAAAAGCAAAAAGACCAATTCTGTTGTAGGGAAGAAAGCAAGAGGATAGATGAAAAATCTTTCCCTGTTTATGACTACGGTAGATAGACTACATTTTGCAAAATTTTTCAGTTATCTACTACTCATATAAATTGTTGAATACTCATATCTACTAATCATATAAATTGTTGAATACTATCAATTAAGTGAGGTATATTGAAATTTTCTCCCTCTACCAAACATGGGAAATGACAGAAAGAAAGAAAAGGAAATTAAGATATTTATGATGAGAATGGGTTGTGGAAAGCAACAGTGGATGAAAGTTTTTAGCCAAGTTTTAGAAAAAAAGATGGAAAAGTGATAACTGACTATAGAGTTAAAGAAGTTGAATCTATGTGCTTATAGAGGCAAATACCTTCAAGAAGTGAGCTGATAAGCTCTGCAGGTCAGCTGAGGCTCTCACAGCTTGGAGGCATCACAGAACCTGCAAGCAGGAGGTAAAGAATGGGGCTTGGATGAGTGTCTATGAACGGTGTATGTAGCCCTCTAGGGCTTTCCCTGACTAATGCATGAGATGACTGCTACTTCTCATCAGTGCTGCAAGAGATGGGATGTTTTATTCTGTAAAGCAAATGAAGTAAAGAGAGGAGGTCCCCAAGCACAGGAGAAGGAAGAAGAGAGACAGAGGCTGAGAAACAGGAATTTCATGAAAGCATGCATTAGGAACTGTGGACCCTCAGCAACCTCCCCTAGTACCTTCAAGGAAGACTGCCAACCAGACAAATTATAATCCCCACCCCGGAAGACCCAGGCAAGAGATAGAAGACTTTTGCCCTAGAGAAACTGAATAACCCAGAGAAAAGTTCTTCAAGCTAACACTTACATTTCATTCATTTCAGAATGAATATTCCAGAAGAAATATTTTTGACATCTCTGATCGATGATGCCAAACACTTACATGATTTCCAGAAGGGCACACTGACAATGAAGTTGCCACATACATTGCATTTGCTTGCCCTACAGCACCAACACATTCTTGCTCTAAATGGGTGCTAATAAATATTTTCTGAGTCTATTAACAAATTCTGCCACATCCTTGTCAAATCTCATTATCAAACATCACAAAGTGCTGGAAGAAACTTTTGTAGGTCAACTAATATGTTCCCTTGACATAATAACTTCTAAACAGAGTTTTCTATCATATTTCTGTCCAATGTCAAGATAGAAGTGAACAAACCCACATGCAACTTTAGAGCTCTTATATTTTTGCTTCAGTGAAGCTAAACCAAATTATTTAATAGCTTAAAGTCAATCTCCTATCTTTTCAAAATTTCAGCATCAGCATTCATGAAAGGTTTTGGTGGAGTTTCAGACTAGCAACTAAAAAAGACACTGGTAGTCTACTGTGTATCCATGGAAATAGGAAATGAGTAGACTTTTTGATATGATTATGCTATCTTTGGGATAGGTCATAATGACACCAGGTGAAAGGAAATGCAGGACAGAAAAGGGCCTGAAGCAAGCCCGTCCTCATTAATTTTATCTCAACTCCACTGGTCTCATTTGTCACTGGCACTGTAGTTTTCAACCCTCCAGCTCTGTAAGAAAATGTCTAGTTGTTTCTAAAATTCATTGAGAGGTCTGGCTTTCATGAAATATTTTTGATAACTCACTTTCTAGTTACTAGAAAGGGTTAAGAATCCCTTATTGAATTAATTTCCTGGTTATAGTTAATGTTCTACTTTTTAGAATAACTCATTGTGCTTCTTTTCACTGATACCTATGTAAAGCAGTCATCCTTTAAAATTTGTCACTTTTATATACTGCCTCATTGATTCCTATGAGGATTAAATAATATAATGTGTGTAAAGTGCTTAGCACAGTACCTGGCAGAGTAAGTGCACATTAACTGGTAGCTGTTTGGGTTGTTATATTATTATTACTATTAGCTTGCAATTTCATGCACTTTACATTTAATATCTTAAAAAAACAAGTATTTTCGTCTATCTGGCTAATGGTTAAATCACATAGAGCCATATAATCAAATGTTATTCCTTCTTTTTGACATGATCTCTTTCCTTCTTTATTCTTTTATTTTTGAGAGTAAATACAAAATCATGATGACTCAAGTTTACATAATTGGAGTTTTGAGAATCCTCATTTTTCTCAGTTATATTAGTTTTTATAGTAAATGCCCAGTAAAGGGTTAATCCCACTTCTGCTTTGTCCTTTTTTTGAATAATCTTCACCAAGAAGTATTTCTGTTCCCTTTTATTCCTTAGAAACAGAGAGAAAAATGTGTATTTTATATTATTCAATTATATCCATTTTTTTACTTAAATATCTGCTCATTAAGCAGCTTTAACTGTATTGGTAGAATATTTGTTGCTCTCTCTTGCTGCATTCAATTTCTTTTACAAAACTTAAGTGCACTAAATTTCACCGGTCTTTTGTAACTAGAGTTGCAAACATTTAGGTGTGCCTTGGACATATTCCTTTATGCCCGTTTTTGTGGCATCCCTTCTCCTTTGCATTTATGTTTGACATTTTATATTTTTAACAAAATGCAATGAACAGTTGCATTAATTTATGCCACAGTGGCTCTGACAGGCTCTACATTGACTTTCAGTTCTGCCTTCTTCTCATCTGATATCCTGAGATGCATGTGCAGTGAACAACATAGATCATTTAAACCTCAGTTGTATCTAAAAAACAAACAGTGATAACCAGTTTCTCCTTTCCAAGACCTTCTCAGACTCAGTATAACAATATATGTATCGACTACACACACATACACTCTCACTCACACACTTTTCTCACAACTTTACTCCAATAATACCTTCTCACAGAGCTCCTTTACACCAATTCAAAATTTCTCTGCTAGCTCCTGCCCTCTCAGGATCTCCTCCTGCTTTAGATTTCTCCTTAGTGCTTGTAACTCTAATACTCTAGGTTTTATTAACTTACGCTTGACTGCCTCTCCCATAAGAAGTTATACTCTAGAGAGTAGGGTTTTGTCTGTTTTGCTCACTGCTATTTTACTAGTACCTAGAACGGTGCCGGGGGCCACATGACACACCTCCTCCATCCCACCACGTTCCATGTAAATAAGATTTCCTGGAGCATAACTGGTGTCCCTGGCATTGTGCAAAATAGTGACCTCATCTGCCATCCAGTAGGCATAAAATAAATTTTTTTAAGATTTTATTTATTTATTTATTTGTCAGAGAGAGAGACTGAGAGAGAGTACACAAGCAGTTGGAATGGCAGGCAGATGGAGAAGCAGGCTCCCTGCTGAGCAAGGAGCACCATTCGGACTCCATCCCAATGTCTAAAGATATCCTTACTGGAAATGAACGTGATATTCACACTATAGAAAATAAAATAAAATAAAAAATCAAATACACACACTTAATAAATTTAACACTTTTTATATTTTGAATAAGAATCCATGTTTGTTTTTGGAAATAAAGGTAGATATTTGAGGAAGAAAATATGAGGTTGCATTTAGCTACTGATTTCAACCCGAGGGAAACTTACTTTTGAACTAATGGCTACTAAGGAAAATATCAATATTTTTTAATTATTAAAAATTCTTTTGCTGAAGTATGTCATCCTCTATATCATTTTCTCTACTGAATCTATCTGTGATATAAAATAATTTCCATCAAAAGGGATCACATACAGCTGGTAACTCTGAGGTTGACTACCTAAAACAGGTAATTGAGGGGATGTAATTACCCTAGTTCAAATGACAACCAAACCCCAAGTTTGTTTTTGCATGCCCACAAATCTCAACGGTTGGCTCTGGGTTTTTAATAAATGTTGTAGGAGTGTAGTACAATAGAGTGGCACACTTAGCTAATTTTCTGAGTTTCTTTATCCTTGGGTTCTATCAGTTTATTTCCTGAAATTCAGCCTTTGTTAAAGTACCAATATAGGGTTTTCACACTTCTCCCAGCATTTTTGTTGTGGTAGTTTGTTTACTTGCTTAAAAAATGCCTTAAACTGAAATATATTTTTAAAAGGAACAACGTTAAAAAGAATTATGGATATTGATGTAGAATTTATATCACTTTATATTACTACTCCAAGGTCATTAAAAACAAGAAAAACAAAAGTGAGGAAAGTTGAAAGTTACTCCCTAAACCAAATGATAATTGTTTCACTGACAACCTCAATTTCAAGTGGAAAATGCAGTTACAAGATGCTGGAACAGACATCTCATGTGGAATATGTTTGACCTTGTTCATGCTTTTTAAAGGGAAACGAATTCATAGGTATATTCTTTCCATTTTTCTTTTCTTTTAGGTTTCTGTACCGAAAGAGCTGATGGATCTACCTTCAAAGGAAAGAACCAAAAAGCCTCAATGATGACAAGACTGCAGTGCATGGGGCCCTGTGAGATTGGGCGTCTCAGATCCAGGAATGGACCATATACTTTCCAACTGTGAGATGGATTTACTACACAGGCCCACACTGAGGCCCCTGGAATGTGGGAGAACTGTCCACCTTCAGATTAATCATTTCTTGGCCAGGAAAAATTCAGACCATCAGCCTCTGGCTGAGTGTCTTTGGAAGACCACTAGGAGATTATTAAATCCTATAGGCTTCTAAAAGATGGTATCCGTGTTAAATGAGCTCCTTCTAAAGCCACACTTTACCTATTGGCCAATTTGGCTCACCCTATCCCACAAAATTCTCCTAAGGACAACACTTTTTAGTCAGATAAATCAATTTCCAGTTTGAAGGGGCCATGACACCATCAGGGTGAGAGCCTGGGGGCCATAATCTTAATTGGCTACATTGAATGTTACAAGAATATAGCAATATGGACTCTAGGTGCTAAGCGTTTGTCACAAACACATAAAAACAATTATAAATGTAACCCAAATTTGAGGTACAGAGATAAAGCACAAAAGCTTTCATTTCCTTTGTCAGGAAACAAATAAGGCTACTCTGTACCTAAAGGCATTCATTATGACTTGTGTTAGAAGCAGTGTTGAATATTCTAATAAGATATTTTAAAAATTACTTCCGGAAAGCTCAATGTTTGAGATGGAATTGGTGTTCTTAAGAGTACTATATTCAGAACAAGGAATTCAACCTCACCTGAAAGGGAACCAGATACTAAAATCTCCTTCCTTATCAAGCGTTTCTACTAGGTCTTAAAAGAAACTTCAAGCATCTGGTTTTGGTAGAGATAAAAGTGGAAGTATATCTCTCTGGTTACTAAGCAAACTGTACTTTTTGCTTTCAGGCATTTGCTTTCCCCCACAGTTAATCAGGACCAGTCATGTCACTGCCCAGTATCTTTGAAAACCACCATTTTGTCTTGTCTGATTTCCTTCATCTTTGGATGTTCCTGTCTCTCTACCTCAAAAAATAGTGGGCTGTTTTTTTGCCTCAAATACTGGCTCCCCCACTTGCTTACTATCAAATGCACCCAAACATTCTTTAATTGTCACTCTTCCTTCCCATTTTGGGAAATCCCCACAGGATATCTAGATTTTTCACTATCCCACGAAAGAAGAAAAAAAGCACATACCTTGGGTGTAGATCACCTTTTTCCTGGCCTCCTGTCTGTGAAATACTCCTCAGCTGGTAGAGAAGAGGAACAAGGAGAAAGGTTCCATGTTATAATGTTTCTTCTTCTCAGAGCTCATCTTCTTATGGCTGCTCAATTTTACACTAATATATGCATTTCTGTAATTTTTCTCCTTGCTTGAGCCATTGGTAAATGTGGCCTCTGGTACAGAAGTCAAACAAACTAGTAGGGACCATATTATAATATCAACTGATCCACCAGGATCATGAATCAAGAAGATTTAATCATCCTTTGTTCCTGTTTAAAATGTCCAGCTTTCAGGTGTCAGACAGCATTGTCTTCATGCTAAGTCACAAATACTGTCTCACTTCAAAAATTAGTTTATCTAGTCCAATATACCAATCAAAATCAATTCAACATTAAATCTTCTTCCCAAGTTGGGGCCTTACTTTGGCCTAAATCTGAAATGGCACAGGTGATATTTCCAGCTTTTTCTGTCTCCTTTTTAATTTTTCCTCCTCTCCCATTTGCCCAGTTGCTAGCTATTTCTGCCACTACCAAGGTCAGAATTTTGAGAAGTGTGCTAAGAAGAGAGGTAAGAGAGATAAGCTCCTCATCAATCAGATACTATGTCCACTGGTTTTGTTCTCACTCAACAGGTCGATATTTACAGATGACTCACTGCCTTAAGGTATACTTTTTTCTGGGCTCTGGGTAGAATCCATCACTGGCTACTTTTCTCATGTAGATCTCTTGACTCTAGAAGATGCATTTGTATTCCCAGCAGTAAGTTGCAACCCCTTCCTCAGCTCTTAGTAAACAGGCCCTTTTATCTTTTTCCTTCTGGGTTCTATTGTCCTTCTAGGGCCCGCATCAGTTCCAAGGAAAATACCCTTACCCTGACAAACCCTTGGAGAAGAGGACTATCCTAACATAGCCCTGCCTACTACACATATTGCCTGTTTTAGCTTTCTCTGTAGTAAATCTGGTCCCAAACCTCTGGGTCTCCCAGTAGTAGAGACCATATTTCAAGCTCTTTCAGTCTTCCCAAAGAAGAGCCCCTCATTAGGCTTGAGGTGTTTGTGTAGGTCCCCCACCCAACCTCCCTCCCAGTTGTAAATTGTTTTTTGAAATGTCTGTAATGAAAATCCATCTAACTTTGATATCTAATAGGTATTTTATTGGCACCCAAAATGAAGGAAGAAAGTTCTGTCCTATCTTAATATCCTGTGTTAACAGCTTTCAAACTTATGAGGACTTCGGTGGGTGCATGTAATTCATTAGTCATTGCATATAATCACAGACATTCATGGAGCACCTTCTATGTGCCAAGAACTATGGGCAGTAATAAGGACACCAACGTAATTAAAACCAAATTTCTACCTGATTGTTATTTTCATGATTAAAGTAAAATAAAAGAATAATACTCTAACTCTGAAATACTCTTTCAATAATATTTAACAATAACTTTCCCAATTTTTACACTATTTAACACTAACTTCTATCAGGAAAAGATAGCAAAGATGCATGAGCACAGCTTTGCTTTTTCTGTTTCATTTGATGCCTGCTTCAATGCCCTGATCCTAATTTTCTAGGGTTAATGATTAGAAAAAATAAGTATCCTTTGTAAAACCTCTATTTATGAAGCTATCTTTTCATTTTTGTTGTTTTAATTTTATTTTTTTATTGTATATTTATTTATTTATCTATTTATTTATTTTATGTTATTTATATATTTTATTTTTATATTGAATTTTTAAATTTTTTTATCACAATAAATTTAGTTAACATCGGTCACCTTACATAGTTACAAAATTTTATTTTCTTGTGATGAGAACTTTTAAGATTGACTCTCTTAGGAACTTTCAAATATGCAGTACGATATTATTAACTACAGTCACCATGTTATACATTATATTTCCATCACTTATTATTTTATAACAGAAAGTTTGTACCTTTTGATGCCCTTCACCCTTACACTAATATATACATTTCTGTGCTGTGATTCTTATCTTCAGAATTCTTATAAGATGGGTGTTCAGACATCCCTAACTCATATTCCTGATGCCTCATCCCTTACTTACTCCTTTGGTATGATAGTGACTGCTTGCCTATAGGCTCCAAATCTACAGAACCGGGCATCACAAAGCAGGGTTAGTATCTTAAACTCCATATTCTCTCCATAAGTTTCCCCAACCTCCTTCCACCAATACAAGCACACTGTTTCACAAACACACATTCTACATGTGGGAATAAAATGAAGCCCAAACCTCCCTCTTTCCCAGAACAAACACAAATTCCTATTCTACTGTACTCATTAGCAAGTGAAAAACAAATGCTTCAAGATAGTACCATATGAGGTCTTCACATACTTCTTTGTGCAAATTTAAATTGGTCGGTTGGTTTTGGAAGCGGACACTGAGGAAAGTTTCAAGAGGGCAGTAATTTTGAAGAACTACTTTAATGTAATGCACATTTATTTGAACAAAATGACAGAATAATGTGTACGTGTTTAGAAGGAGTAAGTTTTAATGAGCTCAAATAAGTCTCTAGTCAATATTTTCTTTTTTTTTTCCCCTATGTTTTAACAAATATGGACAAATTACTTTTGTGGTTTTTAAATTAAAATCATTTCTACATACTATGGTCACTATTTAAATAATGTAGCTTTGGCTTAGCTATGGCTATGGCTTCCCCGTTTAGGGTTTGTTTTTTGTTTTTTGGGGTTTTTTTGAAATGAACTTAGACTTTGTGAGCCTCAGGTTCCTCATTGTTGTAGAGTATGAAAATAAATATTAAATTATCTTGTAAGCTCTTGAATGCTAGAAAGAAAAAATAAACAATGATGCAGAGGACAGCAAATAAAATCATCATTTTCCAACAAGTGGACTTCAGAGTTATTCCGGGGAATTCACAGCATTGAGGGTCATAATAAAGTCAGATTCCATTCTATTTTCCTGTAAATTAATAAAATAAATACTTTAAAGTTTTCACTTTTAAACATAATTCAGAACACGCGAGTGCTTATTCAGTAAGCATGCATAGCATTACTGGCAAGCATGTGAGCACGCTCATAATTCAACTGCTCAATCAGCTGGACCACCACTAAGTAGTTTTAACTATTGAGAAGTTTTCATTTATGTCATGTATTGTTTTTTATTCTAAAAGCGGACCGATGATTAAAAATAAAGTGTAAAGTAACATTGATATTGTATAGAACGTATGTATCATATATCATGAACCCTATGTATCATGAACCATGCAAAAATGGCAAATACTTTTTAATGTTGAAGAGAATTAATAACATTTTGAAAAAGGTTGGTAAATGCTTATTAATTAAATAAGTGGAGCTATTCTTCTCAATATAAGGAAGAAGAGCTCACATCTTGTCCAGAGTATGCCTCTTCCTACTTCAGTGGCTTTTGTTTGAGGTATTACGAAAATAGATTGAAAACTAACATAACAAATACTTTTTTTAATGATTCCAAACATAAAAGACATTTTTCGTTAGAGTGACAACTGAGTAGCTACAATTTTTCACTTGGATGTTTTGATGTTGCCTCCTAAGCCAATATTAGACATTCTTCAATGAAAATTCCTTTTAAAATTATTTTTAGCCAATCATTAAATAAACTGAATCTCTCACATTCATAGTCTTTATAGTATCAGACGGTGGCATCAGAATGATGCTTAACTAACAACTGAGTTTAATGAGGAAAACTAGCTTATAAGAGGAAATACATCTGAATCTCCTTAAGAGGAAACCAACTTATATTTGATATCTATTAAATATAGATATGCTTTCTTCAAATACATTTAAGATGCTTTCTGACTTAATTTAAGACAGATATTTGGGACTGTTTCCTAATACTCGTTTACTAAGGAAAGTAACAGCAGCTCTTATGTGAATAGTAAAGAATATAATAACATTTCAAATGGAACCAAAGTCAAAAGGAAGAATAAAATAGTAGTTAAGAATAAATAAAATTTCTAATCATGCTTTATGTAGTTATTCCTCATTTTAGTAGTGTCTGTCCGTAGACAGAGACATCATGTATAATTGCTAAGTTCTATTTCCTCATTTCCAAATGGTGAATGTAATAGAACATATTTTATTGAGTCATGAAAATTAAAAAGAGAATCCATGCAAATAGTTGGCAAATTACCTGGAACATAGGAAAGTCTCAATAAGTGTTTTGGCTCTTATTATTAAGATCAGTGGAGGGGGGTATGGTATGGTAAATAAGACATGCTTAAAATAAAATCAGTAAATTGTTATCTCCTATGCTTCCAAAAATTTGCCTTAAGCACAAAGGATGAGTTTTTATTATATCAAAAACTATTTACTAGGATTACAATCTATACACCTGCTATACGAAAATGAGATATCCAGAATTATATAGAGAAAGCAAAATAGCATAATTAAGGAAATATTTCACATTTGTTTTAAAACAAATTCATTTCCAGTACTATAATAATATCCTTTTACAAATAACATCAGAACAAATAATAAATTTATGAAACTAATTGGCTTCATACAAGCTGAGCTAATGAGTGTCGTTTGGGTCAGATCCTCAAATTACAAATAAATGTTATCATTTATCAACTGAACACTTTCCTCAGTAAATCTTTGCACTGCTTTTGTTACTTCTCAGGCATATCGTTTGCGATTCCCTTCTGATTTAGTAATACACGTCTACCTGTGTCTGACCTCTCACGCAGAGGAAACGTTTACCTTCACACAGCAGCTAATTCAAGTATTGCATAGTGGAAAATATGATTTGCACATTTTAATTGCATTACCACAGTCATTTTTCATCGCCCCCAACAGATCTACCCCAGAAGAAGTGTTTGCTTCTGTGGAGAAACTCCCAGTGCGCCTTTACAAAGAACCATTCATCTGTGTTCTGCTGGCAAAGACCACCCTCAGCGTGGACAGCAAGTTTTCTTTTCTATTTGATTCATGGGATGTTTATGTGGATAATTGTCTTGAAATCCACCTTGATTTATAAACAATCTTCTCTGCTCTATTGAGCCATTAAATCCAGAGTATTAGCACACTTGGAATATACATAGAGATAATAATGGCATCCAAAAGACAAGTCCAGCAAAAATTATTTCCATGATAGTATTTTTAGAGGGATGAAGTAATATTAGCTACAGTGGTAAGCAATGTAAGGTTTCTCAAATGAAGATAAGAATGATGGCATCTCTTTGGTCTCAAGGAGGAGCATTGTTCTGAGATATGCACTTTGCACTACATGCAAGAAAATAGGATCTATGGCTCACTTAGTTTCATTTTATTTTCACCACCTAAAGTCTCTTTTGTCCAGATTGTCTCACTCATTTGTTCTATCTTATTTAAATTTGTATTTCATGTTATTGTTAACCTTCATTCCTTCTGAAACAAATCAAGGAATACATGAATAAATGAATAATGATAAATAATGAACTAAGAAACAGTACTGAATGTATGAAAAGTAGAATGAATGAAAATACACTGTATTAGTTAAAGGATTTCCCGGGAGATGGGGTAAAGGGAGAGGATTTGGGTTTTAATTAAAAAAAAAAAAAGATGCAAAATAGGGCAGTAGCAAATTCCTAAAACATTTTTTCAAGGGCCTGCCATGCATTTTACTTTTTTATTTATTTTTTTCCTTTTATCACCCTTGGCCTCTTTCCTACATCTCACTTCTCTCTCTATTCTAGGACTTTCATGCTAATTGACACAAAATACTCAGTTACTGTGATTTAATTTGTTAAAAAATCATTGTGTTAATATGATAAAATTAGGTATTCATATCCCTGATATTTAAAGGATGGGAAAAAAACTGGTAGGGTATGCAAGTGGTAAAATAAAAGAGAAGAAAGAAAGAAAGAAAGAAAGAAAGAAAGAAAGAAAGAAAGAAAGAAAGAAAGAAAGAAAGAAAGAAAAAGAAAGAGGAAGGAAGAAAAAAGAGAGAGAGAAGTGAGCAGTAAAGCTGGGATGGATGGAGGGTTGGGAGGAAAACCAATTACTCACTGAAGGTGCCAAGAGAAGAACTGATGACATGAATTCATCACTTCTCACCATAAAGGTGAATAATGGCACAGACACTTAGACTCAGGGATGAGAAGAAAAAGATGCATGCAAGGTTCTTCTATTTATACCTGATTGAGATATGAAAAGAAAATGAGGGACGGGATTACTAAAGAAAAATTCCAGACAGTTAAGCAATTTTAGGAATGATTCATTTTGAGATATGGCCATCAATTATTTATAAGGGTTAATAAATAGATTTATAAGCAAGAGGTACATGGAATCTAGAAATTCATAAATGCCCTACAAATTATTTACAACCCCGACAAGTCATAACACATGAACTACCGCTGAAAACACCATTTACTTGACTTTTAAAATTTGCACCATAAACTATAAATGGACCGGTTATGGAGCATCAGCCATTTGTAATGTGCTGTGCAATATTTAACATCAACTAAATGTGTTTTCACTAGCTGCTGACCAGTTGGACTAATTTAATAAGAATTCTTAGTGCCCAACGATTTATTTGTAGGTAAAATGATCATAAGTATTTAATGGTCTTAATATCAGAGAAGTAATTCTCAAATAGAATATCATAACTTAGATTGAGTGCTTGCAGTTTATCAATCATATAAAATTTAAAAATAAAAATAAAAACAATTGCCAGAAAAAATTAAGCCACCTGTTACTCCTATCATCATATGTTTCCAGCTTTTCATATTTACTTTTTCCCTTTTATTTTCACATTCAGGTTATCTCTTAATATTCCTTTCATCTGTGCATCGCTCTCATTCTTTGTTCCTCTTTTGCTCTAATTCTCTAGTCATTACACAGCAAGCTCTTGGTTTTCAAAGGGAGATGTACTCTATTACGCGGGGCAGTAAACAGGTGGAAATATTCTTTAGTTATTCCACTCGCTGAATGAACAGCTGCAATCACCAGAGTCTGCCATCACGTCAGAGATTCTGTCACAATTCTCAGTCCAGTTGGTGTCTTATCGTGTCCTTGTTCATCAAGAACTCATCTCTCCCAAATGTAATGTCTACAAATGCATTTAAGTTTATGATAATAACCTTAGAGTGACATACAAATTTGTTATTTTGTGTATTAAAAGAGGTCATAAATAATCTGTCTTTAAAATGCCATGACATCACAATCTCTTCCTATTTTGTTTCATTTGTCAACATAGGCTAACTTACATCGAAAACAAAATATGGAAGTTGCTGAGCTAAGTACAAGTTTGTTTCTCATTCACTCTACATGCCAAATGTAGGATTTCCGAGGGCTCTGCTCATCGGATTCACGCAGGCATCCCAGCTGAAGGAGCCCCCTACCTAACACAGGACTCTGAGACATTTGGTAAGAAGAGAAACTGAAACCAGTTTCAGTTTAGGTCCATCAGTTCCTGTTTGTATTTGTATTGTATCTTAAAACAGTTTTAAGAATTTTCCCCAATCCTTGTCATTTGGCAATTTTTAATATATAAAATATTACTGTAGTTGAAAAGTTAAATATGTATAAAAGATGTGCTCAGAAAAGCCCCACACATTGTAGTTACCATTTTTATTTAGTTTCTATTTTATTCTTCTTACATTTATCCTTTTTCAAAAAATAAACCCTGCCTCTCTTTCAGAAAATGTAACATCGTTTATTCTGATTTTTTTTCCTCTAAACAATATAACCAGGAAATTACACCATGTCAACTTACAGAGCCCTTCCTCATTCTGTTTCTAGAGTTGCATATTCTCTACTATGAGAATGCACGTCTTCTCCAACTGATCTCCTCTGCATGGTTATGTAGGCTGTTTCCAATATTTCACTGCTATAATGATGCTTCAGTGAATATCTTGTGCATATTTGTGTTCATGTTGTCAGAAGTATACCTGTAGGATAAACTTTTGCCAAAGAGGATACTGTCAAGCTTTTAACTTCTCAATTTCATAAGTGAGAAATGTTTTTTATTATCATTCCCTTCATTATGAATGTATTTGACATTGTCCCACATTTTTGAAGAACACTTGCTTAATTTTCTGTGAACTCTCTACTCATGTCTTTTGTCCATTTTTCAAAAGCATTTGTATTCCCTCAAGTATTAGACATTTTATGTATTAGGGATATATATTTATATATAAATATATAAATAAATATATGTGTATATGTATATTTAGGAATATCCTATTTAATATTATATATAATATTACATTATATAGAATATATACTTAATATATATTAAATATAAATATATTTAGGGATATCCCTTATCTCTGATTCATAATCCCATATTTTCTTCTAGTGTGTTGTTTCTGTACTTTGCATATGATGTAGGTTTTTTAGACGAAACAAAATTTTGCTTCATTTTTATGTCAAATCTCTCTTATTGCTTCTTCACTTTGAGTAATAGAAAATTTCCTCTCCATATCAAAGTTACAAAAGGAGTCACCCAAGTTTTCTTCTAGTGTGTTTGTATGGTTCAATTATTTTTACATTTCCATCTCTAGTCTATTCGACTATTTTTAGTAGAGTACAGTTTTAAGGTGTTTCGCCCTCAATAACGCTATCCACTGAATAAAACTTCTGTTTTTCTTCTCTAATCTCTCTGTAATTCTTCTAATTTCCCTCTCTAACAATTCCCTCATCTAAAGCTACCATCAGAATCATCAAAGAAGTTGAATAATCTGTTTTATAAATATGATTTTCCCTTATATCAATTCCTACTTTCTTTTCCTATTAATCTTTGCTTTGGGAACACAGAACTTCAATATCTCAGTGGCATAAACAACAAAGATTTACTTCTAGTCACGTTAAGTAATGGCACTGGGTTATTGTGTTTCAGGTTGGCTCGGCTGCAGGTAGACTGGGTTTCTGTTCTTCATCCCTTCTCATTCCAGGGCTCAGACAGAAAAAGAGGCCTCTCTCTAGGTATGCCTTTATTTCATGCAGAAAGCAGAAATAAGAGAGCACTAGCTAAACCATGCAATCACATTAAACTTCCACCCAAATGCCAAAACACACCACTCAGACAAAACATGACACTCTTCCAAACCCAAAGTCAATGAAACAGGGAGGTCATGTAACAATAGGCAGAAAAGGAGCATCCTGTAAAAGGGAAGGTGAAAATAGTTGGGAAAAATAATCCTACATATCACTTCTGTTTAAATTAATAATAAAAGTGAGATTTTTATTAAATATATTAGTTTAACAATGTCTTAATTACAAATAAAAGGTGACCTTAGAAAATTTGGAGAATATAAAAAAAAATGGTAAATAAAGAAGAAAACATTATGTATAAACTCAACATTTAAGTATAAAGACTATTAATGTTCTATGTATCTCCACGAGTTAATACCACAATATACTGTTCAAAATATTATCAATTTTTCCAACGCTATTATTACTGGACAAAATAAAATTTTCCTTTAACAAAGATGGCTATACTTATGTGTGGTATATTAAAATATATATATACTTCAGGTGTGCAAAAATATCTTGCAATTTATTGATTTTTTCTCTACCTTGAGCCTTTTAAAGTACTATTTCTGTTCTTTTAAATCTGTCTATGAGAAGGGACTTTTAAATGACAGTTCATTTATTTTCAACATGAGTCATCCAATTAAAGGACCTTTACCAAGGTTGTTAGACTTTCAAATTTACATAATTTGACAGTTGGCTCATTTGATAGCCTTTACTTTAAGAATGTCATCTTTGCTAGTTGTCTATTTTATTGTTTTAAAAATATGCTTATGCTGCTGAAGACTGCAGAAAGAATGACTCAAAAATCTTAGTCTGAATATGAGCCAATAAGACAAATACATGCTTAATTCATAGACTTATATGCCCAAAATCCCTGATAAAGAATAGTCACTGGATGTATCTTGACAGGATGCTTTAATGAATCATGTCTCTCCCCCACCCATGCTCAAATTGATCAAGGAAAAATTCAGTTTCATACAAGTCACAGGCATGTTCTAGAGAATTTCTGACCTTTTCAACAAATATGATTTGAGAGCCCTCTATGTGACAGACACTGTGCTATATATCAGGGCTAAACTGATGAATAAGATAGTACCTCTGCTCTTGGCAGCAAGGAATTTTCAGCTGCCTCCGGGCAAGAGCCATGAAGGGACAGATATTAGCAACATATCTTCAGATGCAACATTCAGACAGGTTAGGCTAACCCAGAGGTTCTCATTCTTGAATGCATATTAGAATAGCCTGTGCAATTTTTAATAATATCAATATTTTGGCCTCACCCAATTCTAATTTAATTAGTCTGGGATAAGGATTGTATATAGATGGTTTAAAAGCTCCCCAGGTAATTCTAATATGTAACCCTGGTTCAGAATCATTAGTCTAATTTCTCCAGTACCTCGCTATTATGAATGTAGTTCTTGGACTAGCATCATTTCTATGGCATAAGAGGTTACTAGAAAGGCAGAATCTTAGGGCTCATCACAAACTTAATTTATCAGAAATAATATTTAGCAAGATCTTTCAGGTAACTTAGGTCCATATTAAAATTTAATAAGTGTTGTGTTCGGCATGTAAGGTATTATGACAAAATAATGCCTTGGGGATGGTTGAGAGAAAGGAGTGGTATAATACCAAAATTGAATTTTCTTGGTGAAAGCACCAAGTATCCACAGTCTATACTACAGACGAAAGTCAGTAAGGATCATCAGTTAGATCTTGTCTACAGACTTGACACACTTTATAAATGTATTAATGTTGAAGCTGGCCAAAGGGGATTATTTTGAACATTTACTCAAAGAGATTTAAGATATACCACATGAGGGTATGAAGGATATAAACTGCATGAGGACAAATTCAAAAATTTCTTACTAATGCATAAAGATATGGGCATTTAAGTGTATATTTAAAAGATAACCCAAGTCATGCCTGAAAAACTGGCAGAACCCTGAGGAGCAGAGAGAGTAGTAAAGCTCTGATCAAAGATGTCAGATTTGGGGGCGCCTGGGTGGTGCAGTCATTAGGCGTCTGCCTTCGGCTCAGGGCGTGATCCTGGCATTCTGGGATCAAGCCCCACATCAGGCTCCTCTGCTAGGAGCCTGCTTCTTCCTCTCCCACTCCCCCTGCTTCTGTTCCCTCTCTCGTTGGCTGTCTCTCTCTGTCAAATAAATAAATAAATAAATAAAATCTTTTTTAAAAAAAAGATGTCAGATTTGATTTCTTCCTAGAGGAGTTCTGTTTGGCAAGACCTATCAGAATATAGTGGATTTGGCTTAAAATTAGCTTTGGTAAGAGAAATGTCTTGGTTATTTCTAATGTCTGAGTCTGTGTTTGTTGATTGCTTCTAATGCAATAACAAGTAAAGAGATTGAATCACTACTCAAAAACAAAAGAACAAAGAACACCCAGGACAAGACAGGTTCATAGATGAATTCAACCAAACATTTAAAGAATTCTTCTCAAACCCTTCCAAAAAATAGATGAGGAGGGAACACTTACAAACTTATTTAATGAGGCCAGAATTATACTATACCCTACCAGACAAGGACTCTATAAGAAAAGAAAAACACGGGCCAGTATTTCTGATGAACATAGATGCAAAAATCTCAATAGAATATTAGCAAACCGAATTCAAGAACACATTAAAAGGATCAAATGTGATGACCAAGTGTAATTTATTTCAAAGATGTAATGATGGTTCAAACTCTGCAAATCAATCAATGTGATACACCACACTAAAATGAAGGATAAAAATTATATGATCATGTCAATAGTTGCCTAAGTATTTGACAAAATTCAACATCCACTCATGATAAAATTCTTAACACTTCACAAGGAAGGTTTATATACCTCAACATAATGAAATACAAATATAACAAGCCCACAGCTAACATTATATTCAATAGTGAAAAGGTGAAATCTCCTCTAAGTTCAGTATCAAGATAAGGATGCATTCTCCTGCTACTTTTATTCAACGTAGTATTTTAAGTCCTAGTCAGAGCAATTAGGCAAGAAAAATAAATAAATGAAATGCATCCAAGTCAGAAAGGAAGAAGTAAATTGTCTCTGTTTGTAGGTTACATTTTATTACATATAGAAAATTCTAAATTCTCCACCAAAAAAACGTTTAGAACTAATAAGTAAACTTGGTAAATTTGCAGGATTCAGGATTCAAAATTGATATATGAAAGCCAGTTACATTTTTATACATTAACAACAAACTATCACAAAGAGAAATTAAGAAAAGAATCCCATTTACAATAGCATTAAAAGGAATAAAATACTTAGGAACAAATTTAACCAAGGAGGTGAAAGATCTATACACCAAAAACTATAAGATATTGAGGAAAGAAACTGAAGAAGAAACAAATAAATGGAAAGATATTTTGTGCTCATGGATTGGAAGAATTAATATTGTTAAAATGTTTATAATACCCAAAGCAATCAAGCGATTCAATGCAATCCCTATCAAAGTCCCCAACGCATTTTTCTCAGGAATAGAACAATCCTAAAATTTGTATGGAAGCATGAATAGCCAAAGCAGTCCTGAGAAGGAAGAACAAAGCTTGAGACATTACTTCCCTGATTTCAAACTATAGTACAAAACTATAGCAATCAAAACAGGATAGTATTGTCACGAAAACTGATGCACAGATCAACAGAACAGAAGGGAGAGCCCAGAAAAAAAAAAAAAAAATCTATTCCTATGTGGTCAACTAACTTTCAAAAAATGAGCCAGGGAAATAAATGGGGAAAGAATAGTTTCTTCAAGAAATGTATTGAGGGGTGCCTGGGTGGCACAGTGGTTAAAGCGTCTGCCTTCGGCTCAGGGCGTGATCCCGGCATTATGGGATCGAGCCCCACATCAGGCTCCTCCGCTATGAGCCTGCTTCTTCCTCTCCCACTCCCCCTGCTTGTGTCCCCTCTCTCGCTGGCTGTCTCTCTCTGTCAAATAAATAAATAAAATCTTTAAAAAAAAAAAAAAGTATTGAGAAAACTGACAGCCACATGGAAAAAAGTGAAACTGGAACCCTGTCTTACACTATACACAAAATCAACTAAAAAATGATTGAAGACTAGTATCTAAGACCTGAAGCCATAAAACTCCCAGAAGAAAATACTGCGTAAGCTTCCAGACAACAGTCTTAGAATTGTTTTTTTCATTTGACAACAAAAGCAAAAGCTACAAAAGCAAATTAAACAAATGGGACTTTATTAAACTAAAAAGCTTCTGTACAGCAAAGGAAACTATCAAAAATATGAAAAAGGCAACCTAACAAATTGGAGATGATATTTGCAAGCACATATCTATATACAAAGAACTCATACAATTCAATAGCAAATACATACATATATACACACATACATACCCCAATTAAAAAACGGGCAAAGGACCTGAATGGACGCTTTTCCAAAGAAGACATACAGATGGCCAGCAGGTACATGAAAAGTGGCTCAACATTACTAATCATAAGGAAATACAACTAAAATCATAGTGGGATATCACTTTATACCTGATAAAATGTGTATTATCAAATAGACAAGAAATAACACATTTGATGAGGACAGGAAGAAAAGCGTACCCTCATGTTCTATTGGTGGTTATGTGAACTGGGGCAGCCTATATGAAAAACAGTACGGAGAGGCCTCCAGAAATCAAAAATAGAACTCTCATATGATCCAGTAATTCCACTTCTGGGTATATATCCAAATTAAACAAAACCATTATCTTGAAGAGATATCTGAAGAAAATGTGATCTACATATTCACAAGAAAGAGAAAGAAGGAAATCCTGCCATTTCTGACAACTTGGATGAACCTGGAGGGTATCATGACAAGTGAAATAAGCTAAAGAGACAAAGACTAATAGTACAGTTAAATGTGGAATTAAAAAAAAAAAATGTTGGACTCACAGAAAAAGAGTAGAAACCACAAAGTGGTTGCCAGGGGCTTGAAATGGAGATAACTGGAAGATGTTGATAAATGGTACAAACTTTCAATTATAAGATGAGTATGTTTTGAGGATCTAATGTTTAACATGGTGACTATAGTTGATAACACTGTATTGCATAATTAAAATTTGGTAAGAGAGTAAAACTTGAATGTTCTCACACACATACACAAAATAAATATGTGAGGTGATGGATATGTTAATTAATTCTATAGGGGGAATCCGTTCACAATGTATATGTATACTGAATCATCAAATTGTACACTTTAAATATCTTATAATTTTACTTGCCAATTATACCTCAATAAAGCTGAAAAAGATAAAAATAAATATATTGTGTTAATGAATCTCTTAAAATTCCTATGATGTTTTTCCATTTCCTCCTCTTTAAAGAACAAAGGTCAATTTTACTCTACTAATTGAATATCATGGATAATTTTCCTAGGTTTCCTACCTATTCACTCATTATAATCCTACTGTTAGATATAAGTTGTAGATATAGTTGATATGCAAAATATGCACTCAGAGTCTGCATTTATTTCTTTAGTGTAACACTGCCAGAAAAAGGAATGAAGTATTTTCCTATTCTGTTACTAGACTGCTGACAACTCCTTCCTCCCCACCAGATTATTCGAAAGTTGTACACGAAATACATGAGTGAATGAAAATTTTTGGTCCACTGAGTGACATCTATTTTCTTTGCAACTTCATATTATCAACTTTATGTAAGAATTTAATGCCCAACTGTCAGTTGCTTTGATTGTGTACCATTACTTAATTATAATTTCACTACTGCAGCTACTTGCTACCATTACTACTGCAACTAATCTTAACGATTTATTCACAGTTAATACATTACGGATACCAGCAAAAAAGATCACATTGGACCAACTCTAAACGATTACCTAAAACGCAATGCCCTTCATGATCTGGCTACTGCCCAAATACATAGCCTCATGCTTTTCTGCTCCTCCCTTTTCACTTTGAATTTCAACAATACTCAACTATTTGCCAGGTTCGTCCATGTATGGGTACATGCACTGTATATGACACACTTCTATTCATCCTTGATCTGCTCTGAAATACTTCCCTAAGCTTGACGTTGTCCCTGCCTTTATTTCCTCTTATTTTTTCTCAGTACTTTATTGTTGTTGTTGTTGTTGTTTTTTAAAGATTTTATTTCTTTATTTGTCAAAGAGAGAGAGCACAAGCAGGGGGAGCGGCAAGCAGAGGGAGAAGCAGGCTCCCCGCTGAGTAAGAAGCCCAACACGGTACTCGTTCCCAGGACCCTGGGATCATGACCTGAGCCGAAGGCAGACTGCTTAACCTACTGAGCCACCCAGGCATCCATTTTTCCTCAGTGCTTTGTACAAAATATGTCTGTAACAGTAAATGTCCGTTAATTCACAAAATACAAATACAGCGAGTGTTCATAATGTAAGAGGGGTTTTCATTAACAGTCTTTCCCTACCACCCTGCCTGCTTTGGAAAAAGTGCTCTCAACTCTGTTTCTAAACCTGAACTCTACATTCCTTGTTTCCACTCTGACCTGAGGCCTTATATTGATGTCCTCTCCTCTCCTGAGACTTTTCAGTCTTTCAGTTTCATGTATTCCTAGATTGAATTTTGAATTCCATCTTTCCAATTTCGTTTTGTTTGTTGCTTTTGTTGTTGTTTGTTTTGTTTAGTTTTTGGCCAGAAATGCACCCATCAGCACATGGTGCAGCGTCCTGAATCTCAGTGTAGGAAAAGCACTAGAGGTTTTAATATAAATGGCAGAGTCCTATAAGCACTTTTTTTACATTAATCTTTTTGCTTAATTCATCTTGAAGGGAGGAATTATGTTTATGCCTGGCATAGAAAAAATATATATGTTTAATTATATATATATATGAAATTAGGATATATAATAATTATATAATATATAAGATCATAATTTTATATATACTAATTATATATATCCTATATATATACTAACTATATATATTTAAAATCCTAAATATATATATTTAAAATCATATATATATAGGATAATCATATATACATATATGATTATATATATATAGGATAATCATATATACATATATGATTATATATATATAGGATAATCATATATACATATATGATTATATATATATATATATATATATATATATATATATATGAACAACTAAATTAAATTAATTTGTTATTGCTACCTTGGTCACTACAGGGCGATTTTTGACACTGGTATTCTAGTCAATTTTTTCTCAAGTAGTTATTTATGGTCTAAGAGAGTGCTTTATAAATTGTACTCTGTGGAGTCCTCAGAGGGTGATATGGGTATGCTGGAGGCAGGGGATGAAAAGACTAGGAGGGCCAAGCAGGCAGGGCTCCAAGCAGCTCACATGCATTTCAAGCAGAGAAAATCCCCTAGTGTGCATTTTATGCGTTGGACTTCTTCCAAATATTTCAGCTGAATAAATGTTTCCACGACTAAAAAATTTTTAAAAACTCCAAAACCACTGATGCAAAACTAAACTAAAAAGTGGAAAAGGGTAACCTCCCATAGCACTTAAACCTGCTTACCTTATCTCGATTGTACTTTAATAAATTTCCATGAATTCAAAACTTTTCTAAGTATGATACTGAATTTGCCAAGAAGACAAACAAAGCATTACATGCTTGACAAAGTTGCTTCTACATCTTTAATGATGACAGACTTCCCAAGAATATCTGATGGACCAAATCTGCATAAGCAAAAGGATTTATTTACCCCAGCATTTCTTCACATAGGAAATTCAATGATTTAATAATTCCATACCATTTTAACTCCTTGGCATCTAGAACTTGAAATGCTTCCTGCCTGGAAGACAATTGCCAACAATGAACACCTTGGAAAGTACTAATGCAAAAGGATTAGTAAGCTAGTGCAGATAAAATGAATTATGCTTAGCACTTACAGGCTTTCTATGGGCAGTAGTGGGATAAATGAGGTATTATTAGTACTGTACATTTTGTGCCAGAGGCAATATCTAGCTCTGTAGTGCTTTATGCTACTTGATACACCAGCCTCCACAGTATGTTCTTCCAAGCTGCTGCTGACAGAGCAAAGTAACACACAGAGACAAAATCCTTTAAGTTCCTGTGTTCCTTGAAATAAAGGAAGATAAAAAAAAATCAATGCATTATGTTAATTTGAGAATCAAATAAAAATGTACTGTGGATTTTTTTTTAACCTATCTCCTATGGCTATTAATCCACACCAAAAAATCAAAAGGAATGGTTAATCTGTTAAAAAAGGACTTAAAAATTTCAAAGATACTTTTGAATTTTGTTTTATTCTTTTCTTTTTTCAGCACTGATAATCCCCATATTTTCAAAGGAAAGGGGCCTTTTGGGGTTTAAGTGATTTCTCTCATGGTGTCAATATCTGTAACAGAGACATCCAGGGACAGTTTGCAGTTTTATGACCCTTTAAGGAAAAGTGGTAAAATGTCATCCCTACTTTTTCTAAATAGATGGCATATTGACAGCAATGAACATTATTTGCCAACATTAGCACAGAAAGAATGCCCCATTTCAAATCTCAGTACCAAGAATATAAGGACAAGGAGCTATACAATGAGGACATTATATGTTTATGAAAGTTATGCTTTGATCCAATGAGACCTAAATTGATATGTCATACACTTTGCCTTCATTAACGTGTGTTATCACTCAACTTCCTGCCAGAAAGTTCCACATCATCTTCCACTTTTTAAATTAGGCACAGTAGACTAGATAAGAACATTACATTAGTTTGAGAAATATATTTGCCAGTAAATGGTTTTTATGCAAGAACATATGCACCCCAAATATCTGAAAATTAGCCTATTGTAAACACTACAAATCATTTAAAAATTACCTCTATACTCACAGAGTGCAGAGTTTGCTAAAGCATCATTTTAAAAGTTGTGGCAGCAGATAATAAAATATTACAGAATCAAGCTTTCACTTTCCCTTATTAACTCTCAATGTGTGATGTAAGTCTACATGCTGAATAAAGAAAATCATCCCATTTGGTCCACTGCAACAATTAATGGATTCATTCATTTACACATCCATTTATATAGCTACCCACTTATTTGTCCCAGTGAGTGCCTACTACGGGGTACATAACTGTGCTAGGTGCTAAGGTCCCAACATATAATCCACATTCTGCTCTTAAGGGGATGATAGTATTATAGGAATGACACATGGAAAATAACATGGAAATAGAAAAGTCAGAAGATCCATGACAGACATGAACTTTGGGTGCTATGGCGGCAGCAGCCAGAAGTTAATTTGGTGAGTTCTTTAGTTATTCCAGTCAACAAATGTTTCCAGGGGAATTTGAGAAGACTTGTGTTCCTTTCCTAACCCCTTGCTTGGATTTAGAATCTTCCTTATATTTGATAACTCCTCAGCCATAAACTTTCTGTAACAGGACTCTACTGTCGCTACCCAACTGCCCTGAGAAGTTGTCTTCTTGGGGAAATCTTCTGCTCAGCTTCATTCATATTTGAGAGGATTTTTAAATTTCTTTCCTGAAAGTCAAACATTCCTTTTCCTAGTTTCACAGAGCTTTCTTTAGCTTATCAATATGTAGCCAGAATTTCAGTTTCCACCATCAGAGTCCACTCCTGATATTGTAGTCCTTATCTAAACCGACACTTGCTGCGATATAACTTGATGGCATCTTCACACTCCCGATTCACTTGTGTCTGCTCATTAAAATTAAAAAGTGCACCAGTCATACACAAAATTAGAGCCCTCTTCCCAATCAATGGCAGGTCAGTATCAAAAGTTCAACTGAGTTTCAAGAATGCTATGATTTCAACTCATATTTTAAGAGACTTTAAAAATAATAACCATCCCTAAAATTTACCATAACATAGATGCCATGACAACATTGTTTTCAGACACAGAACTTGTGAGAAAAATTTTGTAAGTTTATAATCACTTCACTTTGAAAGCATTCAAATGTTAAAAAAATAAATAAATGTTGTTTCTTACAGGCTACCTTGTCCTACTGTGAATTTGGCTGCCTCAATCCCAGGAAATATGAGCTCTCCCTTGGATAGCATTAGTCATCACTTTCTCATTATTAAGCATCCTAAAACACTGTGCAATACTGATTTTCTTTCTCCATATCTCATTTCAGAATATCTCTCCTTGTCACTATGCATTAATGCATAGCAAATTCCAAAATATGTTTTTGACCTACTCCTGTGGCTATCTCTTGCATATGGCAATTCAAAATCTCACATCAGGCCCAAACTACCATATCCCGCAATACAATAAGTTATTCAAGGAGGCAGGAGAGCAAGTAGCATGAGTTATATTTATTCTACATTGAAAAGAGAATGAGATAAAAAAAAGAAAGAAAAAAATATTTACATGTATGCGGTCAGATAATACTTTTCTCCATTTGTCCTTTATGGAGAGTTACTTTTTCCCAGTGAAAGCTGGTATTCCGTTCTCTATTAACATCCACAATATCTAAAGATGTTTTTGAGTTTAGTAACATCTAGATTAACAGCTATCCAACCAATCATCAATTGTCCCTTGAATCCATCCATTCATTTTAAAAACATTTATTGAGAAGCTAGTATGAGTTTATCACCATATAGGAACTGAAGATACAGTGATGGCTGTGATAGATGTGATCTTTGGCTTCATGGAGCTTGTGATTTACCGAAAAAGACATTTTACACAATGTTTACTCACATAGGTAATTGGTATCAATAGTGAGAAATGATAGTAAGTAAAATTAGAAGATGGGTTGCAACATAAATGGACCCTAAAAAATTTTGGAGAGTCGATTATAACTTCTCTGAGGAAGCAAAGGTCTACAAGATGAATTAGTCACTGAATGCAGTGGGAATAAAACTGTAGGCCATCAAACATAAGGAAGAACAGTCTGAAGACTATCAGGGCATAAGAAAATCTAGCTCCTTCAACTAGCTATTAAAAAGCCAATATTCCTAAGAGAAGGGAGCAAGAATGAGACAGTATAAGATCAAGCAGTGTCTCTATGCTTAGTACGAGAGTCTATTAGCACAGAGCATGAATATACATACATTGGGAGATCCTTCAGAGCTTTCAACAGATGTGTGGAATATCTCACTTTACAAAGACCATTTTAATAGATACATGAATGGATTAAAGGTGGGTCAAGAGTCAATGTGGATGACCGCAAAACCCAGCAATTACACTCCCAAGTAGCTACCAAAAGAAAATGGAAATATATGTTCACATAAACATTTGAACATGAAGCTAATATTATTCATAGCACCCAAAAAGTAGAAATGACACAAATGTCCATCAGTTGATAAATAGAGGAACAAAATGTGGTATGTAAACACAATGGAATACTAATAAAAAGGAATGAAATAGTAAGGAATGAAATACTGATGCACGCTACAACATAAATGAACCTCAAAAGCATTATGCTAAGTGAAAGAAGCAAGAAACAAAAGACCAAATATTATATAATTAAGTGTATATGAGATACCTAGAAAGGACAAATATATAGATAGCGGCAGATTAGTGGTTTTCTGAAGGTGGAGGGGGGAAAAGGGGGAATGGGGGCTTGCTGTTTATGAACACGAAGGATCCTACTGGGATGATGAAAATCTCCTTAACTGGATTATGATGATGGTTGCACAACTCAGGAATTTACTAAAAATCTTTGAATTGTATAGTTCAAAACAGGTGAATTTTATGATATGTAAGGTATACCTCAAAATAGTTGTTAAAAACAAAGTTGATATGTTGTATTTGAAAGTTATTTAAAAAATACAGTAGTCTCGATGTTATGATTGACTTGGCTATAAACATTGTGGGAAAGACTGTGTGTATATTTCTGACAAGAACAATAGTGTGGATTATGGATCAGATTGTGAGTGGGGGGATAATTCTGTCAGTTATAAGCACATCCTGATTATTCCACCTTTACAAGTCGTTATTCTTCCACTAAAACATTGGAAATGCCTGCTCTTAGAAATAAGGCTAAAAAGAATCCTAACACCACATCTAGCACCATTTTCCAGCCACACTACTCTTCTAAAGCTTTTTATACACAAATCCATGCTAAATGTGTAGACTATGGAGATTTCTCTGGTAATCCTGGGTATGGTAGATGCCATGAGGACTTTCAGTTCTATGACACCCAAACAACGCCACAAAAATTAACAAATGTGTAATGCAGATCTGAGACAGTAGCATGACCCTTGGCTCTGAAGAGACATAGACTATATACATAAGCCTCTGAGCACTCAAAAAAAAAAAAAAAAAAGACAAAGGAAAAGAACACATGCACACGTATTACAGGGATCTTATTGAAATCAAAAATGTATTCTAAGAAAAACATGCCATGTATCTTTCTTCTACTTTCATTCATATATTTTGGTTTGGGCCCAAGACAACCTGCATATTTGGATCATCAGTCTTATTGCTAAATAACATACAAAAATGCACAGACAAGTATAGACTGTTTTGCATCTTTTTTACTATGTGGCAAGTTTTTTCATGTTATTCAATCTTTACTACATCTTAATATACAACTCTTTTTTTCCTTTTAGAATTAAACATAATGCAGATACAAAAGGAAAAAAAATCCCTAAATATGAGAGACGGCAAATCGTTATTTCTTAATTGCGGTAAGAGGCATCTATTCTGAACATTGGAAACTCTGTATTTTCTTATACGGATAATCAGAAGTAAATTTTCTATGGAATCATTGTGTTTCCATTTATAGAAACATTAAAAAAACATATTTTATTGCATCTTTCCCTTAAATAATAATAATATAATAATAATAATAATAATACTTACTGAGTACTTAATATGTGCCAGGAAAATTTATAAATGATATTACACATACAAACACACACATACACACACACAAAATCTCCAGTATAACTGTATAAAGTTGGTACTATTATTTTTCTTAGTTTATATTTAAGAAAACTGAGGCATAGAGTAGTCAAATAACTGCTCGGGTCACATGCCTAATAAATGGCAAAGCAAAGATACAACCTACGGCTTTCTGCCTCCAAGGTTCACGTGTTTAACTACTATGCAATATGCCATGCTTCTCCTACGACTTTATAATTTCTTCCTATACTTTTAAAAGTTACTTCTTTACCCAACCAACCACTCTGATGTACGTTTTAGGGTTTTAGAAATCCCAGTTCTTAACGTTACAAAGATTTAAAGACTTGAATTCTCTGTCTTTATTTTCTTATCTGTTGCCTCACCTGAATTCCAGAATTATTATGTAAAGCAGAAAAATACACTTGCTTTGGAACAAGAGATGTGTGGACTAAGAAAAGGAGACAATCAGAAATACTTTGTCCAGTTATTTTTCACAGGAGTTATTTGACCCATGATAAAACCTCATTCACTTGTACAATCAATTTTGATTTTTAGAATTTATGTCCTGATTAAGGGAGTTATGAAACTACATGATATATACTGTAAACTACAATATACTTAATGTTGATGAAGAATAACACTTAGAGCAAAGAATATTAAGAGACGAGGCAGGAGGAAGAAACTGCCTTACATAATTTTTTAAAATGTCTATTTTATTCTGAAGATATTTAGTACACAATTAAATGTTTTAAGTATGGAAGTGATAAGGTGATATTTGCATTTTTAGAAAGATTGCTTTGATTGTAGAATAGCATATTAATTTGAAACAGACAGGACATGGAGCTATGTCAGAGACTGTTGCCACAGTCAAGGTGAGTGATGATTAAAGTCTGTATTAGAAGAGAATAGTAATGATGATGGAGAGGTAATTCTATAAGTAATATTTCAGAAGTAGAATCTGAAATATTTGGCACTTCACTGTATGCAGGGAAGAGTGAAAAATCAAGTATTATTCCAAGTAATAAGACTGAATGACTCATTGAATAGAAGGCCCTCCAAGAGAGAAAGAGAATACACAAGAGGCGAGGGTTGGGGGATAATTAATTTTTTTTAGTGTCTATACATGATTCTCTATAATAAAACAGAATTTGAAATGGAGGAAAGTTGAGTTGATTCTGGAAAGGGTTATAAAAGGAGGCTATCGATTTTCTATTGCTATATAGAGATAACAGTATGTTTTCAACTCCTCCCCTCAAAGGCTCTCCTAGTCAGGATCTTGACATGATAAATTAATTTGAACAACATTCTTAGAATTGTAGAGTTCCAATCATTTCACACCACTTGTATCAAATAACAAACCAGAAAGGAATATGATACCTCAATTGGGCTTTATTTCACCTAAGAAAAGTTTTAAAAGAATTTATAAACATCAGTGTGTAAGCTAGTTTTAAAATTTCAATAAGTTCTTTCCTTTCAAGTTTATTTAGCAAACAATAATTTGAGCCACTATTCTGCATTTGAACACCTGCCTGGCTCCACAGAAATCATCAGTGGAATTGCCTTGGTCTTATACAAATGCAAGCACAGACTTACGAATCAACGTCCCTTCATTCTTCCTCTTGATTCCTACAGTTTATGTGCTGCTACCCTTTTAGACTGATTAGAGATTTAAACTTTCCATATCTCTTTAAAAAGTTTAAAAAGTTGATCAGTACAGATTCATATTCTGCCACATATCCTAGACCAAGAAAACATAAGGATTGTGTCCATAACAATAACACATACACTATTTTGTGCATTTAGTTATTTAAAAGGACTCTTCTCATAAAATGATTATTTTTCCTTTAGATATAGAAATATTACACGAGGTTTGTATAATTTATTAACATTTATTTTAAATGTCACAACAGTGTGATGCCATGTGAGCTGTTATAACCACTTCACAGATGAGAAACCTGAAGCTCAGAGTGGTCACAGAGCTGAGGTCTTTCCATGGTATGAATTCATCTGAAAGTGCTATAAAATATTCTTACCTTTCTAAAATATACTTTTATAGCATAATTAATTCTTTTATGGTTTCTTTTTTCCCCTGTACATCACTTCTGACTATCTTTGTGTGCTTCAAGGAACAGAAATGTGGAGGCTCTTCAAAATTCCAGTCAGGGGCATGACTTCGGCATTGCCGACTTTCTCACAGAAACTGTGTTAAGATTATTAACACTTACTTAAAGTTTCAAGTAACACCTGCATCACTTTTACATTTTATTGGTACTGCTTTTTGTCTGCTTTGGTCTTTTACAGTCTTTTTATTTCTTCTAAAAGAGTACAAAAAATGTTCTTCAAGTTTATATTTTTCTACAAAGAATTGAGAAGTCTTATTGCTAGTATTAATTTCACCAAATAATGTATTGCTTTTCTCAGAAAAAAAATGTGACATTTTGGGATTTAAACTAAGCCTTTTCAAGACTACAAATATTCATCCCTTTCTTTTGACCAAAGAACAAATATGGAAAGAGGTAAAATCCGCATTCTTGATTCTGAAATGAGAACAGCTATACGATTCTCAAGGCTGGTATTTCTGTCTCCACAATTACGCTGCTCACTTTCTAAAACATAAATGTGGCTGTGAGCTTCTCAGAACAGCAGGGTTGAGTAACAAATAGCAGATGATAAAACATATGTGTTCTTCTGGACTGAACCTCAAAGAATAATAATCCCATCAATGGAGTGTAATAGAAGGTCGGTTGTAGAAAGTCACTTTTGATTCATTTAACTCCAGTTCCTAATTCCATAGATGATAATATTAAAGCCCAGAGAAATGGAATTAGTTACTCAAGACTTTATTTGTCACAATCCATGAAATATACAGCAAGGAAGCGTTACTGCTACCTGTTGTGTCTGACATCAATGTGCTTTTCATGCTGGAGTTTGGCCAAAGAATGGAAAGGAAGAATGAGATATTTTTAAGTTGTTCTTTAGAACAAAATCAATATACAATCAACAAACATTTATTGAGTGTGGACTATGTCTAATTCTGTCAGTTCTATCAAGAAGTTGCCAACTATAGTAGCTCATGAAATAGATTACTTGCAGTATCATTCTTAACTAAGATTATGGTTAGAGTTAGCTTGGTTCCCCTCATACTCTCTCTCCAACTGTGATAAAAGATGCTATTGAAACATCATCTCCAAAGATCATATTCTGTTGAAACCATGGATTTTATTTCAATTTTCAAAGGGGTTTTGTGTGGGTGTTTCAAGATTCATTAATTGCACTTGAGCCATGTTTTAAAAATATTTTACCTTACCTGAATGTCTTTCATATAAGGTTCCCCAAGGATACTACAAATGAGCAACAGTCACTTTCAAGTTTCAAAACAGTTCTGCTAGACTGACTAATGGGGTTTAAAGGTCCCCAAATCAAGATGATATAAAATTCACTGGACTTCTGAGCAGGCAATCACAGTAAGGTTTTAAAAGAAGATTATAATCATCATTGGAGTTGGCTATAATAAAGGAAAGATGGAAGTAAGTCTTAAGGGAATGAGTTACAAAAAAACAGACTTGCACCTGTGCGTGGAGTTTTAGCATTTCAGAAGTGGGAGGAAAATTAGCTGTCACTTACTGCAAATTACTTCCCACTACATGTGAAGAAACTGAGGCCAAGAGAGGGCAAGGGACATATTCCACACCATACAGTTAGGTAGAAGATAAGCAAGCATTACAGTCCGTTTATTCTGATTTTAGTAATTATGCCTATATAAACATCAAATGTGCTTCTTTGTGAGGTAATCTTATTATAAAATATATCATTGGTTCATTTATGACTTAATTGAGTTTAATCTGCTTTCCTGAAACATTGGTAGTCATCACAAAGTTAACCTAAGTACACTGCACATGAGAACTTGTTCATATATGCAAGATATCCTTAATATCTATTCATTCTCCCCTAACTATTCCCTCCCTTTTGCTCTTAATGAACCTTACACATTTCACTTCACCATTCTGATCTGACTTTAGAACACAGAGAAACTACAACCTCTTTCTCTTCCTCCCTTAAAACTGTTTTTTGTTTTGTTTTGTTTTTGTTTTTGTTTTTTTGGTTTAAACAGGGTAAAAAATCTTTCATTTTAATTCACATTGAGTTACAGTCAAATGAAACCCCCAGTAGAAGTACAGAATCTGTGGATTGGAATGGGGCATTAACCAACATCTCATTTAGCTACCCTTTTATGTTTGAATCTCCCCTACAATACACCCCTTGAACTAGCTGTCCCCTCCCTATATTTGAACATTTCCAGTGATAGGATACAATTCTTCTAAAGAGAATTTGTTTGATGTTCAACTAGCTCTAGCTGTTAGCTCCTCCTTATTTTGTGCTGAAATCCATGTCCCTGTAGTATACAAAAACCGGTCCTAGTTTGCATTCTTGGGGCCATATAGCCTCATGGCAATATTTCAAATATTTACAAGCAGCTATCTCGTTCTCTCTGAATCTTTCCTACCCCAAATGAAATATTCCTTATTTCCCTCAACTGTTCTTACATAATAAGGTTTAGAGTCTCCCTTAACTCTCTTGATTATCTAATTTTCCTCTGAAACAAACTCAATTTGTTTATATCTCATTTCAATTATTGTATAAAGAATGAAAAGTGTTTCTACAGATGTATCTGGCTACTGCCAAATATTCTATTTAATATAAGGATAGCAACAGAATCTAAGATCATAATTTTCTTTGTGATGACCATTGCCTTCTAATGATTCATACGAAACATGCTAATGGCTAAATCTCTTATCTCTTTTTTCAGATGTGCTAATCTGCTAATCTGCATCTCCCCCATCCTGAACCTCTGCCATTAGAACTTCAGAACCAAGTAGAAACATCTACCAATTCTCCTTAAATTTTCCTTTCTTAAATTTGATCCTTGAGGTTTGCTTGTCATGTTTTCAGGGAGAGAGATCCTGATTTGGTCCTCAATATATTTATTATCCCTTCCACTTCATTTTTTCAGACAGTAGTATAAATGTATCTTTGACTTATTTATTTAATAAGTCATTGCCTTTAAAAAAAAGACAAAGGACAAAATGGGGCTGTGTAAGTTCTGAAGTATATACCTAGAGAATTCTCTTTAGTCTGTAGTTCCATTCATCAATTATATGGACTTCTCTTTAAAAAAAAAAAGATTTTATTTATTTATTTGAGAGAGAGTGAGAGAGAGCATGAGCAGGGGAAGGGGCAACAGGAGAGGGAGAAGCAGATTCCCTGCTGAGCAGGGAGCCCAATGTGGAGCTCAATCTCAGGACCCCCAAGATCATGACCTGAGCCAAAGGCAGACGCTTAACTGACCGAGCCACCCATCGACCTTTCTTCAAATAAAATATAGTGTGGAAGCACAACAATTAAAGCAGAGCTAATCATGTTGAAGATCTGTGGATATAAATGTACACATACACACACCCTCTCTAATTTCTTGTCTTCTCTGGGTCAGTGACATTCTCCCAAGTACCTCCAAGGGATCCTCAGGGAACTTGAAAACATCGTTTGAATCACAACAATAATTACATTTTTGAAATTATTCTCCTATTAGCAATGATTCTAATCTGTGTTCTCTTGAATAGATTATCATGAGATACTAACAAACATCTAATAAGAATGAAGTTACATTGTATATTCTTACTCAAATTGTCTTAAATAAATTTCAATAAAATTCCCAATGGAATTTTATTTTCAAATGGATAAGATCATTTTAAAGTTCATGTGAAAAAAATAAATTCACCAATTTTTTAAAAAGATTTTATTAATTTATTTGTCAGAGAGAGAAAGAGCACAAGCAGGTGAGTGACAGGCGGAGGGAGAAGTAAGGAACCTGAAGCTGGACTTGATCCCAGGACCCAGGCATCCCTAAATTCATAAACTTATAGAAAAAATTTGAAAACAAATAATCATAAAGATATAAAATTACAACAGTAAGAGTAACCCATGATATCCAAATTCACATAACTACTTTTGTGTACATTTTTACATAGCTGGGGAAAATACTGGATTATTTACTAAATGATATGATTGGAAATCCATTTTGAAAAAACACTTTAGGGGTGACTGGGTGGCTCAGTCGTTAAGCGTCTGCCTTTAGGGCGTGATCCTGGCGTTCCGGGATGGAGCCCCACATCAGGCTCCTCTGCTGGGAGCCTGCTTCTTCCTCTCCCACTCCCCCTGCCTGTGTTCCCTCTCTCGCTGGCTGTCTCTCTCTCTGTCAAATAAATAAATAAAATCTTAAAAAAAAATACTTTAGCTATTTCACCAAAATAAATTCCAAATAGAATAAAGGTTTTTAGGGGAGGAGTTAAGATGGTGTAGGAATAGGATGACCCTAGGTTTCTTTCATCCCTCGAATACAATTATATAGTTATCAAATCATTCTGAACACCTGAGAAAACAATCGGAGACCTTAGAAAACAAATGCAGTCTGCAAGCAGAAAAGTGAACACCATTTGGAAGGTAGGAGGTACAGAGATGAATCTGGTGTGATATAGCTTGGGATACTACAGAGGGGAGGGAGCCTGATAAAGGAGGCTACTGCAAAGTATAATAAGCCATGGAGCACAAAATCAGAACTTTTAGAAGTCTGCTACAGTGGGTAAGTAAGCCATATAGTGGCTGGCTTAAAGGTACTCATGTAGTGAAGCAAGGCAGAATCCCATGTGTGACGGTATGGTCTCAGGATCCCCAGGGTTGCAAGATCGGGGGTACCGGAGTGCGGCAAAGTTCCCAGGCATAGGAGCAGGGGAACCGGCTGAGAACTAGGAGTCTAGATGCCAGTTTTCTGCTCTGTGTTGCCATAAACTGTGAACCACTGCAGGATTGTGCAATTGTTTTCCTGGGAGGGATCCAGCAAAAGGCAGAAGCACGGAGAGACTCCCCTCTCTCTCCCGGGAGGAACAGCGCAGGTCTGTGCCACAGGAGTCCAAAAAATTTGGAGTTTTGAAAACCCATTCTCATACATGAGATAAAAATTCTCCATCACGGGCTGGGTGAACACAGTGTTCTGAGGGAAACCCGGCAGATAAGAGTGAGGGCTCACTCGCAGAGTGGGGGGTGTGAATTTTCAGCTCTGGGGTTAGAGAGTGGGCACAGCCATATTTATTCCATCTATCAGTGCTCCCTTTAGGGAGCAAAACACTGCCATTTAATGGAGTCTGGAACTGCTTACCCCAAGCTTTGCCTCTGCACACTGGAGGCCCATTTCCACTAGGGCAAGTCCACTGATAATCAGCAAAACAGGCTCCTCCCCCAGAAGACCAACACAAACAACTCTATCTTACCAAGTTTACTGATCACAGAGGGCAACAAAGCTTCAGCTCTTGGTGAAAACAGTATATAGCATTCTAGGTATTTTTATTCTGTAGTCTCTTAGTATTATTTTTTCAATTTTCTTTTTATTCTTTTTTAAGTTTTATTTTTATATATACTTTATATATGTGCTATTTTTTATTTCCTTTCACTGTATTTTACTATATATATGTGTCTTTCTTTCTTTCTTTCTTTCTTTCTTTCTTTCTTTCTTTCTTTCTTTCTTTCTTTCTTTCTTTCTTCTTCTTATTTTGGTATCTAGTGTCTTTTAACAAGCAGATCCAGGATCTAGGTTTTTGATTTTTTTTTTCTGTTGTTGTTGTTGTTGTTTTTGCCTTTGTTTGTTTGTTTGTTTCCTCTTTCTTTCTTCTTTACTTTTCTGGACAAAATGACAGGACAGAGAAATTTACCCCAGAAGAAGGAACAGGTGGTAGTACTAACTGCCAGAGATTTAATCAATATGTACAGAAGATGTATGACCTAGGATTTTTAAAAATTATTATAAAGATACTAGCTGGTCTTGTAAAAAGCACAGAAGACACTAGAGAATCCCTTACTATAGAGATAAAAAACTAAAATCTAGTCAGGCTGAAATTAAAAATGCTATTACTGAGATGCAGTCCCAAGTGGATGCCATAAAAACAAGGATGAACAAATCAGGACAGTGAATCAGTGATACAGAAGATAAAATGATGGAAAACAAGGAAGCTGAAAAGAAGAAGAGAAAGGGGTGCCTGGGTGTCTCAGTCATTTAAGTATCTGCCTTCAGCTCAGGTCATGATCCTGGGATCAAGTCAAGCTTCAGGCTCCTTGCAAAGCGGGGAGCCTGCTTCTACTTCTGCCTGCTGCTCCCCCTGCCTGTGCTCTCTTTCTCTTTCTCTGACAAATAAATAAATAAGATCTTAAAAAAAAAAAGAGGGAAAAAAAACCATTAGATCATGAAGGAAAACTTAGAGAACTCAGCAATTCCATAAAGTGAAATAATATCCATACTATAGGAGTCCCAGAAATGAGGAGCAGGAAAGAGGAGCAGAAGGCTTATTTGAACAAATTATAGCTGAGAACTTCCCTAATCTGGGTAAGGAAACAGGTATTCAAGTCCAGTAGGCACAGAGAATCCCCCTCAAAATCAATAAAAATAGGTCAACATCTGAACATATTATAGTGAAGCTTGCAAATTACAAAGATAAAGAGAAAAATCTTGAAAACAGCTAGAAACAAGAGGTCCTTAATCTACAAGCACAGACACAGAAGTCTGACAGCAGACCTGTCTGCAGAGACCTGGCAGGCCAGAAGGGACTGTATCATATATTCAATGTACTAAATGGAAAAAAAAATATGCAGCCCAGAATACTTTATCCAGCAAGGTTGTCATTCAAAATAGAAGGAGAGTTAAAGAGTTTCCAGGATGAACAAAAAAACAAAGGAATTTGTGAAACCTAAACCAGCCCTGCAAAAAATATTAAAGGGGTTCCTTTGAGTGGAGAGAGAGCTCAAAAGTAACAAAGATCAGAAAGGAACAATCTACAGAAACAGTGATTTTACAGGTAATACAACGACACTAAATTCATATCTTTCAATAGTTACTCTGAATGTAAATGGACTAAATGCTCCAATCAAAAGACATAGAATAAAATGGATTAAAAAAAATAAGACCCATGGATATGCTGCTTACAAGACTCATTTTAGACCCAAAGGCACCTCCAGACCGAAAGTGAGGGGGTGAAGAACCATTTATCATGCTAATGGACATTAAAAGAAAGTTAGAAGAGCCATTCTTATGTCAAACTAGATTTCAAACCAAAAAGTGTAATAAAAGATGAAGAAGGACACTATATCATAATGAAGGGGTCTATCCAACAAGAAGATTTAACAATTGTAATTATTTATGCCCCTAACTTGGGAGCAGCCAGATATATAAACCAGTTAATAAGAAAATTAAAGAAACTCATTGATAATAATACAATAACAGTAGGGAACTTTAACACCCTACTCAGAGCAATGGACAGATCATCTAACCAGAAGATCAAAAAGGAAACAAGGGCTTTGAATGACACACTGGACCAGATGGACTTAATGGATATAGTCAGAGCATTTTATCCTAAAGCAGCAGAATACACATTCCTTTTGAGTGCACACGGAACATTCTCCAGACTAGATCACATACTGGGTCACAATCAGGTCTCAACCATTACAAAAAGATTGAGATCATACCATGCATATTTTCAGACCACAACACTATGAAACTTGAAGTCAACCAAAGAAAAAATTGCAAAGACCCCAAGTATATGGAAGTTAAAGAACAACCTACTAGGGAATGAATGGGTCAACCAGGAAATTAAAGAAGAATTTTAAAAATACAGGGAAGCAAATGAAAATGAAAACACAATTCAAAACCTGTGGGATGCAGCAAAAGTGGTCCTAAGAGGGAAGTATAGAGCAATACAGGCCTTCCTCTAGAAGCAAGAAAAGTCTCAAATATACAACCTAACCATACACCTAAAGGAGCTGGAAAAAGAACAGCAAATAAAGCCTAAATAAAGCAGGAGAAGAGAAATAAAGATTAGAGCAGAAATCAATGATATGGGGGGGGGGATACAACAACAGTGGAACGGATCAACAAAACTAGGAGCTGGTTCTTTGAAAAAATTAATAAGATTGATAAACCCCTAGCCAGACTTATCAAAAAGGAAAGAGAAAGGACCCAAATAAATAAAATCATGAATGAAAGCGGAGAGATCACAACCAACACTGCAGAAATACAATTGTAAGAGAATATTATGAGTAATTATATGACAACAAATTAGGCAATCTGGAAGAAATGGATGCATTCCTAGAAACATATTAACTACCAAAATTGAAACAGGAAGAAATAGAAAACCTGAACAGACCCATAACCAGCAAGGAAATTGAAGGAGTAATAAAAAATCTCCCAACAAACAAGAGTCTAGGGTCGGATGGCCTCCTAGTGGAATTCTACCAAACATTTAAAGAAGAATTAACACCTATTCTTCTGAAACTGTTACAAAAAATAGAAAGGGAAGGAAAACTTCCAAACTCATTCTATGAGGTCAGTGTTACCTTGATCCTCAAACCAGACAAATATCCTACTAAAAAGGAGAATTACAGACCAATATCCCTGATGAATATTGATGTCAAAATTCTCACCAAGATACTAGCTAATAGGATCCACCAGTACATTAAAAAGATTATTCACCATGACCAAGCGGGATTTATTCCTGGGCTGTAAGAGTGGTTCAACATCCGCAAATAAATGTGATACACCACATTAATAAGAGAAAGGACAAGAACCACATGATCCTCCCAATAGATGCAGAAAAGTCATTTGACAAAATACAGCATTCTTTCTTGATAAAAACCCTCCACCATGTAGGGATAAAGGGAACATCATAAAAGCATATGAAAGACCCACAATGAATATCATACTCAACGGGGAAAAACTGAGAGCTTTTCCCCAAAGATCAGGAACACGACGGGGAAATCCACTCTCACCACAATTGTTCAAACAGTACTAGAAGTCCCAGACTCAGCAATCAGACCACAAAAAGAAATAAAAGGCATCCAAATCAGCAAAGAAGTCAAATTCTCACGCTTCACAGATAACACGATTCTCTATGTAGAAAACCCAAAAGACTCCGCCAAAAAAATTACTAGAACTGATAAAGGAATTAGGCAAGATCACAGAATATAAAATTAATGCATAGAAGTCAGTTGCATTTCTATACACTAACAATGAGGCAGATGAACCAGAAATCAAAGAATCAATCCCATTTACAATTATACCCCAAATCATAAGATACCCAGGAATAAACCTAACCAAAGAGATAAAGGATCTGTACCCTGAAAACTACAGAAAACTTATGAAAGAAATTGAGAAAGACACAAAGAAATGGAAAAACATTCCATGCTCATGAATTGGAAGAACAAATATTGTTAAAATGTCTATGCTACCAAAAGCAATCTACACATTCAATGCAATCACTATCAAAATACCATCAACATTTTTCAGAGTTGGGATAAACAACCCTAAAATTTGTATGGAACCAGAAAAGACCCTGAATTGCCAGGGGATTGTTGAAAAAGAAAACCAAAGCTGGAAGCATCACAATTCTGGACTTCAAGCTCCATTAAAAAGTTATAATCATCAAGACAGTATGGTACTGGCACAAAAACAGACACACGGATCAATGAAACAGAATAGAGAAGCCAGAAATGGACCTTCAACTCTATGGTCAACTAATCTTTGAAAGCAGGAAAGAATATCCAATGGAAAAAAAAAAAAAAGACAGTCTCTTCAACAAATGGTGTTGGGAAAATTGGACAGCCACATGCAGAAGAATGAAACTGAAACACTTTCTTACACCATACATAGAAATAGACTTTAAATGGATGAAAGACCTAAACATGAAGCAGGAATCCATCAAAATCCAAGGGGGAAACACAGACAGCAACTCTTTGACCTCAGCTGCAGCAACTTCTTGCTAGAACATCTCCAAACGCAAGGGAAACAAAATCAAAAGTGAACTGTTGGGACTTCATCAAAATAAAAAGCTTTTGCACAGCAAAGGAAATTATCGACAAAACCAAAAGGCAACCTATGGAATGAGAGAAGATATTCACAAATGATATATCAGGTAAAGGGCTAGTATCCAAAATCTATAAACAACTTATCAAACTCAACACCCAAAGAACAAATAATCCAGTCAAGAAATAGGCAGAAGACATGAACAGACATTTCTCCAAGAAGACATACAAATGGCCAATAGACACATGAAAAAATGCTCAACATCACTCAGCATCAGGGAAATACAAATCAAAACCACAATGAGATAACACCTCATGCCTGTTAGAATGGCTAAAATTAACAACTCAGGAAACAACAGATGTTGACGAGGATGTGAAGAAAGGGAAACCCTCTTACACTGCTGGTGGGAATGCAAACTGGTGTAGCCACTCTGGAAAACAGTATGGAGGTTCCTCAAAAAGTTAAAAATAGAGATACCCTATGACCCAGCAATTGCATTACTAGGTATTTATCCAAAGGATACAAAAATTGTGATTCGAAGGGGCACATGCACCCCAATGTTTATAGCAGTGATGTCCACAATAGCCAAATTATAGAAAGAGCCTAGATATCCATTGACAGAGGAATAGATAAAGAAGTGGTATATATATTCAATGGAATATTACTCAGCCACCTAAAGAATGAAATCTCGGCATTTCCAGTGACGTGGATGAAACCAGACAGTAGTATGCTAAGCGAAACAAGTCAGTCAGACCAAAACAAATACCATACGATTTTACTCACATGTGGAATTTAAGATAAAAAACAACAGGTGAACACAGGGGAAGAGAAGGAAAAATAAAATAAAAAAAGATGAAAACAGAGAGGGAGAGAAACTATAAGAGACTCTTAACTATAGGAAATAAACAGAGTTGCTGGTGGGGATGTGGGTGGGGGGATGGGGTAATTGGGTCACGTGCCTTAAGGAGGGCACTTTATGTAATGAGTGTTATATGCAACTGGTAAATCACTGAATTCTACCCCTGCAACTAATAATACACTATATGTTAACTAAACTGAAATTAAAAAAACTTTTTTAAAAATAAAAGCTAATATAGGAATCTACCAAAAAAAAAGAATAAAAGTTTTTACGTAGAAATAATTCATAATTGCTAGGATGAAATGTAAGCGACTGTTTATATAATATCTTTAATGCATTAGTCCAATGGCAGAAACCACAAATTATGTAACTAATTTAAAAGTCATATTGAGATAACAGAACATAATTAAAAATCAAATTGTATAAACAAACAATATTAGAAATGACACAAATAGCTTTACAAAACAATAAAATAATTTCCCCAATGATATAAGAAAATTAATATAAAACATGGATAGGCAATTCATAAAAGAGGAATTACAAATGAGCAATAAACCTGAGAGTTATCAATCTCTCTGCAATTAAACTGACGAGAAGATAGATTTTCCATAACTTATGTTGCCAAAGTTTTAGAAGATTGCTAATACTATATTAATGTGTCATAAAATGGTACTTTTTTCCTCTGTACATGAAAATAATAGATTAACTTTTGGGTGAGGCCAATTTGAAAACAAGTTTGTGTCAATTTTGCAATAGCCATACAATGAATAAGAAAAGTCATTTAAAATGATACTATAGGGGCACCTGGGTGGCTCAGTCGGTTGAGCGTCTGCCTTCAGCTCAGGTCATGATCCTAGGTTCCTGGGATTGAGTCCTGCATGGGGCTCCTTGCTCAGCAGGGAGCCTGCTTCTCCCTCTGCCTGCCTCTCCCCCTGCTTGTGCTTTCTCTCTCCAAAGAATAAATAAATAAAATCTTTTAAAAAATAATTAAATACAAAAATTAATAAAATTATAACATAGATGCATAATTAAAATAATTATCATAATTTATGCAGAATGATAGAAACAAGCCAGAAAAAAAGGTAGATTGTATCCCATTTCAGTTAAAAGTACATATAAAACCAAATACACGTCTACTTTTTCATCTGTGTAGAAAAATCAGCCCCAGACTTCACCTTCTGTATCCCATTCTTCGCTTATACTCAAATATATATAACAATTTCTTAAAAATTGGCAGTTATAAGGAAGAATTTTTTTAGCAGTTAGGGATGCAAATAATTAATTAACACAAAGTACTTGAGGAAGTTAAAAGCTGATACTAAACTGAGTTCAATATAATGTTTTGTAAAACACTCAAATTACTAAAAATATGCATGAGGTATTATCAATGCTATTGAAGTCTGGTAGGTAATGGCAAACCATAAAAACTGAAAATTTCGAACCTCCCTAGTCAGACTATAGTTACTTCTCATACCTGACTTCCATAACATGGGGAACCATACATCATTATTTTTCCTAATTTCACATATAAATAATTACTACTCATCATGAAGTGTTTATACCACGTACTCTACCATTGGAGAAATTAACTTGTTTCCTTATTTTTATTATAATCTTTACATGCATTACCTCATTTCAATTCTTCACAATAATTGGTTATGTAAACGTTATCTTCATTTTCTAATGCAAGGAAAAAAAAAACCCCTCTAAGGGATTAAATAATTTTCTAAAGATTTATCACACACAGATATAAAGGACAGAACCGGGATTGAAAGTCCAGTGTGTTCTTCTCTAGAGTTTGGGGTCTACTCTAACATGCCATGCTGTGTTGCAGGACACTCTACCTAAGCGAGTTACAAAGAAAGGAACATAATAGTAGGACCATTTATAATACACATAAAATAACATGAGCTCTATATTTTTTAAAAAGTGTTTGAAGGGAAAATACTTACACCAAGAAAATCCATGAAATAAAGATCTGTTGCAACTGAGAACCAAAAATTGTCCAGAGTTTCTGTCTTGGAAATAAAGGTTGGGGGTGGGGGGGCAGAGAGAGATATCTGGATCTCATTATCTCATAAAAGAAAGCAAACTCATTCATTCAATCCATGTGAGCAGCAACCCGCCTTAAGAAGCACTGCATTGGGAATGAACTGTGTTCTAGTTGTCTTGCTTCCTATTTGTGACACCCCAGGCGAGTACCCGGACTTTGCACACAACGTTTAAGTTGCAAAATGAACACGGTGCATTAATCGCCAACCAGCATTCTTATCTAATGTTTCAATCACATTCTGACCCAAGAGGAAAATGAGATACCTTAAACCCATAAATATAGCTTTATCTATTATGGGTTCATTAGGTAAAAATATATTAGTAGTCTTTTGAAGTAGAACTTCAACTACTCTTTTGTCAAAAATTATAGAATAATGTAAAGACTATGAGCTTTAACATAGGAAAGATCTTTTTAAATTCAATTTCACTATTCTTTATGTGGGCAATGCTATTCCCTAAACTGTAAGCCACATGAAAACAAAGACCATGCGTACATTCTTTACTACTGATTACCAAAAACTAGTGCGATGGTGGCGCCTGGGTGGCTCAGTTTTTAAGCCTCTGCCTTTGGCTCAGGGCGTGATCCCAACGATCGAGCCCCACATCAGGCTTCTCCAATGGGAGACTGCTTCTTCCTCTTCCACTCCCCCCTGCTTGTGTTCCCTCTCTCGCTGGCTGTCTCTCTCTGTCGAATAAATAAATAAAATCTTAAAAAAAAACTAGTGCGATGTTATATAGTTTGGTGCTAAACATAAGAAAAAACTGCTTAATACATACATTTATTTAAAAATTTATTTATTTTAAAATAAATTTACATCTTTAAGTCAAAATGTAGCTAGTAATACCTACATCACAGGGTTGTTGCAAGAATGAATTAGATAATACAGGCAAAGAAAGGGCTTAATAAAGAGTCTGTCAGTTATAATGAAATAAATAGAAACTATCCATGTCATAATTATGCAACTCATCGTAAACATTGCATTATCCAGAAGTCTCAGCTAAACCTAAAAAAAAGGACGCTGAAAAAGATATTGAGAATACTCTACACCTAACATGTTATTTAAATGTGTGGTCTTTAAATTATCGATATGCTTTTCTTCTTTCATTTCTTAAAATCAGGATTATAGAACCACGAGCACACATACCTTGATTTGCTAAATAGCATTGCTTATTTCTGAGAATTTGCCCTCATTTATGAAGCCCAACTAGAGTCCAACTTTAATGTTTCCACATTTCATTTGGATGAAAACTGTGAGTACAGACACCTACTGTGTCTTTGCATTCTTGTCAATTGAGAATTTTCTCTGATCATGAATTGCTTGCGGTTCTTTCTCTTCCTTAAAGAAACAAAAACAACATAATGCAAAACCTAAAAAGCTACTGACAAAGGCTCGTCAATATTTTCTTTCTTCCGGAGAACCAGCATGTGAAAACTACGATGAAAATCTCTTTACCCTCAACCTCAGGTAATTTAGTGTCACCCCTAGGTAATTAAATGAATAATTTCTCTCTTCTCTAATCTCAAAAGAATCCAAATAAGAGTTTTATGTCAACAGACACCCTACCAAAATAACATGCCCTTTTATTTTTATGAATATCATGGTAGATACAAGTGTAATTGCAGCTTCTTCTCTATAACATAGAAATTGAATTAAGAGATGTTGCTTTTACTGCCCTTTGTTCACTAGAAATGAATATGGCATGCTGATATGGTCTGTCATGAAATATATATATTCATATATTTAAACTATAATTTCAATCATAAGAGTATTAGAGAGGAAGAGGGCTTCAGTCTAGCATCTGATTTTATAGGTGTCCTGGATTGTGTTCTCCTGAAGAAACTCAGATGAGGATGTGCAGCAAGTGATGTATTAAGGAAGCACCTCAGATGGGTAAGGAAATAGGAGAAGCAAGAAAGGGAAGAAGTCAAAAATGAGTGTGATTTCAAGCAAAGTCCTAGCCTCAGACTAATCATGAAGAGGAGCTCTGGAATGTATAACATCTCAGAATTTATTTCCATCCAGGAAGGAAGGGACTGTGTCCTCGCACTTCTGCACAAGGCAGTCTTTGGCTAAGGGCTGCTACAGGGCCACATAAATTCCAACACACTTTCAGCCCTGCATTTTCTAGCAAAATGTGCCCTGTCTTATAAGGAGCAGTGGAAGTGCAGGTGATTAGAAGTGAAAGAACACAGATGTTGGGGAAGGAGCAAACAGAAACAATAAAAGGATCCAAGGGGATCTGGGTAGAATACTGACAGTGTTTGATACAGGGATGAGGAAACTGGGTTGCAAGATAACTTAGGTAAAACACACAAAGTCACAGAGCTAATCGAATCTAAGAGTGATCGAAGATCACAGAGTGATCGAATCTAAGTCTCCTGAATCATAATCCAGGATGTGCTTGTGTTGGTTTTAAGCAAATACCAGGATATCAACCACTGATAATTCCAATTAATTTAAATAAAGACAGATTTGTTAGTTTATGACTTGTCTTGCAATTCTCCCATATGACAAGAGTAATTTAAAAATTACTGTTTTGGACCCTTCTATTGCTAATGATATTACAGTTCTAATTCATTCCCACTTTTATGAACTCAGTTAAGCAGACATTCAAACTTCGTTTTGGGAGATGTGGGTTTTGTTTTTTTTTTTAAGATTTTATTTATTTATTCGACAGAGATAGAGACAGCCAGCAAGAGAGGGAACACAAGCAGGGGGAGTGGGAGAGGAAGAAGCAGGCTCATAGCAGAGGAGCCTGATGTGGGGCTCGATCCCCTAACGCCGGGATCACACCGTGAGCCGAAGGCAGACGCTTAACCGCTGTGCCACCCAGGCGCCCCAGACGTGGGGTTTTTTAAGTTAATTTTCTAGAGAAAACAATAAAAATTACATGACAAATCAGTTTGCTATTTCCATAAACAGAACTTAAAATTATAGATCTATTCAAACTTTAACATAAGAACATAACTATTTTCCTAACATATACATTTGTGCTAGCTCATTTTTACTTAGTAGCCCCCAAATGTAAAATTTTTGCACATATTATGCCAGTCGAAACTGTTATGCATGAAACTTCCTAAGTCTTTAGCATCTAGGAAAGGATTCTGTCTTTCACAGCTTTCATATCTGGACTTACATTAGATACTATCTAATGAACAAATGCCCCATGTGTTCGTGGTTTACCAAGAATAATAATAAAATTGGAAGTGATGCAGTCATTGTTTCAGCTTTCCTTAAAAATATATTTTATTAAAAATTTTACTAAAATTTTTTAAAAATTCTGAATTAAGCCACCAGGAAGAAAATTGGGAGAGAATTACAGAGGCATATTAAAAGATGCTTGGAAAGTTGTTATTTCCTCATTTCATGAGCAGATTTTCATTGCTTGTCCACACAAAGAAAAAAAAAAGTAGATAGAAACCCTGATAAGTAACAAACTATTCCCTTTCTCTTTGTTTATGAAGGAAAAAAAAAGTGAGAACCCCTCTGCTATGAGGACAGATATCATACAACAGGATGGTTCTTTCTTCAGCAGGAGGGTGGAAGTTGGTTTGACAATTGCTAATATAATTTATTTTAATAGCCTAACAGAACACAAGAAGCCTTCTCAAGTTTACATTGTTATGTTTTGCATGAGACGTATGAAAGCAATTGAAATGAAATGTGAAAGATATAAAGATTATGGTTAACACCTGGCACAGTACTTTTGCACAGTAGGCATTTAAACAAGTATATTGAATCTGCAAATGTCTCCCTCTTAAAAATACAAATGCGAAGTCATTTCTTGATAATATATAATAAATACTATTTTTAGACTGTTTTCCCCATGATGATGCCCTTTGATTTTTTTCTGACTCTTATCTACCTTTGTGTTTCCCACTCTCTCAAGCTTTTTGTCCATCAAGGGACCTTAGAAACCCAAATCCTTATTAGCTATCTCTCATCCTCACCAGCCCATGAAATGTATGAAGATAATGCTGCAATTTTAGAGGGGTGGGGGACATTCAGCCTTATGTTTCTTCTTTCTTTTCATTTTTTAGTTTCATTTTCACTTTTTTCTGGGTAAGTCTGCCTATATACTTAACGGAAATTAAGAACAAGAAATAGTCCTAAGCAAACTTTGTCTACTTATCCCCACCTATTCATCACAACAATTTAATTTAAAATGAGGTGACAGGTCAGGATTTTAGACACACACACACATCAAGTGCAAATTCAAAACCCTTTTCTAAAACCACATAGAAATAATGCTTTTACTCATAACCTTTTGAGATATTTCATACTACTGGTTTCCTGATTAGCATTGATAATGAATATTTGATCATATTTATGTATACCATGTAGGTAGTGCCTTTTAATGAAATAAAATACATTAATTACTTGAGAGGTAAGGTATTATACAAGCAGAAAATTAATCTCTGGAACACTTTATTTACCTATTGGTGGGACACCAGATGACAAATAGTGTCATGAGGCATACTGCTGCTTGAGAAATGAATCTGAACACTATTTAGACCTAAATGAAATGAAACTGTCTTTTCTAATAGATCCTCTATAGTATTATTTTTAGGATTGAGGACTCTAGTTTTCTTATATCCTAAAAATATGTTAGAGTCTTCCAATTTTATGTAAGAAAATAGTTTCTATGACAGAGTTTACTCATATATTAGTCTCTTTTTAATGAGATACCTATTTGCGATACACATTTTTTGTATCAAAAATCTAAGCACATCCCTTAAGTGGAAATAAACAAAGAAAAAATATTTTGAGATGATTAGGTAGATGGAACACCATTTCTAAAGCAAACAGGTAACAAAGAACCAAGTTTAAAATCCATTCACACCAGCTCATGTAAGTGCATCTATTTGAAATCTTGTATTTTTGTACAGATCAGCACTAGTGGGGCTCCATAGTCTGGATACTGTACCATATTATTCCATCTAAACCCAACACCAAAGACAAATTGCACCCCACTTTTTTGTGCCTGAGAAAAAGAGTCAATAAAAGACCTGTAAGGATTTCCATTCTTTTGAAATGTACTTTCAAGGAAGGAAGTGGAATAAGACAGAATAAAACCATGATAATAGAAGAAAAATGTGATAACAAAGAGGTTAGGAAAGTAGCATGAACTGGAAAGAAGATACTTTATTGAATTGTGCTACAATAATACAGAAAAATAAGTAGAATGTTTTGCTTCACTCATGATACTATCTGCAGAAATTGTCCCTAAACACACAGAAACTGCAATACAACATTAAAAAAATAGTTACAAGACCACAGTATTTCCATCTTTCTATTAAAATTATCATGCCTCAGGTACCTGGCTGGCTCAGTCAGAAGAGGATTAGACTCTTGATCTCAGGGTCATGAGCTCGAGCCCCGTGTTGGGTGTAGAGACTACTAAAAACATAAATAAATAAATAAATTTTAAAAAATTACCATGCCTTTGTAGTCACAGATGATTCTAGACAAAACTGTCTCCATTTTCATAGAAAAGTTTTTTTGTTTCTGCTTTAATATTATATTGCTTTCATTTCATATTTTATGGCTTAAAGCTCATCAGCAAATAGATTATTTCACCTGCATATGCTCATTTTATACTTAAATATATACAGGGATTGATTCACAAAGCATATTGCTTTCAGAGACAATTTTCACATTACCTAAAAATCATTCCATGTTGTGATAATGATTGTAATTATCACTCAACCCCTAATGACATGGAATTCTTCTGCAGTTACACTCATCTTGAAATTCTAAGTCCCTTCTAACAACTGCTGAAGCCTGTCACAGCAGTCATTAACACTTGAAGAATTTTTTTGCAAGTGTCCCTCAGAACAACTCCAACCTAACACTGTCAGTTGGCGATAGAGAGTTCACTTATTTCTCATACTAATCAAGGAAGAATCCCAACAACTCCATGAGGAGAGGATGTGGGGAAAGTAGCAGTATATAGGGACATTTGCTTTCACGAAATTAACTCAAAACATGAACTTGGGAAATAAGAATATAAATTCCAGGAAGAAGAATCTTTGAAAGTTTTCAGATCCATGGCATGCTGTGGAGTATACTGTAATTCTACAATGGAACTACAGGAGCAGTGCCTGAGAAAAGAAACAAATGAGAATGAGTGAAGAGAAAAAAAAAAGAACTAGCATTTGTTTCCTCATCTGCCTCCCAGCTGTGAATAACCTTCAACTCATTCTTCATGGAAAATCAAGGAAGACACTAACATTTGTTTGAACAAATACTATATGCCAAGCAATGTATGTATATATTCTTTATAGAGTGTCATCTTTATACAACTCTTTGAGATAGGTAATACAAACATTCAGATGAAGAAATAAGTGAGTAGAACTTACCTGAAGTCAGAACTTATGCCATAAGGTCAAACTGCCTCTCAGTGATGGAATAAGCTATTGTTATGACCCACTGATTTTCAAACGTTACAGAGTGAGGACTTGCAGTTTCCAATCTGACATAGAAAAAACTTGAAAGTCATCACTCTCATCTTCACAATAAGAAAAAAACCCGAACACACTGAAAATCAACAACTCTTCTCAAATCCATTAAAGAACTGTGGTCAGAGGGCACACTGCCGCCACCCAAACAGAAGGCACAGACAGATAGCATCACAGCTTACTAGGAGTAGTAGCCTAGGCACAGATTCCTGCAGCTGGAGCCCATACCAGAAGGAACACCAGCTATGACTTCACTGACTGGAGGATCAGTGTGGACTAGCTTGGGAGTTAAAAACTGGGGGGACTCTATATTTTTGTAAATTTTACCTCTAAGAGCTCCACGAGGTTCTCACTATGAAGATGGGAAGGGAAAAAAAATCCCATTCTGCTTCTGGCAGGGATACGGTGAAAAAACATAACCATTTTTTAATATCCCCAGAGTTCTATGCTCTTGTTAATAAGGCCTGTCCTTAAGAAAAGAAAACACCGTACCAAAGACTAACACGCTGATTGCACCAAAGTCTAACTTGCCCAGAGGAAGGGAAGTACCCAAAACCAGCCTCTTTTAGCCTTCCTGGCTCACCTATCGGCAGCAGGGGACTGAGAAACATTTGTGAGGAACACACCTCACTAAAAGACTAAGATATAATCATCTAACCACCTAACTTACACCTAACCATCTACATCAACAGGGCTCCTATATGATCATGGGAAATTACAGCTAAAAAGCTGCAATCTTCTGACCCTGTTTAACAAACGGTCTTTAGGGAAACCCGAAAGTAATAGAAGAGAAAAAAGCAAGAACACTAGCAGAAATGCTAGTTTCTGATATCACAGCTACAGCAGACAGTAAACATAGGCTAATTCCTAACCAGATAAACATAAAAATGTCAGACTATTTTCCCCATTTCCTTTTACCTACTACATCATCTATTGACTTTAAACAAAAAATTTCAAGTCATACTAAAAGGTAAAAAAACAGTCTGAGGAGATAATGCAAGCATTAGGTCCAAATTCAGCTATGGCTGAAAATCTGGAATTATCAAACTTGGAATTCTTTATTAATTATAATTAAACTCTAAGGGCTCTCCTGAAAAAAAGTAGACAGCATGCAAGAACAGATGTATAATGTAAGCAGAGTGATGGAAACTCTAAGAAGAATCAAGAAGAAAACCTAGAAATTAAAAACACCGTGATAGGAATGAGGAATGCTTTGATAGGCTTATCAGTATACTGGGCATGGCCAAGGAAAGAATTAGGGCTCTTGAAGAGGTTAATAGAAACTTCCCAAGTAGAAAAGCAAAGAGAAAAATGAATAGGAAAAAAATAAAATACAAAACTGGAACATCCAAGAACTGTGGGACACTTATAAAAGGTGTACCACATGCAAAGGATTTACCAGAAAGAAGAGAAAGAGAGAGAGAAACATAAGAAATATTAAATACAAAAGGTTGAGTGTTTTCCAAAATTAGTGACAGACAGGAAACCACACCTCTAGGATACTCTAAGAATTATGTGCTGGATAAATATATTTTAAAAAATTATACCTATACATATTATATTTAAACTTCAGAAAATCAAAGACAACGAAAAACCTCGAAAAGAAGCCAGCTTTGGGAAGTGGGGGTGGGGGGAGGCATTTCACCTATAGAGAAACAAAAATAATAGTCATATCAGACCTTTCTTCAGACACCATGTAATCAGGAGGGGACTAGGGTAAGATATTTAAAGTTCTGAAAGATTAAAAACAAAGAAACTAAAATTATATATCCAGCAAAATTATCCTTCAGAAGTAAAGAAGAAATACTTTATCATACAAGCAAATATTAAGAACATTTGTCACCAGTTGATTTGCAAGAAATGTTAAAAGCTCTTCCGAGAGAAGAAAAATTTTATAAGTCAGAAAATGTTACGGGTTAGATCTACATTAAAAAAAAAGAGCTTTATAAAAGTAATAAATTAAGATATAATAAAATATTTTATTTTTTCTTATTCCTAATTGAGCTAATTGAAAGCAGCAGTTTGCTTAAAATAATAACAGCGACAACATATCAGGTGATGATAGCTCAGGGATAAGGGAAATAAATGATAGTAATGTAATAATGGATGGGAGGGAAGAATTGGGAATACTCTGCAATAAATTGCCTACACTACCAGGGAAGCACTACAGTGCTACTGAGAGTGTCCATGGAGTGTAAATGAATATTGCAACTTCAGACAACCATTAAAAAAATTAAAAGTCACAGAGTATGTCTGAGAGAATCTTCCTCTTCCTCTCTCTCAATATTGTCCAATTCACTTTTCTGTGTCCAGGCATCGTGGGCAGGTCTCCCAGGCTGGGTTTCAGCTTATTGGTGGGAAAGATCCACTGCAATTTTCAATAATTCCAAGACAATGGAATGAAAGTTGAACTCTGACATTTCAAAAATGCAATGTGCTCTTTACTTCAGCTTAATCAAAGTGAAAAAACAGGAATGTAAAAAATACACTAGGGAGCATGACAGAGATCATCCATCACAAAAAGTGCTCAAAAATCCTCTACTTGGAGCAGACTGTTTTGAAAAGTGAACATGCAACCTAGAGGTTTTTGATCTCAAATGAAGCATGTTGATTAATCAAAAGTTCATGCCTGTCTGCCATTTTCTGTAATAATAACAAGACAATCAGTGGGGTTAAAGCAATGGTTGCCACAGTAGATGAAGAAATCAGCATGTCATTACACAAAATGTTTCCTTGTCTTTTTTACACTCATTCTCTCATCATTTAAGTCATATCTCCATGAGTTTCAAAGTAAAATTATGAAAAAAAAGGAAGGTGTAAACTGTAAATTGTTTAAATAACCATTTCAGTAGAATGTGGCTACAAAGTAGAGAAAAATAGTTTTGTATTTAAAGGAAATATGCGATCACTATTTGTTTCTCTTTCTAGCCAAACCAAATATGAGTTGGACAGATTCACACATGTTACTCTATTGGTATTGAAATGAGTATTTCAATTATCATTCCCTCCAATCTCTAATCAGAAATCCAATCTGTTCTTTTAGAAAAAAGCTCCTGGCTTAAAATTTTTTAATCTCTGCAAAACTGTTTTACACCCACATTGTTTTCTTTAATAGCTCCATCCTCTTAACTGCTAAAGTTTTATGTGTATTTATGTAAGGCTTGGAGTGCATCATGCATTATGCATCCTGCTGTTAGCTTCAGGGCAACAGGGGCAGTGCTCCATGAATGCAAGGGCATCTATTGAAAGTTTATAGATGATTCGGCATCTTTCCTCCAAATTAGTAATGATTTTCAAGCGGAAAAAAACAGATCCCAATGTGAGAAGAGAAAACATTATGAAAGGAGACAAAAGTAAAAAATGTCTCCCCAAGCCTTCTATTCCAAAATATGTCACTAATTTTTTTTTATCTTGAATTTTATTTTACTGCAATCAGGTTCCAAGTATCATTTTCCTGGGCCCATCTAGTAAACCTCAGAAAGTGCACCATTCCCAATGTTCCTGCTTTTCTGGTATGAGTTACTATAACTTCTGCAAAAGCCTCCTACCTCGTCTCCCTGCTTCTCTACTTGCCCCATTGTCTATCCTGTAAGAATAATTCTTAACATGCAAGGCAGAAGAAATCTGCTAGAGCCTTCCACAGCTCCAGTGTAAGGATGCAACCAAAAGCTTCCAAAGGCCTAAGAGACCTTCCATGATCCTCACTCTCCTCCCTACCTTTTCTTCTTCCTCCTGCTCTTCCTCACTCACCCTGCTCCAACACTCTAGCCTTTGCTATTTCTAGACTAAAATGGGCACATTCCTGTCTGAGCGTCTTTGCACTGGTTATTCCCTCTGCCAAGAAAGCTCTTTACCCATATAACCTAAGTGGCTAATTTCCCTACCTCTTTTAGGACTTTACACAAATGTCACCATCCTTGTGATCACTATTTTGAATGCTTTATTTAAAATAGCCAATCTATTCCCACACATGCAATTTTGGTGCCCCGTATTCTCATCTGATTTTCTTTGCTTATTTATTTTGTTGTTTTTTTCTTATTTGTGTCCCCCAGCTATAATGTAGGAGTTACAAAGGTGAAATCTTTGGATTTTGTTAGTTGAGAGCCCCAGAACCTAGAGTACTGCCTGGTACACGTTGGGCACAGAAAATATTTGTTGAATCAAATTGCTGAATTTCTTGACAACTTTCCCACCAACCTATTCCCCAGAATTACTTTTCCTGTACATTCAATATTTGGCCAACCACACAATCTCACAGATGATGAAAAAAAGTCTTTTAAAAATCCTTATTGTCTGCTGTATTTCTGATAAATTGTAACCGTTTGGTTGATGACCGTAATAATGGATAATACAAGCAACGTATTTAATTTTTTTTCAAATGAGCAACAGAGCGTAAACCAATGTAAATTGCTCACAATGTATATTTCCACCCACTGCATTTCCTCTGATAAGAATCAGAGATCAACAATCCTTTTATATAGTAGAATCCATCATCAATTGAGGCCAAGAAACTGGGCCTTTGAAAACATGAATCAAGTAGAATGGTGCTGGGTCATTTTGCTCTACCACATATTTAAGCTTCCTGTTAATACTAATAATATCTGACATTTCTTTGATTCTAAAAGAATCATGGCTTTGAGTCATCTTGTGCACAAAGCAGCAGGTCTTTTTTCGCTGTCATCAATCGTCAGAGACCTGTCAGTTTTGGAACACTAGATGACAGACTCGTATCCTTTTGCTTCCTCTGAGTAAGTCAGTTTCATTTCCACATATTGCTGATTACCTAATTTTCACTTGTGTACATATTGGAGATGTTGTGGTTGATGTGATGTGCAGAATACTAAATTCTAACTCATTACTCATTTGGAAACCTAAAGCCTGGAAATAAATAACAGTAGGACTTCCCAGAATCTTCTTTGAATGTCCTGGTGAAGTGTTGCTTGGTCCATCCACACTCTGTGTCATGTGTAGTTGAGACAGTAATTCACATTAAGAAATAGAAATCTCAGTTTCTCTTAGCCCATAAATTCTAGATTTTACTCCCTGACAAAAAAGCCCACTATCGATACAGTTTAGAAAGCAGGAAGTCATTCTTAGTCTGCTCCTGACTGGCACTAGACTTGCAGCAGACAGCACACGCTCCAACCTCCTTGAGCAAACAACACAGCATTGTTGGAGAGTGAACCAGAGTTTGTCATGTCTCCTTTTAGTTGTCAACTTTGGCATGATCGTATCTGACATGCTTTCTACTGCTCCAAAGATTTTCCCACTTATTATCTTCATGTGGCTTTATAACAGCCCTGTAAAAAGATGTGATACATCTGATTTCCCAAATGTTTTGTGAAAAGAAATTAAGACGTTAAAAGGTCAAATGATTCCCAAAAGGTCAAATGTTGAGGTTGATGCATTTAGGGAAACAATCCTGATGCCCTGCCTTTTAGCTCTGTTCTTTTAAATAGTATTCTACACGGTGTGTAGTATACATGCAGAGTCATTCCTATGATAAAACATGAATTCAGTGAGAAATCTGAAATGCCCTCTATGCTTCCATCTGCATTTGTTTAATCTCGTCTTTTATGCATCTCCACTGTTACTGCTGGTTGTCCCCAGAAGGTTTTCACATGTGGACTCAAACAAACACATATCCATCTGGCATAGGGATCTTCTGCCAGCCTGTACTGGGTGACCCTATGCCCACTGAGCAGGCACCATCTCCCTGTGTGCTCAGTTAATGCTTCTCTAGGAGACGACTGTCCTATTGAGCCTGTAACACCTAACACCACACCAACAGCCTGCTGCTTCCCATTGGTCCTCATTGGCCATATTCTCTGCAGAAATGGAAAGAATGGTCCTTGTCCATCAGGCTCTAACTATATCAGATTGGGTACAGAAGCCTCATTATCTTTTTTTCTTCTTAGCCTCTCTTTTCTCTTACTCTAAACATATGAAAAGATGCTCAACATCACTAATCATTACGAAAATGCAAATCAAAACCTCAGTGAGACCTCACCCCCACTGGAATGGCTTATTATGAAGGAAAAAAAAAAAAAAAGGCTGGTCAGCAGGTGAAGAAATCAGAACCCTTGCATTTTTTGCTGGTAGAATCTAAAAAGGTGTAGTCACTCTGAAACCATATTGGGGTTCAAAAAACTTAACATAGAATTACCATTTGATCCAGCAATTCAACTTCTGAATATATATAAAAGAGAACTGAAAGCAGGGACTTAAACAGGTATTTGTGTTTCACTAAACAAACCAGCATTATTTACAATAACCAAAAACTGGAACAACCCTAATGTCCATCCAGTGGTGAATGAATGGATAAACAAAATGTGGTATATACATAAAACAGAATATTTTTTAATCTTAAACTAATCACGAAATTCTGATTCATGCTATAACATGGAAGAACTTTGAAGGCATTATACTAAATAAAATAAGCCAGATACATAAGGACAAATAATGTATAACTCCATTTTTATAAAGTACCTAGAATCGTCAAATTCTTAGAGACAGAAAGTAGAATAGTGGCTACCAGGGGTGGGTGGGGGGATGGTGAGTTGGTATTTAAAGGGTACAGAATTTGAGTTTTGGAAGATGAAAACTGTTCTGGTGATAGATAGTGGTGATGACTGAACAACAACATGAATTGTGAATACTCTTTAGTTTCCATTTGTTCAAAATTCTTTAACATAGTCCCCAAAACCCTACACTATCAAGCTCATCTCATCCTGTGCCCATTAAGCCTACTTCTGTGCCCCAAAAGGATCTAGTTGCAGCTAGGAGAATATATCTTTGGTTTATCATGGCCTTTCTATATGCTATTCCTTCTAGATGAACCGTTCTACTACATTTAGAATTTCATACTTTTACCAAAAAAGCAATATATTTATAAGTATTCTGTGCTTTGAAAACTTACAAAATGTATGTAACAGTGTTAAATATATATTTGCAACTAGTTTTTCATACATTACCTTATGTATTTTAGCTTTATCTATATCTGAGATACTTCGTTTTAATTACTATGCAGAATTTTATTGCAATGATACACTAAAGTTAATTTATCTGTCTCCATTCATTTATTTTCTCTCCAATTACTTATATCTATTTCCAGATGAACTTCTGAAAGAGTTTGTCAAGAGTAATATACATAGAAGCAAAGTTGATGGATATTAAAATATGACAGATGAGCATCTTTAACTTTGTTATTTTGCCAAATTGAATCTTGTGGTAGTTAAATTTACAACCTCATAAGCAACCTATAAAAATGCTCATTTTACTGCATCCTTGCCAGCAACTAGCATTACAGATTTTTAAAACATTTTTCCCAGTCCGAAAAGTGAGAAATTATATATTGTTGTTGCTCTAATTTACATTTCACTGATCAATAGTAATGTGGAGCATCTCGTAATATGTATATTTGCCTTTTGGATTCTTATGTAAATTGATTGTTCAAATCCTTGTTCCATTTTGCAATTGTGTTGATTTGTCCTTATTAAGTTTTAGGAGTTCTTTGTATATTTTGATTAAAAATCTTTTATTTAGTTTCTGTATCTTGGTAAGTCTGTCACTTGTATTTCTACAGTGTTTATAATATTTTGGCTATAGTTTTCAAAGGACAATCTAGCCATATTCGCACATATTTATAGTTTGCACTTATTGGGTTTTACTTAAGAAATCCTTTTCTATGTTAGATTCGCAACAATATTTTGATATATTTATGTAAGAGTGTAAAAGTTTGATTATAATGTATAAAGTGAGGTAGGGATCTATTTTATTTCCATATGAGGATCAAATTGTCACAATACTATTTTTTAAGTGTCCCATATTCTCCTCTAATGTGATATGGTTCCTTCCTAATTATCTGGATCCCAAATATACGTGGGAACTTATATAGGTTCTCTACCGCTTTCCTTCAGTCTGTTTATCTAGATCTACAACATATCATGGTGTTTCAATTATTTTCGCTTTAATTAAATCTTGATATGTTGTAAGGAAATTCCTTGTTCATATTTTTTCTTCTCTGCCTTGAATATTCTTAGCTTTTACTCTTCTACGAATATTAATTAATACCTACTTCTAATTCTCTGATATATTTTATTATTTGCAATAGTTTCCAGATTCTCTTTGATTTTATATACAGTTTTATTACTTATAAATATAATAACAAATACCGTGTCCTTTTTAATCCTTGTATATTTTCTTTTCCTTATTTCACTTGATTTGCTCAACTCCCCAGTAAAATGATGACTAGTAATGAAGAAATAGAGATTTTTTTATTGTCCTTGACTTTAAGGGAATTTGTCTAGTGCTTCACCATCAAGTACAATATATTTGGCCAATTTGATTAGATATCCATGATCAGTTCAAAGAAATTCTGTTCTAGTACTATGTTTGTTAATATTGAAATTTATCAAAAGCTTTTTTTCTCCCATGTGTTTGTTTTTTCCCTTTAATTTGATAATATGATGAATTGCTTTAATAGATATTCAAAATTAAATCATCCTTGCAACTTGAGATAAATACTTCTTGGATTTTTAATACATTGCTGAATTGAATGTCCCTCTATTTTATTTAGGTTTATTGCATCTATATTTATGCTTAAAAGTGGTACATAATTTTGGTTACTTGTATTGTCCTTGTCTGGTTTTGATCAGAATTATATTAACATTATAAAATGATCTGAGGATCATTCTAATATAGAGTAGGATTATCTGTTTTTTGAAGATTTCATACAATTTCCTGAGGCTGATGGGTATTTTAATAGTAGAGGGTTGGGAAAATTGTGAACTACTTATTCAACTTATTTGACAGTTTTAGACCCTTGTAGTTTTCTGTTACTTTTTAAAGCACAGTTTCTGTTAAATTTGAGCTGATATAAAATAGATTCATCACGTGATAGGTAGGAGGCATAACATCCTCATCTTTCTTGTCTCTTAGCACCCTTTAGTAGAGTAAGTCAGTCCCTGCTCAGGCTTCCAAGCCTCTGCTGTTTTCCCTCTAACTCTCTAGCTGCCCTGTGCAGTCTCCATTCAGGTTTCCCTCATCTACCTGAGGTCTTCATATGGAGTATCCCAGTGATCAGCCTTAGTATCTTTTTAGATGACACTCATTTCCAGGTGATTTCATCTGGTCTCATGCATTTATATCTTCAGCTCAGACCTCTGCCTTGAGCCTCAACCCATATTCCAACTGGCTACTTGATCTCTCCATCTGGATATTCAACAAGCATCTCAAAGTTAAAATGTTGCAGCTTGTGCCCTGATTTCACCCACCTAACTACTCTTTTTGCAGTCTTCTCCCTCAGTTAAGAGCAACTCCACCTTGATTACAGCCTTGGAACACACATTGAGCCAGAGGTACCAATACAGAAACTGTGAAATGATTAATGTTTGTTGTTCTAAGCTACTATGTGTTGGTATGTTTTATATAGCAATAGATAACTAATACAAAGTGGATCCCACTTTTTTTTTTCTATTCTTTGAAAAAACTTGTATAAGATTGATGGTTTTTCTTCCTTAACAGTTTGGTAGAATTTACACGTAAAGCCATCTGTCCTAGGGCGTTCTCTTGAGGGAAGTTTGTAATTATAGTTTCAAAATTTCTTTAATAGTCATATTAACTATTTCTCCTAGTGACAGATTTAGTAAGTTTTATTTTGCCATATGTGTCAGATGCTTAGAAATTGTAGCTCTAGGATGAAGTACAAAAAATACACTAATTGAAAAGATGATGATGGCAAATAATTATGGCTGTCTTAAGGGCACTGTATCATAAATGGAAGAAGGTCAAGATTGGTGCTGATCATAGCTCTTCAAACTTTCTTAAGCCTCAGGTCTTTTTCTTTTTCTAACCACAACTCAATTGTAAGTATATACAACTGTACTAGTCACGGTTTTCCAGAAACTGAACTGATATTCACGTATATAAGTATATGCATCATATTTACATATATAGTAATACTACTTGGTGCAAAATTCAACCAGAAGCCTGAGTTGGCATTTAACAAAAATTTTTAACAAATATTTTAATATATATTATATTCTTATAAAATGGGTAAGGGTTGGAAGTATTAAACATTTATGATATAGGCCTTGCTAACAGGATATCTACTACATTACAATTGTTCTTTAAATTTTGTGTCATTTATCAAAAGGGTCAAAGCATAAAGTGACTCATTTATCGAGTAAGAAGGGTTTTATTGTAAAAGATGTTAAAGAGTATATCTTTGGGTACCTTATAACTATAATTCTGAGCATTTCTCTAATTGTACAAAAACATTTTCATTTAGTTTAAATCAGAATCATTTTATTTAAGGATTTTGACATGAAAGAAATAATAAACAGCCAGTGTATAAACCTACAAGTTTACTTCTAAGAAATGGCTTTCAAACAAATCCTTTTGCTGCAATTCAGAGGATCTTTGATCCTTCAGATAGTAATAATAACTTGGTAAACACTTCACCACCTAAGAAGTTCTTGAAGCAGCCCAGCACATTTTTATCTTAGCTTCCTAATCGCTACAAATTCTCTTTTTTCACTAAAGAAAAAGAAAAAAAAATCAGATAGGACATTACCTAAGTAAATAGCCTTGCACTGTAAGTACTCATAGTACCTGAGGAAAAACAATAGCAGATGACCAACTATCAGAATTAAACAAGTTTCCTAGCTAGAAGGTCCTTAGTTACTTTCTTTTTAATAATATATGACCATTTATCTCATAATATTTCTGTGGGGAAATCACCTGAGTAACTAGAAGGAAAGAAATTGAAGACAGTTAAATAAAGATACTCTAAGGATGAATTATAAACTACCAGCGACCCTGTGTTTCTTTTTCTTTAAAGAAAATGCTATATTTTGAACTAAATTGACGATGAGCATTTTCCCTTATAAACCAGATAAACTGATAGAAATCTCAGAAACAGGGATGCCTGGGTGGCTCAGTTGGTTAAGCATCTGCCTTTGGCTCCGGTCATGATCCCAAGGTCCTGGGATCTAGCCCCACATGGGGCTCTCTGCTCAGCAGGGAGCCTACTTCTCCCTCTTCTGCCTGCACCTCTCCCTGCTTGTGCTCATTCTCTCTCTCTCTCTGTCAAAGAAATAAATAAAATCTTAAAAAAAAATCTCAGAAACAGGGATAGAAAGAAGAAAACACAACTATACTTATTTTCATGAACCTCTGAGGTCACCAAAGAGGACAGAAGATTCTGATACTGATGTCAAGCTACTGGTGTTAATGGACGGGAAAGGGATGGTGCCACACTATTTTCCCAAGTCAGAATCTTGGATGGTACTTTGATACAGTGGACTTCAACCTTTCGTGTGTGTAAAAATAACTTCAGAACTCTGCTGATGTATTCATGAGACATAACAATAGACTAAAAGATAAAGTAAAATTCCTTTTTCTACCATTCCTCCCCATTGCAACCATGACTATCATGAACACGCAAATATGAACATTCACAAACACCCAACATACCCAGACATGCTTCTTGGTCCAAAGATTTGGACCAAAGATTTCTTCCACATAGGGTTCTGCAGCTTTGGGATTCTTTTAAGAAAGGGATAGTGTGAACTCATTGTGTGGGCCAGTGCTATTTATCTAGAGAATATATTACTATTTAAGACTTCTTGCACATGACCAACTTAGTTAACACATACAGAGCTCTCTTAATAGAAGTGTTCTTTTCATTACTATCATCATAAAAGATCAAGCCATTCTCCTGTTCAAAATCACTCAATTCTCTCCATTATTTTAGGTTAACCTAAGTCATTTCATGGTAAGAGCAAAGAACTTTGCCCTAAGGCTAAGCTGGCCTTTTGCATGTGGTCTTTTCTGTGGCAGTTTCATCTCCCTTTACTCTTCCATCATGGTCTGTTTCTGTCTACAGCCCTTCAAACTTAAAGAATCCTGGCACACTTTCACAATTGTTTATTTCAGTACATCTTATACATCACTAAGATTTATTTTTATTTTTGTGAAGATAATACAGCTACATGGTAAAAAATCAAATAGAACTGGAGATCTTATCCATAAATGTAAGACTTTCCCATCTCGTCCCTTTCTAGACTTATTGCTTACAGGCAACCTTTTTATTTGTTTGTTTAAACTCTTATTTATTTTTAGTTCCCTGGCAAGTATCCCTATAATTCAAAATCACACACTTCCACTTCTATTTCTTGATTTATCAATTTTAAATCATATTTATCACCCTCATGATGTGAAAAGATTTACCTTCACTTATGCTGCCACTCAATCCCTCTATTCTCTTCACACTGTTTAATTATTTTAAATATAGATTATCAATAGCCATATCCCTGGGGTACTCTAAAAAAATGTTCCTCGTTTCAAATTCAAATGCCCATCTACCTTTAGGTAATCAACTGTCTAAAATCATGCTACAAATTTGTTTACAAGATATTCATAAAGAGATTTTTTAAATGTTTTAATCACTGTCTCATTTTGGGGAGACACTGCACATTCATCCTCCATTCTATCAGATTAAGCTTTTATTTCCCTTTTTTGTCCAAGAAACATCCATCTCAAAGCAGGTGGCTCCCAGACCTTTCCTTCATTGCCCTCCTTTGCTAGACCACTTCTTTCCTGCAGCGCCTGTCTTTGGTTTTCTGGGTTTATTTTCTCCTTTTGCTAGATGTACCTCTAGTAACTTGTAAGATAAACAGCTAATAGAAGTTAGACTAACTAAATTTCTGAATGCCTGAATATATTGGTCTTCTGTCCTTCCACTTGATTGATAATTTGGCAGCGTAAAGTATAGAACTTTACACAGACAATTATTATCCCTCAAAACACTAAAAACTCCATTGTCCATTGTCTATGGTATTCCCTGTTGCAGGTGAAAAGTTTGATGGCAGTGTTTCTTTTATTTCTTTGTTTCTTGTTTCCTGTCCCCCGTTGGAAGTATTGTAATCTCTTTATTACTGCCTTGGTGAAATTCAAGATTATATATGCTTATTTGTGGTCGTTTTCATCATTGTGCTAAATGGGCATTCAGTGAGACTTTTCAATCTGAAAAAAAAAGTTATGTGCTTCTTCAGTTCTAGAAAATAGTTTTTTTTTTTTTAATATTTCTTTGGTAATTTCTTCCTCTCCATTTTTTTACTATGCCTCTTCCTTTTATATTTTCAGTTTATATGTCTTTTTATTCTACACGATGAGAACATGTATTTTCAAAATAAAATGGACTTTATCTAATTGAATTAACTCCTCCAAAAGAAACCTTATTTTTTTCAGGTTAAAATTCATTAGAGAAGGACATTCTAGTTGTTCTTACATGGAGTGTTTGCCAGGGAGCAAATACTGACCGCCTGTACTTTCAATGTATGGGTGAGACAAGCCTGTTGGGGCAGACTATTACAGTTGTCTTCCCCACTACATTTTTTTTTTGGTGGGGGAGATAAATTCTCACTCACACTGTCTGCTACTTTTGTGGTCTCTTAGTCTATGGTGTTCTGTGATGGCCTGGCAAAGAATGCCCACCTCCCCACATAAATCCCACTTAAATTGCAATTTGTCTTACCTGCCATCCATGACCGCCCGATTTCCATTTCTACAGAAATTTATTAGTAATTCTCATTATATTTTATGTGGTGCTATGGAACTATTCCTTTTTTAGCCCCTGAACATCTGTTTCAGTGAGATGTCAATAGGGGATAAAAACAAATGTGCGTGCCCTATTTACCACCATGAATTACCTATTTTCTAACATCTCAAATAGCCATTTGTTAAGTAACTGGAAATAAATTTATTTTTATATGGGGGTATTTTTATTATAAAAGCCAGGCTGCTTTTAATAGAGTCAAACATTTATCAAGTTTCTAAAAGGAGCCAGATACTGTGGATAGTAGATTCAAATGCATTGTAAATCTAAATGTATTAGGCAAACCATACAGCTTTCAGACACAAACACAGAGGGATAGCTTTGTAATCTTGATATAGTTAAATATTTCTTATCAAAAAATTAAAAGTGCCAATCATTAAAAAAAATAAGCTACCCTTTATTAAAATCTAGAAATGTTTTTAATCAGAACACTATTAAGAGAGTTCAAAGGCAACCCACATCATGGAAGGAAAATTGAGTGCATATAGATTATTTAAAGAACTATAAACATTAAGAAAGAAAAGTAGTCAAAAGACCTGAAAAAAGAAGATATCCAAATGACCAAAAACAAAGACAACAAAGAAGAAGGAAAGGAAGGGGAGGAGAGAAGACAAAGGGTAATTAATTTCACTAGTTGATAGAGAATGAAAATTAATACCATAGGAGATACACCACTCACCTACTGGAATAGCTAGATTGAAACACACAAGTCTTGATGAGGACATGGAACAAAGGGAAAGAACACTCTGCTGGTGGGAGAGTAAGCTGCAAACCACTTTGGACAAGTGTGGTAGAATCTGCTAAATCTGAACATACACATACCCTATCGCTCAGCAATGGCATTCTTAAGTATATACCTGACATATTTTTTTTTCATTAAAAGGTAAGGATTAAGTGTTCATAGAAGTGTTATTGTTCTTAGCCCAATATTGTTCTATTGAAACTATTCAAATAATTTAAATACTCAAAAGTAGACTAGAAAGAAAAAATTATGGTATATTCATATGATATACATATGATATGTACATATATATGATATACATATTCATGATTATTAAATAGCATAAAACTGAATAAAAAAGAATCCAGACACAAAAGAGTACATGGTATGTGATTCCATAAATGAATATTTTCTACAAACTGTAAAAAGTACAATAATAGGCAAAATTCATCTATGCTATTCAATGAACAGCATTCCAAGGTGGGGGGAAATCTGGGTAAGGTTCTATCTCTTGATCAAGGTACTTGCTTTATAAATGTGTTCAGTTTGTGAAAATTTGTTGATAGTATGTGTACGCTTGTCTGTATGCTTACGATGTTTCAATCAAAAGTTACAAAAATAATTCAGGTAGCAATGGAAAGACGAGGCTAAGTATTAAATAAATTTGGTTATACATTAATGGTTGTTGAAATGAGCGACGAGTACATAAGAGTTCATTCTACTATTCTCCCTACCTCTATATGTTTGAAATTTTTCCTAATAAAAAGGTAAAATAATAATAATAATAAATAAGTAAAAAGTTAAAAAAAAGAGGTCTTCTTACTTGTAGATATGCCTGCAATTTAACAGCACTACAAAATAACCTGTGGAAAAGTAAACATATTAGATCATGATGGTTACTGACATAATCCAAGTGCCTATTAACAGTGTGTGGCATGGCACATAGTAGTCACTCAATAAACACTTGCTGAATGAAATGATTGAATCTAGAAGAACACATAGTTGGGATAATTACACTGTGGCAATAAGGTATAATAAAACCCTCAGAGTCTAAATTAGGAGATTTGGGTCGTGTTGTAAAAGTGCAGAAAAGATAAAATACGGCTTTCATTTATTCAGGTTCTACATTCTTTCCCATGGGATTAGAAATCTAAATAACTTCCTTAAATATAAATAAGCTCCCTGTGATGTAGGTGACAATGTTTGTGTGAAGTAAATGCTTCCACTTTACAATCCTACCTAAGTCACTCATTTCTTTGTGCTTTCTTCCATCATAAACAGGAGCTCTTTCACTCCAGGTAGCCAGTAGTATGTTTCATTTAAAAATACTGTGAGTTACTAGTTCCAAAGCATGAGAGCATATTTGAATTTCCACAGTATTTGATTTTCTTAATATGACAGAATCAGCTTCTGGAATATTTACATTATTTTGTGCAAAACAATTTTGGTTAAATATGTAACTTTTCAGACTTCCTGTTTCTCATAAAATAGACATCCAATAAACTCATCTCTTTTAAAATGTTGATAGCAAATCCCCCAAAATAAAAAAAAATCCCTTTAAGAAATATTTGTATGGTAGTTTATTTATATTTCAGTTGATTCTGAGATTTAAAACTATGGTTACAAGCTCTAGTTCAAGTCATTTCACATCACTTATAAAGATCTATAAAATATTTTGGTATTGAGTTGCTTAGTTTCACTTCCTATATTATATGCCTTCATTCATGTTTCTCATATATGTAAACAAAATATATCTAGATTATGATTATCACGTAAATATTAATAAATAGATTTTAAAGATTAAATATATAAATTCAACTATAAGCTTCTTAAAGTTTGAAGTTTATGTATTTAAGATATTTGAGGTATAACATATATATAGTATTTATATAAATGTTGACATAAATAATGACCTAACAAAACAGTAGATTTGGACCCAAATTGAAAAGTGCTCTCTATTCCAATCAAGCTAATAAAAAAGATCTGACATTTCAATGATCTAAAATGAAATCTTAAGCTATAAAATGCCTTTACTGATTTTAAAATAAGAATAACATATACCCAGATTATAAAATATTAAAAACTGCTTTAAAATAAAAATCTGAAGTTTGAAAATCTACTTTTTTAAAAAGCCTGTTTTCCATTCACGCTTATATATGCCAAATATGTTTACCTGATAAAGACTCCAGAAGGTATTTGGCTATGTTTTCAAGCAACATTCTATATCGATTGCAGGACATTTGGCCAACAGTAATTAGTAGTGGAGTTTCACCACCTACTTAAACGCAATCTGTTTTACAGTAGAAGTGCTTACTTTAGAGTGTAGATTTTGCATCCCTTATAAAACAGGAAATCTAAGGCAATGACTTAAAGAAAGGATGATCTGAAGCTTGGATTCCATATTCATGGGAATTCTAGTCTTATCTCCCTCCAATCCATTCTCTACACTTAAGTAGAAAGTGAGCATTCTAAAATATGAATTTGATTAAATTACAATCCTACTTAAAACCCTTCATTGACTCCCCATTTCCATTAAGATAAAGTCCCTAATCATTCCTAAGCGTTTGTCTTCTGTCCTCTGAATACTCCTTCAGTATCATTTTTGAAGACTGCTTCTCTCACATTCTACTACAGTTCTTCACACATGGCACGGTTTCTTTTGTCTTCCATATATTCAGTCTTCTTCGCCTGGCACTTCTTCCCCACTCTACAAAGTGTAGCCTCTCAAATTCCAATTCACTTTCCCTGTAGATTCCCCTGACTTCTGAGGACTAAGTTAATGGGTCCTTCGCCAGGATTCTGTAGCATAAGTATTTATAGTAATTATCAAGCTTATCTCCCTAAGCTGCAATTGCCTGTTTACTTGTCTATCTCCACCATTTCTCTAGAAACTTCCTTTCGAGAGTATGGATTACCTTTTTTTTTTTTTTTTGCAATCATGTGCAAAGTATTTAACAGAATGCCTAGCACATAATAAGTTATCAACAAACATTTGTTTAGATAACAAATGAAAAAATTATGAGACAGTTATTTTTAGTTTAAGTCCTGAAAACATGGGTCATAAACAGTACAAATGAAGTCCTACATTATCATAAACGTTCACAGTCCTGAAGGTTTATACCTCAGGCAGACATACTTCTTCAAGTTAAACTTGTAACATCCAGTTCTCCAGTCCTTAAAATTTCCATACTGGACTTTGAAATGTAATTTATTCCCCCATATTGAACTCGTTATTACACAACTTATACGGACAACTGAACACTTTTCAAAAGGCTACCTTAAAGAGATAGAAGCAAAAAATATTTGACCAGCCACAGTTAAGTTTAAGAAAGATGAATGATTTGTCAAATTCTCTGTCTTCTTCTGTTTTCCCATTCCAAGTCACATGAATTGTTTGCCACCTGAGTATTTGTCATTTTTATTTTAATGTTTGCAGATGTCAAATACAACTTAGATCTCTGACCAACAAATAATTTATGGCTGGGGATCTTTTTCGATGGAAAACTCCCTCCTGTGTATAGATAGCAGTGCCAATTATAATAACTAGCCAATTCTGAACAAAACCAAACAACTGCCTGAAAGTTCCTGTCATAGCTGGTTCACTAAATGGAAAATAGTTTATGCATCAATGGGGGGCATTAGAAATTTACTTCAGGGAAAGGACTGTCTATGTACTACCTATCCAAAGTTCCTCTTTCTGACAAGATCCAAATTGTGACAAGAAATGAAGCAAGTATTCTTAAATTCTGAGACCCAAAGAAAACTGGAAAAAACTAGAAATTATACATACAGCTGGACTTCAGTATAGAATAAGGACTATTTGGGGTTAGAAGATAGTACTTCAGATCATCCAAACAATCTTGTCCATGATCTGTTGGTGACTTAAGCTCTCTCATTAATGGTCAAGGCTATATTCCATGTCTAGAGATAAGGCAAATTTGTACTCAGGAAATAAAAATCCTATCTTCTTTGAGATGATCTTACTTAAACAAAAACAAAAACAAACAAACAAAAACAAAAATAAAACCAACCTATCAAGGTCTATCTACTTGACTTAAGATACTTTAAATATATGCTTCGAATTCCATGATATCTAATTTTTATTTCCTTTTTCCTTCCTGTAATAAAAAAATAAATATGACTCCATTTTTTAATGTTAACAGCCAACAGATTTCAAGCCCCACCCGCCTCTCTTCCCTTTCAGCTCCACATCTGGGCAAGGTGGTAACAAAGCCTGAGTGTGCTTTCCTTTGGTGCCAGTGGGAAGTTCAAAGCACATAAGCCCCGGCTTGTGACAGTCCCCTTACCCAATTCTCACCCCCTGTCACCATAAAAACCCAAGCCATTCTCCTTTCCTGATCACTCAAGCTATTTCAGACCTGCTTAAGAAGTCTGTCCTGCTCTCCCTGCAGAAAACCTCATTATATGAATTATAAACCTTTTCATACCCTCCTGGTACCTATGTGACCACATGAGTCTCAACATCCACACCAAATTTTGAGTGACTATACAATCTCACACATTGTCTATAAATGGAAATCAGTACCAGAAGGCTGTGGTTCTGTATTTTAAATATGGGTGAGAAAAAAAGAAAATGAAGTTATAAATAAATAAATAAATAAATAAATAAATAAATAAATAAAACAGGCTAACCTAACTTAAGAAATAAAATGTGTCAAACAGATCCCAAACAAACATATCTATGTACTTCATTACCAAATAATGTGGATAATAGTCATGACTGCATGATATGCAGGGACTGTCAATCAGTTTACAAGGTAAAAGGGAAGGTATGTAAAAAGAAATGAAGCAGACAGAACTGCACAACTGCATTTATTTTTAATGCCAAGAGAAATTAAAATAAAGCTATACCTCACCATGAGAAGAACACATTCCTAGGAAGCAATTTATAAAGTAATACAGCATTGTATTTTAACATGTTCTCATTCATTGTCAATATAAAAAAGAAGATATGTTCTGTAGAAGGAAAAAAATTACCAGTACTTATTTAAAAATTATTTTAAAAGAACCTATTTTAGACAGAGAAGTTAATACCTTTCTCAAGCATCATAACGTTTTAAAAAGTTAGCTGTATTAGGCACAATTTGCATATAATAAAACACACACATTTCAAGTGAACAGTTTGATGTTTCAATAGATGTTTACACCCATGGAACTGATGTAGAAAATGTTGGGGTTCGGAGCCAATGACCAAGAAAGAATTCTTGAGACATCCTCAGTGCAAAAAAGTGGTTTTATTAAAGCACAGGGACAGGACCTGTAGGCAGAAAGGGCTGCACTGGGGTTGTGACAGGTGACTAATTATAGATAGGAAGGGTTGGAGGGGTTAGGGATAGCGTAAGCCTCTAAGTAATTTTGGAAGCAAGCTTTCCAGAACCTTGAAGGGGCTAACTATTGTTAGGAAAAGGTCATTTATTACTGTCTACTTAAAACTCAATCATGAAATGGTTCAGATGTATATCAGTGGGCCATATGCTTGGCAGATGATTGCTAACATGTATCTTGGGAGGTATAGATAAAGGAAGTCTCCAAAGAAATGTTTATATGTTAAAGAAGACTTACAGGATCCTGGAGGATTAGGATAATGTTAAGCTAAGATTGTCTTCTGCCCTTAGCAAAGTGACAACATCAAGGGGAGCTCCCAGAGGAAGGTTACTCTACCTGTTTCAAGGACTTATTGATGGGCTGTAGGCAGTAAGGAAATTTAATTTTTTCTTTTGCCTTTGTTTCCCACATCATAACCACTGTAATAATCAAAACGTAAAATATTTAATCATCCAGAAAGTATTTTTATGTCCCTTTGCAGTCAATTCATCTCCCAACTTCTTCCCAGAAAATGCAGATGCGATTTCTATCACCCTAGAAGTTCTTGAAATTCACATAAAAGGAATTAAACTCTATGTATGTATTTGTGTATAAAATATTTTTTCATCAAGTTTTTGAGACTCATCCACTTTGTTTTATTATTTGTACTGCTGTATAGCTTTCCACTTTAATAATATACAACAATCTGTTTATTCATTCACCTCTGGTTGACACTGGGTTTTATCGAGTATTTTGGCTTTTATAAGTAAAGATGCTATAAACATTCAGATGCAAGTTTTTAATTATAAGGTCATAATTTTTCTTACTTCTTATATTTTTTGCTTTTACACTTAGTCTTACTGTTAATTACAAATTAATTTTCTCAATGGTGAAAGTTAGAATTCAATACTGATTATTTTTCCATACTGATTATTTTTCCTTTCAGAAATCCATTTTTTCCAAAATCATCTGCAGGAAAAAAAAAAAAAAGAAAGAAACAACTTTATCCATTGGATTATCTTGGTGAACTTGTAGAAAAAAATGAACATATATGTGTGGTTCTATTTATGGACTCTATTTTGTTCTAATAATTTTTGTGTTTATCCTTACCCAAGTATCATACAGTTTAATAAGTGAAGCTTTTTAAAATTTCTTGAAATCAGGTAGTATAAGTTCTTCAAATATGTTCTTTTTTTCCCCCCCACAACTGATTTGGCTATCCTAGTTGCCTGCATTTTCAGATACATTTGAAAAGCAATCCCAGTTTGTATAAAATATTTTCTAGGATTTTAACTGACATTGCGTTATAACTACAGATCAATGTGAAGAGAAATAAAAGAGAATGGACATTTTAACAATATTAAATCTTCCAGTTCATGAACATGGTGTAACTCACCATTTAGTTAAATCTTTCATTTTTCTTAGCAATGTTTTGTAGTTTTCAATGAAGATGTCTTGGGTAATTTTCATTAATTCATACCTAACCATTTATTTTGTATGCTCTTGTAAATGAAAACTGTTAAATTGACTTAATTATTATAGCTTTTTTCTAAATTGCATAGGATTTCCTATATAATCACACCATCTATAAATTGCAGTTTCTTTTCTTCTTCAATTTGTATATTTTTTATTTCTTATTGCCACCTTATTCTGCTACCTATAACCAAGAACACAACTTTGAATATAAGAGGTAGAGAATGGGCATCCTTGACTTAGTCCAAATCTTAGGGAAAAAGCATTCGATATTAACCATTGTGTATAATGTTAGCAGTAGGATTTTCATATATATCCCTTATTGGATTGAGAAAATAACATACTATTCCTAGTTTGCTGGGAGTTTTTGTCATGGATGGGATTGAGTTTTGTCAAATCATTTCTCTATATTCATTGAGTTGATCATATGATTTGTCTCCCTTATTCTGTTAATGTGGGGAATTGCATTGATTGATTTTTGAATATTGAAACCAGGTTTGCTTTCTTTGAATTCCTTCCTTTTCTTGGTAATAATACATTATCCTTTTTTAATATCAGTGTGCTACAATGTTACTGAGGATTTTTATACCTACGAAGATGAGGAATATCAATTTTATCGATGATTTTGAGAAATGAATTGTTGCCATAGATAAATTTCTCAGTGTTCTAGTTTACAATTTATAACAGTTTTTCCAGTTTATAATTTATAACATGTTTTTAGCTTGTTAAAGTGGAAAATTCCACCATTTCCATCCAAAGACCCCTCTAGAAGTATCCCAAACAAAAGATTAAATATGTTGCATTTTCAATATCCTTTATTTAAAAATATACTTCTTTGCTTGAAATTTCTTCTTTGATACATGGGCTATTTAAAAGAGTATAATTTGGGGTGCCTGGGTGGCTCAGTCATTAAGCATCTGCCTTTGTCCCAGCACATAATCCCAGGGTCCTGGGAGCCTGCTTCTTCCTTACCACTCCCCCTGCTTGTGTTCCCTCTCTCGCTGGCTGTGTCTCTCTCTGTCAAATAAATAAATAAAATCTTTAAAAAATAATAATAATAAATAAATAAGTATAATTTGTCTCAACTATTTGGGGACTTTTTGTTTGTTGTTTTGTTGCTGAATTCTAATTTAACCCACTGTGGTCAGAGACTGCAAAGTGTATGATTTCTAGCTTTGTTTTTGTTTTTCTAACATCTGTGGAAACACCAAGGTATTTCCTAATGTTCTCTATCTTGGCAAGATTCACACTCTAAACTCTGTTTCCTGTATGGATTTTGATGAGTTATTCTTAGGGCAGGTCTAAAGTAAACCTTCCTCTAAAACATGGTCATTACTCCTAAGGCATGTTTTTTCTGTTGTCTTAATTGCGTGTTCGGAGTGTTAAAATTATTTCTTTACTCTGAATTCTAAACCAGAATTCTACCATCTCCCAGCACTGCTCAGTCTCTAGTGTCTCTGTTTTGTTTTCTGCTCTATCACAGCCAATTTTTGGCAATTCTTGCATGTTTGGTTTTACTTTTAATGAAGAATTCATGGGGATCCTTCTCATATGGTTCTACATACACTTCCCCATGCAGTCCACTGCTCTGTAGTACCCTGCCCACCAGATTCCGGGCCAAAATGAAAGCCTGACTAATTGATTTTGTTTTAAATTATTTGATCAATATCTTCCATCAGTTCCAATCTTATTTAAAATCTATGAAAAATTATCTTATCCATATTCTTATCTCCTTAAATCATTCTTGTATAGAAAGATTTTTAAGTTGAAAATTTATGTACTTTTCTAATATGAAATGAATCATATTTCATCAATTCCAAAATTTAATATTGTATGATAAATCCTTTAAAGTAATATCTGTGCATTTTATCTGGTCTAGCTCCCCATGAGATATATACAACTCAAGAACCTTGAAGGGCCTCACAGAGAATTGAGAAAGGATTCTACCCTGTGATCTTGTTTTCATTACAGTGAAATGGATTTCTTTCCCTGATTCTACTGGGCTTACCCATACAAGAAAATATTCTACCAAGTTGCAAATTTGTGTACATTACTTATCACTGAGATTCCAAAATGTCTCACAGTATAACCAGTATAAATTAATTCTCAAATTCCCTTTCTATCCAAGGATTTAATTTCAGTTGAATTTGATATGTTACAGAAGTCACAATAGTGACTGAACAAAAATGTACCCAAACCACTCTAGAATCCTAGCAAGGTTATTTATTAATAAAAGAAGCAGTGGTGGGGGGTGGGGGAGAGTGTTTGTTTTAAAAACATGTTCCCCAGCTAAGGAAATGTAAGAGACTTAGAAAAGCAGTTTTATATAGTCAGGCACCCAAATGCTTAAAGGAAATACAGCTTTGGTCAAAAAGTTTTTATTGCTATGAGAAGAACAAAAGAAAAACGGAGAGGTTCTCCCTGAGATGTGTTAGCAAGAGTGGAGACCTGACCTTCTAACAGTCTCCAAGAGGGAGCGGTTATTATGCAAATTGATATGTCCAGCTGTTGTTCCTTTCTATGATGGATAAAATAAAAGGAAATAGCCTCAAATTGCAGCATGGGGTACTAAGGTTTGGCAGCTTTGCAAATGGCCTTTTGCTTACTAGCCTAAGGAAAGTGACAGCTGATTGCAGAAGGGTATTAAGGAATACTGATTTCATCAGAGATTTATGGTTTCTCCACCCCCAATCAGAATGCAGACCAGTTAATGCTAAACTGTTAGAATACTGTGTTTAACTCACATATAATACAGATATTTTATATACAATAAAAAGTACAGAGAAAATGTTATACATTATTAAAAATTTTTTTTAAATTATGTTATTTTAATAAAGAAAATGCCCTTCCTACCTCCCAGATTTGATTTCTTTTAAAGTGCTTTAGTTCAATGGTTTCTTATTCCTATATACTACAATAATAGAAATACGTTATGTGAATTTAGACTTTTCAATACCTTTTTGCCTGTATTATCTAATTTATTCTTCAGATAGGTTTATTTCCATTTTACAGAACAGGGAACTGAGGTCCATGAAAGATGGGTGCCTTGACTGAGTATTGATTGATAAGGTCTTGGACCCTTATTTCAATGTCAGCCTCCTCTTGCTCAGTCTAATCTTTCCACTGAAGCTTCTGGTGTCTCTCAATAGAGTAGCAATATACAGTTCCTAAAATTCCTCTGGAGGGTACCAAGGGGCTTGATCAGAAAAGCCAATCACAGTGCTTGTCATACCCCAGAGCCTTCCAGAAACTCTTCTCAGGAACTTGACACTAGAAATAAATTGAAAAAATAAAACAGCAGGGTCTGCTGGAAAGCCTAAGAGCTATCATGGCAACCTAAATAGGAAGCAGAAATTATAAAAATTCAGAATAAGATATGCAATAGAAAAGGAATCACCAATTAGAGGATGAAAAAGGCAGATGGTAGTTGAATATCAGGAAAAAGGAAAGACTGAAAAAGAACAATGTAGCAGAGCAGTGCAAGTTCAACACAAAACACTGAAAAGCTCAGAGATCTTTTGACCCGTAAGTCCCTGTCATAGTCTCTGATTCTGAGTGCCCTCCTAGGGGAACGCTCCATGAGGCAGGTTTCTTAAGGTCCCTCTTCTTCCTGAAGGCAGGCTCCACTGTACTCCCTTGCTATGTGCTCCTCCTGAAGCTGTACTGTTGAGACCCTCCTGGCTACTTGGGTGTGTATATCTTCCCATTATCCCTACCATCCCCAATATTTGAGGTTTCTTAAAAGATTATTAGTCTCTTGCTATCAAAAAGACATCAAATAAACCATACAACGGAGCACTGACTTCAGCGTTTTATAGAGTTCACACTGGGGTGCCTGATGGCTCAGTCAGTTAAGTGACTGGCTCTTGGTTTCAGCTCAGGTCACAACAGAGCCCCACACAGGGCTCCACATTTGGTGGGGAGTCTGCTTGAAGATTTTTTTCCCCTGCTCCTCCCCCCACTTTCTCACTCTCTCAAATAAACAAAAAATTTTTTAAGATTTTATTTATTTATTTGACAGAGAGAGAGACAGCCAGCAAGAGAGGGAACACAAGCAGGGGGAGTGGGAGAGGAAGAAGCAGGCTCCCTGCACAGAAGCCTGATGTGGGGCTTGATCCCAGAACACTGGAATCATGCCCTGCCGAAGGCAGACGACTGCAGCACCCAGGCGCCCCTAAACAAATCTTTAAAAAAAAGAAAGAGTTAATGTTGATAAATCAGAAAAGTTCTAGAAAAATAATTTAAAATAATAATGATTCTAAGTTACACCAGGACATTTAGTTAGTAGGATACTTAGAAGTCTGTGCTGTGAAAGAAAAGTGTATATCTGAGATGGGGAAATGAGCAGATGGCTTTTCCTACATATGTCTTATTTCTTTGAAATGCCAGAGCTGTTATTGATGGTCACTAGTGCAAAATGATTTATTTTAATCATTTTATTTATTTTAATCATTTAAGGTACCTATCTTTTGTATGCCTTGCTAGCAATAGTGAAAGCTCTTTGAAGTGAAGAATTCTGTATCATTTTCTTTACATGTTCTTTCACGGTGTCTAAACTGTGTGCTGTCCTGAACTCACAGCAATATCTTTGAAAAAGTCATGAACTAAATAAGAGCTGTTTTTTATTGAACACTATAATGCTTCAGTAATGGTACTAGGGGATTTAAGTCCCTCGGCATTTAATATTCATAAAAACTTTAATAATTGTTATTACATGTGAGAACAGGGCATCTGAGAATGACAAGTGACACTGCTGTTATCCCACAATTGTGGATTGCAGAGCTGGAGTTTGAAACCAGCATCTCTAATTTAATAGCCTCTCATATTTCCACCACCCAACACTAGCTCCCATCAATTCCTCCGTTTATTCATACAACAGAAATTTATGGAGAGATGACTCTGCCAGGCACTGGTCTAGGAACTAGGGGTACATACTAAACAAAAACAAAACTCACACTCCCTGATTATGAAGCTTCTACTCTAATGAGTCTTTTGAACTTTATGGCTCATAGACTGTTTCCAAATCAGTGACCTTTATTAATATCTTCTTTCTCATCTTGAGTATATGCAAAATTGGTACCACACCCCTTCAGCTTTTTTCAGACAGCTCTGTGCCATCCACCCAACACAGACCTCCATTTCCAAAGTTAAGAAATGGGCGTCTGTCTGAAGGCAGTGAAGGCACATACATATCCAAAAGGTAGAAATGGTAGATAATTATTTTCAGAAGATTTTACTGTTTTTGTTAACAAATCTTATTCTTTCCAGACTTTAATTGGCAAAACCTTCTGTTTTGGTATTGAATTATGTCCCCTAAAAAGATATGATGAAATCCTAATTCCCAGTATCTTGGAATGGTATCTTATTCGGAAATAGTGTTGTTGCAATTAGTTAAAATGAGGTCATACCAGAGTAAGGTGGGCCCCTAATCCAATATGGCCAGTGTCTTAATAAAAATGGAAAACTTGGACACAAATTCACAGAGAAAAAACAATCAGAAGAGACACAGGAAGAAGACAGCCATGTGACAAGGGAGAAAGAGGTTGGAATGATGTATATACATACAAGCCAACAAATGCCAAGGATTGCCTCCAAACACATAATCAAGGAAAGATTCTCCCCTACAGGTTTCAGAGAAAGCACGACCCTGAAGACATCTTGATTTGGGACTTCTAGCCTCTAAAACTGTGAGTCGGTGAACTTCTGTTGTTTTAAGCCATCCATTCTTGATAACTTGTTACAGCAGACCTAGAAATGAATACACCTTCCTTATTCTCTTTTCTTCATACACCCTCTTCTCTCTTATTCTTTCTTCCTTCTTCCCTCTAATTCTCCCTCTACTTTTTCTTATTCTGTTTGGTCACCTCTCACCTTCTGTTATAGATCCTGTTGGCAAGAATTAAAAAAATCACTCTGCCACCATTTCTTCCTACTTGATTGATTTCCCAGGTTTGACATCTTGGCAGTTCCCTCGCAGGATCCACTGCCAGAATTATTAAATAAAGATCCCCTTTTATTTATGAGTGTTAAGGAATGCCTAGAAGGTTCAGAAACTCTCCTCTCAGTCCATATTACAAAATGCATGAGCTGATGGGAAAATCTTAGCACAATGTTGCTGCTCCCACTTAAAGATGCTGAGGCATATGTTTCATTGGTCCTCTGGCATCTTTATGTCTTCAAAGATATGCAATCTCCTTCCTTCAGAGAGTCATTCAGTGCACTGCAAACAATTAGCAAGTCCCAGAACATGTGAACATGTGGATGCTTACCAGTCCCAGGTAGACAGGGCATTTTTCCTCAGTTCCTCAGTGTCACAACTAATCATGTTTTGCCTCTCATGAAAGCACTGGTCTACTTCACAAAGTGATTTTCTACTCCAGATAATCACACTACCCTGCCGGCTATGCAAATAATTCAGTGTAGGGCACCCTTCCCAAAAACCTGTACTCGAGGAAATGTTATTTCAAAACCTGATTTTGTGCAACTAAAAAGGAACACTTGTCACTGGCTATTTCCTTCTCTGAACATCTCCGCTTGCAAAGTTTTCTCGGTTACTCTGCCCTCTGATGTCAGGAACAATAAAGAACAGGAAGAAGGCACAAAAACATTAGCAAGACCTCACCTCTTTTTTAGGTCAATGTAGATTACATATACAATATACATTTTAAAACAGAAACAATATATTACATGCTGTGTGTATTTTCTTTAATAAATAATTATAAGGTGTTTTTATTATTCCTAGGGATTGATGTAAAAGGGACAGCTAAAAATATAATCCATTTCCTTACAGAGCTTTTACTCTAGTAAGGGAAGCAGACAAGCACACAGATGACCACCTTCCATGCACAGGCTATGTGGTACAAGCCGGGTGGTATATTGGAAAAATGTGCAGACTCTTACGTCCAGAATGCTTGGGTTCAAATCTTCGCTCAGCCACTTGCAAGTCTCTGATCTTGAGCAAATTACATAAGCTTCCTAAGACCCAGTTTTCTCACCTGTAACTAAATCCCCTACCCCCAGTCACAGGGCTATTTTGAGGTATTTAAAAGTTAATGTCCATAATGCCTTAGCATAGCTCTGGACACATAAGGAGCTCCAAGGAACAGCAAGTAACTATCTACAAGGGTAAAAGCAGTCGGGCAGAGGGCCTAAAAGAAAGTAGCTCATCACAATAGGATGGAGTACTGTGGAGTATTAACAATCTGGAAGCTATTCAATTTTGGCTGTGTGGAGTAACCTCACAAATCCGCTTAACTCTCTCCACAGAGACCAACTAGTGACAACAACCAAAAGAGGAGAAAAAAAAACTAAAGGGAAAATAAAACAACGACTTAAAAAGAGGCAGTGACATTATCACCACCTGCCCTCTTCCCTCCTCCTGAGGCATCAGCAGCTGCTCCAAGGAGAGCACTATCTGTGTCATACACAGCAATTACTTGGTTGATTTTCTGCAGGGAGTTGCTATTTTTTTCTGTTGACAAGGCACGTTGAATTGATCATTTGGCATTACATCATATTCAATTTACTGTCTCATAACACTTTATTTGTTTTATATAAGGAGTTGTGTGCCAGAGGGCTCTGATGATGTTGAAAATGCATCATTTCAGTCACTCACCTCCAATGCTAATGGTTTTGCTGCCAGCTTTTTAAACTTGAATTAATTTGGCGACTTAGCACTCAAGTAGAAAAAAGTAGAAAATCTACTTTTGAACATAGGTAAAGCCAGCTGGAGGCTGACGTATAAGGAAGAGAATTTGTTTTGTTGGAGGTTGTGATGCCAAAGTTTTACCATTTGTAATGCCATTTTTTGAAATAAACATTTAATTTTAAAATAGATTTACAGAAAAGTTGTGAAGCTAGTTCTAAGGGTTTCCATGGATCTAACACTCAGTTTCACCTATTGTTAACATCTTATATTACTTATGGCACTGTGTGAGGCAACCAATAAAGCAAATTTAATGCACTATTATTAACTAAATTCTGCACGTTATTCAAATTTACTTAGTTTTTACCTGATGTCCTTTTTCTGTTCCAGACTCTCATTCAGAATACCACATTACATTTAGTCATCACGTTTCCTTAGGCTCCTCTTGGGTCTGACAGTTTCTTAAATTTGCCTTGCTTTTAATGACATTGTGATTTTGAGGAATACTGGTCAGGAACTTTGCAAATTATCCTAAAATTTTTTTTTAAATAATATTTTTCCTCATGATTAGATTGAGATCGGAGGGGTTGGGAAAAAAAGACCACAGAGGGAAAGCTCTATTTTCATCCTTTCAAAGGTACCCACTATCAACAAGGCTCATGTTTGTTGATGTCAACCCTCATTGCCTGGCTGAGGTAGTGTCTATCAGGTTTTCCCACTGTAACATTACTCTCTTCTTCCCCCTTTCCATACTGTGTTTTTTTAGAAGGAAGTCACTTAAGATGTCGGGTTTATGTGCCACCTCCTTGTTGGTAGAGTATCTATGTCAATTATGTGGAGTTCTTCTGCACTTGAGATTTGTCTCAAAGCCTCAAAAGAATCCCCCATTCTTTTATTTATTTACTCATTTATCAGTATGCACCCACAGATATTTACTTTATACTTTGGGTTATAATCAAATACCACATCATTAATTTCATTGCTCAAATTGTTCCAGCTTTGGCCATGGGAACTCTTCCTGTTGTCTCTTGTGTCCCTTTTACATACTCATGGTGTCAGGGTGGGTAATTTGCCTGTTTGTTTGTTTTAATACTTTTTACTTTCTGGCCTTTTATCAGAGGATGTATGAGAAACTGAGACCTGGGTATTAGGCACGCTCCTTGCTACTGGAGTGTCACTGCTTCTGATACCAGCTTATTTTACCACTGATTCTTCCTCACAATTCCCTAGGATCCCTGGGGACTCAGATTGTTCCAGGCCCTGCCCTGTAGTGGCTCATCCATTACAACTCTCCAACATCAGCTTGTCAGAGGAAAGCTGGGCTCCAGAATCCTCTCTCTCCCTTCCCCCCATCCAAAGTTACTCACTTTTGTTCTATTCCTTCTCTGCTCTTGCAGTCAGCTTCCAAAGATAGTTACTTGAACCTTGCACAGAGCCTTCCTAGTGATTTTCAATAAATATTTGTTACACTGAATTGAATCTGATAATCTAATTCCCATTAAGTTGTCAAAAACTGATAATGGATTAAAGTGTCACTACTCACACAAGATAATTGAATTTTTAATAGAGAATTTCTGGAGACACAGCTATTCCCCAAGGAAATGACACCAAAATGTAGCAGATGCTTGGGAAGATGTATGCAAGCAGGTAAACCTCAATTTAGTGGGTCTTGGCCAGCATTTTGAAAAATTAAAAGAAAATGGAAAATATAATGTATCACACATAATTAAAATAATTATTGTTTTGGGAAGCTTCTGGGATGTGTGTGTATGTACACTGAGTCATGATGTACATTGCATAACAGTGTACAAATGCCTATGTTTTGCTACCATTTTATAAAAGTGTAGAGAGGAGACTAGAAATCTTACGGATTTCTATGCCAAATCCTAACTTGGCAAGGCAAAAAATTTTGGTTCCATTTTTTTCTTTCATTCCTTTAGAATTATTTCACAATCCTTGATACGGTCAGTGGCATGCCATACTGGTAAGTTTGGCCATACTGTGGTCTGTTTTATGGATATAAAAAGATATGATCCATACGTAATAGGAGATCATATTCAAAGGATCTTTTACTTTCTGGTTTCTTATCTTTATTAAGATTTATTCTCCACCATCTAGAGAGCCAGATAAGAAACAAGATAATATAGTATAGTGATTAAACATGCAGGCTCTGGTGTCTTCATAACACAAGCTCTGCCATTTCTTAACTGTACTTCTTAAGACCAGTAGTCTCCGTTGCCTTACGTATGAAATGGGACTAATGGTGGTATTTACTTCATTGGCTTATTGTGATAGAAACATTATTGAATACACATTCAATATACACTGGAAATAAGTCAGTGTTTTGCAAATGATAGATTCCAACTCCTAAGTGGATCATGAAATCAATTTAATGGGCTGCCTGGGACATTAAATAATAAAATAGACCTATAGCATGACAGAGTACATACAGGTAGTTAAGAGTAAATTTGATTCCCAAAGCTTTTGTTCTTTCTTTCTGTGTGTGCGTGTGTGTATGTGGCATGCGCCCATGTACACCTGTATGTTTGTGTCTATTGTACAAATGCTGGGTCATTAGGTAAAATACATTTCTTACTGATGTTCATAATCAGAAATATTTGAAATGTCAGACAGATCTTTCCTCCCCCAAAACTAAATTAACCTCCCCCCTCATCCTTCAACTCTAAGCTCAGTTGTTCATCTTTCAAACAATGTTCCTTTACCTCCCTGTCCGGTTTAAATCTTTTATCATATCATGAAACCCTGAGTTCTACCATTTATCAGGGCTGTAATTTTACATTTGTTTGCGTGATTGTTTGATTAATAACTGTATCTCTCTTTTACACTGCAAGTTCACTGATAGTCATGACTGGTCATTTTTTGCTCACTCCTATATTCCCTGAACCTAACACAATGTCTGGCACATGGCAGATGCTCAATAATTATTAAATGAATGAATGAATGTATCCTCCATTCCTCTAACACCCTCCATGTATAAACCCATTAAGTTCTATATTCTTTCTACTTAATATCTTTCAGACTCATTCGCTTCACTACAACATTTAGGGAACTTAATTCTTTTTGCCTGAATTTCAGCAATATCCCTCTAACTGGTTCCCTTATCTATGCCCTGCTGCTTTTCCTCCCACACCAATCCAATTAATTTTCTCCCTAAGTACTTTTTGACTAAAATAAAAATATAATCATACCACCTCTCAGCTTAGTATCTTTCAATGGCATCTAATTGCCCTTAGGAAGAAGTTCAAGCCTCTTATCATGCAGGGAGTACAGGCATTCACAATCACAGATGCTGTTGTGCAAAGTTTTAACTTTATTTTCTTATAATTCAGTTTGATTTTCTGATTCTAAACTATATATGCCTGACTTTAGTCACTTTCATGTAAAAAGTCCAACTTAGTGATTTCTCAGTCATTTAGGACCTATATTTCAGTCACATAAAGAATTATAACCCTCTTATTTTTATTTTTTACACTATTTCTCCTAGGGGTTGAGTCTAATCTTTGGGGATTAAGTGAGGATGGTGGAGGTGACTTACATAATTATCACTCATGTTTAAAGGAGAGGGCTTTTCCTTCTTGGTCTCATTCTGCTTCAGATCTAATTCTGGATGTGTTCTCTTATTCTCAGTTGGACACCAACAACTCCATCAAAGACATTTGACTATCAGAGTCACACACAGTTTTGAGGAAGCACTGCTTTCCCCTTCTTTCCAGAATTCCCCAAACTTCAGAAAGGCCTGGGGGGGTGGGTTCTATTCTGTAAGAGCCCCTTGCATTTCTCTGTACTTGCTAAACCTTCTAGAATATGATCCAACTGTAATTTCTCTCCAAAGCTCATAGACATTTTAGTGTCAGGAGTGAAAAGAAAAATTGAACTACGCCTACTTGCATCCTTTATTTCACCTTTGAAATTTATAACTCATAAATTTGTCTTTGTTCATTGTATTCTTCCCATTTGAAAATATCCCTCTGGAGTTAATGATAATCCAAAGACTTCCATAGGAACCTGGATGGTTGGAGTTGGAAATGACTTAATTTTATCATGTACAATTCTCAGCATTTTCTTGTATTATTTCTCTTAATTTTTATGACAGACTTCTGAGGAAAGTAGACTTATTTTTCTTATTTTTACCAATGTGGAAACCAAAAGTACAAAAAAGAAGGAACCTGTTTAAGGCTGCACAGTATATGGCAAGCCAGAATTGTAACCCAGGAACTCTTCATCTAGTCTTTGTTGTCAATCATTTCACTAATATTTTGCTATACTGCAAACACCTCATGCATCTCAAATCTTGATACCAGATGCTCTAACTTCTGGGTGGAAAGTTCCTTCTCCATTTTCCTTCTTCTTATCATTTGAAATTCAATTCACCACATTATCTCTTCCGAAAGAAAGTTTTCTTCTTTATCACCTATCACCCTCCCCACTCCAGTCTGATTTTGAATGCTCCAATGGATAGTTTAACTAATTTTTATCTCCCACTAGACTATGAGCTTATGGAAACCAAGAAAAGAACCTTATACTCTTGATATCTGTATTTCAATGCCTAATCTAGTGCCTGACACATGAAAAGTGTTTAGAACAATTTGTTAAATAAATTAATGATGAATGAAGAAGTTTGAAAGCTGAAGGTACTCTGTAGTGCTAATGTAAAAACAACAGTAACTTTGCTTGTTTAATAATAATATAAAATCTTACTTTTAGGTCACAGACACACTTGGGTAAAAATTAGCTCCCCTGAGGCTAATGAGCTTCGTTGTCCTTCAATATCCATCTTGTTCCCTCTGCTTTGAAGAAAACATCTAAAATAGTATGTTAGATGATTTCTCGAAGGTTTCTATCATTCATGGATTTGAAGTTACTGAAATACTAATAAAATAACAGTCTTTCTACTGCTTGCAAGGATTATCCATGCTCTTCCTGGAAATTAATCCTCAGAATCCTTAGGGGGCTGGTTTTAAGCAATAACTATGAAAAGAGTCATGTGGGCAGCAGCTAGTGGGATGTGAAAAACTGAAGTGGCCAAAGCAGTGAGTCACAATTAGTTACAGCATACCCAGGAGAATCAAAAAGACTTTCACAGTCCAAGACATCTGGAATCTTGGTCAATTCCCAACCACTCTCCCCACCAGAAATATCAGTATTGGGTGAGAAAAAGCGGAAACATGAGTCATGCCTCCTACACAGAGCACTCATATTCTCTGGCCAAATGGCTAATTTTCAAGGCCACCCACAGCACATACTCAAGCCTAAAAACTGCCAGAACTTGCTACTAGCCCATTCAGAAAAGCCACGTTTGGTCTGCTCTCCATATTCCCTAGGACAAGTACCTCTTAAAGGCCAGCAGTTTCTTATTAAGGAAAGATAAATCAGGAATTCAAATAAAATGTTTTCAGAATGTCAGAGACACAAAAGGCTGAACTAATGACTTGAAAATAATTGCTTGGGGTTTGACCAAGAATCAACTGATTAGCATTCGACACCATCACTTTTGCATAAAGAAGGAAAATAAAACATGCCAAAAAGAATGGAAATTTTCTGGGATTGAATAAAGGAATAGCATATTTGAGGAAATCTGCATAATATGCTGTATATTTAAGTGCAATTATCAAATGCTGATATAATATTCAGCTTGCTAATTGCATTTCTGAATTTAGTGTATGAAATATTGAAGGCAGTTAACAAGAACAATAGTGGGGGATGGTTTCCAAGTGCAAATAGGTAATGGTGGAGCAATTTAGGTATGATGAATGCTATCAAATTTTTCAGGCAGGCATATATATCTCTAAGCAAATGCAAAAAATAATCATAGATTTGAAGATACCTTCCTCCTCTATTTTTATTGTAGCAATCTCTTCTTGTAAATCTTTGATTAAGTTTTAAATAAAATTGTCTCTTCAAACATTATAATAACCAGTTTCTGAATAATCAACTGTCTATCTATACAGGGGATTTAGCAAAACCTTCACTTTTTTAAAATAAAATTTTTACTTATTGTTTCTCTTTGACTTTCAGTTCTTCATTTATCTGGAGGTTGGGGGAAATAAAAGCTTCAGGGGGCAATCTAGCTACACAATCCAGCCTCCTCAACACATCACTTAACTCTTTTTTTTTATAGATTTTATTTATTTATTCGACAGAGATAGAGACAGCCAGTGAGAGAGGGAACACAAGCAGGGGGAGTGGGAGAGGAAGAAGCAGGCTCATAGCGGAAGAGCCTGATGTGGGGCTCGATCCCATAACGCCGGGATCACGCCCTGAGCCGAAGGCAGACGCTTAAACGCTGTGCCACCCAGGCGCCCCACATCACTTAACTCTTGACTGTACACATCATCAAACTGTTATAAAGTTTTTAAGGACAAAGACTGTGGCCCTTTTTCCCTGTGTCTCCAAAGGCACAACACAAGCTAAGGGTACACTGGAAACACAACATTAATACTCTATCAACTGACATTACTAACATTCTTCCCAGAACATGGCAAAATTGTGCCAGTTGCCTCATATAATGATACTTCTTTGCCTGCTTTCTGGTCCCAGGGATTCTCCAATTCTAACTAATCAATCTTTAAGCCAGTTAAGAGTCAACACTGTATATAATTATTTTTCCAATGATATTAACAGCTTCCAAATATTTAATAAGCCTGTTTTCAAGATGGAGTACATAGCAAGAAGTAACGAGAATTGTTACATGTTATAATCTGGGTATTAATGACCATCTGGGAAAGCTGATAGCCCAAGGAAATATCCTATGGTGACTTTATGATTTCTATTATAGCTCATTTGTTTTATTTTAATTAGGTAAGAAAAGAAAAGAAATCTCTTCCCCACTGTGGCTGTCTGAAGGAATAATAGGGCCCTGGGCAACAGGTATGGCCATTTTTAATGAATTGGCAACAGAAATAGGTTCAGTTTCTTGGAACTGATTAACCCTTAGGGAGGGGGATCTTGAAAATACCATACATATTGTCAGTGTCCAACCTCCTACTTCATATATATATACATAAAATTCATATTGCATACAAATATATAAATGAAACAACCTATGTCTGATTATAAAACACTTTCAAAAGTATTTTTTAATGTGTTTTAAGATTTTCTGAAGAATCATCTGCAGAATACAGTGGATATTTCCAGAACAAAATAATGTGTTTTCTGACACAATGTTGTGAGTGCTCTTTGATTATCATATCCAAAATACTGCTTTTCCAGCAACAAACAAAGTTGGCTTTTATAATGATAAGTAGATTGCATGTGTCTAATAGTGAATGGTTATAAAAATGTGCAGATCTTCAATGCTGTTATTTGGTTGGTTAATTTAAAAGAAATGAATATTGAAATTTCATGTGTCTTCAGAAATTCTTACTATATATTATACATTATTAATCAGAGATGGGACATTTCAAAGCATGAAATACCAAATAAGTCCTTTGCTCCATAAAATACTGCATATAAATCAGAAATAAATAAATTGTTCACTAAAGGAAAAAAATATTTTGCTTGCCTATTGGGGCAGAGAGAGGTTATGAGAAAGATAAAATAGGACAAAGACAAGAAGGAATGAAGAAAGGCACTGAACAGTATTTAGTACAAAAGATGGAACAACTATGGAGATAATGAAAAGGCACTAAATGTGGAAAAAGGATAACAGTAGGATATTATTCCATAATATATAGATAATAATAATAATAATAAAATAGATTCAATGTCTTCAAAGGAAAGCGCCCTAATTGTTTGTTTTAAGGGATCATGAAAATGTGTGTTTAATTTTTTTTCCAGAGCTATTTAAATGAATACTTTATGGTCACTACCTGATTAATCTTTTATTATTTACTGTGCAGATTCCAACTACTTCTATTTTATATTTGAAGAAACATGTTTATTGTCTACTCGGATGTACAGCATTGCTCTTGTTCAATAAACAAGAAGTGGGAATAAAGATGAGACAACCTGGCTCCACTTACCAAAACATGGGCAGGACATAAATTTGGTTGGCAAAATGTAAAAGGAGACCCAAAACGCTTTGTGTAATTTTTGTATATGTGACCTGAAGTGATAGATGATAAAAATAAGAAATGTACTGGGGCGCCTGGGTGGCTCAGTCGTTAAGTTTCTGCCTTTGGCTCAGGGTGTGATCCCAGAGTCCTGGGATAGAGCCCCACATCAGGCTCATCCACTGGGAGCCTGCTTCTTCCTCTCCTGCTCCCCCTGCCTGTGTTCCCTCTCTCACTGGCTGTCTCTCTCTCTGTCAAATAAAAAAATAAAATCTAAAAAAAAATTTAAAAAAATAAGAAATGTATCTCTGCCCCCATTTTTGAATATAAATAACTTTGTGAAAATATATCAAGTTTTATATGTGTGGAAGGGATGTTACATGTTTTTAATTTAAAAAAAAAAATCAGTTTTACAAAACAACTGGTATACCACAAAGAAAATCAGCAAATATAACTTAGAACTATGTGTAAGTGAGAAATTTAATACCTGCTAAGTGATGACTTAAGTTTGGGAACCTCCACACACATTTTATTTTTGCTCCCATTGATCAAAACATTTTTTGAACATCATATTTAGAATATATTTTGAGCAAGTGTCACATTCTTACAGATGTCCCTTGGAGCATTAAATGTATTCCTATTAATAACTATTATCTGGGGAAACTATCAAAAGTTACTTAATGTCAATTTCAGAAGCTTGCCACAGCAAATGTGCCACCAAAAAAGCATGTATTCTAGAAAGATACAGAAAATTTGTTACACGACACACTAAAAAGGGAAACTATGAAGCTACACCTCTAACAATTCAAAATACATATAAGCACAGTTATTCATTAACACATTGCTTGTAATTATAAAATATTGGAAACAATCTAAATGCTCATAGATTGAAAAATGGTTGATTAAACATTAACACAATGTAAATGCAGCTGTAAAATGAATGAGGAAGATCTCTATGAAGTTATATGGAAGATTTCCAGGGTACACTTCTATATGAAAAAATAATAGTAGAAAAGAGATTCTACCATATACTCCCTATCATAAAAGGCAGAAAAGAATATAAAAATATATACAAAAATATATATATTTATCTGCTCGTTTATGAAAAAAAATGAAAGAACAACAGAGAAGACTGTCAGAAATGAATGAACTTGTTTATCTCCAGGGGATGAGTGAGAATGGCATGCAAAGAATAAGGAATGAGGACGCAGTAAAAGGGAAACTTCTCTGAATATATCTTTGAGGTACAACTTTTAAAACTGAGTTAATATTTCACATTCTCAAAAAATAAATTAAAAATTTAAGTCAATAGGTCATGTGGGATAGTTGGAAATGGACTAGAAACCATAAAAAACAAAAACAAAAAACTTTTTCTTATTACAAATGAATTACATAACCACATTGAAGGGAACAAAGAAAAAAATTAACGAACTTTGTACATCAGTATTTAACTACGTACTCTAAGCAAGTTAAAACTGTGCACAACCATTGCACTCAAGTTAGTAAACTTGTTTTTCATAGATACAGGTTACCAATTCTGAAACTATGTATATTCTAGAGCAAATAAGTGAATATATTGTGGATAATGAGAGCCAGATTTCTTACTGTTATACAAAAGTTTTATAAATAAGGAAAAGGGGAAGGTCAGAATCAATTTTGAAGTGTTGAATTGGAATTGAAGATATCAGGATGAAATAATTAATTTTTAATATAGATATCTGACGATAAATGAAACAGAAGTCAACTTGAGGGAGCTTTTAATATTCAATTTCAGGACAATTTCAGCAACATAATAGATAATCATATTAATCAATTACGTGATTTTATGTGTCAACTTGACTGGCCACGGAGTACCCAGACTAAACATTTTTTGGAGTGTGTATGTAAAAGTATTTCTGGATGAGATTAGCATCTAAATTAGTGAACTCAATAAAGCAGGTTCCCCTCTCTAATGTAGGTGGGCATCATCTAATCCACTAAGAGACCAAATAGAACAAAAGTTGGAGGAAGGAGGGATTTGTCCCCCTTGCTTCCTGACTGCCTGCTTGAGCATGATATCTCATCTCATCTCCAGCCCACAAACAGCATTTATACCATTGGTTCTCCTGGTTCTCAGGCCTTCAAACTCGGTCTGGAACTTACAGGACCAGCTTTTCTAAGTCTCCAGTTTGCAGATGCCAGACTGTGGGACTTCTCAGCCTCCATAATCACATGACCCAATTCCTCATAACATATCTCCATCTATCTATCTATCTATCTATCTATCTATCTATCTATCTATCTATCTATCCATCTATCTATCCAACTAGTTCAGTTTATCCACAGAAACCTGACTAATATAGATTATAACTTATACTCTGATTGACTGAATAAAATTTATAACCAAATAAATATCTATGAGTTGAGACAGATAAATAAATGTGGAAAAAGAGAAAGCTCTACAAAGATACATATAAAGAGAAAAATATTAAATTTCTAGTGCAGAAACCTGGCAGAGGTTTCAATACCTTAACGAGGTGATCACAGCTCATATTGCCAGCAGTAAGAAATATCTACGTCATATACCTTCTGATATGATGCACTGAGAAAGGTACAACATCATTTCTGTGCTTTTCCTGCCAAGATTCCTAAACTGAATTTAATCATAAGAAAACATGTCAAGCCCAATTTGAGGGACATTCTACAAAACAACTGGCTATTACTTATGAAAGACAAAGAAAGACCTGAAAAACTATTCCAGATTAAAGGAGACTAAAGTGATATAACAACTGTGTGATCCTAGATCAGAACCTGGCCCAGAAAACAAGGGCATTAATAGGACAATGAATAATATGTAAATGTCTATAGATCAGCTACTGGTGTTGTATCAGGAATTTCTGGGTTTGATAACCGGCCATGGTTATGTAAGATGCTGACATTTGGGAAAGTTGGATGAAATTTACAAGGCATTGCTAGCACCATCTTTGTAACATCCCAAGCCTGAAATTATTTCAAAATAATTTTTAAGTACTAATATTAAAATACACACACACACACACACACACACACACACAATGGGACAACTAATTGTAAGACATGAAGACAGACTAACAATTTTGAACCTCCAGATCTCAATGCATTATTAAGTGATACCAAGGTAGCACAACAGCAGCAGACTAAGCAACTTGGGGTCCAATCATCACAGAAGGAAAAACTCTGAGCACACCGTGTCTGCATGTAAGGAAAAGTTTCAAACGGCAGATACTGTAGCTTTACATTTTAAGAGACCATTTTTTCAAGTCAGGATTGGATACAAATGTGTACCATATTTGTTTTTGTCTCAAGAGGCTTATAAAATTTGACATCACTTAAAAGCAAAGGATAATGATATGTCAGTGCCAAAACTATCCACACTACATAATGTAATAGCCTGCACTGAGACAGAAGACCTTAGAATTTTTTCTTAGATATTTACAACATAACAAGTTGTAAATATTTAGCACACATACTCATGTCCATTGTTGGCAACTATTGGACAAGGCAGAATAAGATAAGTTGGCCTGCGGAGCTGAAACAAGTCAGAGTTTGAAACAAACGTTGCAATCTACATAAATGTCTGTGAAGCTAGAGGGGAAATAAGGAAACATATGGAGGACACATAACTTCTAGAGGTCTACAGAGCTAACTTCCTAAGTACAAGACAAAATGAAGCAAGTTAATACAGAGAAGCCAGAAAGCAATCAATGCCCCCATCTGGGAGATAAGCAAGACGGGAATAAGCAAGTAAATGTTCATCACGATCTAGATGGACAAGCTGCAAAGGGAATGAGTATACTCCTCAGGCCATATTCCTTTGGAGTACAGGTACATAATAATTACTCAATAAATTTAAGTTAGTCTTATTATACTAACATGAGCTTTCCTTTCTTTTTGTATCTTGTTTCATATTTCTATTTTAGGAATGTTTTATGATGAGCATTACATATAAGTCCTTATATGTAATTTATAAATGAATACGTATGTATGGAAGTTATCTAAAACTTCTGTACTGGTGGGATAGAGGGCTGGTGTTCAAAAGTATAAAGTTTCAGTTATGTAAGATGAATAAGCCCTAGAGATGTATTGTACAGCATTGTTCCTGTACTTAACAATAGTGTATTATGTACTTAAAAAAATTGTCAAGAGGGTAGAACTCAGGTGTTCTTATCACAATATAAATAAATAAATAAATAAATAAATAAATAAATAAATAAATAAAATGTGATTTTAAAAATATTGATGTCAGAAATTCTGTTTCTTGCTCTATTTTTTTTTAAAATGATTTTAGTTATTTATCTGAAGGTGAGAGAGTATGAGCAGGGGCAGAAGTAGAGGGAGAAGCAGACTCCCCACTGAGCACAGAGCCTGATGTAAGTCTTGACATAGGGCTTGACCTGGGGCTTGACCTGGGGCTTGACATTGTGTTTGATCTCAGAACGCTGAGATTAGGACCTAAACTGAAGTCAGGCACTTAACTGACTGAGCCACCCGTGAGTTCCACTTGTTCTATTCTTATGTGACACACTATATATGTTTGCATTTGGATATATGTAAATTATGTTTTGGTTACAAAAAGAGAAAAGTGTTTACAATCATTTGGGTTAGAAATTCTCCAAATTAAATAGGGGTCAAATCAGATACATGGTCGTCTTGCACATTAGTGACTGCCAAGAATTTGTCTTGACCCAGCTGGCTTCTCAGATCTACATTTTTCTTTTACCTAGCCATACAAAGCTATGTACACTATTTAAGAATTAGAACAAAAAAAGCAACACCAGTGAACTGATCTATCTATGACCTCTGGCCTTTGGCCTAACATCATATTTCCTACTGGTTTAGAGCAGGACTGAGCCCACAGGTGACCATCTTGGCAAGAAAGTAGATCACAGAATTAGTGCTAAATCTTATTTCTTCATGAGGGGACGTTGAGAAACTCAGTTGACCATAGAAATATTAATCAGAAAATATTTATCTTTCTGGTTGCAGAAGTTACAAGAAATATGTCCACACACAGCCTCCATGTAGATGAAAATGCATTCCAAAGTGGCATCCTAGATAGCTATATGTGAAGAATAGCTTCTTCCTAAGATCGTTTAGGTTCGGCAACCTCTATGTCTGCAACATTAATCTCTTGCTATAGAGCCATCGCTGCCGAACAGAAATCCATGCAATACAAGACACCCTTAAGCCTCAATGAGATTTAGCATTCAAAGACTACGTCTTTCACCTTTGCTTTTGACCCACCTATTCATTGTAAATGGCTTACAAGATCATCTGTGAACAGTTTCTTGTAATTACCCGTTGAGAAGAGAAATCATATGCAATAGGGTGAGAGGTCCACTGAAGAATAAGAGGCATCCTTGAGGCAGGGCAGGGGAAATGCTCTGCCCTTATCAGTGAGAATAGTTAAAATAGTCCCAGGGGTGGCTTTCTGTGTTAGCCTAGGAGCCACAGAGCTTACAAAGAGAGGAAAGAAAACTCAGGAAATTTCTCTATGGACAGGGAGACAGTGCCAGGAGTAGGCTGTCTTCATAAATCACTTAGTCTGGTGAACATCTTCCTGAAAAAGTTACTTTTCAAAAAAGTAATTAGTCACATTATTGGCTGAAAATATTTACTCTTTCTTCTGTCTTTATGCAGTTTTAAGCCAGTAAGAATCCTTAAATACAACATTTTAATATCTAACAAAAAGGAAAAATGCAGGCAGAAAACTCAGCAAGTTGATGCTACAAAACTAAGATCCAGAGCAGATATCAGTGACATAGCTGAGGAGGTCACATCAGTGCAAAGCCCCAGAGGATCCCACCTGCACCCTGTCATCCCTCCTTGTTCATATTTTGATAAACTCTTCAAAAAAGATTCTCACCCTTAAAGAGTCCTTGCTACTTTATCCTGCCCCTTAAGTTTTGTGTTTTATTGTCTTGGAAAGAATAATATTTTATGGCTCATGGATGCCCAAATGACCTTTCTTCATTTTCTGGTTGAAACCACACTGACAAAGAATCTTTCTGACCTCACTGATACACTAGCTTCACATTTTGCCTCCCATGGCCACTTCTGTCTTCCCCATTGTCACTCATGGTTAATCTAATGTGTCAACTTGACTGGGCCACAGAATGCCCAGATATCCGGCCAAATAATATTCTGGATGTTTTTGTGAGGGTCTTTTTGAATGAGTTTAGCATTTACATTGATAAACTGAGTAAAGCAGATTGTTCGCTTGCTTTCTTTTTCTTTCTTTCTTTCTTTCTTTCTTTCTTTCTTTCTTTCTTTCTTTTTCTTTCTTTTTCTTTCTTTCCTTCCTTCCTTCCTTCCTTCCTTCCTTCCTTCCTTCCTTCCTTCCTTCCTTCCTCTTTCCTTTCCTTTCCTTTCCTTTCCTTTCCTTTCCTTTCCTTTCTGAGAGAATTGTCCTGCTACAAAAAAGGACTAAACATTAACACCTACTACCATTCCCAGTCCTAGATAATTTAAGTGTTTAAATTATGCTTTACTTCAAAGAAAGCAAAGAAGGAAAGAGAAAGAAAGAGAGAACGAGAGGAAAGAAAGAAAGAAAGAAAGAAAGAAAGAAAGAAAGAAAGAAAAGAAAAGGAAAGGAAAGAAGAAAAAGGAAAAGAAAAGAGGGAAGGAGAAAAGGAGGAAAGGAAGGAAGAAAGAAGAAAAAAGAGAAAGTTTGAGCATTCAAATAAATTGATTTCAGCCTACCTACTACTTTGGACAGTGTAAATGATTCCTTACAGTAACATGGCTAAGAAAGAGTTAACAATAAGGAAATTGATGTTTTCAATTAGTGCAGCATATGTAATACATTCCTGAGTTGGATCCTAAAGTTCTAGGAACTCTGTCAAATACTGTGTATTTCACACATTAACAAGATTTTACTTATTAATATCTATGAAAATTTGGATCATCAGGAAAGCCCTTACAGGATTACAAATGAGAGAGAGAGAGAGAGAGAGAGAGAGAGAAAGAAAGAAAGAAAGAAAGAAAGGGAAGAAGGGAGGGAGGAAAAAAGGGAGGGAGGGAGGAAAGAAGGAAGGAAGGAAAGAAGGAAGGAAAGAAAGAAGGAAGAAGGAGGGAGGAGGAAAGACAAACTTGAAGTAATATTTAAAAGGACTTATCTGTTCGATGAGTGGGCATCACAGAGAATACAAATACTTTTGTTATTACACCCTTACACAATAGCTCTGGCCACCACTCCTCCCTCTTTCCTCTAAGCAGCCCTTCTGGACACAGTTCTTTTCTATAACTCAATCTTCCTTAGGGGCCACAGCCTTACCTGTCTGCACACCACTCACTTCTCAAAGAAAGTCAAGAAAAATCTACATACACTGTAGTCTAATTAGAAACCCTAATGCCACCATCACAAATGGTAATCACAGATTCACTAGCAAATCTCAGTATTTCTCTAATCACTATCTGGCTGGGAGAAACTTTTAGTGCTGTGATCTCACTAAGAATGCAGCCCAAAATAGAAAATATTAAAACAGTAGCTGAAATTGAAGAAAGGATATACCTTTGCACATGGTCCTTTCTCATAGTTTCATTCCTATTATAGACATGTCTCTCTCCCCTACTTATTACTAGACTTTTTAAAGCAGACATGTGATTTTATTCTTCTTTATCACCAACCCACTGCAAAACACATATATAGAGAAAAATGTTACTCATTTGAAAAAAAAAATGTAATTCAAATGTTGAAGTTTAATTTGATTGCTTTCCTGATATTCAGACTTACAAACTTTCTTTCAGGTTCCATCATATTCTTTGCTCTTAGAAAGATCCCAGATAACTTTTGGGCAGAAAAGCATCAGCCTCCCTATCTTTATGATTCTTTATTTCATTTCCTCGTACTAGAAATGTAGTCTTGCCAGTTCCCACTGTCTGGGAGTCCAGATCTCCTATTGATGTGGTTTTTGCTACTACTGTTTCTAGGAAGTCGATAACTCCTTCCAAACCAGGCATTCCCCCTAATATAACAGCATTCCTTTAGCCTTAAAACACAAATCTCGTCCAGAATTTCACATACCATCATCTTGAAATAAATAACAGTTTATCATCTGACTGGACATATTTCCAGTTAGACAGCCCAAATATACATAACTTTAGAAAGTAAGGACAGCTAGGGAGGAAGCTTCAACTTAGATATATTATCTTACTCAGAATTTCTTATGAGTTGGAAATATTTTGAATGTGCTTCGCTTAGCATATCACTCAATCATCTCCAAATATAAGTGATCAAATGGTGGTGATTTATCTGCTGCTGCTAATCTTTTAATCCACCCTTCATTTATTTCTAATGTTTTTCCCCTATATTTTGAGTAACAAATACTCTTGCATAAAGTTCATAGTAACATCAGGAAAAAAAAAAGGTTGTAAAACATATATTACACCTTAGTAAGATATTTGCATTAAGTACATATTCGGAGTCCAGAATATCCACTATCTTATCTTAGCCTCACCAGTCATTCTGGTTAAAATTTCAGACACACAGCTCTGTCAGCCTCCACAGTTAAAATAGAAGTACCCATATTTAAAATTCAGTAACTTTCTGGCAACCAATATGAACAGATTGCTAATTTTTTCACCCCCAATGAATCTGCATCATTCGTATGGTATGTTAAAAAGTATGGTTTTCAAAGTCATCTATTTTCTGTTCTCATTTGCTAATGTTAATAGATACAATGTTATTTATTTATTTTGTGAGTTGCCTTCCAACAGAGAACAGATTTCTCACATTTGTACATTAAAGAGCAGTAACCAAACACATTTCATACTGTGATACTAGACTTCAATGATTATCTGCTCTGTCCCATCAACACAGTCACATGCCTGTCCCATATCAATCCAAAACTCACTTCACCTGGTCATGAATGATTTCTTCTTCTCCAACACTATGTTTTAACCTGAGCCCTGGTGGCCTCAATTAAATTTTTCCAAAGCCACCATTTTTTTTTCTTACTTTCCAAGGATAAGACGTAAAATCATGAAACTAGAATTGCTCCAAGTCCTTGTAATTTCTAACTCAACAACCACTTTGAGTAAGCCACTTAGTCTCTCTGATCCTGAGTAGGCACACATGGATTATGTATGATGACTACATCTACCTTATGAATTTATTGTGAATGCTAAAAAATTTATTGTGGATGCTTTTATTTAGATAGATAGATAGATAGATAGATAGATAGATAGATAGATAGAGATATATCTGTGTGTGTGTATGTAAATAATACAATGTTAAGTGACTTATATGTGCTATCCAAGGAGATTAAAAATGTTCTATGAGTAAGTCACCTAACTAGAGATATCCTCATGACTTTATCTTGGAACTCAATCAGAACCTGAAAGCATATCTTCTGCCTATCGCCAGCAGTAAAATAAAAGAATATCAGAGGAGTGATACCAGCAACATGACTAAATAAGACTTTCCTTGTTTTTATCCCTCCCTCAAGAACAACAATTTGGCATCCAGCTATGAACAAAGTGCCTTTGTGGTAGTTGTGAGATCAAGCACAAAGAGACCTCAAAGGAGTCCTGCTCACCCTTACATTGGGTAATAGACATATGGACCTCAGTCATGGCTGTGGACCCTGCAATGGCCTGTGTACTAGTCTACCTTCTGTTACCTGCGGTCTGGGAGCCCCTGGAGAACATAGTCTTAACAATCACCCATTGACATGTGAGCCTTTATAAAAGTCTAGGTAGATTATATATAAAATATAAAAATTACATATAAAAATCACAAAATAAGTTATTTAATAAGACAGAAATCATACCAAGTATCTTGGTATGGAGAACATAGTCTTAACAATCACCCATTCACACGTGAGCCTTTATAAAAGTCTAGGTAGATTATAGATAAAATATAAAAATCACATATAAAAATCACAATATAAGTTATTTAATAAGACAGAAATCATACCAAGTATCTTTTTTGACCATAATATGATGAAACTAGAAATCAATAATAGGAAGAAAACTGGAAAATTCACAAATATGTAGGGATAAATAACATGCTACTGAACGACCAATGGGACTCAGCAAAAAATTAAAAGACAAATCAAAAAATATCTTGAGACAAATGAAAATGGAAGCACAGCATACCAAAATTTAGGGAATGCAGCAAAAGCACACCTAACAGAAAATTTTATAGCAATAAACACCTACATTAAGAGAAAAGAAAAGAGGTCAAATAAACACACTTAACTTTATACCTCAAGGAACTAAAGAAAGATGAATAACTAAGCCCAAAGTTAGCAGAAGGAATAAAATAGCAAAGATAAGGGCAGAAATAAATGAAACAGACCAGAAAAACAACAGAGAAGATCAATAAGACTAACAACTAGTTTTTTGAAAAGAAAAACAAAATTTACAAGCCTTTAGGTAGATTAACTAAAAAAGACTCAAAAATATCAGAAATGAAAGAGACATTGCAACTAAAATCACAGAAATATGAAGGATCATAAAAGACTATTATGACCAACTCTACACCAACAAATTAAACAACCTAAGCAGAATGGGATACATTCCTAGAAATACACAACCTACCAAAACTGAATCATGAAGAAATAGAAAATGTAAACAGACTGATAATGAATAAGGAGATTGAATTAGTAATCAAATATCTCCCAACAAAGAAAAGTTTAGGACTAGATAGTTTCCCAAATTCTACCACTCATTTAAGGGAGAATTAATACTTTCTCAAACACTTCCAAAAAAATTGATGTGGAGGAAGCACTCCCAAATTCGTTTTATGATGCCAATATTACCCTGATATCAAAGCCAGAAAAAGACACTAAAAGAAAAAAAAAAAAAAGAACCCTAATGATAAATATCCCTTATGGATATAGATGCAAAAGTTCTCAACAAAATATTAGCAAACCCGGGATGCCTGAGAGGCTCAGTCAGTTAAGTGCCTGCTTTCGGCTCAGATCATGATCCCAGGGTCCGGGATCAAGTCCCACACTGGGCTTCTTGCTAAGCAGGGAGTCTGCTTCTCCCTCTGCCTACTGCTCCCCCTGCTGTCTCTCTCTCTGTCTGTCTGACAAATAAACAAATAAAATCTTTGAAAAATATATTAGCAAATCCAACCCAACAGCACATTAAAAGATTGTACACCATGAGCCAGTGGGATCCATCCCTGGGATGCGAAGATGGTTCAACATACATAAATAAATAAATGGGATACATCGTATTTGTGGAATAAAAATTCATATGATGATCTCAACAGATGCAGAAAAAAGCACCTGACAAACTTGAAAAGAAGAAGAAGTACAACGTCTTTGCAAATTATTTAATTTTACATATAAAAATTCTTAAAGACTCCACCAAAAACTGTTAGAACCAATCAACAAGTTCAGTAAAGTTGCAGGATACAAAATTAACATACAGATATCTGTTGCGTTTCTATACACTAATGATGAGATATCTGGAAAGAAATAAACAATTCCATTTACAATAGCATCAAAAAGAATAAATACTTAGGAATAAATTTAATCAAGGAGGTGAAAGAAATATCTGAAAACTGTAAGACACTGATGAAAGAAATTGAAAAAGACACAAAGAAATGGAAAGATATTCTGTGCCCACCGTGCTTAACCAGAATCTACTACATTTTTTTTTTTTAACTGTCCCTAGTATTAGCATCAGTGATTCTCTGAGAAGGTGCTTTTGGATTTTTATTTAGATCCACCTCATGCAGGATGGGTTTGGGAGTAAATCTAGAAAAGGTAGTTCCCTAAGTGTCACTTCTATGATTTCTTCCACTTCTGTAATTTAAAAGAAATGTTTTAAATACCTGAGTAACTTGAAAATCTATTAACAGCATGAAGGAGAGAAATGAGCTCCTTGGCTCTAAAAATGGAGCAAAGGCTCACCATGGAAAATCCTAGGTTCTATTGTCTCATGGCTGCTGAAGCTGTTATTACTACAGAAGTGTGTCTGTATATTTTTAAGGGGAAAATTATCACAGTGATATAAGTGATGAGTAGTAACCACTGAGCTCTTCATAAAAGACCCAAAATCTGGTTAGCATGAAGGGGTGGTCGGCTAAGATACTTAATTACCACAAGTTCCCTTTTTTCATCTTTTCCTTCTTATTACCAAGGAAATTTCACAGACACACTTGTAAGCTAACGGTGCTTTAGGTTTAAACCTGTTGAAGTTATCTACACCTAATCAGTAAATTCAACCCTACCCACACACAAAGAGGAGAGACAGGGTGTAAATTGTCATGTATCCCATTTTCCGAGGCGCTTACAAATGTTGAATGGTTCTGTCATTCTACTACATAAGTGAGACCAGATGTCCCTGAAAAGTTCTGTCCAACGATTGTCAGTGGGATAAAAAGCTTTATACACATCCTTATTGCTTTTTGCTTGTCAAAGGAGAAAGACTAAAAATCCAGGCTGGATGAAAAGGTAAGTATAAGGAGGAAATCTTCACCATAACTTTTGTGCAGTTGCTATTTCTCACTCCCTCCTCTTGCTCAAGATGGTGACTTGTCAGCTACCTACCTATCCTCAACCACTTTCTTAGCTCTGGTAAAAATAGTCATAGAAAAGAAATGTAGCTTTTCCTTCCCGCTTCTTTCAGAATATACTGTCTCTATTTGTTCATTTTATCATATAACTGAGACTTTGGCACAGGCTTTTTCACAATTCTTGTTATCTGACTGTGGTTCTAATAACATATGGTAATATTTTTATTAAACTCCCTGCAAAATATCAAAAGATTTCATCCTCAAATTGATGAGGGAACAGAAGGCAAGCTGAAGACAAAGCAGAAGCTGACACCCTGCAACCGCCCCCCCCCCCCCCCCCCCCCCCCCGCCATGGGATGTATGCAACATTCCTCAGGCACTCCTGGCTGCCATAAAGGACAAAGAAACAGTCCTTACTACCTACAGCCCATTGACAAGTCCTTGAAAGAGGCATGGTGACATTCCTCTAGGAACTCAGCTGCCTCGATGTTGATACTTTGCTAAGGGCTAAAGGCAGTCCTAGCCTGACCCCCTCCCCTCCACCAAGATCCTGTAAGTCTACTTTAACGTATAAAAATTCCTTTGGAATTTTGGACATATGTGTTGGCAATCATCCCCCAAGCATATGGCCCACCGATATACATCTGAAGGGTCTCATGACTAAGGTTCTATTAGACGGTAATAAATGACCCTTTCCCAACAGTAGCTAGCCCCCTCAAGGTCCTGGAGACCTTGCTTCCAAAATTCCTTAGGGACTTAGGCCATCCCTAGCCCCTCCCCACTTGAGGGTATAAAATAGGCCATTCCTCACAACCCCAGGGCAGCAGCTCTTTCTGCCCACGGGTCCTGTCCCCGTGCTTTAATAAACCACCATTTTGCACCAAAGATGTCTCAAGAATTCTTTCTCGGTCATCGGCTTCGGACTGCAACCCCACTGAACCTCACCTGTACCTCATCAAAATGGCCATTTTAAACAATACGATCTACCCACACTATTTTCTAACATAAAAATCCACTCAAGATAGGAATAGCTTCAATATCCTATGTCCTTACAGATAGCAGAGTAACCCTTTCATCTAATATGGTATTGTGACTAATTCCTGTAATACTCTTGTCTATCAGTTTTAAAGTGTTTATTTTACCTAAGTCTTGATTTTTAACTATGCTGGAATCTTTCCTGTTCATTAAAATAAGATTTGATTGCATATGGGTAAAGTCTAATTTCTACTATTTCATCATACATCTTGAACTGGCAGACTTAAGTTTTGTTACTCGTGCCAAAACAGTAAATTTTGCAAATATAACTCATTCCCCCCCACTTACTCTAGTGACTCTTAAATACTTCTTTCCTGGGTATTTTACTTCATTAGCCTGTAGTTAGCTCTTTTTTTTATTCACATCCAAATTTAGCTTTCTTTGCATTTATTCAAGTATTTCAAGCATTCACTTGTATTATTTTAAATAAATAACGTAAGACAGGAAGCCTAGAAGCCTTTCTCATGTACCATAATCCCCTACAAACAATAGTCTCTATATACCCCTGTTGGGTGTTGGGTTCTTCCATATCTCAGACAGGTGCCAAATGCCATTTATATAGAGCAACACAGACTACCTGGACACCAAAAGGTATGTATCAAGAGACTATCCTTTTGTTTGTTTGTTTGTTTGTGTTTTTTGTTTTAAAGATTTTTTTTTTTAATTCATTTGAGAGAGAGAGAGAGAGAGAAACAGAGCACAAACACGGGGAGAGGCAGAGGGAGAGGGAGAAGCAGACTCCCCACTGAGCTGGGATTTGGGGCTCCCTCCCAGGACCCTGGAATCATGACCGGAGCCGAAGGCAGAAGCTTAACCATCTGAGGGACCCATGCAGCCCTCCTCTTTTGTTTTAATACTTCTTGTAACTAGACATATTGGCTCAAATATGTTAAATATACATATGCAAATCAAATTTTTCATCTAGCTTTGTTAATCACTCCCTTGCTTTGCTCATTTCAGCAAAGCTCAGACATAACTCAATATAGTACAAAATAACTTTTTTGTGACATTGTAATAAAGTCTCTATCCCAAAGACATCAATAAAGCAAGAAATTAAAAATTTTAAATGGAAATAAATCAGATCAAGTGTTAGAGATATCAGTTATGCAGAGGCAAAGAAAGCATATAAATGGATTACAAACAAGAAAAGGCAGCCGGAAAGTACCTAGAGGCCACAGAAAATGCTATCAATTTGAAAAAGTTACTACTAGTTAAAGATACTATTGGACCTACTTAATATAATATGCCATTAAAATCAAGGAATAAGAAATACATCTAAAGGTGTTTTTCCTATAAGTACTGATATGTGTTTCAATGGTGTAATTAATTCGTTGTCAGTTATCCCAAAGAACATGTCACTTTCTGGTTCCAGGTTTTTGTTTTTGTTTTTGTTTTTAACTGATAAGCTGTATCTCACTGTAGGCAAGTTATACAACCTCTATGGCCTTCAGTTTCTTCCTCTGTAAAATGACAAGGAGTTTAAAGCTAAATATATTATAGCTAAGATTGCTTCCAGCTCTTAATTTTTTTTAATTTTAGAACAGTTTTTGATTTACAGAAAGATCGCCAAGATGGTACAGAGAATTCCTATAATACCCCACACTTAGTTTCCTCTATTATTAACATCTTGCATCTGACGGTACATTTGTCACAATTAATGAGACAATATCAATGTATTTTTCACTAAAGCCCATACTTTATTCAGATTTCCTTACTTTATATACCTACTGTCTTTGCCTATTACAAATCTTATCCAGGACACTAACATTGCATCTGGTCTTTCTATATCCTTGGGCTCCTCTTGATTGTGACAATTTTTCAAACTTCCCTTGTTTTTAATGACCTAGACAGTTTTTAAGAGTACTGGTCAGGTATTTTGTAAAGTGTTCTTCAGTTGGTCCCCCTAGCTTTTTAAAAACATTTTATCAATGATCTTTGTAAAACAATGGTTGGCACATAGCAACAAATACATAGCACACCTATGAATGAATAAATAAATAAATAAATAAATAAATAAATAAATAAATAAAAAATTAGATGTTTCATTTATGTATAGAAAGTGATGTATCAATATTAATTAAAAATTAATTCTTTGTTCTGGATTTTGATACCAGACTGGTACTGTATCATTCCAGTTTAACAAAAGCCAAACTGGAGAATTCGATTATTTTTCTCTTTCTGAATTGAATTTAATAACACTTCAGAATAAGACCAATTCATAAGTTTAATGAGAAGAAATAAAATATCATTGGAAAGTATTTAATGGTAAGAGAAATGCAAGTGTGGGAATGCAAACGACATTTTTAAAACAGTGAGTGACGGTCAAATCATTAGTCATATCATCTTAGTTTTCCACAGAATCAGGGGAAGGAATGCAAATACCAATGAGGAAATAGACCAAAAAATACATTGAAAGACTGAGGATTCAGTACTCTGTTGGAATCAGGAAAGAAGTAAATTAGATTATTCTGCCTGTAGGGCAACAATGTGTTGGAAATGGAGTTATGCTAAACATAACCTTTCCCCAACCTTTATTCAAGGTAGGAGCTGAAAATTCTCTTTTCACACATAATTTCATCATGCAATTACCTCAGAGAAAAAAAAGATAGCAAATATAACCTTGACTGGCAATGCAATCTTTTGAGGTAGACTTTCTTCTTTCTAAAAATCTAGATCCACCAGATATAATTTCAGACTAAATATAATGTAAAATTTTCTGACAAGAAAATGGACAATCACTATGCTGTATAGTAATACATTGATCAATATATTTTGTTCTAATTCAGTAATGTAATAGCTATTTACAGAGTATGTGGTTGCATCACCACAATTTCAATTATGAGTTCAGCTGGGTAATAAAACAATAGGCTTTTCCTCAATGAACTATTGCTCAGTTTGCACAATTTATTTTAAATATTAAGTTTAAGGAAAAAAGAACTTGCCATCTTATCAGTTCTTTCAGCCTGCTGTATTTTACCACAGTATAGCAAACTAATAATTATCAATCCTTAAAAACCTTTTTTTTTATAATTAGTTTCAGAAAAGCAATTTAAAAGTTCCTTCATTTTTCTCAGTAGGCCACAAGATAATATTCTTTTAATTGCAAGAATTGGAATGCCTGATACTTTCCATTTTTAGTACGGTATAGTGACTTTTTCAGTCACTATTCCATACTGTACTTTTCTAGTGATATTTACTTCACTGCTACTCTATTTCAGATAAATTAAGGAACACTTATTCTGATGCATCCAGCAAACATTGTTGAGTGTTTTCTTTGTGTTGCGATCAGAAGTGCCTGTTAGAGATAACAAAGAGGTAAAGATACCTTTTCTAACCTAGCAACTAGGCACTCGCAGTCTTATGCCACAGAAGACAGAATTTTGCAACACAGAGAAGAAGACCCCTTTAATCTATGTATGTAAGTCTTCTACAAATGCATATAGATGATACTACTTAATACATATAATGAAACAGACATAATGAAAAATCTCTATCAATTATTAATATAAGTAAACTTAATTGGCTTGATTGTAATTTACTGTTTTATAACATAAATATGAAGTAACATGAAATCCAAAAAAATATAAAACATAAAAGAAATAATTCAGACTGCAAAAGGCTAATTTCCTGGCAAACTAAATTTTTACCTTTTAGAGGATATGAGAGAGAGTCTAGTCATTCAATTAGAATCTGGGAAAATGGGTGTATTTCTTTGACCCCAGGTTTGCAAGTACAGTTTCCTAAAGGCAGTGATAGGAACTAAGTGGTTTTATGATTGGAAATAATTAGCATGGGGGTATAGAAGTATCTTCTTAACTTCCTATAAGTGTGCTTCTCTGAATTCAGATTAAGTAATACAGGAAAATGATGGGAAGGTACTCGAGGTTAGACCCATATTAAAATGAAGCTCTTGACAAAGGAAATCTGGAACTTGAGAGAAATAAATTGGATCAAGAAAGAGTAAATGGAAATGATATGCAATTCAAATATAGACAAGGGGAAGGTCTTAAAGCCATAGTTTGAGGCTAACGTGGGAATAAAGATAGGGTTCTAATGGAGCTCATAATGTGGTGAAGGGTAAATGATATAAAAAGTAATTCGCAGGCAAAGAAGGCAGAGTCATCATTAACAATGGCAGGGCCATGAAGAACGTTGGTTACTCAGCATTTCCAAGGATGGCTACATGCCCAATCACACACATATAATTAAAATCTAATTATTAAGTTGATAAATAAAGCAACTAGCAGAAGATAAAACTTAACCTTTTCTAAACCAGTGGTTTTTAACCACTGAAAAATCTAACATGCAAGTGATAAAATTTTAGTACTCTCAGCCCCACTAAGCATCATTAAGCCAAGATGATTCACTATGGCAGCAGACTTACTAAGCTCTGCAATTCTGATCTCTAGAAAGTTTTGGGGTGCTCCTTGTAAGGCCATAACATTTTGGTTGTCTCTTACATTGAAAGGAACATCTCACTTGGTTGAGATGGATGGAATATGATAAAAAGAGCACTAACCAAAATCAAAGGTTTGGGGATGGGGAGTAAAGCAAACATGAGATAATATGAGACACAATCAGAGATTGGTTATTCAGTAAAAACTCAGCTACTCAGAACTCTCCCAGAAGCAAAGTGTTTTCCAGTCAGAGGACACTTAGTCAAAGCCCACATTCATACTTATGGTGATATGATCTTGAGCAAGTTATTTACTTTTATAGTGTCTGGTTTTTTATTATGAAAACAAGATTAATATTACTTCATTGATCATTTCATTATGAGGATAAACAAAACAATGTACAACAAAGTGCTCTGCACTAATGCCAAGTATACAATAAACTTTTAATAAATGAATCTCTTCTTCTCTGTATATTCATATTTTCCACATATTTGAGACATTACACCATATTTGCCAAAAAATGTTTTTTCATATTTTGGCCAAAATATGTATTCACTGTTTTATGTTTTCCTTCCTTCTTATACAACTACTGTGATTATCTTTTAAGCTTTCCAATGTCAGTATCTTAAATATCTATATATTTTTCTATAACACACTTGTATGTGAGTCCCTTCATTAAATGGTCCCAAGCTCCTACGAGCTGGCTTAATTGAGTTAGCTTTAAAAATATTTCTGTTAATGAATTCTGGACTGTAAAAAAGACTTTGTTTCAAGTGATATACACCTGTAATAGTATTTATACTTCTAACTACACTTTTTTTTTTCTAAATTATATCCCTCAAAAGCAAAGCCCTCAAGTGAAGGATGCCTAGAGCACTCTGAACAGACTATAATGCTCCAGACTACGTATTTTAAAAAAAATTATTAATATAAAACCTACCAACTTAATGAATCAAATTACATCCATAATATTGTGATCTGAATTTATCTATAAAACTTAAGTAAAAGCACTAATTTTCACTCTTATACATAGCCACTTATAATCAACATCATGATAAAACTAAGATTCAAGTCATATCAGTAGCAATTTCTACTTAAGCCTAAAGACTCATGTTGTAAAGCAGAGTGTTGGTAGCTTGGCTGATATGAATAGTCACTGTGAATCAAAAATACTCCTTTTACAAGTACATATGTTAGGTGCTGAGTGAGGCACACAATTAAAGAGTTGTGATATAATTGCTTGGAATCATTGCTAGAAAGAACATATTCAGTATTCTCACTAAAAATAATAAATGTGATGCTGAAACTTTTTGGTAAAGCTTATTTAACTTTTAATAGGAAGAAAGAGAGACTCTTTTTTAATTTAGAGTTCAAAATAAGAAGATATCATTACTGTTTAGGTAGGGACTTAAAATGACATTTATCTGACATTTTCACCTATATAGAAAGGCATCTTATGAAATGAACTTTTTCCAAGCAGTGAAGTTAAAATGGTAATCATATCAGCAAAATTCTTTAAGATTACTCTTTCCTTTAAAAAAATGTCATTCAAGGGTTATTACATATTACATATGAACTGTATTCTGATTTCTCGTAATGCATGTACTCAAAGGCCATACCTTACAACTCTTGCATCATTGAAAACACAGTATAACCTAGACATTTTTTTCCCTAAGCCCTTAATTTTGATAAAAGCTTTGATAAAGGAATTCAGTGAATAAACAGTACATATTCAGGTATCATTGGTCCATTAGTTGAGGCATCACACTGGCTGGCCTAATTGCTGATAGTTTATATTGCATGACAAAAAAAAACACAATATAAAGCCTAATGAAATCTTTCCAATTACTTTTATAAAACTAATATAACCATAACACTGAAACATGACCTAGATGTTACAGAAGAAAAGTATAACCAATTCTTATAGGACAACAAAGAAGTTTTTTTTTAAAAGGCAAATTAAATTAAGCAATATATTAAAATAATAATGAAATAAACATTAGCAAAAAATTCTGAGTGAATATATATTAATATTAAGCTATAAATTAGCATAATTTTACTAATAAAATGATTAAAGGATGAAAATAATGGGATACTTTTAGAGATGTGAAGGCTATAAGGTCACAAACTTGATATTGCTAAGGGCCAAAATTGCAAGCAGTTTGCTATGACTTATTTCAATGTGCTTGAAATTTTTTAACACAATTAAGAAAAGCAGGGATACTTGTGAATATTTAGAGATTCACATAAATGAACTGAATGAAACTGCTCACAATCTAAGGCTTTTAAGACATCTAATTAAAGTTTGGTTAGAGGCTAGTTAGTTCCATGCAATGAAGTCCAGAGAACGCATACAACGAAAGGCAACTCCTGCCGGACATAGCAGTGAGCTGTAAGGTTTGCATCCTTTCACAGAAATGGATTTTTTCTTTTGTGATGTTTAAAAATGAAGATTGCCAAACAGATGGATTCTAACTCATTCTGAAAACAACACAACACAAGGAAAAAATACAACTTTCAGAAGAAATACTATAGGTCAATCGTTAACCAGCTGAAAAGAAAAAGAAAGGGAAAAAACCACATTATAGGCCCACCTGTCATTTAGTTGTGGGTGTCTGTGTTTGTTGTTTTGTTTCTCTACTTTAAAAAGCAGGAGATTAAAAGTAGATATTTTTCCAAATAAATTAGAATGCTTTATTCACTAATAACCTGTCAGACCTAGCAGATAGGAATTCAGACAAATTTGTCTAAAGATGAGTGCTAATGTTCATTTCATAGTAGCTCACCCTGCTATCATGAAACTGTACCCTCTTTATAATAAATAAATAAATGAAGCCAATTAAACTCAACAAGAGTCTCAGGATATCTGCACCAGCAGTCAATTATTGCTTGAGAAAATAGCATTAGTAAGTCTCAGATTTTTTTTTAAAGTAGAACTTCACCACGGCTTTCTTCCTAAAACAGCATCTTTAAGCACATTTTTAAAGAAAAAAAAAATTCGTCCTCCCACTCAAGAAAGCTGAACTCTATAGAATCTAGCTTTGCTATTTCCAATTTATCATTTCCTGTAATATATCAAAAGGTATCATTGTTAAGAACTAGCTTTGGCCACTGTAAATTACAATGCCAAAAAATCTTCAGATCAATGAAGATCCACCTTCTTACCAAGGGAAAAAATAAAAGATAATAATCAATAATTAGAAAGGAACAGAAATGAAACATCTCTTGTTTATGTCATAAGAGAAGATTATGACTATTCACATGTATATAAACTACGGTAGATATTTTAAATGTATTTACTTCGATAACCTATACAAAATAATTTAAATAGCTTTACTTCTATGACCCATAAGAAAGGATCACTATTAGTAAATTCTGGGAAATCAAGTTTACATCTGTTTCAATAAGAGTGATGTGGATTATTTATATTTAAAAGATGGCATATGAGATACATATATCTTAAAATTCAGTTATTGAATAATAATAGGCCACAACCTTAAACATTTATATCTCTAAATAATGAAAGATTAACCCAGTACAGACAAAGGATATTATTAGGGAAAGGGTGGCAGGAGACTGCTTAATTTCCTTGTAACATGTTAGTGATAGACCTCCTGGAATTTAAAAAAATATATATGCATATATTACTAACAGGGGGAGTCCTTATCTATGGAACACTTTAAACCTAACATACCTGGCCCATCTAAAATTGCTTGCGTTAAACCAGCCTGGCTTCACGGTGCATGGCTTCCTAGAAAATGCCGCCGTAGGCCATGCGTTTATCAGAGAATAAAATGGAAGTGCTTTGGGGCACCTGCGTAGCTAAGTGGGTTAAATGTCCGCCTCTTAATTTTGGCTTGGGTCATGATCTCAGGGTCATGAGATCAAGGCCCGAGTCTGTCAGTGCGCTGGGTATGGAGCCTGCTTGAGATTCTCCCCCTTCCCTCTTCCTCTGCTCCTCCCTCCCAGCTTGTGCTCTCTCCAGCTCTCTCCCTCTCTTAAAAAAAAAAAAAAAAAAAAAAAGAGGTGTTTCGTGTCATAAGCATCCAATTCTGTGTGAAGGGATTGTGCTTCTCATTTAGAAAACTTGTCTCTTAACTGGGCCACAACAAGTCACAGGAAAAACACGAACTCAAGAGTGGTTAGATTGGAGGTTCCAAACACTTCGCTGCTTCTCCCCTCACAATCCACAATCTTGAAATTATTAGTAAAGGTTGACACTGGCTAAGATCTCTGAGTTTTCTGAGTCCAATCTGACAAACTGATCCATTGGGTAATATTTGATATTTATAAGTATTATATGTCAATCAGCCTTTTCCATAATATACAGAAATTTTTACAAATTGATGTATGAATACCACATCTTAGTAACCCTAAAACTCACTTGATATATTACTAAAACTTAGCACGTAGTCATATATAAAAGGTTGAATGTCATTCACCCTTGAGAACTGAGAAGAGAAAACTGCCTTTTTGAATTATTTGGGGGTTGCTGAGAGTTACCCTGGAACTTATGATTGCCAATGGGTATTGGTGGATCATGCTATGAACATTAATTCTATAGTCAATTTGAGCCTCACATATTTGTATAATGTTACTATATTGTTCTTATACTTGGGGGACAAAAAATTATAGTAGGGGCACCTAAGTGGCGCAGTCATTAAGCATCTGCCTTCGGCTCAGGGTGTGATCCTGGTGTTATGGGATCTAGCCCCACATTGGGCTCCCTGCTCTGCTGGGAGCCTGCTTCTTCCTCTCCCACCCCCCTGCTTGTGTTCCCTCTCTCTGGCTGTCTCTCTCTGTCAAATAAATAAAATCTTTAAAAAAAATTATAATAGTAAAATTCTGATACTGAACAAGATTTAAACATGTTACCACAAATCTATGAGGGGAGAGTCATAATGAAATGAGTACATGATACTAAAATATTTAGTCAATTCTAGCAACCATTTAGATATTTATTTTTCAAAATATATATGTATCATTAAGGGTTCAATACAGGGGGAAAAAAAGATATTCCAAGTATTTTGAGCAGTAAGAGATATAAGAAATTAGGGTTGATGATCATCAGAAGGGCTGAGAAAGTAGAAGTCTGTTGGTAACAGCATCATAGCACATCCAGTCCGGAGACCAGGAAGTGGCTGCTGCCTACCCCAGTGGTCAGAAACATACAAGAAATTAAGGCTATTTTGGCTGTCTCAAGCCTGATGTAACTAGGTAGTGGTACTTATGCTCCATGATGAAAACCCCTATCTATTGGAGCATGCAAATCAATATCTACTGCTGCCAGAGGAAGGTCCTCTGTAATTCCCTCTTTCCAAAGCTCATGTCAGCGCATCTCACTGGCAGAAACTAAATCTGATTTACCACTGTCATGACCAAGGAGTCTGTGAAATACAGATTTTAGGTTTTTGGACTGTGAGATATATGGAGAGTATAAAAGTAGGTGGCAATAGGTGCTGATGGCCCACAGATGTTTTTCAACTCAATATATGTCTAGATTGATTAAATATTCTGGTATCATTGTGTTACCTAGATGTTTTAATGGTGATATTTATTGACTTAGAGCTCAAACTATACTGACAGTCTTCAAATCATCCACCAGTTACCCACCGTGTGAGCTCAGATAATTAATCTCTTTTTTTCCAAAAGATTTCCATGAGAAGCTAGTATTACACTTTTTCTTTTTACCTATGCGGGAACAGCATCCTACCTCAGGAATTAACTACATAATTGCTATGTTTACATGTTTATAGTAAATAACACCTATCACACATACTGATACATAATAACTCAATAAATGTAAGTTATTCCTAATGTACTAACATGGCCTATTTTATATATCTGTATACATCCAGGTAATAAAATTATAGCAGAAATATTCAAACTATATCTTTCCATCATTATCTGTTTATATTGTCCATTAAAAATGTACTTTTGTTTTTCCTTATATATTTTTCATTTATAAAATGAAAAAATACATTAATTGTATAAGTGGACTATAGCTAATCATTTGGGCTGAGGATTTTAAAGTGGGTATAAGGTAATTTATTAATATGCTAAAATCCATATTCGGAAATTAATCCACTTGCAAATGAACTATAGCTCCCTCAAAATGACTTATATCACCAGATTTAGAGATCTTAATTGTATAATCTGAAAATTATTAATGTCAATAACAAAATTAGTTCATTGACTTTACAATTATTTCTAAAACATTTTAGTTCTTTTTAATAAATGACACAAGACTTGGGAGTTAATTTTACAGTTTTAAACACATATGTGTTACTTCATTCTTGTTGGTATACCAAAATGAGCTTATTTGATTTTGAGGACACGGTTTATTTATTTTTTTAAAATGCAATTTTAAAAATTTGCTATTTCTTCTTTGTGCTCCCAAAGAACTCAGTGTTTCTCTGTCATCATTTATTACCCTAAGTTTGAATAGTCCTCTCACCACGTAAGAGAGATGTACCAACATCTAGCGGCTACCAGAACCTGGCAAACAGTTGGCCTCATTAAGTACTCAATCAACAAAGCTAGTGATCCTAATAAGGCATACACATACACTCATACACACACTATTAAGACCCTGTTCACTAGGAGAAAGCATAAAAGTGTGATATCACCTCAAGTCTATCTTTCAAATTTCAGATAAATGCCCCTGGTTGGCTGAATTTAAATCACATATGGAACCCAAGCTGCAAGAGAATCTGAGATAATGCTGTATATGTTTTAGTGCATATAAATGATGTTATTATTCTAACCTCTTCTCTAAATGAGGACACCCTTGAAGGAATCATAATGTCCCCAAGTAGCAATCCTCTGTTTGTTACATGTGCTATCTACCTTCATCTGAGCACTTAATCCGTACCACTTCACAACCCAGTAAGATGGTTAATACCATCCCCATTTTACACAGAGGAAATGGGCTCACATAGGGACCTCACATTGTCTAAGATCATGTGGCTAGCAAATCAGAGTGTAGTTCTAACACTCTTCTGAACATGTCATACCTGAACTTATATTAAATTTGTTTTTAAATGAGGCCTGAATTAACTGCTATTATTGGGACTGACTAGTAAGGTCATATATAAAAATATGATTCTTATAATGGCCACAGCCATAAATTAATTATCTGAAAAAATATATTTCTACTTTAGGGAGAGAGAGGTAGGGAGAATAATAAATACATTAGAGGTATGTATTGTGTACCTAATTCACAAAATTGGATACAAAAGAAAAATCTAATCTAACAATTTAAAATCTAATCTAATAATTTAAAAGTAAATCTAACAATTAAAAAAAAAAGTTTTTTTTGCCTGAAGTTGTCCAGTGATTTTGTAATATATAAACAGATGATAAAACGAAGTGTGGGAGATATTTAGTAACTTTCCAGAGATCACAAAGTAATTTGGCAACTTTGTCTCTAATCACAAAGCCTGGGCTTGTTCCATTATACCAGGTACATTCATGAGACAGCTTCAGAAACTAAAAATAGTTTTAAAAAGGTTTTTAATATAAATTTTAAGGAGAATGTTTTGTTTTTATTATACATTCATTATCTATTATTTTCATCATATATATATCCTTGCTCATATATTTTTATTACATAATAATTATAAGTGAAATATGGAAGAAATGTTTACCATCTGTATTGGGTTAAATGGTGTCCCTACCCCTACCCCAAAAATGTATGTCAACCTGGAACCTCAGAATGTCACCTTATTTGGAAATTGGATCAAGTGGAAAGATGTAATCAAGTTGAAAAGAGGTCATACTAAATTAGTGTGGGCCTTAATCCAATGACTGGTACCCTTATAAGAAGAGGAAAACTTAAAAACGGAGACATGCACAGAGAGAAAACACACACACAAGAACATCACGTGACAGCAGAGGCACAGATCGAAGTGATGTATCTGCAAGCCAAGAGAGAACAAAGCTCGCTAGTAACTACCAGAAGATAGAAAGGGGCCAGGCAGGATCTTCCACTGGAGCCTTCAGAGGGAGCATGGTCCTTTTAGCACCTTGCTTTCAGACTTCTAGCCTCAGAACTATGAGAGAATACATTTCTGTTGTTTTAAGCACCTAGTTTGCAGTACTCTGTGTTTTGTTTGTTTTGGCTCTGTCCTCATTTTAATCAAATTATCCCATTAAAAAGGGAAAAGTGCACAGGAATGACTCCCCCATCATTTAGCACACATAATTAACATGTAAGTATGACTGAGTTACAGGAGCTGGTGTGACCTTAAATATTTTGCATACTTGTTGCCTGATGTTTAATATCAACTTCCTGCACCAAGAGAGCAAAAGAAAAAAAACGGTAATATCTTCCTTAGGAGAAAAAATTTACAAAGATAAATTGCTTTAAACCAGATGAAAGAAAGAAAGAAAGAAAGAAAGAAAGAAAGAAAGAAAGAAAGAAAGAAAGAAAAAGAAAACTTCAAAACTATCAACAGTTTACCCACTTACCACACAGCAAATCAAAGCTAACCCAACAAGTAAAGAAGGCATGAGCACTAACTGCTAAACACTTCCTGGCACCTAAGCACTAACTAGGCACCGCAACCCTTGTCAGAAAAGCAGTCTACCAAAACCTCGCATTCCTTTTATCTCACATTCGTTCCTTTACCCGCACATACACTGACTGTTACTTGGAGGAGGCAGCAGCAAGGAACAACTCCTCTCCTTTGGAGTCCAAGAAAATGCAATCTTGAGTTAAGAAGGGCTTATGAGGCAGCAGCTTCAGGGACAGGAAGTATTTGTATCGAGGGCCTACTACTTCATTCACTTAAATTAGCTCAACAACGTGCTGGAAAATGGGTTCCTATCAGAATTAGAAGTAAAGCAACATTCCGAACAAGCAGCTGGGACGAGTGGCACAACCTGGCACGACCTGATGTCCTCCGACATCGCCACCAGACTGACCACTCTGACCCACTAGCTCCCTGTTGCAAGGGACCTGGACACACTGCGGCCGCGTGTTGCGGGAGCGGCGGCACCTGCTGTCGGAACCGGACCATCCCGCCCTCCTGTCACCAGCTCCGGGGGATGAGCCCATCGCGAGGGCACTGTCCCCTGGGGCTCAGTCAGACTCCCGGAGACCCGAGTCTGGGTGAGCAGACAGTCCTCCTCCGCGCCAAGCTGTCAGGGCTCAGAGCCCTGGGGTAGCCCAAAGGCCAGGAGGGGCAACCCCGGGACAGAGGCCGCCATATCCCTCAGGATCCCACTGAGAGAACCCGGAAGGCACTGGGGACTCCGTCTTCCTCCGACCGCCAAGCCCGCTCTCCGCCTGACGCCTGGTCCGACCACGTCGCTTGGCCTAGCGTCAGGCCCTCCACCGGAAGGGACGGGGTGCTGGAGGAGGGGTCCCACAGGGAGAAGAAGGAGGGCGGCAGCACCCCCCTGCCAGAAGGGGCAAGCAACGCTCTCGCTGGCCTGGCTCACCTTGCCTTCGACTCCGGTAGGTACCGGCTCACCTTGCCTTAGGCTCCGGTAGGTACCGGTGCGGCCGCGTCATCTCCACATGCTTGTCCGAGTGTAGGGCGCCATTTTAGAAAGAAGGAGCCGCCGGCGGGAGGAGACTGTAGTCCAGTTTGCGGCACTTTGTGCCAGCAGCCCTAGAAATGAAGACGCCGTCTAGTGATAAGATATATATTTTCACAGATTACTTTTAAAATTATTTTACATATAAATACGCATTTGAAAATAACTCGTGAAGGTAAAAACATTTCCACATTTGGCCATAGAAACACCTGCTTTATTATTTGTATTTATTTAGTGCCTTGTTTTCTATCAGATATTTTGTAATCAGCTTATAGAATAAAACGGTAAAGAAATATATTCATCTTAAATATTCAATTCGTAAGAATTAACATTTATTGGAACATTTATGAAAATAGTAATTTGGTATATTAATATCTGCATTTAGAATCAATTAGCATATCTTAATTTTTATGTCATTAAATTCTTATCTACACATTTCTTCAGTGTGGATAGTATTGATTAATTTTCTATATTTAATTTCTTGAAAATGTGGTTGTGATTGCAATGTAGATTTTAAGATAAAATCTGGGGGGCAAAAAATAGTGAATCTAAAGTAGGAATGTGAGATTAAAGGAATTTTTAGCTTGATTCCTGACTTAACATAAATGTGTCTTTCTGACTTAAAAGTCCCTTAACCGTCTAAATGTATGGCATAAAGCACTGCCTTTTGTGAAATGAAAAATTTAGTAGATAATTAATCATGCCAATTGTTTTAAGATGGATATTCATTTTTAATGCATAATTTGAATGAAAACTACCAAATTACAGAAATAACACATGAAATCTCTGGCTTATGGGCATTTGGGGAAAGCTAAAGGATAGCAGTGAACATAAAATTTCCAGAAGAAATCACTTCAAAAGCTTTTTCCTCTCATATTAGAGAATGTCTTCCTGTTCAAATTCTGCTTTTTTGAACAAGAAGACGTTCCCTAATACAATTCCTGGGAAATAAGAAAATGAAAGCACCATACCCGAAAAGCTATGAGAAAGTGACCATATGATTTTAACCCTATGTGGATTAAGGTGAGACCTAACTAGGATAGTTTGCAGTGTGTACTGAATATAACAAGAATCTATAGAAATGATATAAAACTATTAAAATCATAAATTTTGCTCTATTTTTTCCTATTGCTTGCTATATTTTTGTTGGTATTGGTATTTAAATAAGTATGATTTTCCCATGCACTTTTATCCAGATTGAGTCTCTTAAATAGCTTGCTTTTAGTTCTCTGTCTTTTCCTATTTTATGCCATCTTTCTACCTGGACCATACCACACCACACATGCTCATTCTTTTCCCACCCCCAAATCCCAGAAGCCCCAGAGTCCTTTACCAATGTGACAGGTTGTTTTTTGCCATAGCACATGTCCTTGACTTCCTCCACCTGAAAATATTGAGTGCTTTAAAATTTTCCCTTTTTTTGATGTAAGCAAATATGCATATGTCATTTCTTAGAAGAGAATTACCTGCCTAATTTGACAATTAAACTTGAGCTGACAGTGGCACAATGAATTAGCTTTCTCAGACCATATTTGCATATTAGTAGATTTTCTATCCTTAACCCCTTACCTGGGGCCAAGGGCAAAGGGAGCATTAGAGGAGGGTAACCCCACCTTCTGTTCACTTCTGTAGGATTCTGTTTTGGTTTGCTGCATTGTATTTGGTAAGTTCTTAATCAAAATATGTAAATGAGTAAATAAAACTTCTGATTTGCACCCAGCAAAATGTAATGCATACAATATCCCACACTTGTTTGTACTTTAACATTTATTTACTTTTAAATACCGCTTCACTCTTAGGAAGTAGCAGTATGGTAACTTGAGGGAGTATATCCTAGAAGCTCAGAATTACTTGGGTGTCTCATTCCATACAAACTCTTCCTTTTCCAAGTTTAAAATGTGGCAAGCTCCACAGAAAGAATTGGCTAGTTCAAAACATAAAATTTTTATTCTAATCTGAAATCCTCTTCTTCACTCTCCTTTCAAATTTCTTTAGCATATAAGAACACCTGTTTTCCACCCAGGAGAACTTAATATGATAACTAACTATAGTTTTGACAGTTTGGAGAAATATAACTTTTCCTTGATGTCTCTGTAATGGAACATTTTTTTTTTTAATTTAAATCTCTCATTCTTCCTATTGGGAAAAATTTACTACAGATAATTCAGGAAAATTTCATTTATTTAAAGGCCTCTCTTCCTTCTGTTCAAGAATATGACTACATTTGTAGGGGCTTATAGAGGGTTGCAGCATGGGATTGGTGGGTTATTAAGGGAAGAGGTCCCTAGCTTCGTTCATGGTCATCATTAATCTAAGATGTATACGCTGAAACAGCCTCTCATTCAAATGCCCTATCATTATTGTTCCATGCAGGTAATTACGGCATGTTGCATGCTCTGACAAGTCATCACCATGTTTCACTCTTTTTTAGCTACTTCCTTGCCACTCTTGGACCACAGGAGACATAAAACTACACTGGAACTTTGAGGCTATGCCAAGCCCACCTGCCAACATTGCCATCTTTTCCATACAGTGGCTGCCAGGCACTCCACGGAGAAGATGAGCAACTTGTCCCTCTAACTCTGAGGTGTCCTACATCGATCTGGATTTTCTATTTCCCACCAATTCCCAGCAGGATATTAATGCCAAAGAGACCACAGTTTATTCTCAGGTTTGTCTAAGAGTATTTAATCAGCTGTGTTCTGTTATTACTCTTTCTCTTCCTTCAGGCCATGTAATTTTTCGTTAGTCTAGGGTCGAGGGTGAGGATGCCTTGTGTCTGGTAGACTACATATAGTTTCCAGTCAATTGTGTAACCTTGGGTGTTAAGCTTAAGAAACATAGAAGTCAGATATTTAGTTATGTTCTTCTATAGCTTTCTTTTCCTGAGACAAAAAAACATTGCCACCAAAAAGCGGTTGGGAAGAATAACCAGGTCCATTGAAGAATCAAAAGAAAATTTACAATTTTTAAAAAAATTTTGCTTAGTATATAAAGAATTCCTAAAGCATCCAATAGCAAATGTCCTTCTTTGTCGTCCTTTATGGCTTCCTGTGTTTATACTCATTCTTAAAGCTGCGTTTTAAAAGCAACTGGAGAGTCTAATTGGTAACTTTCAGCCTGAAAATGTCAGAAAAAATGGCCAACACTAGGTCTTGCTCTGAAAAGTTCAAAACATCTTAAAACTCGTGTTCCTCCCCTCTACCAAACTGTTGCCTCCCAAACCCATAACTACCACCATGGGCTGTGGTAACGATGAAGACATACCTGCCTGGACAGTTTCTTAAATATACTGATTCTTGACAACAATCCAGAGTTGCAGTTCATCATTTTTAGAAGAGAGGGAGGCCAGTCTTTATACCTATTAAACAATCCAAATATTTATTTCCTTCAGTTTGGAATATCTTATCCTAGAGGATATTACATATCATATGTGAGCTATAAAAACTGGCTATACAAATGTAAAAAATAAAATAAAAACCTGCAGGTAGGAATTATTTCCCGCCAATTTGGGCTGTGTAAAAAAAAAAAAAAGAAATCACTCAAAGGGATAATTAGAAAGAATCTCAGAAAATATTAGTGACCCTATTCCCATGAACAAACACCAGAAAACGCAGCATAATAGTGCAAATCGATGTCCTCCAACATTTACAACCTAACCTCCACAGGACCACCGATGATTCCAGAGAATACCTCAGTCTTTTTACTGAGAATATAGAACAATGCACAAATTGAGTGGTAACAAAAACTAAACCTAAGTATCTAACAGTGGATGAACTTGTTAAATAATATTTGTTGAAGGAATTTTAATGCCTATAAAATTAAACCATTCAACAAATATTTAATGAAATTTTTCTAAGTTAGGCAGTATGCTAATGTATCAAAATATTATACTCCTACATCTATTTATGTGGAAAACTTGCTTATAATAGATTTTTAAGTATAAGGGTTAATGACAAAAAGTAGGCATAGTATGATTTATATAAAAAATACACATAAAGGAGCACCTGGGTGGCTCAGTTGGTTAAGCATCTGCCTTCGGCTCAGGTCATGATCCCAGGGTACTGGGACCACGCTGGGTTCCCTGCTGAGCAGGGAACCTGCTTCTCCCTCTCCTCCACACTCATGTTCTTCCTCACTGTCTCTCTCTCTCTCAAATAAATAAATAAAATCTTTAAAAAAAATACACGTAGAGATATGAGCTTTAATTTTCTTTTTCTTTGTTTTCTACATGTGTCATTAATTTTCTTTTCAGCCAGGCTCACCACTCTACCTTGTTCCTCCCAGTAGACGTGTCAGGTGCCACCTTGTTATTTTCACCGTCTTACCTGCTCCACTTGGTTTTGATGAATGATGCAGTCTTGAGAAATGACATTCAGAGTGTCAAGGGGTTCGATGATCAGGTAAGTTTGGGCTATAGTTAAGGTTTAAAAATGAGACCCAAAAGCCTGATCCCAAGTAGGTTTGAATGAAATTTCTTTTACTCAAATTTTTTCTCCCTTTTCTCTGTTGCCTTTTTTTTTTTTTTTTTTTTTTTTTGGTTATTTTCTCTTTGACGCCTCCTGTCATCTCTCTTTTTTATTCATTTTTCTGCCTTACGTATTTCTTCAATTCATACTTCCTTCTCTCTGCCTGTCTTATTATTTATTTCCTGTGAGTTTTTTTGCCCTCATCCCCAAACCTACAACATTTCTTACATTATTGCTTCAAATGACCAAAGTTAATATCATTTCATAACACATTAATTTCAGAAGTATGTGGAGAGTGCTGAATTATATGTTTTTTTATAAAATAATTATTGGTTAGAAATACAGAGTCATACATAGAACATAAAGTTCAGGGAGACCAAATGTCAGATGTTTCAGTAGATTGTTCAGTTTTCTCTTGTCGGAAAAATGAAAAACAAAAACATAGGAACAGTGAGATTTCTTCACTACTCTTGACTGCAGCAGCAACTTGGCTTTGTAGAAATAAAATGGCCTGTGACATAAATCCAGATGAGTAGGGGGAAATGCACTCTTAATATATAAAGGCAAGAGATTAGTGTGTATATATATGTATGTGTGTATATACATGGGGGGGTAAGTACAAGTATGGTTTTTAGGAAAAATATGAATTTCTCATTTAACTCAAAAGGGAAGAACTTTCCATAAATAAATTAGACTTCAGAGAGAACATACCCATTGGCAGGCAGAGGCCACCTGTGTCTGGGACAGCAGAAAGGGAGCTAGAGCCCATCTCTCTCATGTAGCAGACATGGCTGTGCAAGGAAAAGCAACTTTGCTTCTTGCTCCCACCAGCCTGAGAACACTTCTTCTCTTGAAAACTGAGCTGTAATTAATGGGGTTTGTTTCCCAAATTCAAAAATATTTTAAGCCAAGGCCACTAACTAATCATTGTCCTCTAGCAGACTAGTATGTTCCAGGTACTAACACACAACCACCTTCATCTGCCCTATACGCGGGGTTTTCAGTTCATCAGAAAGAGAAGACAGAGACTAAGAGGATTATTTCAGTATGGAGGAGTAATTGACCTTGACAAAGGATATGTGTTGAGGATTCTGGAAAGGCAAAATTAGTTTAAAGGCAGCAGGAAGTGAGAGATGAAGAGGAGAGTTGAGGAAATAAGAAAAAGCAGGTGTGTTTTTGTGAGACACTTTCAAAAAGTTTAGAGAGTATTCATGAATGGCCCCAAGAAAAGAAAGCCCAGGCAACCATGTCCTGTCTCTTGTGTTGTGCAAGAGATTGTCTAGAGATTCGATCTGCCGCTTCATTTTTGTTCACTCCATCCAAAAACACAATTTTATGTATTAAATCTCTTCTGTTTGAAACACCAACTGTGGTTTCTGTTTTTCTGACTGGTATGTAGCCTCATTGTGGAGACAGATGTTAAACAGACACAAAAATAAATATATAGTTTGCAGATGAAAAAGGAAAACAATACCTATATAATCTGCTAACAAGTCTGTGGGTCTATTTTAGGTTGTGGGTAGGCCTGGATATGTTGTGATGAACAATCTTCTGTATTTGTACTCTTGTCCTTAGAGTTTTTATTTACTTGGTTGGCTTCAATTTTCACTCTTCAGTCAGTGACTCCCAAATTGTCATTATTTCTGACTTCTCTCTGGATTCTTCTCTTACTCTTTCCCAGATAATCTTAACAGCCTTCATCTCAAATTCAACAAGTTCAAGAATCTTATCACCTTACCCTGCAAAGTTCCTTTATTTCTTATCCTTTTTCCATATTTGTACAACATCAGTCTCTGCATTGTCCCAGGAGCCAAAAACTCTGGTTCATTTCTTTTCTTTTCTTTTCTTTTTTTAAGATTTTATTTATTTGTTTTAAAGAGAGAGTGCAAGCATGAATGGGGAGGGTCATAGGGGGAGGGAGAGGGAGAAAGAATCTGAAGCAAACTCAGCACTGAGAGAGGAGCCTGACAGTGGGGCAAGACCTCAATGACTGTGAGATCATGACCTGAGCCAAAACCAGGAGTCAGATGCTCAACCAACTGAGCCACCCAAGCACCCCACTCTGGTTCATTTCTATTAGACCAATTGGGTGAATACTGTTGCTAAACCTCGCAATAAATCTCCCAGCTTCTAATTCTCCCTCACATGGTCCATCCTTAATACACTGCTCATAAATCTTTAAACACAGTTCTGGCTATATCACTCCCTTTTTCCAGACTTCTTTGGCACCTTTCATATATCGACCACAACTCTGACATCAAGGCCACCTCTGAATCACCTATAACCATTTTTTGAATTTAATTCCACAGCTCTTCTGTGATCTAACCATATTAGACTATTTGTAGTTTGTCAGATGTGTTGGGAAGCTTTCCGCCTGCCTGATTTTTCTTAGTCTGTTCTCTCCAAAGAAAATACTCTGCTTTTTACCTTTTGTGTCTTAAGTATACACATTTCATTATTATCTTAAACTTCATATTCTCTGTAAAGGAATTCCTGATGCATTTTGAATAACATGATTGCTCTGTTAAATTTTCATTACTATTATTATTTTTTTTTTCCAGTTCACATGACATGGTTCAAGCATTTTTTTATGTGATTTTAATCTCCGCCCATTTCTCCTTGATGTTTGGGATCTCTTACTCATGCCTGTATTCCTTAAGTGTATGTGGTGGGTGCTTAGCACTGCATCAAAACCCCTCAGAGAAGTTGAGTAATACAACCAGCACAGTTACAAATGGCAGCACCCAGTAAGTGACTACAATGTAGAGGAGGCATTTCCCTTCAGCTTGGAAAACCTTGCTTTCAAAGGGTTAATTGGACATCATGGTGATGCTGTGGGGAAAAATGTGAACTGTGTTTCTCTCCAGCAGGCTTAATGATTAAGTACTCCACACTTCAGAACTGCGTCATTGCACGTGCTAGAACTAAGCCAGGGAATCAGTTAGGCAGATCTTTATTTTAACCTTCCTGAACTTTCAGAGAGAGATCATTTGATAAGCTGAAAACTTGCTCTGGTCAGTCTGTTACAGCTATGATGATGGCTGGAGAAATCTAGTCAGAACTCTTTTCCTGGAGATCTTTTCTCCTTCTTCCTTCCTTTTTTTTTTTTTTTTTTTTAAATACATCAAGTTGTACTTGCAACAATCACATCTGTTATTTCACTTCTCAAGTAATGCCTTAAAAACTTAGAAGAATATAGCTTAAACCTCTCATGAACCACTGGATACTTAAAACAAAATTTTTTTCAGATCAAATTCCTTTTCTTCATAATAGATAAATACATTTGTATGTACTCTGACTGGCGAACAAAAGAAGATTGGAGACCTGCCTGATGATGGTGTCAATCTATGATAGTTAGCTGGTGTTATCAGAGGACTCTTATAAATGTCAGATCATTTCATCAGATAGAGTAAAGCGAGTAAAACTTGAGTTTCTCAATTCTTCTACCAATGGGAAGTGGGAGGAAGTGGGAATTAATCATCTTGTTTCCTTATGTCATTTGATTCCAACAGACTGAATTTCCTCTGACAAGGAAGGTGCGTGCAGCGTATAATAATCTTTAAACACCAGCATAGCTTGGCTTTGATACAATATTCTCTGAAAACAAAAGTCTACACCTCGATCTCAGGTTTCAATAGCAGCATATAAAAACTCTGTTGGCAAGAACTATAAAAAGGAAGTTTTAGATTCAGTTTCATTGAAGGCTTTTCAATTCACTTCTTACTGATTGTTTCTTTTAGCTTGGCTTTTGTACAATTCTCAGGAGAAAAAGGAATCAAAAAGAAAATAAATGATTTTCTTATATAACATTTACACAGACACATTTGTAGTGATTAGATGATAATCCTCTAAGTTATCAGTATGAAAATAATTTTAAAATTAAATTGAATGGTGGGGGAAATTTTTAAATGAAACAGACAGGCAACTATCATCACTTAATTTAATCTGCAAATATGATATCTCCTCTAAATAAATATACTAAATGACAAGAATCTGTGAAACTTGGGTAACATTTTAACTCAAACTGGTTTTCCATAAGAAGTAAAAGTAATCACACATTTCTTTAAAAAAAAAAAAAAAACTCTTCACTTTCCAAATGGGCCTGGAAATATTTCTAAAATGCAGTTTCTCAGACAAAAAAAGAGATGCAGACCTCAAAAGCAGAAAAGAGAAGAAAAACAGACATGATACTGAATGAGATTAGAATGAACTTCACTAGGTCATAGTAACATTTTTGTTACCTTAGAGGAGTAGTGATTTATCCCTGTCTTGAATATTTTCAGCCATGAATTGACATCATCTCACACAGTTTAGCACACAGTCCAGCAGTTTATTTTACATTCTTATTCATTTATGTTTTCAAATCTATATACATTAGTATTCCAACTAGAATGCAAATATATTAAGGGCAACTATCATCATTTATCTTTTTTTGGCGGGGAGGTGAGGCCATATGACCACACCACCCATCACCATTTATTTTAATAAAATACAGCATAGTGCTTAAAAAATAGTAGTTGCTTCTAGTATTTGCAGACGACAATAGACAATAGGCTACCTTTCATAGTCTGCTCAATTCCTGCCAAGAAGTTTGCTGACCCCTTCCTTTCTTTTTTAATCTATATGTCTATTATAATAACATATTTTACCTAGTTCTGTAGTCAGTGAAAAAAGAAATTAACCAACTAGATTAGGTCAATTGCTGTTTTATCCTTTTAGGATACAATGTCTTCAAAATGTATTCTTCTTCAACTACATAAAATGCTAAAAAAAATCATTGAGAAACCAATGGCTTTGAAGATGAAAATAAATTTTGTATTGTAAATCTATGTCCAGCCAAAACTACTTTTGGGATGAAGGCCATAAAAATATAGTTCTAGGCATTGAAAACCTGAAAAGTTTATCTTATATGGATTTGTATTTTAAGGAAAAAATGTGAGAAAGATAGGATCTTATTTAAGGAGAATGTAATGAAATAAAAATAATTAATAAAACAAAAAATGCTTTTGTGAATTAATGAGGATACAAATACAGAGACACAAATAATTTCAGGAACTAAAATAAATTAGAGATATGGAGAATATTTACATTTTCATACTACATAAATAATAAAAATTTAAAAATTATATGACAAATTTTTTGGAAAATTCTAACAACCAAATTGTAACAGGAAAAATAGAACTAGTAAGTTAAAACCTACCACTGAAACACCTGTTACCCATATAGTTTTGTTGCAGCGTCATCAAGGGCAAAGGCCAAGAAAGAATTCTTGTGTGGTGCAGCTTAGTAAGTTTATTTAAGTAGCATGGAGACAGGACCCATAGGCAGAAAGAACTGTATCATGGCTGTATGAATCTAGTGGTTATATGATTAGTGCTCAAGGAGAAAGAGACATACAGAAAGTATCAGATCATAAATGTCTTCTTTGAATTTCTATTCATAAAACTATTCTGGCAAGGTTTCTGTGGTGCTTATCATTCAATTTAATATTAACTATCACTGAGATATATAGGCAGTCATGAAACCCTCTAAGAATGTAGCAACCAGGGCATATTTGATCCTTCAAAAATATACAAGTCAGTCCTCCAGGCTAAAGGTGAACATTTTTCTGCTTCTATCCCTCATCATTTCTAACCCCCGCCCCAACCAGTTTTTGGTCTTTAAATCTTTAAGATGTTGAAGGGTGAAGGGCTCATCTTCTGTAACTTCTTCAAGTTGACAGGATCATAGAGATGGCCACTATCTGTCCCTATAAGTAACTACTACAGAAGGCCTTGCTATCGAGTCCAGAGTGGACATTGGGGTGAATTTGTTTTGAGTATTAAGGGTCATTTGTTGGCTGGGCAAAGGAGTCAGGAACTGCTTGCACTTATCTTGATAATAGGAGAGAATGAAGCAAAAGAGAAAACACATTAGAATTATGATTATAATAAAAATAAGAAGTGTGATAAGAAGACCTCTTAAGGAAGACCATAGTCCACCTCCCCTCCATTCCCCAATCAAAAATTTAACCAGTCATTGAGAGAACTAGGAGTCAGGCAGTGACTTAATTTGGGTGTGCATGTCTGCTAAAACTTTGGATACATTAGCAGAGACATTTGGAACATATACACAACATTTAGTCTCAATATTAGCATAATCACTTTCCCTTTGACTTGCGGTCAGGATATCAAGAGCCATTAGGTTTTTTAGGGCCACTTTTTGAATTTTTGGGTGACTTTGTGTTGGGTTTGGTTAAAGGTGGCTCCTGTATGTTTGCTAAAGCCTCTACTTTGATATCAATAATTTTATATCAATAGAGGTGGTTCCCAGGACATATGGCTAAGGGATAAAACCATTAAGAAGCCTTCTTTGCCTGATATCTAGCCCTAACAATATTCTGATTATGAGGAATAACTGGCAAGTGGGTGATGACTTGTCCCAGGAGATAAGGGCATCCCCAAGTGCATTATCCAATCCAATTATAAGGAAGATGGGGCCATCCGTTGTCTCCATGAGTTCATAGTTAACCCCATGGAGTGGGGTACACTCTGACTTTTAAGGAGCGATTTTATTATCCCAGCCACATAGAATTGATTGAGGTGATAGTCGAGTTATAATTATTAGGAGGGCCCATCCCATTCTTTAGCTGTTTAAATAATCATATGCCCATAGGGTCCCTGTTACTATCCCCACAGAGGAAAAGGCACAAAGATTGTTTATATTTGAGCTTTTGTGGCAATTTCTCTGAAGTTTACCTCAAGTTGTCATATTCAAAGACAATTTGAACTAGAATCAAACATCAACAAAGGTGTGTTACTGAAACATAATTTTTCATGGGGCACCTGGATGGCTCAGTTGGTTAAGCATCTGCCTTCAGCTCAGGTCATGGTCCCAGGGTCTGGGATGGAGCCCTGTGTTGCACTGGACTCCCTGCTCAGAGGGGAGTCTGATTCTCCCTCTGTCTCTACTACCTGTTCCCCCCCACACCCCCACTGACTTGTGCTCTCTTTTCATGTGCATTCTCTCTCAAATAAATACAATCTTAAAAAAAAAAAAAAAAGAAATATGATTTTTCTCTTTAAATGCACCCTAATTTCCAGAGGTAGCCAAATCAAGACTAATTTGTTTATAAACAAATCCAGTTTTAACAAACCTGGCCTAATTATATACATAAACTCAGCAAGAGTAGTAATTGATCATATAGATCCTTTAAAATCTGCTTTGCTGAAACTTTTTATAAGGATTCTCTACAGTGAACTTTTAATATCCTCTCGAGTCCTGAAGAAAGCCAAATAGTTGTGATCAGACTTGCCTACAATACCTGTAAATTTGGGCCAATTCCTTTTCTCGAGGTCCCCAAGATATTCTGATGTTCCTGTACCTGACAGGAAGTGACATTTTTTATTTACCTAGTAAGGCTGCTGGGAACTCTATAAGCAAAGTATCATGCCAACATTTCCAAGAGGCTTCATTGGCTCCATGAAGTCAACCTTAATTCCTTAGAGCTATCTGGTCCTATCTGAGTCTATGTATGTCTCTCTCAAATATGATATTCCAGTCAAAGCCTTGGTGATATAACAGTGTTTGCAATAATATCCTGTTACAAGGAGAACAGATTCTTTTTGAACTTATGCAAATAATTAAAATTACCCTGAAAGAAAAGCCTTTCTGAAATCTGGAGGGTTCAGGCAGGGAGAAAAGTTTAATGCTTCAATTTGTTCACAAAAGAATATTTTATCATCTTCCTCAGTTCATTCAGTCCTATGTTATTAATTTTTGTTCTGTTTGAATGCTGCTTCCCCATTAGTTCTACAAATTCTTACCCAGTTTAGTTTTATGATTTTTAAAGATATAAAAAAAACCTGTATTTGTCAAAAGCCCTTCTTGTGAGTCTCCTTGAAGATGAAATACATTTTGCAAAAGCATTAGCACAGTAACTATAAATAACAAAAAAACTCAGAAATGGACATGGTTCTAGATTGGAGAGTTTATTATAATGTATCTGATAAGGAAATCTAGTTATTCCTGTGAAACATATTATTTTAATAATTAGAATGTCAAATGATGACCTTATAACAGAGCATATTAAAACTTTAGGAATTTCATATGTTTTCTAGAACAGCTTTCCATTTACCCATACAACATAACATAAGAAGGTTTATGATAATTTGTTTGATAGTGCTGCACATGTAACTTAACATACCAAATAAACAAGGCTAATTAGACTTCATTTATCATTTAATTTTTGAAAAGTTTGTTAAAAATCCTTTAAAAAGTTTTAAAGCACACCCCTAAATAGGATTACAGATCATTATAAATTTAATATTTGTGTTTAACTGAGGTAGCAATAAGGGGTTCTATAGGGAGTTATATAGTTGTTAGTAAAACAGCCTCCCTAACATTGAGAAGTTTTAACTTTCTTAAGTAATCAAAGACCTGGTAAAGACAAAACTTAGAAGCTTTGGTTTTCTGGGCAGATAAAGAAAAGAGAAAAAAACTTTGTTTACGTTTTCTTATCAAGAACAGACCAACAATTCAAGTAAACTGTCTATTAACAAAGGGAAAAGCAGAATTTTAATTTTATACCATTGTACTTTTAAAATCCACTGATTTCAACTTTAATCCTGACCACACATAAAAATTTTTCCAAAAATCTCCCTTCACAAACCTTCTACAACTTTCTTCATTCAGATTTTGTCCTAAGCCTTTTCTCTCTAAATAACCAACCTCATTTTAGGACAAAACTAATTTCTTTTTCCCTCAACAAAATGTATTCCCATCCCTTATACCTTTCTTATTAAAAACACTTCTTTCTTGCATACAGGGTGATTTCCCTTATTTCCATCAGTCTTAATTACACTTAGCAGAATTTTAACTCTTAGAAATCTTAGTCTCCAATGAAAATTAAGTAGTAACCAATTGCAAACTGTTTGTTATACCAGAATTCTTTAGATCACCAAGTTTATAAATACATTTCATAATTTCTAAAAATATATGTTTTTTCATAGTACAATCTTTTAATAAAGCAAGCAACAGGCCCAATTTATCCTCAGATTCTCTGTGACAAGAAGCCAAAGCAAATAAACCTATGTTCAGCAAACAATGTTTTAGTATTTATTTGGAAAAAACTTAGGTGTCCAATGAATTCAATTTATCATTTAGCAAAACTTCAAAGTTTCACGTTACCAAAGATTTTGAATGCTATTTAATATATAAACCTTATTATTTATTCAACCTATTGTTATTAACAATTACCATGAAAACATTGTGAGACAGACAAAATTAGCCATCATTTTAAGTCATCTTTTTTCTGACAAATTGCAAGAGAGATAACATGAAGTTATTTGACCTTCAGTAAACCTTGCTAGAATAAAAATATTATATTTAATGCTGATACATCTAAAGAAATGTCTATCTTAATTAAACTAACAAATTTTAATAAGCTTAAATACTGAATATGTTATACCCGGGTCCACTAAAAGTCAATGAATTTATTCCCCAATTGTCAATTTTTACCTGGGGTACCTGTGGGGAAATTTCAAGTTGGTGGTTTTAGTCAGGGAGGGGTGCTCTTTGCTCCTTGATAGCAAAGGTAGGGAGCCAATGGTGCTGGCGGTACAGAGGATGGTTTATGAGTGGGTTATGCAAGGTGCGCCCATGGTGGTGCAGATATAGAAGAAGGAGGAGGTGGAGGCAGAGGACATGGGTTCCTCTGGCTAAGCTGGAGGTGGATAAAAGCTCAGAGGGCAGAGAAAAAGGATTCCCAGTCCTAAAGCTGGTCAGCTCAAACAGATGAGCAGACATAAGTTTTCTTTCCACCAACAAAAAGTAAAAATAGGCAGTCCAAGTCAGGTCAAAGAAGACAGGGAGTCTCCCCAAAACAAAAGGAGTTTCAGCAGCTGTTTGGGAATATTCTTTTAAGACCCTTCCCAAGGTAGACCAACCATAGACAACTGGCTCCAACTTTCATAGCCATTAACCCAGGAAATGAATGAGGCAGAAAACGCCACACAGTCAGAGTCAGGAACATTCATCTAGTCCTCTCAAGATATATTCTAGATCTTGAAGATCTAGAATAAAGAAGAAGCAAAGAGGCGATGAGTGACTTTGGAAGAACAGAGGGAGGCATGTATAGGATCTTGGGAGCAACCTGTTTACAGGAGAGATAATTGGGGGGAGGGCACATAGAGAATATGACAGAACATAGAGAAGGTGGCAGATTCACAGAAGTAGAAGAACCTGAGGCAGCTGAGTTGATGGTGGATTGAGGGTTAGAGAGTGAGGAGAGTAGTATGGACAAATGAGCATTTTGGTATAGGGCTGTAAAAACCTGACCATATGAGATTTTGGTCAATTCCTACAAAATGAGGAGAGTACTTTAACTAGGCGTCCATTACCAAAATATCCCTCGACTTCCAGTGGTGTCCCATCAAGAATATTGCAGAAGGTTCCTGGGGTCAGAGTGACAGGAAGCACCCCTCTTTCTTGACTGATCTGAGAAAGGGTGTTAAAGTCCTTTCACTTCCCTATTGCATTCTAGACTACATCAGGTGCTGGTGAATGGACTGAAATGGCACAGAGATTGGGGCTGCCGCTTTCTATTTTGGGGGAGTCCATATATTTGGTGACCAATAATGATACCCTTTGTAAGCCTCTAGTTCTAGTATTAATGGTTGGGGTAGAGGTCCTGGCCTTTGTTAAGAAGGGGTGGCTATTTTGTATTAAGCATCATATATCTAAGCTTGAAGTACTTTTAATCTGAGAGCAAGCCCTAGGATATCAAATAGCCCATGGGTAAGGACAAATGAGAAACATGAAAAAAATGGAAGTATGGAACCTTTATCAATTCCAGGCAACTTTCTTGTGAGCTTTATCATGATACAGTCCCAAGGGAGTGGTCCCTTTTGGGTGAGTTCCCCAACTGGGTAATAGCCCCAACTGGTCCCTTTCAGAAAGCACACAGTAAGACATATCTTATATTTATGTTCATCAAAGGTCACACTGGGTTATTTAGGAGGGAACCTTACATTGGAGTCTTGAGATCCATGGCCATCCTAACAACATTTATGGCCATCTCATGCCCAAGAAGAATACAAGTATTAAAAGAACAGGTAAAACAGAGCCTGATTTCTGAGCCCAGTGCCCTTACGACCAAGGTACTAGTATGCATGTGGGAGGCAGGAGTTTGTCGCTCCCCATAGTGTAGCCACAGGCAAGAGCGCTCAGACAAGGCACATTCAGAACTGTCGTACTATTCAAGACTTCTCCAGAAAAGAACAAGAAAGAAGTAGAGGCCCGGGGAATAAAAGAGACTCAAAAAGTTGCACCGACACTCTTGGATTCACTCTTAATCCCTGTGTGGGGCCACCAAAAATGTTGCAGGGTCATGGAGTGCAAAGGCTAAGAAAGAATTCTTGAGATGTTATAAAATGCATCTTAGTAATTGTATAAGTAGCACGGGATAGGACCCGTGAACAGAAAGAGCTGCACCTTTACTGTGTTAAGCTAGTGGTTATATGCTTAGTGCTCAAAGGGGAGGGGATGTGCAGGGAGTATTAGATCATAAATGTCTTCTTTGAATTTCTACTCATAAAACTACTTTTGCAAGATTTCTCTAGTGCTTATCATTCACTTTGTTGTTAACTATCGGTGAGATATATGGGCAGCCATGAGACCCTTTAAGAATGTAGCAACTAGCATGTATTTGATCCTTATCGGAACTATGCAGGCAATAGGCCAGCCATCCAGGCTTATTGTGAACGTTTTTCTGCTTCTGTTCCTCATCAGTTTAACTGATAACTTCCAGCTTTATTAGTGACATGTATTTTCATCTTATATAAATTATTTCACAATGTACAAAAAGATAACAAAAACTTTGTTTCCAAGAGAATGACAATCTAAACACTCTGAATAGCCCTTCAGCTAAAGACAGCTATAAGTGTTGAATTTCTCTCTCTCTTTCTCTCTCTACACACACACACACACACCCACCCACCCACCCACACATACATTTGTAACTAAGCTGACAAGGAAGTATGGAATCTACAAAACAAAATGAAAGTGGGAGTCCTGGGATATAAATTAAGGTATCTGTAGACCCATGGTTTGTATTTTGTTGGCTTCCCAAAGTATTATGCAGTATAACATTTAAGTTTACGTCCTATGTAAGGTAAAAAGTGGTGTAAAAGATTTATGCATAAAGCTGAGGTCCCAAAGAGTCATATTATCCTTGTAAGACAGAATGAGAAATAAAACATCATATAGAATGGGACAGCAAGAAAACTCACCTGCTTCAACTCTGGTACTGAATGAAGAGCCAAAATTTCTCTTTTTTTTAAGAGCCCAAATTTCTATCCTGAGAATTTGTAACTATAACCCAGACTCCAAGTAGGTTTGTAAACTAAGTTCAAGTCACCTGAGTTGGCTAAAATTCTTCATAATGAAGACTTTAGTTTTGTTGTTTGACTAATGACAGCTTTCAAACCCCACAACTCCCTTATCCCCTTTTGCCCCACATTTGGGCAAGCTGATTAAAAACAAACAAAAAAAAAAAAAAAAAACACCACGGCATGTTCCTTCCCTTGGTGCCAGTGGAAAGTTAAAACCATGCAAACCCAAGCCCTCTAATGGGAACCCTTACTCCAGCCCCACCTCTAAACCACATTCTTACTTTCAGTCTCCTGGAGTGACTAATAAACCTTGGCATATGTTCTTGGTGCACATGGTGTCATCAGTATTGATGTCTGAGCAATTCCATTGGGATGAGTTCTTCTCATCCTCCATGGGTTTACTATAAAAATCCACACTTAAAACTACAATGGAATTGTAGTTTGTTTGTTTTTTTCTTCTTCTTCTGCAGTGGATGCTGTTGGTGGTATACCGGATCCCGTTTATAGGACCAGTGCACACAGATGCTATAGTTTCGGCTGCTCGTGGCTCACAGTTGTTTCCTCCTGCAAAGAATTAGCCATCATCAAATGAGAACTGCCTTGCCTAGGAGATTATGCTAGTCAGGCACCACCCCTCAGCCAGTGATTAACTGATACTGGGGGTTGGAGATATTAAGAATTGTGAAGATTCTGAGATTTTACCCTACTTATAAGCTAACAAGTTAGCTTGCCACAGTTTCATGAATGCTGGCGAAAGATATAAAATTTCATGATTAAAGACAAAGGACTTTATGACTCACAGTAATAGCAATAGCCAGAGTATCAGAGCTGGTCTCTGTGCCCCAGTTCCCATAAGGCAACATGAAAGGGGCCAAGTAACACTTATGCATAAAATATATCATGTTATGGGAGAAGGAATCTTGAGCTTGGGGAACAGAATCTTTTATAATGGGCTATAAGCTTACCTTAACTTTGTCCCAGGGGGAGACATTATCTTTATTATACTGAACAGAAAATAAACTTGTCCTTCAGTCTAGAGACAGAAATTATCTCCAGCTTCCAAAGCGGTTCACTATAGAAACAATTTTTAAAAGATAGTCCAGAACAAATGCAGTCTGCTCCTCTGCTCATAAGACAGGCAGAAATACCAGGGATCTGTGGAGAATTCACTCCAACAGATGGGTTTGGGTTTATTTTACTAATCTACCATTGCACATTTTGAAATTTTTTATAATAAAAAACAAATGTATCATAATCACAATTAATGTAAACGGAGTAAGCTCTCCAATTCAAGAAACAATGATTATCAGAATGAAAAAAAACAAAATTCTAGCTATGTACAATTTACAAGAGTCATACGTACACACACCAAAAAGCTTGTAATAAAATTGTATGATAATATATGCCAGGCAAATACCAAGAGAAAGCTGGTATTCCTAAACCAAATAATAGACTGAATGTAAAGTCTTATGAGAAATAAGAAAAAGAAGGTCTTGGTTTGGCATAAAATAATGTTTCTAAATTTGTATGTTCCCAGAAGCAGACTTAAAATACATAAAGCAAATATTGACAAAATTAAAGCAGAAATTAATAAATTCATTGTCATGGTAGGAGATTTTAAACACATCTATCTTAGTAATTGAGAGATCTGACAGGCAAAAAAATCTGTAAGCATCTGCACAATTTCAGTAAGACAATTAGCAAGTTTAATTTAATGGACATTTACATAATAGTGTATTCAATAAAAGAATAGTATGGAGCATTTACCCAACTGTCAGATACTAAGCTGCAAAGCCAGTTCCAACAAATTCCAAAGGATTTCTGTCATGCAAAACACATTCTCTGGCTACATGCAACCTTTAGAAATCAAGAGCAAAAAGTTAACTAGAAACATCCAAAACTTTTATAGGTGTTGAACATAACTTTAAGTAATTCATGTGATAAAAAAGAAAACTCACAATGGGTATCAAACTTTATTTAGAAATTAGTGATAATGAAAATATTGCGTATCAAATCTCAGGTGGTATAACTATAGCAATTATTAGCTTAAAATGATAATTTTAAGGGAAAAAAAGACTAAATATAATGGTACTTGTTGTCTAAGCCAAAATTGAAAGAATTATCCTATTTCCATGGTGCGTGGGTGGCTCAGTCAGTTAAGTATCTGACTCTTGATTTTGGCTCAGGTCCTGATCTCAGGGTCTGAGATCGAGCCCCGTGTTGGGCTCCACTCTGGGTATGGAGCCTGCTTAAGATTCTCTCTCTCCCCCTTCCCCCCACCCGCCCTCCCTCCAAAAAAAAATAAAAGAAAAAAATAAAAGAATTATCCTATTTCCTCCACTTCTCTCAGCTTTCACATCTAGTTCATCGGAAACCTCTAAAACTCATCCAGTATCTGTCCAAGCCACTAACTTAAATGGCAACTTCAGCTAAAGACCAAAGAAAGACATTGGGGAATGGGGGAAGGGGCTGTTAATTCAAGGTTATCAGGGAGAAGATGGTGAGCAAGGATAAGGTTGTTATGCAGATTTAAGTGCTGGCCTTCTCCATTGATAAGGAGTTTCAAGAGATTAGTCATCCTCCTCTTCCTGGTACAGAGAAGGAGACACCCTTGCAAACAGAGATTTCTCTTATAAATATAATTTTTTTTTTACAAGAGGGTAACTTATACTCCTCCAGTTTCAGAGCTTTTTCAGTTTCTGCTGTTTCTCAGAAATAACTAGCTCACGATAATCCTTTTGCCAGAGAGGCATATTTGGCATGGCATATTGTGCTCTCTTTACCACACATTTGAAGGAAAAAGGTATCTTTATCTCTAACTTACAACTTAACACCAGAATGAAGTATAGATGAGATATGAGATGAAATGTAAAGGTATATAAAGCACACGTGGTGGGGCGCCTGGGTGGCACAGCGGTTAAGCATCTGCCTTCGGCTCAGGGCGTGTTCCCGGCATTATGGGATCGAGCCCCACATCAGGCTCCTCTGCTATGAGCCTGCTTCTTCCTCTCCCACTCCCCCTGCTTGTGTTCCCTCTCTCGCTGGCTGTCTCTATCTCTGTTGAATAAGTAAATAAAATCTTTAAAAAATAATAATAATAAAAAAAAAATAAAGCACACGTGGTATGAAGAATACACACACATACATACATTCCTTGTGAACTAAGGAGGTGTAGGTGTGAATGATATAAAATTCAGGACCCATAAAGCAGAAGAATAAAAGACTAATTAGGTGATTAAAATTTCTGCACATTGAAAAACAACATTAAAAAGTTTTAAAAAAGGCAAACTACAAATTTATAAAATATTGAAAAAATATATGCCATATAATTTAATAACAATGCTATATAAAGAGAATATGAAAAATTTTAAGACAGACACAAATATACTAATTTTTAAAAATGGACCAAGGTTATTATCAGAAAAATCTCAGAGAAAGAAATGAAAAGGGCCATTGCTAATAAACAAGTAAAAAGTGCTATAATTTTCTATCAGAGTATTAAACATTATGACAGTGAGGGGCCATTTTTTTTCACCTTCTTATTTGTAAAGGTAGAAACAATGCTATTCCCCGTTGCTAAGAAAAACTTCTCAAACCCAGTCAGTAGGGAGATAAATTGAGACAATATTTCTGAGAAGAATTGGGCAATGAATATCAGAATTTATTTTGATCCATTAATTCAGGAGCTTGGAATTAATGAGCATCATTTAAAATTATTGTTCTAATAAAAAATTGGAAATCCAAATTTTTTCTTAAATAATATGCTAAATTCATAAAATGCAACATAACTTATTCATTTAAAATAAATTCTTTATTTTAAAGTATTTTATTCAATTAAAATTAAAATGCTGATAGAGATTTTTATTTGCTATAGAGTGTCACGCATTTGGAATATACCTATATATATATGCAAAATTACATAGATGGACATATACAACTAATTTAATATCCCTCTACCTGAAAGGTGAAAGAGGTTTTTGGACCATTTTATTGTAACTGTAACATCTCTATGTTTTAAAAGACGAAATAAACAAATGAAGCTCACTGTCAAAAGTTCAAGTAATCTGCTCAAAGTTAGTAGCACAGCTAATGACAGAAGGATTCTGTATTATGTGATGTGGGAAACAAAATAAAAAGAAAAACCATTAAATTTAAATTTCCTTACTACCTACAGTCCACTGACAAGTTCTTGAAACAGGCAGAGTGACATTCTTCTAGGACTCAGCTGTCTTTGCTAAGGGCAAAAAGCAATCCTAGCCTAATCCCCCGCTCCCCACCTAGGATCCTGTAAATCTACTTTAACATATAAAAATTCCTTTAGAAATTTCCTTTATCTCTATACCTCCAGGATACATGTTGGCAATCACCCCCCAAGCATATGGCCCACCAATATACATCTGAAGGGTCTCATGACTAAGGTTTTATTAGACAGTAATAAATGACCTCTTCCTAACAACAGCTAGCCCCCTCAAGGTCCTGGAAACCTTGCTTCCAAAATTCCTTAGAGACTTAACACTATCCCAAACCCCCTCCCAAAGTATATAATGGGCCACTCCTCATGACCCCAGTGCAGCCTTTTCTGCCCAGGAGTCCTGTCCTCATGCTTTAATAAAATCACCTTTTTGCATCAAAGACATCTCAAGAATTCTTTCTTGGCCATCGGCTTCAAACGCTAACATCTTTCCTACACCATTATATATTAATGTTTTCTTTGCTTTTCATTATAACTTTGTAGCTTATACATTGGAAAACATGTTTGAATGTTAGTTTTAAAGAAGTAATTTTCAACTAGCCACTAAGCCCTGTAAAGTATCATTTAAAATATAAAGCTTACAAATTCTCAAAATCAGTCAAACATGGAAATGTCGTGTACCTAGGATTATTTTTGTCTTCGACGCAGTAAGGTCTAAATAAATAACTACACAGCTTACCTGAACCAAACTCACTACACTGAAAAACCACTCCTCTTCTATCAAAGTTTTCCATAGTGCTTCCAGTGAGATCATCTGCAAGTCTTTTGACCTCAGACCGGCAGACTTGTGGAAATGAATAGGCCGAAGTGGGCTGAGGAGGTTATGATGAAGAAGCAAAGCACAGGGAGCACAAACTCAGCCTCAAAGCATCCAATGTCAGTGTAAAGGACTGGATTACACACAACCCAAGAAACAAAAGTGCAGCTCTTTGTTGCAATAGGCACCTATGGAAACACCCCCAATTTTTCATTCCAGTGGTTCTCAAACTTTCGACTGCATTAGAATCATCTGGAGGGTTAACACATAGATTGCTGAGACCCATCCTCAGAGTTCTGATTTGGAATTGGTAGAGGTAAAAACAGTAATTTCACAGGTTCCAGATGCTGCTGGTCCAGGACCACACTTGGCAAATCATGGTCTATTCTGTTCTTATAGTTTATTACTTAAAAGTTATAGCTTTTTAAAATGCTAGTGAGTCCTTTTGCTCAAATTTAGACTTAACAGTTAAAACCAGAAATAGACAAGATTGCTTAAGTCACATTCAAACTAAAACCCATTGTGCTTATTTCTTATCATACTTTTTTGAGACATCAATGAAGTTGTTTTGCAGTGACCTAGAACATCCCAACCACCTGACAGGAAATACCATGCTAACAACAGAATGCCTGGAAGACCACATTCCGCATATCCCTTTCCCTGCCCATGATCATGGGCTGAACACATACCTATCCCCACCAAGGATCACATGCTCCCTGTCTGCTCTTTTGCACATACCCTTTCAGAACCTCTCTCTAAAACTCTAGGTGTCCATCTTGCTGGCAGAGAGGTCAGCTGTTAAGGCTTGAGCCTGCCACCTCCTCTGGCTGCCAGAACCCAAAATAAATCTCTCCCTTTCTCTTTCCAAAAATCTCATCTCTTGAGTTATTAGCTTCTTTTGTGATGAGTTTATCCAAATTTGTTCAGCAATAATGTTGGCAAACCCATCCAGGAGCAGTGCTTCCAATTTGCCCAGCCCCTCGGGATTCCCCAGGATGGAGCAGTTGGCCATGGTAGCACGCCAAGGCTCACTGGTTCCTTTTTGGAGTTAGTAGCTGTGGTAGGTCATTTCAGCAACAAAAGAATATAGATAAAGAAATAGATTTAGATGCAGTGTAGATATCAAATAATATAGAGATAGATATGTAGTTTACCAGTATTCCCCCCACAAAATGTAAGCTCTACAAGTCAATAAATATTTATTGAGAATTATTCTGTAAGTACTGAGGAAACCATGATAAAAACAAAAGATATTATCTCCTGCCCTCAAAGAGCATATATACAAATAGAGAATTTAAGATAATGAATACAAAAGCAAATATATAAATGAAAAATTCAGTTGTGGAAAAGGCATTCAAGAAGATAAAATACGGCAACATGATAGAAAGTGCCAAGAGCTGGTATATCAAGAATGGTTTTCAGGGATGATTCTTGAAAGGGATAGCATTTAAGTTGAGAAAAGGAAAAAAAAGTCTCAAAACTAAGAAACCTCTCATTAATAAGATGGAGAAAAAGTGTTCTAAGCAGAAGAAACAGAAAATTCAAAGCCCTGGCATAGAACTGAGATTGGGAAAGTCATAGGTAAGAAAGTAAGAAGTTTATGTCTTGTGCTTTGCCATGGGAATAGAAAACAAGGGTATGATTATGTCCACTTCCGAATCCCAAAGCCTAGACCAGGGCCTGGTACACAGAAAATACTCAATATGCTTTTTTGTTTGTTTGTTTGTTAAGAAATAAATACATTAATGATTAAATGAACCAATGAGTAAGTTTTGGATATGGATTTCAGTGAATGACATTCCACATACAAATAGAGATATCATTACTTTTTCTAGTTTGTGTTTAATATCAGAAAGGACAGAATAAATTGTCAACTTTTATTCTCAAATTCCTCTCATAAGTATCAATCAAAGGACAATTTGTTATTATAATTGAAACCGTAGTATAGAAAATGAAAAATTAACATGGTTTTGTCTTTGAATAGTGTAGGCAATCTGTGACCCACAAGAATATTGCAGAGATAAAAATATTTCTAAAAATATTGACAGGCATGTATTGACTTTCAGTGCTTGAGACTACACTATGGTGATAAGATGAAAAGTACATAATGTTTACAGCCTTCCCTTTGACCATTGTGGGAAGGGTAGAAAAATAAAGTTTCATACAAGCTGAGACTATTTTTGTTATATCTACAAGTAATGCTGAACTTTGGTTCATTTTCTTTTCATATTTTCTTTTTTTTTTTAAGATTTTATTTATATCTTTGAGAGAGCAAGAGAGAGCACAAGGAAGGGGAACAGCAGGCAAAGGGAGAGGAAGAAGCAGGCTCCTTGCTGAGCAGGGAGCCCAATGTGGGGCTCTATCCCAGGGCCCTGGGATCATGACTCAAGCCAAAGGGAGATGCTTAACCAACTGAGCCATCCAGACACCCCTTCCTTTCATGTTTTCATTACTATTAAATAACTTAATACACAGTATTCAAAGTGTTTTGTTCACTATACATTGAGAGCAAGAATAAAAATTTAAAAACAAATCTCTTCCTCATATAGTTGTTATCTCATTGGGTGAACAGCTATTATTTGTTTTATGTTTCCTTTTTTAATTATAAAAATATCACATCTTACATAAAAAATAAAATACACAAACAGATATAATGGAAAGAAAAACAAACCAAAAAAAAAAAAAAAAACCCTTCAAAACTTTTCACCCTCCTGCCTCACAACAACAGTTTAGCAGATAATATTCTACCTCTCTCTGTGAATCTTTAAATTATATATTAAATATCTGGATATTATTAAATATATATTGTTTTAAGGGCACACTGAGGCTGATGTGAAGGGATGGTAAAAGATATCCCATGCAATGGTAACCAAAAGGGAGCTGGGGTGATTATACTTACATTGCACAAAATAAACTTTAAGTCAGAAACTCTCAGAAGAGATAAAAAAGGCATAACATAATGGTAAAGGGGTCAATTAATCAAGAAGATATAACAATTGTAAATATATATGCACCCAACATTGGAGCACCTAAATATATTAAGCAACTATTAACAGCATTGAAGGGAGATAAACAACTATACAACAATATTCCACTTTCAACACTGAATAGATCATCCAGACTGAAAATGAACGTGGAAACAGTAGACTTAAATAATACTATAAAGCAAAAGAATCTAATGGACATTAACTGAATAAAGGATAAAAATCATCTAGTCATTGCAATAGCTGTAGAAAAAGCTTTTGACAAAATACTCTTTCATGATAAAAACATTTAACAAAGTAATATATATATGACAAAACCACAGCTAACATAAAACTCAGTGATAAAAAGCAGAAAAATTTTCCTTTAAGATCAAGAACAAGACAAGAATCCCCACCCTCACCATTCCTACTCAACGAAATACAGGCAGTCTTAGCCAGAAAAATTAGATAAGAGAAAGAAATTAAAGGCATCCACATTGGAAAGGGAAAAAGTACAAGTGTTTTTATTTGCAGTTTACATGATATTAAATACAGAAAATCTTAAGGCCTTCACTAAATAACTGTTCAAACTAATAAATTAAAGTTGCAAGATACAACATCAACATACAGAAATCCATTGCATTTCTATGCGTTAATAATACACTATCAAAAAAAAAATTAAGAAAACAATTCCATTCACAGTAGCATCAAAAAATAATAAAATACTTAGGAATAAATTCAACCCTGGATGTAAAAGACCTTTACACTGAAGCTATGAGATATTGATGAAAGAAAATGAAGAAGTTGCAAATAAATGTAATAGTACTCTGTTTTTATGGATTGGAAGTTAAATTGTACATACTACATATTAGGGATTCAATACAATTCCTATCAAAATTCCAATGGTATTTTTCACAGAAATAGAAAAAAAAAATTGTAAATGTTTTTACAATGACAAAGGTCCCAAATAGCCAAGGGAATTTTGAACAAGAAAAACAAAACTGGAGGCATCATACTTTCTGACTTAAAATTATATTACAAAGCTATAGTAATCAAAGCAGTGTGGGACTAGAATAAAAACAGAGATATAGACCAATAGAACAGAGAGCCCAGAATAAATCCACATGTTTACAGTCAACAGATCTTGCTTGAGATTCTCTCCGTCCCCCTCCCCCAGCTCTCTCTCTCAAATTAAATAAATAAATAAATAAATAAATAAATAAATAAATAAATAAAAGGATAGTCTTCAGTAAATGGTTGTTGCAGAAACTGGTTATCCATATGCAGAAAAATAAATTAACTTATATGTATACAAAAATTTCACACCATATACAAAAATTAACTTAAAATAAAGATTTAAATGTCAGACCTGAAAATGTAGAACTACTATAATAAAACATAGAGAAAAGTTTCTTGACATTGAGCAATTATTTTTTTGGATATGACACCAAAAGCACAGGTAATAAAAGCAAAAATAGACAAATGGTATTGCACCAAACTAAAAAACTTCAGCACAGCAAAGGAAGCAATCAATTTGTGGAAGAGACCACCTACAAAATGAAAGAAAATATTTGTGAACCACATATCTGATACATATATAAGGAACTCATGGATCTCAATATCAAAAACAAATTATCTGATTAAAAAGGACTTTATCCAAAGAAGGCATACAAATGGCCAACAGGTACATGAAAATGTGCTCAATATCATTAATCATCACAGAAATGCAAATCAAAACCACAATTAGACATCACCTCACACCTGTTAAAATGGCTTTTATTGAAAAGACAAAAGATAACAAGTGTCTGTGAAGATGTGGAAAAAAAGAGAACCCTTGTACACTGTTGGTGGGAATGTAAATTAGTACAGCCATTATGGAAAGCAGTATCAAAGTGCCTCAAAAATTAAAAATAAAACTGTGATATGATCCAGCCATTCCACTTTTGGGTAATGAAATGGTATCTTCAAGAGATAGCTGCACTCCCATGTTCATTGCAGCATTATTCACAATAGCCAAGATATGGAAACAATTTAAATGTCTGTTAACAGAAGAATGAATAAGGAAAATGTGGTAAATGTGTACACTGGACTAGTATTCAGCCTTAAAAACAGAGGTGATTAAACCCTGCCATTTGCTACAACTTGGATGAACCCAGAAGACCTTATGCTAAATGAAATAAGCCAGACACAGAAAGACAAACACTTCATAATCTCACTAATATGTGGATTCTAAAAATGTCCAACTCATAAAAACAGAGAGTAGAATTATGTTTACCAGAGGCTGGAAAGTGGGGGAAATGGGGAGATGTCAGTCAAGGTAGACAAAATTTCTTTTATGCAGGATGAATATATTCTGGAGGTCTAATGCACAGCATGATGACTAGTTTATAATGCTGGACTGTGTACTTAAATTTGCTAAGAGGGTACATCTTAAGTATCCTCATAACACACAAAAGAATGTGGTAATTATGTAAGGTGATGAATATCTAAATTAGCTGCATTGTGGCATTTTTCACAGAAATAGAAAAAAATGTATATTAAAACATCACATTGTGCACCTTAAATATATGCAATTTTTGTTTGTCAATTATACCTCAATAAAACTGGTAAGAATAAAACATACAGTGCAAAAATATATATATTAAATGTGTGTATATTTCTAAGTATATGTATATTTTTTATGTTCTATCACCTACATTTAAAAAAATCCGGAAAAAAAAGCCTATTAGGCCTGGCAAAGGATAATAATAATAATATAAAAAAACGTGACTTTCATAGAGATATAATAATAACACTTTTTATAAAGTTTATTTAACTCTATTAATGAGGGAACTGGTAAGATGTTAATGACCCATTCAGAGGAGAATCCAAAGAAAACCCACATTTATATATCAGAAACGGAAGGAATATGCAAATAGAGGCAAAATTGGCTTCTTTCACATTGGTAGAGGGAAGTAAATTGAACCTCTACAGGACAGAATTAGCATATCTATAAACAAGATTTTGCATTGTTATCAATTATCTGTAATTTAGAGTTTTAAAATAGCTCAAAAGCAATATAATGCTAGAACTGAATAACCAAGATGTGTGAGCTCTAACAATGCATAATTTTCCATTGAAGCACAAATTTCCCCCTGCAAAACAAGTAGAAAAAAACCATTTTATTACACATACCAGTTAAATCTTTTTCAGCCAACTTCTAATAGGTTATCCATGGAAACCACTAGAAATGTTCCTTTATGTTTCAAAACTTTTTATTTAAAATTTCACACACAAATACATATATGCACACACATATATTCTTTCTAGGACATAGCTTGTACAACATGTAACAAATAGAACATTCATGTTATTGCTACGTGCTCCTGGAATTGAACACACTAAACTGAAGCTCAGAGACTTGCAGAATATAATCTATGATGCTAAGGTTCTAGATCTAGAATTCACCTTCCCCCCAAAATGGCACCATTTTCTTCTACTCCTGAATATTCTGAATTTAGGAGTGGTGTGGAACTAGACATAGTCCAGTGAGAATAGTGGTTTCCTAAACTGGTGATCACTGAGATCCTATCTGAAAGTTGTCTTCATTGTTCTTTGTAGGTTCTATGCCTGTAAAAAAGTAGGAAATGAAATGAATGTAACTATGTCAAAAATACCTCACCTGTCTCAAGTGACATTCTCTTTCCTAAATAGGAACATTGACCTTCACCAAAACTTCATTCTGCTTATTTGTTAGATATACTGTCTAAATATAGCCCAAGCCTAGCCATTTTTCCAGAATCTGCAGGAGTTGCCTTCTGCCACATCTAACTTTGAAATGATAATCCTTTGACAGCCCTTCTGTTAGTTGTTTAGTCTTTACATTCTGATGCACCCAAATTTGCAGTCATCCAGGTGGAATCAAAATCTGGAAGTGATTTATCACTTTGAAGAAACTAGGCACCTTCTTTTATAGTCCTTTCTTCTTTCTTTCCTCCCCCTTCCCTAATTCCTACCCCTAGAGACAAAGGAATGTATAAACTTGACAAACAATAAATCAGTAAATGAAATGAGTGTCTCGGATAGGAAGAGTTTAGACTCAAAGACAAAAAGAAGTTCAAAAAAGAAACAACCTGATTAGTTTCATTAGCATTTCAATAGAATCTGGGCCTTCAGAAGAGGGTGGAGTAAGATTCCACCAAGTGTCATTGAAAATAAACACTTTAGAACTCTTGACAAGCTGGGGAAGAAGGTAATCATTTTACTTAATTTGTTTTTAGGTTCACTCATTTAAAAGAACTAACAGTTCCATTGCTCTTGGCAAAATACAACTGTGATTGCAGCTTTTCTATTCACTACACTGGAAATATCAGTGAGTGTCTCCAACTGAGAGTGCGATATTGGCAGTATATCCACATATTATGTGCTTATACATATTATTTTTCTCCTCTGCCCTTTGGTAGTCGAATTTTGATAAACTTCAAAAAAATTGTAAATAATACAATCAACCAAATCATTGTCTTATAAGAATATAGACACAAATGAATATATATTAGTTCAACAACCCAGAGTCTGCTGAGTTGTACTAATCACACCAATGGGTGTTTAATGTGGCTAATTTCAAACACAGCAGGATTTAACCCTGTATATACTCTGATGCTACACAATTCTGAGTAAGGAGGCATTTAAGCATGAAAATAACAAATTATATACTCCTTGAATTATATATAGTTTCTTTTCCCCAAATAGCTCTCCTAGTCATGCATGATAGTTAAATAATTAAACACTAGATTAATTGTTTATATACAGGAGTTGAGAATTGATTTCCATTCACACTAGATCATAAACCCATGAATACTGTATCTTTTTGATAGTATCTTTTTTAGATATTTTAAACATTTAGAACTTGTTTTTGTTTGTTGAAAAGCAAGTACATGCATTCACTTTACTAGGACTTTTTTTTTTTTCTTGAGAGTTGGGAGAATAATTTAAAAGGGTCAAATGGAGGCATGGAATCATGCAGAGGCAGCACATGGATGATATATTCTCGTTCTTGTTTCTCGACTCTTAGCTATTTGGATAAGGAACAAGACTAATGTTAAGACAAAAGAAAAATCAGTAATGATATACGAATATAGCATTAATATAGTACTAATATAACCTTATATTCAAGGGGTTATCTCATTTTTAAATGTCCTACTTAGAGTCTATATACTATGTAGTAGGAATTATGTAAAAATGTTTTTCTATGTACAACTGAAAGATGATGAACAAAAATAAAAATTAATACATGAGAAAATAAAAGTTATGAGTAATTTAAGCATTTTAATTTATTATCTAATGAAAATAATATTTCAGATCTGATGAAGTAGTCCCATCTTCCTTAGGACATGGATATCAGCGATGATAATATTTAAATTTAGCAATTATTTTATCAGTATCTACCGTACATCTAGTATTGTGCTTGGACTTGTAGAGAGAAAACATAGTATAAAATGCCTGCCGTAAAATGTATCCCAGTTTAGCTTAGAGAACAAAAAGCTCACTTTGGACTGTAACTGAGGATGCGATAAAAGACTAATTCCTTTTCCAGTTCTCAATCAATTCGCAGTAGTGATGTGTGGCTGATATTCACAATCTATTGGATGCCTTTGTATCGCCAAACTAAGCAGAACCATAGTATAGCTGCTATTTAGAAAATACTTGCTATATGCCAGGCGCTGAGTTAATCATTTCACATTCCTTATTTAACACTCACAATTGACTTTTGAGTTATTTTCTTATACCTTTTAACAAATAAGGAAAATTGCAGAGATGAAGCATATTTCTCAAAGTCTCACGGGTATTATTAGAAGAAGGATGTAAATACCGTTCTATTTGTGTCCACTCCCTGCACCTTTTAGAGCATGTATGATCCTGGCATGGAGTGTGACTCGGGGAGGACAGAGGGAAGACACAACTGAAAGGAATTAGGGTGGAGTGAGTGGGAGGAGGAAAATGAAAACAGGACGCTCAAGCCACAGAAGACCTTTTGCTCATATGAGCTAAATTCTACACAAACAGAAAGATAACTTGATGGGAAAAATAAATAAATAGCTAACATTATTTTCAAAACACTGGTATGCTCAAAGTTGACTAATATTAATAATGTGTTCTTTCTGGCAGTGCAGTTTATCTTAGGTGCCTGCCGTCAAATGGGGAAACAGCAGAATCAGGACCTTGGATCCTGGCAGAAAATTTAGGAGAACCATCTCAGTAAGGTCACGGTGGGCCTGCAGGCTCCAGCCTGACCTTTTGGATCTGATTTTGATAAAACTGAGTCGTTTTACACGTTGAATATCTCCCTACTCCCTAAGCCTTTAGTATGTCAATAATCCTAATAAAAAACAAGGTTGTCATAATGATTGATTACATGGTTCTCATATCCAGTTCATACATGCCTAGTCCTGCCTATGTCCACTTTTATCAGAGATCTACTCCTCATTAATAACATATAGAGACTTAAATGTTTATAAACAAATACAAATGAAATCTGAAATTAAAAAAAAAAATACTCCAGGAAAGAATGCCTGGGTGGCTTCAGTCGGTTAAGCATCTGCCTTCGGCACAGGTCATGATCCCAGGGTCCTGGGATTGATCCCCACATCAGGGTCCCTTCTCCATGTGGAGCCTGCTTCTCCCTCTCCCTCTGTTCCCTCTGCTTGTGCTCTTTCTCTCTCTCTGTCAAATAAATAAATAAAATCCTTAAATAAATAAATAAATAAAATACTCCAAGAAAAAGTACTAGTGGACTAGATGAAACAAGAATGACAAATTATTGGGGCGCCTGGGTGGCACAGCGGTTAAGCGTCTGCCTTCGGCTCAGGGCGTGATTCCAGAGTTCTGGGATCGAGCCCCACGTCAGGCTCTTCCACTATGAGCCTGCTTCTTCCTCTCCCACTCCCCCTGCTTGTGTTCCCTCTCTCGCTGGCTGTCTCTCTCTCTGTCAAATAAATAAATAAAATCTTTAAAAAAAAAAAAAAAAGAATGACAAATTATTGATAGTTATTGAAGTTGTATAATGATTACAGGGAGGTTCTTTAAAATACTTTTTATTTTCTTTCTTTCCCTAATAAAAATTAAAAAATAGAAAAGAGATCAATGTTTAAGGACAAACACAGAAGTCAGATCAAGATCTATATTGATACCAATATAGATACCTCCATTCTGAATAGACCATGGTTACTTTTGAACTGTTTGTGGGGCTGGGTATGTGTATACATAGTTGGACTTTTGAATATGTATCACGCTTAATCAGTCTGTTAAAAAAACAGAATTCCTCTCCTGGTACTTGTATCCCCTCTTGTGTGCTCACTTTTGTAGAAATAATATTCTCCCCTTTATTTGACATTTTGATACTAAAATTTCACATTATGAATAAAGCAATACATTGGGGAGAATTGAGCTGTGTTTCAGAAACAAGACTGTAAGTCCTCTGTAAGCTGTTTTCTCAACAGTCTTAAGTTGAGGAGGATTTAAGGATTTATTCTGCCTTTCAGCATTAGCTTCATAAATACTTGCCTGTTCTTTGTATGAGTAAAGAAAGGAATCCTTTACGTGGAAACACAGCACCTGGAATGCCCTAGATTCTGCAAAACATTTAGAAGAAATACAATTCTGTCCCTGAAGCTTGTCATTTTAAGTTTAGACAATTCAAACAATTCAGTTTCAGTTTTCTTCAATTAATAAAAGGGGAATTTTCTGAAAATGTCTTGGTATGGAACCACTTAGTTTTAAGTTAAAAATAAAAGAAACTGAAAAGTTTAGGAGGAGAGGCAGTGACAGGAATATATATTTAAAGCGAGAGCTATAAATGATAAACAAATGACAACTAGGGCAGAATGAAAGACGATCTAGAATGAAAAAAAGCTACAAAAAGCTGGCAGTTGTGTTGGGCAAGCTTACCTTCCCACTAGCTCCCCCTGTAGGAAAGTAAAACAGCAGGAGACTGGGTGATAAGGCAGAGGCGTGCCCTTCTCCAGCTCATCAGTGTACCGTGCATTGACATTACCCAATGTTGGTGATAGTTGTCTTTAAAATGAAATTTTTTATATGCAAAGGAATAAATCACTCAACTCTACCCTGAAACTAGTAGTACATATGTGAACTGACTTGAATTAAAAAAAAATAAAATGTAAAATTTTTAAAAATGGCATTTCAAAAATGAAATTTGGGCACCCTGTGTGTGTACGTGTGTGTGCACGTGCATGCATATATGCACGTGTATGCACTTCCCAGTTAGCACAAATGAGTCATGCTTTATAAATATCTCAGTAAAAACTGAGCCTTAAAATTAAAGTGGCAATTTTTATAACAATTCATTTTTATCAATAATAATACATATTACAGAGTTACCAAAATTCTATTAAAACACTTTGGTTCTACCAACAGTATCCGAGAGGCCCAAGTTGCTCTATTAGCCTGTTTTCAGTGGATGGGAGATTTAACAATCATATGATATTTAATTGCAAAAAGATACTTGCTATTTTCTAAACAAAGTACCAAGTAGAACAAAAGTTATTCAATGTTTTTTCTAATATTTCTTATACAAATATTTTGTTTCATCTATACAAGACTCTTAAATTGTTCCAAATCATTGTAAGTTGGTCATTAAAACAATAATAAATGAGAAACGAAAATAAATGTGAAGATTTCTGTATCACAGAAAAAAAAATACAACTTTTATATATGCCTCACTAATTAGAGTCATATGTTCTGAGTTTCTCTCATTAGCCAAATTATTAAAATATGTGAGCCTTGAGGTAAATGAAGCTTATATACAATCAATCCATTCAAAATAATTCAGTGATAATAAATATGAACAGAAAAAAAGGAAAAGAAAAGAAAAGAAAAATTCTAGGCAGATCTTTGGTTTTGTGTGTTTATGAGGGCCTGGACTTTTAAAAAATTTTTTAAACTTTTTTATTTTTTTAAATGTACTCCAGCGATTGCTTGGCAAGGTAAAGCAAAAGACAAGACATGGTTCCAATTATCAGTGTAGAATGCCAGTCACATTTCATTTTTAATCCACCACACCAAGAAATAAAACACACTAGCACAGCATCTGAAGATAAATTGCTATTTACTGAATTAAATTTCTGTCTCTGAGTAATTAAAAGTTTTGAACTTCGAAGGGTTTTATTTGAACACTAAGCTATATCTTTTTCTTTTTTAACTTTTAATTTAGGTTCCTAATTCTCTATCAAGTATCATCTGAATTACTGTTCAGTATTTTCTGGTTTAACCTTTCTAGAAGAGGATTAGTATGAACTTAATAATATAATCACATCATCCTAATTGGTGTGGATAAATTATACATCAATTGTGCAATTTTTTAGTATCTAGAGCTCATTTGATATAATTAGAATTCAATTATTTAATTGCTAATTGGAATTAAATCAGGTTATTTGGGTCTCAAGACAATACAGGGTAAATACTTCGCAGAAAATGGAGTCAGTATCATTTCCGTGTTTTAGGTGTTTATACTATAAAGGGCATATTATATAAGAATGAATTGAGTCAGGATTGTGAAGGAAAAGCACAGACTGTACCAGAAACCTCTAAATCATTAGCTTTCTTACCCAACATCCTGATGGCCCTTTCTAATCACTGACTGGGAAGGCATCGCATATTTTTTCATGAGCCTATATTATTCAAAACCATTTTAAATTTGCATTACCTATCTTCCCAGCCACAAAAATGAATCAAATTCATATCTTTAGAGTGATATCTTGTTTCTGACCAAAAATTGTATCAGCTAGTTTGATCAGGAACATTATTCACTAGGATGGCATCCAAATTGGGTTCTTTTTGGCTATTTCAAAAAAAGGAAATTCATTCTCAAACAAGGACGATTTGCTCACTTCAAGGATATTATTGCGATTGTGTCTCAGGTTTTAAAAGAAATGGATGTAAAAAAAGAGAATAAATATGACATCCTTTAAATTATATAATTCCCAGGTATTTAATTTTATCTAGGGTATAACAAATTGGATAGGTAGATATTAGAGAGTTTGTTGAAATTTCAGGGATTATTTTATCCTCTTGAACATCACAATATCCTACACAGAGTAGATACTTGAAAAACTAAATTACTTGTCATAGTCAAAGTAATATTTGGTGTGCCACTTGATTTTTGGAACTCCAAAGCGACAAACATGGAAGATTCTGACTTGTTCACAGCCGTCGGAAGTTGATATTCTCCTGTTATCTTTCTCATATACGTGCACTTGAATGCACATACACATACATAAGTAGGGTCTTTGCAACAATCATTCTTTACCTTTAATGAAAGTCCTCAGTGATATACCAAATACAGCTAAGATGACATTAATGGATTTGATAAAAAAATATAGTCAGAATTATTATTTAGTTACCTGAATTTACTTTAGAAAGATGTTGATTAAAATACCAAGTTATTCTCCAGCATACATCTTTTATACTGTCTTCGGAGGCTTACAAGAATATATTTGGCTATATGCTTTAATTATCACCATAGAATTAACTTCTTTTTGGTGTAGTGTTCCTAAAATTTAAGTAAAATTTCCTTGGCAAAATATTTTGTGGGTGGATGTTGTCACCCTTGATGGATCAAATGCATTGATTGGATGTAATAAATTTATTGCAATAGAATTGATAGTCTGTTTCTATACTGAATAATATTAGGACTTGGTCTAAAGTAAAACTTAGAGTTAATGTATTACCAAGACAACTAAATAAAAAAATAGAGATTATAATTAACTCACAATCTAATTAAATTATGATACCAAAAAATGAATTTGATTTTGTTATCAATTATTTTGCATAGTGTAATAACATGTATTTTTTAAAAATATTTTTTGAAATGAAAGCTGATTTTTTTTTAACTCAAAGTGGTCAGCTGTTTTCTAACCATAACTTTATATGGCTAAAATTATTGTTTTAAAATTTTCAGAGGCTTTTCTCTAAAACAAATAAAAAAACTTCTGTAATCAAAAAATGAAATAGTTTCACTGTGATTATAGCCTGTGGTGCATATCGCAGCAAAGAGTTTTTACATTAAGTAAAGTTACCCTAATTTTTTAGTTTATATAATGCTACCACAAAACAAAGCCATATGTCTTTAAAATGCAAATGTGTATGTACATTTCATTTAAAGCTGCATACTTTATGATAGTCATTCATCCAAATGCTGTACCAGGTAGAATACAGTCTCTATCCTCTAGGAATTTATATGTAAACTTAAAAAGGCCTTATTATCATATTCTAAATGCTACATCAGAGGAAGCAGCATCCATCCAAGCACTCAAACCATAACCCCCAATTGTCTCCAGTCTTTTGTATTCATATAGGAAGCAGATCTGCTGTAAAACTAATGAAGCTTACATTCCAGAGGCCCTGTCACTTTTTCCGTCTCTACTAAGACCTTGGAACGGGCTATAGACCTACAGAGGGAAAAGCATTACAGATTTGTGTTAGGCTCAAATAAAAATTAATTAATTAATTTTAATTAATTGATTCATAAAAGTTAACAAATTACATTATTTTTCTAAAATTTTTGATGTTTGTGGTATCTATCACTTTATAAAATAGTTTAATTTGTTTCTCATTCTAAATACTTATTCACTTGCTTTTGTGTTTGTAATTTGGTGTTTTTTTCACAGGTTTATAAATTAAATATGCTTCAGAGGTAATAAAATCTGATTCCTTTTCTTTCTTTTTTTTTAATATTTTCTCTTTTTTTTAAAGATTTTATTTACTGTAGAGAGGGAGCGAGAGAGTAGGAGGGGCAGAGGGAGAGCAAGAAAAAATCTCCAGCAAACTCTGTGCTGAGCTTGCAGCCCAATGCAGGGCTCCATCTCAGGATCCCTAGATCGTGACCTGAGCCAAAAATCAAGAGGAGTCAGACGCTTAACCTACTGAACCACCCAAGAGCCCCTGATTCCATTTTTTTAAAGATTTATTTATTTTTAGAGACAACAGAGAGTGGGGGGAGGGACAGAGGGAGAAAATCTTCAAGCAGACTCCCCACTGAGAGTGGAGCCTGACATGAGGCTGTCTCACAACCCATGAAATCATGACCTGAGCGGAAACCAACAGTCAACACACAACCAACTGAGTCACCCGGGCACCCCTCCATTTCTGAATAGCACCTTTATCCAACCCTCTTTATTTCATCCTAGATTCTGAAAAGTTTCCTCCTCTGATTTCCATTATTTTCAGTATCTCTCATCTCTGATTCAACCTTTTTTTAAAATTGCGACTATGAAATTATTTCTAAATTGCACACCTGACAGCTTGATTCCTTTTTTAAAATCCTATTAATTTTCCATTGATCATAGGATATATTCATTCTATGTTTATGTGTGTTACAGTTTCCTATTGCTGCTGTAACAAATTACTGCAAACTTATTGGCTTAAAACCACACAAATTTATTATCTTATACTTTCTAAAGTTCAAAAAGTCCTAAAATCAAGATGTCCACAGTGTCTTTTAGAGGCTTTGGAGGCTGTTTCCTCACCTTTTCAGCTTCTGGAGGGTGCCTGCATTCCTTAACTCATGGTGCCTTCCTCGATCTTCCAACCCAGCAGTGTGGCATCTTCATATTTCTCTCCTTCCTGACTTCCGTTTTCCTCCTCATATGTCCTCTGATTCTGACTCTTCTGCCTCCTCTCCCCCTCATAAACCATTGCAATTACACTGAGCACACCCAGATAATCCAGGATAATCTCCCGTCTCAAGATTGTTAACTTAATCACATCTGCAAAGTCCCTTTTGCCACATAAACTAACATATTCTCTGGCTCTGGGAATTAGGACAAGGATACCTATTATTTTGTCTACCACATATATGGCATATCAAGCCTTTTAATTAGCACCGTGTTACCATTCTAATTCTGTCTCTCACCACAAACCACTCCCTCACACCATACAGCCTCCAGAATAATAACATAAACAAAACAAAATAATATTTTTGTGTTCTTATAATATACTCAAGCCAAGTGCTTTATATGCTCTCAATTAATTTTTATGACACTGTGGAAAATGATTATCTACCTTTTACAGATGAGGAAATTGGACGGTTTGAGTATATACACAGGGATAGGCACCCAAAGTCTAAATCCAGACTCCGATCTTAGACTCTAGACCTACCCTATTAACTGTTCACCACTATGCCATTATGTTTGTAGTTCCTCATAATACTTTTTCATAACACACCAGGAAGTTTCATAACCCTACCTTTTACTCCACAGCTCTCTCTGCCTTCTAGCCTTCATTTAAAACTCAGCTCAATCATGATCACCTCTCTGAATCTTGTTTCAAATCCTCTTACCCCTTTGGAATTTTCCACACCCTCCATTGTATGCAATATCCCCTTCCATTGCATCCACCATATCATCTCTGAACATTTATTTATCTACAGGTCTCCCTTTATAAGATCTCAAACCCTCTGAAGAAAGAGGTCATGTTTTTAGCATTGTATTTCCTGAGAAACTTCTGCTATAAGGGAGACACAGAAAGTACTTAATAAAGGTTGGTTGAATAAATAAATTGAAATGTAAAGCACAGTAGATGTGAGTGATAAACTCTGAGTAGGAGGGCAAGGTCACAAAAGGGTAAAATAACACAGTTTATTTGAGAATCACAAGTACTTCAGTGTGGCTGGAATGTAGCATTAAATGGGGATGAACAACAGGAAGGAGGTGGAGAGACAGGAAAGAGGCAGATCACAAGAAGCTGTATCAAACCAGAGAGATGGGACTTTATCCAGAGGCTCTGGGAATATAATGGCAGAATTTAATCATAAAATGGATATTAAATTTGTATCCTAAAGGATTTTTTTAAATAACTGATTTCAAGACCATATATAATTATTCTTTCTCTTCCAATTCAGTGTGGTAGGATTAAAAGCCAGACAAATTACATCTTTAGTCATCAGTTCTATCACAAAATAGGTCAGTTTCAGTACCTCCATTCTGTTAACTCCGTGTATCACCAACTTTTGACATTCTACAGACCTTAGTTTCCTCAGTTCGGCTCATCAAGGGGAAAGAGGACATGTATTTTTTTTTTTTAACCTACATTAGCAAGTTTTGTCAAAGGGAATTCTCTATTTTAAAGAAATTCCCCAAACTTAAATGTTTTGGTGATGGAGTAGGCTCATAAATTAATCACCAGGAATCCAACAAATGTTGCATCACATACTATGGCTTTAGGAGTACAGAGCAACTTGAGTTATTTTCATTTGTGAGGAGCTTGAAGATTTAATAATAATAATAATGGCAGAGGAGCCCCTCTGGTTCAGTAGAAGGTATCATTTAAGAAACCAATTGACTGGGGAGCCTGGGTGGTTCAGTTGGTTAAGCATCTGATTCTTGATTTCAGCTCAGGTCATGATCTCAGGGTCCTAAGATCGAGCCCCGCAGTGGGCTCTGTGCTGGGCATGGAGCCTGCTTAAGGATTGTCTTTCCCTCTTCCTCTGCCCCTCCCTCCCCGTAGTGTGCATGTGCTCTTTCTGTCTTTAAAAAGAAAAAGAGAGAAAGAATGAAAGAAAGAAAGAAAGAAAGAAAGAAAGAAAGAAAGAAAGAAAGAAAGAAAGAAAGAAAGAAAGAAAAGAAACAAATTGACTTCTTCTATCAGCAGAATTAGAAATCTGAGGTAGACAGTTAATATTTTTATGGGGAGAAATTGGATTATTATTCAGCCTATACTAGGATCTAGACGAAAATTCCCCTTTTTCTTTTTTTTCTTTTCTTTTCTTTTCTTTTCTTTTCTTTTCTTTTCTTTTCTTTTCTTTTCTTTTCTTTTCTTTTCTCTTTTTTTCTTTTCTTTTCTTTTCTTTTTTCTTTCTCTCTCACATGCACACACATAAATATATAGTCAGCAAAAATAAAATTAGGTATTGTTATGCCCATTTTTGCATATTAAGAAACAGATACTTGAAAAGGTTCTTTCCAAGATCACAAAATTGGTAAACAGTGAAATCAACACTCTACATTGATTGTGCCAGCCTCTAAAGCCTATGGTATTCTTCACATTTTCTCCTTCATTCAAGGGAAACCAATTAATATTTGTTATGTGCATTTGGTTCTATGAAACAGCACAATATCTTGCCCTTAGGAGCCTCCAACTCAAATACGTAATTTATCATCCTCCCTTAAAAGTCATGGTCCTACTTTTTATCACCCAGGAAATAGGAAGCAACACAGTCTCAAAATTGATTCTTAAAAACAAATAATTTTCATAAGTGATACTCATATGTGTGACACAAATAAGACTTTTGAATGTAGAAAATTGGGGAGGGATTACAAGAGCTATAATTAGCTGCTAAAACTTAACTATCATTGCAGGTTTCAACATATTTAATAGCTTCATTAGAAAAACCTACATTTATTAATGACTATAATGTGTTAAGTACTGTATTAGGCACTGGGAAGTCCATGACAAGCCATAACCATTGACCTTGTCTTCAAAGAAAATGAATAATTTGATAAAGAATTTCAGTAAAGTTTATTAAGTACTATGAAAAAGTATTTCAGGGGCTTTTAACCTAATCTGGAGTGGTTAGGGAAAGTTTCCAGGTGGAAGAGAAGTTAAGTTCAGACAAAAAGAATAAGTAAGAGTTAATGAGGGATACGTGATGCCAAAACATAAACCATTGACAGATGGCCCCATGTCATTAAGGGATGCAATTTTTTTTTTTTACTTTTTTTTTTTTAAGATTTTATTTTATTTATTCATTCAACAGAGATAGAGACAGCCAGCGAGAGAGGGAACACAAGCAGGGGGAGTGGGAGAGGAAGAAGCAGGCTCATAGCGGAAGAGCCTGATGTGGGGCTCGATCCCAGAACGCCGGGATCACGCCCTGAGCCGAAGGCAGACGCTTAACCACTGTGCCACCCAGGCGCCCCAAGGGATGCAATTTTTAAGAATGAAATAGTAAAGCAAAGAGAAGGTTATAATTAGTTATATCAGAGGTCCTGTCTCTCACAGTTTACTATTCAATGTCAAGAAATAAAAAGCACCAGAAGCATTGTAACAGGCATGATATTTCACAGTTACAACAGTCCATATAACAGAGGTATAAAAAAATGGAATTTTTCTTGACTAATTTTTGAAGCTCTGTCAGATGACGTATTATATGAGCTTTCAGTAAATTCAGTACTACTGCACAACTTTTCAGGCCACTTCAGAAGCGCTTAGCCACTTCAGGAGCATTTCATTGATTTCAAAGTTCCATTTCCATACCATTGTTTTCTCCTTAAAAGATCTTTCTTTCCTCCCAGTTTACTTGTTAAGTCATGTGAAATAGTCCCTGGGCACTGGTTCCCAGCAGTGGTTCAGCACAGAGAGTGTGAGGTGGTAGCAAGGGAAGGAGGGGTCTCATCCCTTTAGGGTCTTAGCTGAACAGAAACATGGTAGGAATTGCCTGGCCTATCACTTGGCCTATCTCATTATACTCCAGAGCGGGTCTAGGCTGGCTCATGTGCTCAGGTCTGGGTATCTTGGACAGAGCCGGGTGCTGGCCTTGGCCCATATCCAGCCCCTAGGAGTTCCCCATGGGTTGGGCATGTGCACCCATCCGAGGTGAGCACCCTTTTCCTTGGAGTGGTTTCTTGGCTCACTCTCCCAGTTAGTCCCGCAGTTCACTCTGGGCCTATGGGGGAACTTAAAGATCTTCTCATGCTACCTTCAGACCTGTGGAAAACTAAGGAGCTTATCTGAGTACTTCTCATGCCTACATGTCATTGTCTTTCTCCAGGGCATATTTGTGGGTTTCCTTTCTTGTGCTGTACTTAGAAAATATGTGTTTTCTTCATTTAGACTTGTCCTGGTCTTGCAAGGAACTCTGTTGTTCCTTCCTCTTGACTTGCATTGGAAGAGGGGACACAAATACCACATTCTCCATTCTGCTTTTCTCCACCTTTTCTCTCAGTGTCCACTTTATGCCTACCTCAGGTTTCTCAACCCTGGCACTACTGACATTTGAGGCCTGATAACTCTTTGTTGTGGGGGGATGTCCTATGCATTGTAGGATGGTTAGCAGCACCCCTGGCCTCTACTCACTAGATAGCACTATCACCTCTCCAACTATAATAATAAAAAATGTTTTCGTGGGGCTCCTGGGTGGCGCAGTCGTTAAGCGTCTGCCTTCGGCTCAGGGCGTGATCCCAGCGTTCTGGGATCGAGCCCCACGTCAGGCTCTTCCACTGAGAGCCTGCTTCTTCCTCTCCCACTCCCCCTGCTTGTGTTCCCTCTCTCGCTGGCTTTCTCTCTCTGTCAAATAAATAAATAAAATCTTAAAAAAAAAATGTTTTCAGACATTGCTAAATGTCCCATGTAGGCAAATTGCCACCCCACCGCATTTGCCACAAAGTAGCAATTTTGTCTATTCTAGGGCAAAGGAGATAAACTGATTCTATCAAAATAAGTTCATTTAAAAGTATTTTCAGTCTCATGCCTAGAATCTAGGTTTTATTTTTCTTCTCCAATCTCAGAGAGACTATAGAGTTAATTGACATCTTTTATTTGCTGAACCCTGGTAAAAATCTTTCCTTTGTCCCCCATGGGTAATTGTTTTTTGGTTTTATGTTTTGTTTTGTTTTTTTTCAAGATTTTATTTATTTATTTGAGAAAGAGAGCAGAGCAAGAGCAAGAGAGCACAAGTGAGGGTGGGCACAGAGGGAGAGGGAAAGGAAGACTCCCTACTGAGCAGGGAACCCCCGCCAACATGGGGCTCAATCCCATGACCCTAGGATCATGACCTGAGCAGAAGGCAGACACTTAACTGACTGAGCCACCTAGGTGCCCCATCCCAGGGGTAAATGTAACCCCAAATCTTCCAGATTGAGTCAGAGGTCAGCAGAACAAACACTTGTTAATGGTTAGTGCTTCCACGGCACAAGTTAATATTTTATATATCATGTGCCCTAAGAGTTTTACCAAACATCTAAAAAAAGATTCATAGTAAAAAGTTAAGTAATTAAAACATTTCTAAGATTTTAATCAATGCATTTATTTATTTACTTATTTTTTTTAAAAAATTTGTATGTATGCATGGAACCCACTTTAAAAAAATAGCCCAACAACAGCTATGGCTCTCCCTGGATAAATCTCTTTATTAGCTTAGTCTTACGTTTCTATTCTTTTACCTTGGACTCAGTTATTGTCAGATTGTTTATACTTAGAATGTCAAACTGTCATTATTACTCCATGTTACTGATCTATCACATCTTATCTCCTCTACTTTCCACCCTCTGCTCTTTCTACTGTGACAGAGGCAGAATGATTCTGATAACCAGACCTTATAACTCTTGGTCAGATCAAGCTATACTTGTTTTAATGTGGTACACAACCCAGTAGATAGACTTCTAGGAACCACATGTATCATTTTGGTCTGTCTTAAAGCAGTTGTTTTCCATCCTGTAGCTGTGTGCTTAGTAGTTTCACAATTAATTTATGATATATTTTGGAGTAAAGGAGAAAAGCAATTTGCAAGGGGAATACAACTTTAAGTTTAATGCAAACTAATGTACAATCAATCAGCAGTATTAAAAGAGAGAGAGAGAGTACTGCAACCATTGTGAATATACTAGGCTAGTTCATTTTCATGTTCTGACTATAAATGTCTGGGTTCACACATTATTATAAACAGGAATCTAAATCACTGCAGCTGGTTTAATGGCATAAACAAAACATTAATAGGAACAACAAAATTAGGAGCAATAATGCATTTTCAAATAAGGGTATTTATCCTGCCATGTTCTAAAAACCCAAACGCATAACTAACCTGATAGCATAATTCTTGAAGTGTGCATTATACCAAAGACTAATTATTTTTCTATAAAAATATGGTTACAGGATTAAGTTTTAAAAGGTCATTTCTATTGTAAAATGAAACTAATTAAAATTATACATAAAATTGGTGGAGGTTAAAAATTGTTTCTAAATCCTTATTCATGTTGGAAATTCCAATATCTAGTACAATTTCAGGTGCATAGTACATGCTTAATAAATACACATTAAATGAGTAGGAATTAAAGTTTTACAGAATAACATGAGTGCTAAATAAATTAATGAGAGAGGAAGACACATGTTATAGTTTTGAAGTATGCCTGCATAAACGAAGTATTCAATAAATGCTTGTGATCTGAACTGAAAATGTTCTTATGGAAAAGATGAAGAGAGAAACCACAGTGTTGACAAACAGCTTACCATGTGAGGTAGGCTCCCAATGAATTGGGCTTCCTGATATTTACATCACTGTGTAACCCCCTCCCCTGAGTGGCTCTTTTCTAATGAGGGGAATATGGCATGAAGGGGTTTCATTTCTGAAATTGGGTTGTAAAGAGCTGTGGCTTTCATCTCATTTGCACTCCCTCTGGCTCTTCTTGCTTGCTTGCTCAGATGAAGTCAGCTGCCTTGTTTTGAGCTACTTCATGGAGAGACCCACATGGCAATGAACTGAGTGTGGCCTCTGGTAAAAGCCAAGTCTAAAGCATGATGCTCACTCAAAAGCCAAGATGAATCTTGAAGGGGTTAACAGCTGGAGCCTGCCAGCTAACTGCACAGTTTGAGCTAAGCGCAGTTACCTTTCTAAAGATCTGATTCTTCACAGTGGAGAATCAAGGAAGGATCTCTAAAACATGGTGCACTTGGACGGATGACAAGCTCGGGAGGATGGAAGACTAGGGATGAATGCAGCAAGGGAGTAGGGGAACTGCATATTCAAAGGCACAGAAACTTGAGGCAGCGCTCTATGTGGCTCAAATGGCTGGAGGGAATATGCTCCAGAAGAAAAAAGTAGATTTGAGAATGGAGGTGAGCAGGTACCAGATAATGAAAGCCCATGGGCCTCAGATGGCTAAAACTTCATCTTAAAACTATAATAATATTGAAGAATTAAGGATTTCCATCAGAGAATTATAAGAAGATTGGTCTTTTTATAAAGCTTTTGTTCTGAATCAACATAAGGAAAATAGCCAGTTTATTTTAGTTTTCTGAGCTCATGAAACAGTATATAAAAACATAACCTGTTTGTTTCGTGATACGATGTTTGATGAATGGTAATTATTGCATGGCCTTGATTTGCACCAGGACTGATATTTGAACATATTGACTTCTAAAGGTGGATGACAGTGTCTTGGAAGTCCAGCTTAAGTTTCTAGGTTGGATAGGATACATGGAGATGTATCCTAGTCTTTGGCCAGTTCCTCTGATTTGCCTAATATCTAAGAATCTAATAGAATAAAACTTGAACCATGTACACCACTGTGTTCTAGACCCAGATTTATCTTGATTAACTGTGAGGGACTTGGGAGTGGACAACAAAGATAAAACTTTAAGGATGAACAAGAGGAACATAGAAGAAAAATCACCATCAATAAGAAGGCACACGGCTTAGTGGGCTGCATGTACTGAGAAAGAACCTGGATATATGAAGGGGGCAGGAAAGCTACATCAGAAGTTACCTACTCTCTGAAAATATCTTTGTTCCCTGGAAAGGAGGAAGCTCTGTTAAACAGAAAGAATTGTTTCACAAAGTCCCGGAGACCCTGTGGATATGCCCCATTTGTGACAGACTTTGAAATGACACCCAATGATACCAGCCTACGGGAATTCATGCCCTTGTGTAATCTCAAATTGAGCACGCACAGAGAATATAGTTACTTGTTTCTATTGAACATAATATGGCAAAAGAGAAGGATGTCAATGCTGAGAATAAGCTATAAAGACTAACTTCTCTATGTTTTATACTTTCTCGTTCTGGCTATTTTCATGTTCCTGTTCTGATCATGCTAGTTATGTTGTGAACCATCCTGTGAAGAGACCCAAATAACAAGGAACTGACAACTTCTGCCAGCCAACAGCCAGCAAAGAACTGAAATCTGCCAACAACCATGTGAATAAGTTTGGGAGTGGATCCTCTTTCTTCCAACTGAGCTTTTGGATCATACTGGAGACCCACCCAGCATCTTAATGGCAGCCTGATGAGAGAACCCAAATCAGAGAACCTAGTTAAACTGTGCCCAGATTCCTGACCCACAGAAACTTAAGGTAATGTATATACGTTATTTTAAGCTAACTTTTAGGAGAATTTGTTACTGAGCAATAGGTAGCTAATATGCCATCATAAAAATATTGGATCCAGGAAAAGAACAAAACGTTTTCCCAATAGCTAAAGAGAGCTGTAAGGAATTTGAAACTGAAACAGTCTTTAGGGGGTGACAATAGGGAGTGAAAAGAAGCTCTGAGAATATCAGAGATCACATCTTCTTAGACAACCTGAGCAGATACGAGCAGCAAGTATAACTGATAGAGTCGGGTATTTAAGGATGGGCGTATGGAGGCAGCCTGTGACAGCTGAGCTGAAGATCAATAGGATACAGGCAGTGGTTCTGCTTTTCTTCCTTCTCTTCCCTGCCAGACTTTCTGCCCTACCAAACACACACCATAAGAAGGGACAAGTCTGAGATCCTGCCTTTGGGAAGATGTGAAGATCTGTTACCAAAAAAAAATCTCATCTCTAAATATTTCCCAGGGTTGTCTGTTTCTTTGTATCTGCATCACTACCATGCTGGTCCAATCCCCCACTCTCTCCTGCCTGAACAATTACAAAACCCTTCCAGCTAGACTCACCCTTTATCCGTGCTCTAACTAATTTCATATAAATTACTATTAACAGGGACGTTTTTTTTTAAAGATTTTTATTTATTTATTCGACAGAGATAGAGACAGCCAGCGAGAGAGGGAACACAAGCAGGGGGAGTGGGAGAGGAAGAAGCAGGCTCATAGCGGAGGAGCCTGATGTGGGGCTCGATCCCATAACGCCGGGATCACGCCCTGAGCCGAAGGCAGATGCTTAACCGTTATGCCACCCAGGTGCCCCAACAGGGACATTTAAAATATACAAACAGGATTGGGTATTTCCTACTTTAAACACTTTAATATATTTCTATTGCTTTTCTTTTTTTAAAAAAGGCTTTATTTGGCCAAAAAGAAACCCCACGCATTTGACCCTTGCTTATCTTATTAGCTTCATCTTATATATACCCTTGTTATCTGCTGCATATCTCTCAGAGATTTTTTAAATGTCACAATCTCACTGATTCTCTAGACTAGATCAGTGCCTATGTTAGTCTGTTTTCTGTCATTTTTAAGTAGCATTTATTACACTTTTTTATAACATTATCTTTGTAATTGAATATTGTTTATTTAATTAGGGATTTATTTCATTAATTAATTAGATGCTTATATCAACCATATTTTTTTTCTTTCATTAGAACTTAAGCTTTATGAGGGCAGAAATTATATCTATGTACCTAGCATGATATAGGTACACTTAGGTACCAAATAAATATTTTCTGAAAGAATAGGTGGATAGAACTGGGATATGTAAACCATCTCCTCCTATATCCCAGGTTTCATTAAATGACATCCAGAATTGCCTAAATTGGAAACCCCTAGAGTCCTAACTCTACCTAAGAAGTCTCAGGCTCCTTAACCTACCACTGCTCCCAACCTGGCCAGTCACTCACCAGTTCTGAAAAACAGAGTATGTGTGGGAATTTGTGGGAATTTGTGACCAACCGTGTGAGGGTAGAAGCCAAAATCAGGCTCTGCTGGTTTTACTTCGCAAATATTTCTGAATCCATCTCCTCTCCATCACTATTACCACTAATATCTTAATGGAAAACGGTACTGTACCAATCAGACTCCTATAATCATTTTTAATTTTACAAATAAAATAAAATAATGACCTTCTAATTAGCTTCCTGTATTTCTTATGTATACAAATTTTACATATTAATTATATAGCTTATATATTATTATATATATTATATATGTATGTAATATGTATGTAATTTATATATAATATGTATATAATTATATATGTATTTTATACATATAATTACTCTATAATTAATGCATTTAGTTAAATTATATTATTTAACTCTACAAGTTAAATAAGTTGTAAAAACTTTACAAGTTAATTTTATAAGTTTAATGCCTTTATGCTTGTAATAGCACTTTGGAGAAAACTATCCTAATTTTGATCCCTTTTTTACAGATAGAGACATTGAGACAGGTGCATAACTTTCTAAGGGACACCTAGCTTGTAAGTGGAAGTTGCTAGCAGAATTCAAATCTGTTGATAGGCTGGGAACTAATGGAAGCGGTGGAACCAGTGAGATTGGAATGCAGAAGTGTTTTTGCAAATTCCATACTCTTAAACTCTATTGTTACTGTCACTCACTGAAATTCGTCTTTCACATATTTGGCATAATTATCTTTCTAAAACATAGATGTGACTCTGCCATACTCCCATCTCCATCCCCACCCCCACTGGGGACAAGGGGATGCAAACTAAGTCCTTTAGTATAACATACAGGACTCTCACAAGCCTCATGTCTTCCAGATTCCCTGGCCTTGTCTTTTGCCACTCCTGGTTTTCACCTTGCCAGCTTGCCTTACTCAGCTATTCCCTTACATGCTGTTTCTTCACATGTGCTTCTGCATATTTGCTTCCCTAGGAAAAACTTCCCTCATTTCTGGGAGCTTGGATGCTTGGATAAATGTCAGCCATCCTTTAGCTTAGGTACTATCTAATCCAGACAACTTTTATAATTTTAGTTTCTCTATTATTTTAAAGAAAAAAAACTTTTTTAGTTCATCTGTTTGTCTCCTCGATGGATTGTAAGCACTTCAAGAGCAAGAACTATATCTCATATTTTGACTTCCAATGGCAATCATAGCGATTGGCACATGGTATGCACTCAAAAAGTAATTATCAAAGAGCACTAAGACGAGATGGGTAGGAAGCGAGAAAAAACAAATCTGTATTGATTTAGACCAAACACTATAATAGACATTTCAAACTTGTCATTTCATCCAGTACTTGTGAAAAGTAGAATCTATATGGTGTTAGCAGTTATATTTTATAGATAAGGAAACAAATGTTCATTGAAATTAAATAACTTTTCCAAGTTTTCATTATTAGTGGAATTCAAATGTGGTTTTGACTCCATAGTTAGAGCACTAGATACCATGTATAATCTAGCTTTCCTGGAAAAAAAAAAAGTCTTTAAAACAAGGACTACCATTTATGGTGTAATTGCTATGTCCAACATATTATGCCACGCACATTTCTTTCATTCTATTCATTCAAATAAGTGTTCATTAAACTCATGCTATAACCAGGAATATTCCAGTGACTGGCAATATTAACAATAAATAAAACAGGTAAAAGTGCCTGTCCTCTACGGAATTTATGTTTAGGAGGAAAAGGAGAAGACAAATCATTGATAAATTCATAACACATTCATGGATTGACAAGAGCTATGGGGAAAGATGATGTCTGAATAGATATAAGGTGTGCACGGGGAAAGTGGAAAGGTTGCATTTGTAAATAGAGTGGTAGTGAATGTCTTAGTGACATTTGAGTTGGGACTGGAGAGAAACATCATGTGCTGCCTGGCACGTGGACACCTAGGAAGTTAATATAGCAGGAATGGGAGAAAGGTAGGGAATGTTAGTGGGAGATGAAGTCAGAGAGGTAGGGGCGAGAGCTGGAGGTGCAGACAGTGTAGGGCGCTGGATGGCACTCTTAGACTTTGACTTATACGGATTGGAAAATTACTGAGCAGAGAAATGACACAATCTGACATGGTTTGAAAACATCTCCCTGGCTACTGTACTGAGAAAGTACTTCAGGGCGGCAAGGTCCAAAGACAGTCCAGTCAAGAAGGTATTTCAATAATTTATGTCAGAGACTGAAGTAGCTGAAATCAGGTGGCAGTGGAGGTAGTGAAAGTGCAGAAATTCTGAATATATTTCAAGTAGACAGAAAGAATTTGGTATGGATTATAGATGTAGTTTGTGAAAGAAAAAGGAGTCAAATATAAAATATCACTGTGGTTCTTGATTCAATTTGTAAAATGGACATGTAAAAAAAAGTCCAATAAGGTAATAAAATGTGAAAACATTTAATACACTTTTATCATTATTTCTTTATAGTAATACAATTTTGCTATCTCCATATTATTTGAAGAGAAGCCTATGTTAGGGATAAATTATGTACGTGGTCAAAATTACCATTTCAAAAATATTCCCCCAAAAATGGTTATCACATTCTTCTTTCTATCTTTAATTTTTTTTATTACTTGTATTGGTACTTGTTATACTTAGTGAGAGTGTAGCATGTCTCAAGGAAATTTACAATCAGGAAATTTTTTTTTCACTTTTTAATCCGTGCCAGTGAGACATCAAATGACTAGTAGTAGGAAGCAATCATAATGCCTCTGATGTGATTCCTGGGAGAATGAAGCTACTTTCATGGCCTATGAAAGACAGGACTTGTCTTGTTTATTGTCTGAGAAGACCTTGAGCTCTTTTTATCCAGTATGCATGTATAAAATTAGAGTTTTAACTAAGGCTATTGAACAGTGATATAAAAATAATCATCAAGGACACTACCATTTTTTTGAGCTGTAAGTGTCTTTGTGTGACTGTTAAAGTGATATAATAAAGCAATCCGAAGGATGCAATGTGAAACCAGAGAAGAAAAAAGGATAGAAGACACAGTGAATGTAGAATTAAGAAGGTGTTATTAAGATCACAGAAGTAAAGGAAATATGTTTTTTTTTTTTTCTTTCCTTTCGGGTGGTATGAACACCTGAAAAAAGACCTCAATTAGACCAACAATCAATGGCAATACTTCTTTGGTTATGCTTATTAGGTGATTCTAGCTTAGATTCCAACTGAGCTGGAGGAACCACAAGGGAAGAAATGTCAGCAGAATATAATGCTATTGATCTGACATTTACTCATGAAATTATCTTCCAACAATCTTTGCTGAGACATCCTATTACTACCTTTATTTTTTTCCACAATGCACAGAAAAGTAAACTCAGTTCATCTCTAACATTAGAAATGCTATAGGAACTTTCATTGCTGTTTCAACACTCCTATAAGCATTAGTTGGGTAAGGCAACAAGAGAGATGATGACTGTAAGTGGGATTGATTATTTCCCAGGAGAGGAAAGAGGGAAGATGAGGTAGATCATAATAAATCAGATTCTCTCAACTTGGTAATCAACAGCTGGCAATATATCAAATGCATATGAAAGTTCAATGACAGTTGTCAGTGCCGGATAGTCATTTATTAAATGATGTGAAAGATCTGGTGTTTAAAGTAACAAGTATAAGATGGGAAAAATAATAAGACTTAAAAAAAGGAACATGTATTAATAGTCAAATGAAACTTCCCTTGTCAAATAGTCACTCTGGAAGAATGTACAGTAATAGAATGTATATATCATTGATAAAAATTTGGATAACTGCTATTTTGGAATTGTCTTGAGGATAAGTTTTTAAACTACCCAAGAAAATGAAGAAAATGAAGAGAAAATTCAAACTAAATGATTACCAAAGGAAATGAAGCAGAATAATAAAACTGCTAAAGCTAATAGTCTCAAGCAAGGGTTTGGGATAAAGCATGAATTACCACCAACACTCTATTCTGCTTTTCTTCCTTCCCCTACAGTCCGTACTCCCTAGACTAGTAGACACAAGGAATAATCGATTCTTGCTAAAATGGGATAATTACTAATGTCATAGTTACAAAAGTATGGAGAACCTATTCTAATCAAAAAGTCAACTAAGTGATTTGAGATTGTTCAGCTTGACCAAATCGCAATAAAAACTCCTATCTGCTCAGCTCTAGCCTAATGACATAATGAATTACCCCACAGAATGACCAACAACTTGAATATTTCTCTTTTAAATGAAGCCCTACAAAATAAATGAGTTTAAAACCAGATTATCTGCCTCTGGAAAGAGATTGACAAATAACAGTTTATAAGTGTGAGTTACATTCTGATACATCCAATCAACACAACTTAGCACCTTGAGATAAGATTTCCCAAATCCTTCTTGGTTTCCATGTCGTAAGTGCACAGACTTTCCACTTCAACTTAGTACACTTTGAAGATAATAAAAGATGAGGAAGATGAGGAGCCCAATTAACACACACACACACACACACACACACACACAGTGTAAAGGGATATATACTAAAAAGTTTATTCTGAAGGTGAGAAGAATTGAAACAGTTTCTATACCTTGAATGGCAAGCAGTTCAGAGTGGAAGAGGTGATAGCCTGAGGGTTATGGCACATTGTAACATTCTGAGTAGGTGTTGATGTATATTTAACTGTGGGGGGAAAAGCAGGCTGATTTACTTCATTTGGAACCAGAAAATAGCCCTGGCAGGTGTTTTACTGCATTAAGCATATGGGCCTCAAAATGTCGATGACACCCCTACTGCTTTCATTTTTTAAGTCAGCCTATTAATAACACCTGACAGCTGGGTCAAAAGCATATGCTATTTAGCCTTATTGTGACATTTTGGCTCGTCAGGACACCACCAGTGATTATTCAACCTTGAGACTTGCGATCTTGTGTCTTTTGAAATTATGACTGCTCAACAGAGTAAAACAACCTATAAATTCCAGCCAGAACACTTTATAAGGTTGTCTATATACCATAACTGAATTTACTGGCCAAGTAGTCAAATCCTTTTATGTGTGAAGCAAAAATCGGCCTTTAGAGTACATGGAGTGGATAGATCTATAATGTTATGATTTAAGGGGTCTTGACATGGAATACTTCTCAATACAAACACCCCCAAAGATGGTACACACCATTTATTCTCAGCTGCTGATACATAATTAGAAAATCTTTACAATCAAGTTGAGTATACAGAGAAGGTTAAAGAGTTTAAGGGGGAGATCGTTTAAGAAAAGGAGCACAAAAGGAGAAGGGAATGTACAATAAAAAGATGAGTGGCAGTACTAACTGTAAAATCTAATTTTGTCTGGGACTCCCTGTGCGAACTGTTTTATGCGCTGCACATTCACTCTTCATTGTCCATTTACTCTTCACCGTCAAAGGAGACTAAATACCAGGTATTAAATGCATAATACACAATTGTTGGGAATCGGGTCTGGCACAAGAATCGAACACCTGGGTTAGTGGAACAAAGAAAAATAGCCAAAGTCAACACCCATCCCTCAGAACAGACACTGGAGCAGGGAAGCTCAGAAAAAGATAAAGAGGAGCGTGGCGTGTGTGAGCATGAATACATTCCTCTGCTTATGGGCCAATAACCCAGAGTTCTATTTGTTGGATTCCACTAACACAAAAGAATAACAAATCCCACTAAAAGACAGCAAAGTAAAAACACTTCTAGATACTATTTGTTTGTTTCTTTTTGTTGGTATTCTTTCTCGATCTTTTCTAAATGAATCTAGATTCTTTGATAGTGAACCCTAGGTGTGCAGAAGTAGGGCCAGAAGAGACGTGGTGCAGAAGCCAGCACTTATTTTGAGTGTGTCATTAAAAGCGGCCGGCATGATTCTGCCAATCTCAAACACTCTCTACCCGACAAGGTACAGGATAAGCGTCAGAGTGCTTCCCATTATAGGAATAAGAGCAATAAAATATGAATTTTATGACAATATTTTGATACTCAGGCCAGAGTCCCTGCTAGGATTTCTCCCGAAGGGGCTTTCTGAAATGAGTTTTGAGGACTTTAAAATCTTGGAACACCCTGACCATCAAGTGTCAGGAATAAAGTCAGCATTAAAATTACTGAAGTGTGGGGAGAAAAACACAGCTTCCCCCTTTCTTGAAAGATGAACCAAAGCAAAATAGCAGCAGAAGCACCTCCTTTCGCAGAAGTGCATCTGTTGCATTTGCTTCCTGCAATTCCAAGGATATTGACCATTTCTAAGTCCTCCTAGCTGAAACCTGAAGTTGTTTTGTGTGTGAGTGTGTGTGAGTGTGTGTGTGTAAGTGTTTTCTGTATATCTTCAGTGAACTGGAAATAAAAGTTAAGTGATAGTATTCAATCCTAAACCCATAGTAACAATTTATATTTTATCACCAGGCTCAGTAGAGAAAGTTTAGCTAAATTTCTGTTGATTTGTGTGGGTGGGTAAGTGCTAAAATATGTCACTTACTTTAAGTTTAGCAACTGTAACATATACATACAAAACTGACTTAACTTTAATTAAGACCTTGGACCCATAAGTTAAAGAAATCTAGAAGTCATAAAAAATGCACTGTTCTGTGGAAAATGTTTTAACATTGGTATTCGGAGGTAGGTATTATAATTTGTTTGTTTTTTGCTTTTGTTTGTAGAATGCTTAGTAATGTGTCTGTGAAGCAGCTTTTCTGTCTCCAATAGCATCTGGTTTCCATGCAGTGAGACTGACTTACAATGAATCTGAGGGAGAAATGTGCTCCCATATACTATATTTGGAGTAATCCTTGGAAGATGCAGCATTTGAAATACCAAATAACCCTAATGGCACCCATTTTTCCTTTTCCTCTGGTGACTGCAAAGAAAAAGTATGCTCCACTCCCTCATCCCTGAACCAAAGACAGTACGTTGTAATTTTTTCTTATTTCACTATGATTTGTCTTTTACCTGACACCATTTATTTATCCAAGTCAAAAAACCATGTACTTAAATATTTTAACCAAAGATGGTATTTGAAGTGATTTTAATCACCTAAATCATTTTTTTCTAAGCTTTAAAAGCCATCAGTGTTTTCTTACTCCTCATTGCCAAATGACAGAGGTTATGTAACACTGATCATTTCCTTTTATATTTAAAAATGAAATGCTAGTGTGAAAACGTAAGTGTTTAATGTAATTACTGTTTCAGTAAAGAAAATGCATGGTTAGGAAAGGCGAGATCGGCAAGAGAACTGCTTGCCAGCTTGCTGACAGCATGCCTCAAAGTTCTCCTGTACTTCTGCCTGGTAATCACATCATCGCTGGGTGTCAGGATGTCCTATGTGCTAGAAGTCTGTAAGAGCTGCCACATGGGCTAGGCATCACCGTTGTCACTTAGGTTGGGTGGATCACCTCTGGAGATTTTAGAAGCCTCCTGTAAGCCTTCTTCTCTACTCTGTTATGAACACCAGCCACCATTTCTGTAATGAATCTGGTTACTTATCTGGAGAATATTGTGTATTCCATTTCTTGGGTGTGTTGGTACACTAAACATATATAAAAATATCCTACCTTTCCAAGACAAATTGAGGCCATCTCAAGACCTATTTTCTCCAAAGTAAGTTCATGAAAACTGGGTATTGTTATGCAGCTACAATGTTCACAGCTGGCTGTTTTAAGGGGAGAAATCTGAAGCCACCACCAGCTACTACTCCTTTGTTCCCTCTTCACCCCTCCAACTCCTGCCTCAGTTATTGTGTCATATGACAGGAATCAGCTGTTTCAGGACAGCAGTTGTGGGGGGGGGATGTGCTGTGAGGGAAAGACTAGAGAACAAGATGCTGGCAATGTCTCTTCATATCATTGAAATCCACGGAAACCAGAGTTTTCAAAGGAACTTTATAAAATGGATTCACTGCTACGTGTCTTGTTCCTGCACCCCAGCAATGCCTCCTTAGCAAGAAAGTGGAGACATTACTATGAATTGATATGCCAGAAGTTCCCACATTTTATCCTTCCTATTTTGCCCTTTATAGGAGATGGGACTTAAGTATTAAGTGGAAAACTTCTCTCAAGTATAAATACAAATATGAAACATTTTATTCAAGGAACGACTCAAGTTTCTTGAGCCCCAGGAGTGAAGGAGCACATGATTGTCTGACATTCTGCCCCTTCCTGTCCACTCTGCGGTATTGATTTTAAACACGTGGTCCATAGTTTCTCACTAGGATTTTGTTATTCACTGGCTGAGACTATAGACAGTTTAATACTCCATATGGTTCCACTATATGAAAAATGAGAAAAGTTGCTATACTTCCCCATTGACTTTTGCCATTATTAAGTGAAAATACAATGTAAAAACAGCACAATATCTGATACATGATAAGTCAATGTAGTTAGCTGTTATTGTCATTATTCTTGAGTCACTATCTCAGTCTACCCTCTTATGACACACAGTAGTGCTCTACTTCCTTTTATTCTCTTCTGTTGCATTCTAACACCCCTATGTTTGTACTTCTCTTTCCCACTTTGTTTTCTTCTCTACTTCCAGCCTCTGTTCAGTTATCTCCTAGCATTTTTAGCTCATGGCCCAATTTTCACTTCTCAGCTGAGTCTTCCCTGATCCTTTCAACTAGGTCAGATTCTTAGGTTATTTATTTTCAAAGGACCATATTGTTTTTATTCCGGGTCAAAATGAATATTTCTGTTTTATGTCTATTTCACTCCAGTGATATTAAACTCCATGAAAGCAAAAGCAGCTCATTTTCTTGCTCACCATTTTATTCCTAATGCCTGAAAAGCTCTTTGATTCATATCAGGAACTCCACAAGTATATTTGAAATAAAAAGAATCAATCAACAAATGAATGCTGTCACTTATAGGCCATTCTCTATCATCTTTTAAGAAACTCTGCTCATTAAAAACCGTGATGATCACTATCTTGTCTGCATCATCCAGATCATTTTCATAAATACATTTAGGATATTACATCAACTTCCTCCATGATATCAGCATCTAACTAAAACGTTTATTTTTCCATTTCATCTCTTTTATTATCCTTAATGTTGTATGATTTCCCCTTAGCAAACTGATCACTCATTCATGTATGCATTTATTTATTTGATTTAAAATGTTCAAAAATATTGCTAAAAGACTGGGGGTAAAAACCTCATTGCCTTATTCTTGTTGTTTGCTCATTTGTTTTTGTTTGTTTCTTTAGTTGTGGGGTAAGAGCAGACATATACCTATAATAAGGCTAATATAAATAAGTAAGTTTAATGATAATTGTCGGCACAAGGAATCCTAAGAGAATGGTATAGGGGTTCTCAGTGAAGGCTGAGAGAAGAGTGTCAAGAAAATTTCCAGAATGGGGTAGAAGAGGAAAGGGAAAGCAATGCAGGACTCGAGGCAATGGGAGCGACATGAAGAATATGGGACTCTAAGAAGATTGCTGGAACTAGAGCGTGAAGTCAGAGGCAGAGTGACTCAGAGACCACACTGGCATATTGGTAAAGTGGGATCACGGTGGACACTGAATATCACACTGAAGAGTCTTTGCTCTCTCCTGAGTAATGGTGGATCATTAGAGAATTTCAAGAAGAGGGATGACATTGACCCCCTTACTTCTAAGATTCAGTACTGAAAGCTCTATGGAGGATTTGGGGAAGCTAAGACTGCAGGTCCAGAAGGCCACTGCAGTAGTTGAGGCAGATTGCAGTCCTGATCACAAGGTTCAGTGTGGATGCTGCAGGAGAAGGGCTTGGAGAATGTAAGGTGCTAGAGAATCACAGGGGTGATGAACAAATAGGACAAGGCTAGAAAATGAAAGGAAGGTAAGAAAGGCACATATGGATGAGAGCGGTGAAGCAAATGTGGGTTAGGAAGTCCCTGTGAGTTTAATAGCAAAGAACTATGGGAGAGCCATGCCCACTGAGCTGTTCAGTTCTTGCAGTTTAGAATTTCTTGAGAAGCATTTCTGAGTATTCCTGGCAAGAATTACAACCCTCCTACTGTCAACACTATCTGGCAGGAGATCAATAGAACTAATTTATTTATGTCCTTTGTCCCATATCTTTAAGCTCTTCCCGCCAGAAATCAGCTTGGTTCACTCCCTCACAACCATCAACTTGTTTTCTAAAGACCCTCACTTTAGAAAACTTTCTCAGTCACTCTTTTTAAAATAGCATCTTCCACAGGCTCACCATACTTTTCTCTTCAGCTTTAGTCCTCTTTCACGAAACTGATTACCATGACACATGTAAGTACAGGCGTACCTTGAAGATATTGTGGGTTCGGTTCCAGCCCACTGCAGTAAAGCAAATACTGCAATAAAGTGAGTCAAATGAAGTTTTTGTTTGTTTATTTTCCCAGTGCTTATTAAAGTTATATTTACACTGTACTGTAGTCTCCTGAGGGTGAATAACATTATTTCTTTGAAAAAACAATGTATATGTCTTAATTAAAAAGTACTTTATTAGTAAAAAATGCCAACCATCATCTGAGCTTTCAGTGAGTCGTAATCTTTCTGCTGGTGGAGGATCTTGCCTCGGTGTTGATGGCTGCTGAGTGATCAGAGTGGTGGTGGTTCCTGAAGGTTGGGATGGCTGTGGCAACTTCTTAACACTAGACAGCAAAGTCTGCAACATCAAATGACTTTTCCTTTCATAAATGATTTCTCTGTAGCATTGATGCTGTTTGATAGCATTTCACCCGCAGTAGAACTTCTTTCAAAATTGGATTCAGGCCTCTCAAACCCTGACACTACTTTGTCAACTAAGTTTATGTAATATTCTAAATGCTTTGTTGTCATATCAACAATCATCACAGCAACTGCACCAGGAATAGATTTCATCTCAATAAACCTCTTTCTTTGCTCATCCAGAAGAAGTAACTCCTCATCCTTTCAAGTTCTATCATGAGATTGCAGCAATTTGGTTACATCTTTAGACTCACTTCTAATTCCAGTTCCCTTGTTATCTCTACCACACCTGCAGTTACTTCCTCCACTAAAGTCTTAAACTTAACTTCAATTTGTAAAAAATGCAGAATCTGCGAAGTTCGATAAAGCAAAGTACAGTAAAACTGAGGTATGCTTGTATTCATTTGATTATCATTTGCCCATTCCTACTATATATAAATTCTTGTCTATTTTCCTTACTGTGGTACCTTCAGTTCCTAGAACAATATTTGACACACAGTAGGTGCTCAAAAATGACTAGTTACAGAATAATCGTTGCTGGTAACTTTTGGTGCCCAAGGATTACAGATTTCTGTAAAATTTTGGAAAATAAAATGAACCTGAAGTACCTTAGAGAAGCATTTGCCAGGTCCACAGAGGACTAGGAAGGGTCCTGCCCTTACAGGGACTGCCTAGAAGTGTCTAGGGTGAAAAAGGACATATAAGGGTAAGGGATTCTATGACTTTGGAGAACAGCACATACTTTGTTCTAATCTAAGGTATCATGGTGTCTGAAAGGCTCCACTAATCAGGAAGCGAAGCCAGATTTGACAAGTGGAACTGGAGCATCCCGTTACTATTGTGGATTATCCCTTCTGCTCAATTTTAATCTAGCAGGAAAGGAATGTTATCCCAGACAGACACTCACCAGCGAATCCCAAATACCTGCTATAAGCAAAACATATGCTGCTTTAAAATTATTTGAATTCATATTCAAAACTTTAAAAATACAAGGCAACAAAAATAATACCTTCTTTGCCTTTCTTTGACCATTCTCATCCCAAAAGAAAATGGACATTCTACTCTGTTGACTATTAGTAAGCACAGTGGTGAAGAAATCTCCTTCAGATGGAGTCTTTCCCCCATCTTCCACCCACACCCCAAGATTACTACAGGCTAGCTCCCACATACTCTCTGGCCATACATTGGTGTTGGTTTTCCCAAGCCAGAAGATACATAAAGAGCTTTGAATATAATGGATCTCTTACTGATGAGGGAGGATACAAGAAATTTGCTTTCTCAGTGGTCCTTTTGTTTGCATTTATGCTTGATTACTATATGGACCTTCTTCGTTAATTTATTGTGTTTGTTCAATTATTTACCTGAATTCTTGACTATGATTTCCCTGAAACTCTAATACTAGATGTTATAGTAAAAATGTCCATGCTATTTTCATCTATTAATGCAATAGGGAATACATTCTCTTGTTCCATAATGAGTACTTTCTGTATTCTAATTGGTTTCATTTATTAACTCTTATTACAATTTAAGAGGGTGGGTCCTATTTTATTTAGCAGTCCGCTGCCTAGAAACTTGGAGAGTAATTGCGGTGTATTTAACGATAGGATATATCAGTGTGTTTTTTATAAACACCAACCGTTCATTCTTATTGCTAAACTTCACTGAATTTTTTTTAATCAAATCCTCACTGTCTCTTATGTGTTCTTCTAAATTGCAGATTTACAGAGGGCAGGAATTGCTGTCTTTGTTAAGCCGGTGTTTCTAAAGCACCAGCATCTCATGCCATGCCTCTTGGCACTGAATAAATATTGATTTATGAAAACCATAAATAGGGAGATAATGATCTTCATTAATCAATGGGGAAGATGATGGGGGAATTTACAGCTTCAATTTAGGGGCAGTGAAACACTAAATAGAATATTTTAATGATTTCAGTATCATCACCATTCAGTAACATCACCAGATCAGGGTTTGTGTGTGTCATGAGTGTGTATGTGTGAATAGACATGTATGTGATTAATTCTAGGCAAAATGAGGGGGAGGGAGAGAGTCTGTTTAGTTTTGAATGTCATGATGTTTTCTGCTAAAAGATTCAGTAATTTAGTCTTCCTAGCTTAGCTCTTTTTATTTCACTGCCCCTGGATCTCTTTCTGCTCTTATGTAGCAGCCAATAGTGCCATATTGTTCTTTGTTGGCAAGATCTTAAACTTTCCATTCACTAATAGGAAGCAGACAAAATCCAAAATCCAAATTCAGAATTTAAAAAAGGAATAGTCATACTTTTTATCCTTTTTAAACAATAATCATTCCCATTTTATAGCTTTCACTCTCATTTATGACAAGATATATTTTGATATTCATTAGTTCTTAGACTTTTAGAGGATTTTAGAAACTATCTTAATTTTATTTCTGCTGAATAGCAGTCCTATTTGATTTTTCTTTAAAATACATGTTTTCATGGGGCGCCTGGGTGGCTCAGTCATTAAGCGTCTGTCTTCGGCTCAGGGCGTGATCCCAGGGTCCTGGGATCAAGCCCCGCATCAGGCTCCCTGCTTCGCTTCTTCCTCTCCCACTCCCCCTGTGTTCCCTCTCTCGCTGACTGTCTCTCTCTCTCTGTCAAATAAATAAATAAATAAATAATCTTAAAAAAATTAAATAAAAAATATGTTTTCATTATCAAATATGTTTGAGAACGGTCACAGAGTCAAACCCTCTTTCAAAATCAGCAATGCTCATTCATTAAGTTGCAAAAGTGTTATACAAAGTTTTCTCATTATTGAAACCAATATTTTCTCATATTATTTAAATGGAAAACCTATTTTTTTAGCATTTAAAATGGATTAGCATCCTTTTGGAAAAGCTTTTGGTTTAGTTTAATGAGAAGGAAAGTGTTTCCCCTGGAGGAGAAGCAGGGCAAGTAATGAATAGATGTAGGACATGAAGCCAAGGCTGTGGTTCCTTGGGTCTGGGGTCTCTCCACTACACTACAGTAAGATTTATCCCTAATTCAACTTGATTCTGAAGCAGAAAGACAAGTTGTTTTTTAATAATAATTACTATATCATTTCCAACATTGAGAAATGAATTACATGTAAAACAAATCACAGATATATATGGCTAAAAATAATTCAATATTCCTCTTCTTATCACATTCCAAGACTATAACTTTAAAGCCACAAGAGGAAAGAGAAACTAAATTTTTAAGAGGTTTAAAGGGAATCCTAGGGGTGCCTGGGTGGCTCAGTCAATTAAATGTCTGACTTCAGCTCAGGTCATGATCTCAGTCAGGGTCCTGGGATGGAGCCCTGGGCTGGGCTCTACGCTTAACGGAAGCCTGCTTCTCCCTCTCCCTCTGCCCCTCCTCCCGCTCGTTGCCTCTCTCTCTTTCTCTCTCTCTCTCAAATAAATAAGTAAAGTCTTTAAAAAAATAAAAAAGAATCCTAAAAATATTTCAATTATTGCTGATATTTTTATTCTTTGGCATCTCAATGCCAGCCTTCTCTTCAATACCAAAAATAACAGAAATAAGAAAACAGGAGGAAATAAAAACCTTCTAGATACGTAAAAAACTTCTCTGAGGCACAATTAACACTCAGTGAAAATTAGCAGAAAAAAAATGGTAACTGAGTATTAGCTACTGACAAGAAGGTACAAGAGATCATATTTGAGGGGCGCCTGGGTAGCACAGTTGTTAAGCGTCTGCCTTTGGCTCAGGGCGTGATCCCAGCATTCTGGGATCGAGCCCCACATCAGGCTCCTCCGCTAGGAGCCTGCTTCTTCTCTCCCACTCTCCCTGCTTGTGTTCCCTCTCTCGCTGGCTGTCTCTCTCTGTCAAATAAATAAATAAATAAATAAAATCTTAAAAAAAAAAACAAAACAAAAAACGATCGTATTTGATGCCTCTGTGACAGTCCCCCCAAATATAGAGCGATTGAGAACCTTTGTGTGGGTTGAAGAAAAATCACCTTGATTGATTAGCTGTATTTAAGAAACTGTAGTATTGGTAACCCTTGTTATTAAGTCTATAAATGGATACATTTTCATCTCCAGGTGTTTTTTAAGACAATGTTTATTTTTAATGGGTTAATGAATAAACCAATTTTGGTATATACAGAAAATGAAATATTATGGAGCCCGTAAACAGAATGATGTGGTAACGCTCATCCAACTCATATGACACGAATGAACCTCCAACATATGCTAAGTGCAAGAAACCAGACTCAAAAGGCCACACATTATATTATTCTGTTTATACAAAATAACCAGAATCAATAAATCTATAGAGATAGAATGTAGCATGATGTTTGCCAGGGATAGAGGCAGAGGGAAATAGGGAGAGACTGCCTACTGGGTACAGGTTTCCTTTTGGGTTATGAAAATGTTTTGTAATTTGATAGAAGTAATAGTTGCATAACACTGTGAATGTACTAAACGTCACTGGATTGTTCACTTTAAAATGGTTAATTTTATGTTATGTGTACTTCACCTCAATTGAAAAGAGAAGATTGAGCTAAGCATCTGGTATCTTAGAGTTTTGCTCCAAATGGAGCCTCCAGCTTTAGGCTGGAAATAACCCTATGTCTCTTTTGTGCTGCTTGATGTTAAAATAGCACGTTTTTCTTGGCATCTCTGTCTTTCCCTTTCCTGCTTCCTAATCAGCATGTCCAACTTGCACAGAAAGGTCTTTTCTCTGTTGAGAAAAATTAACAGTGTATATTATTTTAAGAACATTGCACAAACCAAGTTGAAGTCCAAATTAGATGTATTTTGAGCATACTTCCATTGCTCTCTTACATATGACCCTAAGATAAAATGGGTAACAATGTGCAGTCAGGAACTATAGAGGGAGGACACATGTGGAAGAAGCATCTCTGAGTTAGGAAATTCTAGAAATGGGAGTGGAGGGTGGAGGCTGTGTTAGCCACATGGTGTATGAGGCAGATTCCTTTGGCATCTCCTTTGGAACAGAGAGGTAAAGGATACCTAAATAGGCAGGAAAACAGATTGCCAAACATGGGCTTTCTAAATGAGTAGTATACATGTGTTTCTTCAGAAAAATGCATTTCAGCTTCAAAGTTTTGCATCAACTTGTCTCATTGCTGTTTGTGATGGCGGTGGTTGTTTTGAAGTTCGAAAGCAGATGCCTCAGTTCATGGCATCACTGTCATTTGTCCGTTAAAAGAATTTACTTGTTTTATAATTTATATATTTATTTATTCACTCATGCGTTTGTATCCCATTGCATTCCACTTGGTCTGGGGTCTCTCCACTACATTCCCATGACACCCCAGTCTGGTGGACTCACTGTATATCCTTTGTTCTTGCAGAGCACAGCCTTTTTATAGAGTGGTTGAGGGAGATCATCCTGTGTAGTTCTCTTTTCATTTTTGTTCTTTCTGAACCTTACCCTTTGTAATAATTCCTCTTCTGATGTAACCCCCAAAGCAATTTGCTAGAAAAATAGTGGAGAAAGGGGAAAAGGCCCAGATTTAGAGACCGAAGACCTGTGTGGGATACCGGATTCAGTGGAGAACTAGGTACTTCTATGTTATGAGCAAATCTAATCCAAAAGAGTCTTCTACAAAATCATTCTTTTTAACATTATAGTTTGACTAAAATTACAATCACAGAAATCGGTAAAACATGTTTGAGAAAGCTCATCTCCCACCCCAGGGTGGGAAACCGATTCCCCCTATATTGGACAGTTCTAATGCAGGGCCCTACCCATAGCTGTAAATATGAATGTGCTAGGGAAGAAGTTCACAAAGTGAGCTGAGTAGATGCAGTTTCCAAGTCTACAGACAGACCGTGCCTACAATGTTTGTTTGTAAGCCAGTCTTTCAGAACTCAGCTTGGATTTCCCCATAGAGAGAATGTTTAGTAACTGTGAGCATATCCCCAGGCCAATCCATGGAACTTATTAAAGCCTTAGGTAACTGATTAGTACTGCTAATTTCATCAGGGCTACAGCCAAGAATGTCTGGCGATACTTGTTGAGGTGAATGTGGGGGTCAGTAGATTACTTTTCTCCCTTTTCCAGCTTGTGTCTGCCTTCCTTCCTGTTGCCAGGTTGACTGGTGCTTGTTGAGAAGAAACACCATGATCCTGGAATTATCTCCTCTTCCTAATTCCCCAGCTTCACGTTCCTGCAACCATCTTGCTTACTTCAGGAGCAGTACCTAGTGCCTCTGGAAATGGTCAGTCCTTTTCTCATGTTACTTTTCTATTCTCCACTAAAAATAATATGTGCAAGTTAATGAGTGCTTCTAATAATTTCTGCTATTAAAAGAGTATCTTTGCTAATGCCAAATACCTTTTACTCTTTGGGTTTCTATATGACAGTGTGATTGGTTTGTGGCATCTTCAAATTCCTACACCCCCCATTCAATTGTTTGGGGAGTTTTGTCAGCTCTATCTTAAAAAATTTATTCCAAATCTAGCTACATTCAATCTCTTCTATTATTCCTTGTGTATATTTTTGCCCCTGGATAGCTCATTTTGGCATCTAACAGTCAACACAATCCTTTCAAAAAGTTAGCAGCTCTTACCACTACTCTTTTCAAAATCTCCCATGCAATTCCTATCACAGTTAGAACAAAATCCAAAGACTTCCATGTCATCTTCTTCTCCCTCACATCTGCCTCTCTTCCCTTGTTATCCCATCAGAATTACCGTGTCCTTCTGAGCTCATTCCTACCTTAGGCCCTTTGAATCTGTTGCTCCTCTTCAGGATGTTTTCTTCCTGATGCTAGCATGGCTGAATCTTTCCCTTAATTTATTTTTCTGCTCATATTTTATTTCCTCGGACGTGACTTCTCTTATCACCAAATAGCCTCTTCTTCCTTTATTGCTCTCTATCACCCTACTTCGTTTGATTTTCTTTATAGCATGTATCATTAATTAACAGTAAAATTGCATTTGTTTTTATTAGTTTATTCACTAGAAAAAGAGAGCTTGTTCTCTTCGCTGTTCTGGCAATAGCACTTCGAACATACCCGGCATATAGAAGACAGTAGTGAACGCTTAAAGAAATCAGTTTGGGCATTTAGATTAATTATTTCGTTAGCATCCAGTAAGAACAGCGCTTTGCATAGGGATATCCTGGGACTTTAATAAGTTTCCTATTTAAGATGGAGAACAGCAACAGTAAAACGTGAAACAGGCAGAGAACATGATAAAGGTTAAGAGAAAGAAAATGTGTCAAATAGAAAGTAAAATGAAGAATTATTTTTTAATGGAGGATGAAAAACAAAAATAAAATCAGAAAAAATTTGAAATAGAATTTAAGAGACTTTAGGTAAAGGTGAACACATGCATGGAATTATTTAAAAGTGGTTGATAAAGTAAATTAATGAAGATACAAGAATTTCAGTAATCAATAAGTTTTTAATGCTAATGAGACATTGTTTTCTCAAGCATATCAACATATGGTGACAGACTACAGTTCATGAGGATATTTTGTCCATAGCAATTAAACTAATTTCCTTGAAAGTCCAAGGATTTTTTTCATTCACTTTGTTTTGATTACTCTCATGGCCTCTCAGAAAATGAACTAAATGGGGAAAACTAAAAGATTTTTGTTTTGTTATTGTTGTTTTTAATCTGTTTGTGATAATGTCATTAGAAGGGAACTGAGATTATTTTATAAATTCTGTTATCGTGGATTTGTTTGGAGTGACGCATACTTGTCTCTTTTATTAAATACACAAAATATAGTTAATATGTTGCATAAAACAGAGACTGTGCTTAATGGTTATAATATGATAACAGTGAAAAAATGTTTGTATGGCAAACCTTTAGGGTTTAATAAACAATAATAACAATGCAAATAAAATCCAGATGCGAATTACAAAAGAAATGCAGAGTCTATTGTATAATTATAACTATGAACCTATCAAATGCATAGAGTCACTTTTTCTCCCATGGTATAGAGTAAATATGTACATGATTTATATGTTTCATGTGTATTTATTGAACACCTACAAGTCATTGCAAGGCATTATGGGAGACATGTATGCCTAACAAAGTATTCCTGCTCTCAAGGAATAGAAAACCTAATAAACTATAATGCATGGTTATAAATTATATTATCTGTTATAAAATTTAATAACATATAGATGTTTAGCATGGGAAATGTTTAAATAAATGTTGCCATTGTATTTTTATAATTTGGGAGAAACACCAGAATATCTTTTCAGAGTTGGAATGCCTGAGTTCAAATCACAGCTCTGTCCTCTGAGACACTGGCCTTGCTTCTTTAAATTCCAGTGTCCTTTTCTATAATTATGAATATGATAATTAATATAAATTACTTAACAGAGCACCTGATACATAGTACTCTGTAAATACCATTGTCCTCTGACACAAATACCTTGTAATATTAATTCAATCTTCCAACTGTTTTTCCATTGGAAACTTGCACTTGGTTTCTGCACGTTAAAAAATACTTATCCTGAGAAACTCAGGATTTCTATATAAGGAATATTAAAAACTCAACTCTAGTCATGCCAGGTTGATTTTTTTTCCCCTTTTTGTTCTGGTGAACTGATGAAAAACAACATAATCGAAGAAAATATTCTATACAAAGACCATTTTATGACCTGTCATTAGGCACCACTACCGAGGTTTTACTGATTTCAGTACATATTGTTCAGACTATCTCCCCCCCATACTATCATTATCATCTAATAATAGAATTTACAAGATATTTTAAGAGACCAGTAAAAAGCAAGTTCCTAAGAGGAAATTAATGAATTTCCTTTTTTAAAACTTCATTAACTGTGAGAAACCTACCATTGACCATGATGTTAGTGGTAACTATTCTGTTCATCAACATGTTTATAATTCATATAGCAACTAATGGTTCTAAAGCATCTGATGATGGCAAGCAATTATAATAATTACGGACTTTGTTTTATGTGCAGAGTAGCGCTTGGGCTATGTAACAGTAAAATAGGATTGTAATTTAAAGTAATATTTTACATTTTTATGCAGTTGAGAACTGCACTTCTGATTTGAAAAATTACAGAAAAGTCTTACTTCTATTGGGTTGATTTAAATATGTTTGTCCTATCACATGCATGCTACTTCACAGATCATTTCAACGAATAAAAAGATCAGAATTACTTAAGCGTCAGGATGGGCATGTATTTGCACCTGGTAACCTTCCTATACACAACAAAATTCAAGCCATACACAAACCAGTATTCAGGTCTGAAACAGTGGGAGGTCCGAAAAGATCAATGCTTACATAGACATTAGAAAGTGCTTTCCAGATCATGTTTAGGCATTTCTGTGTTAAGGTAATTGATATTTCATTGAGAGACATTTTTTAATGTGCAGAGACTGGGATAGAAACGCTGTCCGCCTTTAACAACAGAAGTTTCCTTTTACAGGTTCTACAGCCTTGAAGAAATCCCACAAATCCCAAACGGCTTTTCTCGACAGTTTGCATCCACTCTGACTTCCTTTCCTGATCCTGCAAATTAAACACTGTCACTTGTAGCACTGAATTGTGTCATAGCTAACATTGCACTAACTGTAATTGCTTTATGTAGGCAAGTTTCAAACGAAAAGATATTCAAAGAAAACTTCTAGTGGCAGCTAGAGGGTGTGGAGAAAGAGGGAAAGGGGAGAAGGAATTGGCTCTGGTAGGTGCTGAGGAGGCAGTGACACAGTTGCTCATACCTTCACGACAGAAGTTTAGAACAGTTGGGATAATGTCTACATTTTTGGCAGAATTCGCGCCCATAAAATCTGCAGGTTAGAACTTAAAGAAATTCTTCCTTATGTAAGGTTGGCATTTAGCACGTACCCCATCCAGCGTAAGGTATCATCTCTTTGACAAGAAAAGTCATTTTTCTGTGAGACATTTAATTAATGGAGCCATTTCTCTCTAAACTCTAAGTTTGACATCACCTGCTATTAGACTAGGCGAGGCCAAGGGTATTGATTTTAGATGACTTATGCAGTTTTTCAGTAACCCCAAAGCCTGCTGTTTTTTAGTTAGTATTACTTGGGGAGAAAACAGCATATATTTTGGGAGCAAATCCATATTTATTTCATGTTTCTGTGGGACCAAGATATATACCTGTGTTTACAGAGTTTCTATGCCAGACTATTTTAAGGTGTAGGAAAAGTTATACTAAAAAAAGAACAGGTAAAATGTCTGACATCAAATGGGCTGAATACATTTAATTTCATATAAAATGCCTCTTCATTCCCCAACCTCTTTCAATTCCCAGAAGGTTAATGCCCACTAAAAATACAAACACAAATATTTATTTTTTGTTTTCTTTGGATTAAAGAGACAATCTCTAAAGGGCATTTCAAATGCATTTTGTATTCAAAAATAATGCTGGATGTGACCTTAAGAAATGCCTCAATCCAGGAGTTTTCTTTGTGTTTATGCATTCACATTCACTCCTGGCCAGGTTGCTGGTTTTCATGGTTGAAAAACACCCCACAAGGACAGTTCAGATTGATTTTCATGGTATTTATATTACATAATATAAAATTATATCATTATATAGAACTGATTACAAATAAACTAATTTCAGTGTTCAATCACAACATTTTCACTAGGCATACATCTAAACTATTAATGCTACAATCATAATAAATTTATTTTTCTTATTTGTGACATATTATTTGTTAGTCTTAAGATACAATTAAACCCTTCACAGCGCCCATAGGGTCTTCATGGTCTGACCACAGACCATCTCCTTCTCAATTCTCACATCTCTTTCACTTGCTCATTCCATCCCGGACACATTGGCCCTTCTGTGCTTGCCAAATGGGCAATATCACTTTCCGCCTTGCTTTTGCATGTCCTGTCACTCAGCCTGGAGCATCATCCCACCGCCACCCTCTACCCGCCCCCCACATTTTGTTCACATGACTCACAGCCTCACCGGATTCAAATCTTTTTCAAATGTCATTTCTCTATGGAGGCCTTCCCTTGCCTCCTTATTTAATTTAATACCCCATCAATATTTACACACACTGCTTTACCTTTCTTCCTGATTTATTGCCTTTCTTCTTCACCAGGATGTCAGGAGACCGAGAAAAGGGAAATGCATTTTGTTTGGTGCTGTGCCCACAGCACCAGGAACAGTGCTGACCCATGTACGTGCTCAGTAAATATTTGCTGAATGAAACACAGGCCGCTCAGAGTGTGGAGTATTCTGATGTGTTAGGTCACTGAAGGCTCACAGGACCCTAGTGGTTGGTAAAAACCAATGAGGGAGTAGCCAGGAGAAGTCAGGTATTCTGCCTAGGACACAGAGAGGGAAAGAAAAATAGAAATATTATACCATCCCATCCTATACCAAAGGCAGATTTGAACTGAAAGCAAAGTGGTGGTACAGTGTGATGTGTGCATATGACATCTGGTATAGGACCTATCCAAGGCTGGTGTGCTATCATTGAGTAAGCTCAGAAAATGTCCATGAGGCTTAAACCAGTACTGTGGCTGAGATCCCAAACTCCCTTACTCTAATTACAAATGCAAAAAAGGAATATGCTACCCCATATGCCACTAAAATTGCCCTCTGGATTCATTTCTACCTTGAGGTATGTATCTAACTCTGAGAAGATGGAATGAGAAAATTAAGCTCTTGAAACTCATTTTCATAGTTTTGTGTTTTCAATCCCCAATGCTAACGATCTTTTAATGCAGATTTTATCTGTGAATTCTATTTATTGTGAGTGGTCATTAACATTTGCTAGCTAATGCATTTATTTATTCATGTTAGGAAATAGAAATGCAGAATATGTGTTGGATTCTTTGATTATCAGCAGATAGCTCAATAACATTCTTAGAATAATGTTGCCCACAAACTTTTAAATGAATAACAGACTCTTGGGTACACAAAATATGCATTCCTTAAAGAAATCCTCTGAATAAAGCAGTAGGCTTAGGTCAGTAATAAGTTTATATAAATTAGTAAATGCCACTTCTTTGGGCTTAATAACTTTTCCTACAGGTTTGGTGGCTAAATATAAACCAAAAATCTTTAAAGTTGGAGGAAATCTTGTTTATTTCCAAGAAAATATGTAACTTTTGATTCTTTGATTCTAGAATAACACTGGACCTCTCAGGATTAATTAAATGTAAATGAATGACCCAACAGTTAGATGAAAACCATTATCCACTGTGCTACCAATTAAAACAAAACTAAAACCAAAAATGAATCTATGGCAAAGGAGACTATCATAGATTATCCAAAACTATAAAAACATCCATTATTTGCAGTCTCCATGACTCATCATTCAAATGTACGTGCAGTTCCGGCTACATGAACATTTCCAAAAAAGCTTTTCTATTCCTGCCCCGAATCCTTCCTCTTTCTCTAATCATGCCTACATCCTGACCACTGCCCTCACCTATATCCTCTTGAGACATTTTTACTACTGGTGACTGTCAAGACATGTTCTTTTCACAAGAAATAACAGGGTTTGTGAGGACGTGGAGAAAAGGGAACTCTTGTATACTGCTGGTGGACACGTAAATCGGTGTGGCCTTGGGGTAAAGGGCATGGAGATTACTCAAAAAAAAAAAATAGAAGTACCATATGATCTAGTAATTTCGCTTCTGGGTGTTTAGCTAAAGAAAATAAAAACACCAATTTAAAAAAATATATGTGCTCCTATGTTTATTACAGCATTATTTACAATAGCCAAGGTAAGGAAGCAACCTGAGTGCCCATTGGTAAATGAATGGAGAAGAAGATGTGGTGTGTGTGTGTTTATGAATATTATTCAGCCATTAAAAAAGAATAAAATCTTGCCATTCATGACAACATGGATGGACCTAGACGGTATTATGCTAAGTGAAATAAGCCAGACAAAGACAAATACCGTATGATTTCACTTATATGTGGAATTAAAAAACAAAACAAACAAATAACAAAAACAACCAAAGAAACAGACTCAAATATAGAGAACAAAGTAGTGGTTGCCAGAGGGAAGAGGGGTGGGAGATGGGTGAAATAGGTGAAGGGAATTAAGAGGTACAAACTTTCAGTTACAAAATAAATAAGTTATGGGAATGAAAAATACAGTATAGGGAATATAGTCAATAATTAAAAAAAGAAATACCTGTTTTTTTCTATACTGGAAGTTTCACTGGAAGGAAAGTCAGCTTCACAAACACCCAGAGTTAAAGTACTACCAAAAGTCAGTGGGTTTCCCTGTTGTTTTTAAATGCATTTGGTTCACAGTAGTTGACTAGTTATCTTGAACAGCCTCTCATCAGAGTAATCTTTCTTTGTAAGGTGTATTTGTTACACCTTTAATTTGGCCACCTATACATCTGGGTCAAAATTTTTAAAAATTCACAGCTTCTGGTAAAAACTGTCTCCAGGAATGGTTCTTCCATTATTAATAAATTACATTAATACCACACAGAAGGATTTCCCTTGCAACATAAAAGACTGGGTCCTCTCCTATTGCTCATCTCAGATCATCTCCATGGCAAATTTAAAATATAAAAAGTTTCTTCATGACACTCTGAGGACTTCCTTGAATACAAGCTACATGTATACAAGTAAGCCAAGTAGGTTATGTTTAATAGACTACAATAACATCACTTAGCTTAGTTCGTGCCACTCACGAGTTACTTAGGAATCCTCACCTGTGTTCTTCTCAGTCAGTAGCTTCATTCTATTCAAAGTTATTCTGGTTTCTCATCTCTCTGTATTTATAGTTATCACAATGATAAGTTTTGTAGGATAAATACAGCGCATACTATATGCCTGGCACTGATGAAAGCTCTTTGTACATATTCACTTAGCCTAACACTTATAGCAGAGACCTAAACTGTGATTGAATCATAGGATAGAATCAGTTCCAAACTCAGGACATAAATCTTTGCAATCCCTTTATAGAATAATGAAGAAGGAGAGGTAAGATGACAAGGAGGAGGAAAAAAGGACAAGGAAATCATGTCAGATATGTAAGTTACTTACAGAAAGTAACTGGTATACTTCCAGGGGCTACTGAAATTTCTGTTTTGCTTATACTTGACGATATCTGTGCAGATGACTGACACTAAGACTCTGAGCTGTGAAAGCTCTTGGTAAATCTCCCTGTACGAATAAGGTCCCAGACATTTTCCCATTGGTGAGGGGACTACAAGCACCAATGCTACTGATCTCTTTCATTGCACGTGTCCCCAATTTTGAATGTCTTAGACTTTTTTTGAGTACCTATTATGTATAAGGCAACATGTTATAAACAAATACACCTTACAAAGATAAAGGAGACGTGGTTCTCACTCTTTGCAATGTATCTTTGACGTTTCTCTTACCAAATTTTACCAGAGTAGTTTCTCTTCTCCATTGGTTGTCTCAGTGCTTGCCCTGTGACTTGTTTTGGCCAAGGTGATGTTACCATTATTATGCAAACAAAGGCTTAAAACTTGCTTGTTCAATGGCCTTCCTTCTTGTGACATGAGAATATATTCCCAATGGACATAGGAGCAGATCATCACCTACCACCAACCTGAAGTGGAAATATCTCGGTTGAACTAATATTTATTAGAAATAAATGCTCATTATATTTTGACACCTTGCTTTCTGAGGCTATTTTTTACATAGCAAAGGTAGACTGTTGACTAATAGAGATAGTAGGTCTAGTCCCTCTCTGAGTTTATTTTAGACCACTTTGTAACTCTCAGTGTTCCAGGCATTTTGACCTTCTTTCATGTCTTTAAACACACTACATTTATTCCGACTTTGTGACCCTTGGGCAATCTCTTCACTCTGCCTGGATTTCCCATGGGTGGCCTTGCAGCTCCTTCTCATCTTTCAGGTTTCAGCTTAACCATTTCCTATTCAGGGAGGCATTCTCAAACCAGAGTGTCTAAATGTCTAAATACAGTCCCCCCGCCCCCGTTTTCTCTGTACGTATCACATACATTGTTTATATCTCTCATAGTATTTAGCATGATTCCTAAATATTTGTTTTCTTGTTCATTGTCTTTATGGCTACTTCCTTCAGATCAGATAATATATCAGTATTTTTCTCTAATGTAACTAGAGTGAGCCACAAAATGCCACAAAATGCCTTTTCAATGGATAACTACAGTGGTTTCATCCCATTTACCATTCCCAGCCCCCCAAAAAACCACAGGAATACCACAAACAGTTAACAAACTCACAGATAATAAAAATGTGTCCTCTTTGGATAGAGAGCTTTTTTTTTTCTTTTTTCCTACTTTGAACACTTTAGTATTTTATTCTTTAGAAGTGCAACATCTGAAATAAGCACGTCTGATATGCTGGCAATTCCAAGTTGGCGCTCTGAAGGATGGTCAGATATTTTTGTTTTTGTTTTTTTCACACCATACTCTGCCTGGAACCTATCATTTTAGTATTTTATAGGTCATTGATTAAGAAAATAAAGATTTAATAGTAGGAATATATTCATATTCATCAAATTCTGGTTACAACTGGTACATTTAAACACCATTTTTTTTTTTCCAGCTTGACACTTCACTCTATGGTTTCCTGATGTAACTGGATAGCATGCATCATCCTATGATTTGTTTCTTCCAAACCATTTGGCTTTAATAGTATATTTAAAAAGTGCAGAAAAAGGGCTGCTATTTTTTTTTCTTCACACTTTTATTCCATTTTCCTTTCAGTCAGTATAAAGCTATTTTCTAAATTATTTGCTAGATACGAACATGAATTCTTGCAAAGTATATAGATGTATAAATACATATAATATCTACAATTATTTTATAGTATGACAAAGAATTCTACTTAAAGATCAGTCATGTATTTATCATCAGCCTCCTCTATCCAAAGCACTGAGTATGCTTTTTATATTTTGACGTTTCTTTTTTCAGGAGTTATTTTGCTCTTGAATAAGCTTCTATAAGAAAGAAAAGTTAATAAACTCCAAGACTCAAATTATAAGATGACATAAACTACACAATAACAAGTATGCATTAGTTATTCTGTAATTTATATTCAAAATTGAAGAGATAATTTGCAAACACCTCATAATAAATCCCGAGCTAAAAGAAATGTTTGTCAAATTTTTCTCTCACTTTCCTTTCTGTGGTATGCAGATGTTCAGTTTTAAATTTGTCACATTTTCATACTTGCTTCTATACTGCTTTCTTTCTTTGATTTCTTTCCAAAAAATAAAACAAAAAGCAAGTAGATTAAAATTCATAGCTATTAAATGAATTTTGCAAAGACATTCTTTACATTTTTTTCCTTCCCCCCCTTTTCCTGAAGTTCTTCTTCTCAATTATTTTCCAATAAGTTTAGTCTATCTTGGAATAACTAACCATTAAGAACATTATATGCTCCATCTCTTAAGATTTAGTATCCCCTTTCTTTCCACTGACATTTTTTTTCAGACTTACAAACTCATCATATTCCAAATGGAACAAAGAATTAGTCTCCAAACAACTGTTTATCTCAGTTTTGTATTTCTGTCTGAAACACACCAATGTATTAGGAACCAGAATTTAAATTTTTTGAGTCCCTAAAACTCTGCATCGCCTCACACATGGATACCTTCTGATTGTCTTCACCATACTTGTTGCTATTTCTCTAGTCCATTAACTCTTCACCGGACATTGCAATAGCTCATTCCATCTCCAACCTCTAAAATCTATTCTGTATCTGCCCTATGGTTCAGCTTTATAAAGACCAACTCTGCTTATATCCTTTGCTTATTCAGAAACTTGGGAGAATAATCTATTTTGCATCAAAGTCAGGTACAAATTCAGTCTGCCACTGAGATATTCCATTCCTTGACTCCTAACCTGTTTTATGCTTTCCAATTACCTCCCACCTTCATGAAATCCTTCCTTCTCCCTCCGCCGAATCTCAAACGTGTGCTCTAGGTTTAAATAATTCCTTTGGTCTTGAATATTTTTCACTCATTTTTTCCCCCTAAAGAGATTCTATCCACATTTTTGGGATTGCCTCAGATTCCTTTTATCTATGAAATAATTGCCGAGCACCTGTAGTCATTAACTCTCTAAGCCATAACATTTTGACCTCTTTTATGATACTTCCTAACATAAGTTAGTTAGATTTCTGATCTAACTATATCCTGGCCAGTGGAGAGGGGACTATATTAATTAGGATTATACTGCAGATGGCTCTGAACTAAATGGAAACTGAGAATTCCATAACGTGTGTGTATAGTATGACATACATACTCTGATTGACTTGTGCACCCAGAATACCATTAATTCAAAAGGAAAACATCTGTGCTTATTACTTTAATGGACAAAAAATGGAAAGAACCAAATTTCTTGTCCTCTACACTCTCCCACCACTAGTGTCAGAGCAAGATAGTCATGGACCAGACATTCGCTTTGAATGAACGTGACTGGCAATAATCTTACGGCTAGTGACATTTTTTTAGACCATTCTGGATATCATTGTGTGTATAAGTGAGCTTTCTCTGCATAAGGAGCCACCTTAACATTTTGTGTCTTACTATAACTCTATGGCATGGCAACTTGGACTGGACTCAGTTGGGCAGTTCTGGGTAGGCTGGTCTCATCACCCACCAGTTTAACTCAGAGTTGGCTGGTCCAGGGAGCCTCAACTAGTGACTTACCTCTTATCTTCATGGTCTTCCGTCTTTCGTGAAGTTCAACCAGGCTTTCGTGCAGCAGCTAATGCCAAGAAAATAAGCAGAAATATTCAATGCCTCTTAAGGCTTGGCCTCAGAATGGCTACAACATTGCTTCTATCTCACTCTATTCATAAGAAGAGCTACAAAGTCACACTACAAAGGGGTATGGGCAACCACATGGGGTGCTCAAATAAAATTTTTTTAACAGCTCCCAATAAACAAGAGGCATCCTTCCACATTCACCTCCCCTGAATTCAGGTTTCTCACAGAGATTCCCTGGCTCAGCCCCAACTATTAGAATCTGAACCTTGTCTATTTTTGCCATTCTAACTGGCGTAAGGTGGTACTTTAGTGTGGTTTTGATTTGAATTTCCCTGATGGCTAATGATTTTGAACATTTTTTCATGTGTCTGTTACCCCAAAGATACAGACGTAGTGAAGAGAAGGGCCATATGCACCCCAATGTTTATAGCAGCATTGTCCACAATAGCCAAAGCATGGAAGGAGCTGAGATGCCCTTCAACAGATGAGTGGATTAAGAAGTTGTGGTCCATATATACAATGGAATATTACTCAGCTATCAGAAAGAACGAGTTCTCAACATTTGCTGCAACATGGACGGCACTGGAGGAGATAATGCTAAGTGAAATAAGTCAAACAGAGAAAGACAATTATCATACGATTTCTCTCATCTATGGATCATAAGAACTAGGAAGATCGGTAGGGGAAGAAAGGAATAAAGAAAGGGGGGGGTAATCAGAAGGGGAAATGAAGCATGAGAGACTATGGACTATGAGAAACAAACTGAGGGCTACAGAGGGGAGGGGGGTGGGGGAATGGGATAGACCGGTGATGGGTAGTAAGGAGGGCACATATTGCATAGTGCACTGGATGTTATAAGCAACTAATGAATCATCGAACTTTACATCGGAAACCGGGGATGTACTGTATGGTGACTAACATAATATAATAAAAAAACATTAAAAAAAAAAAAAAAGAAGCTGAACCTGCTTTCCCTGATGCATCTCCTCCAGGGTTTTTATATCAGTATTGCAAAGGGAATTACTTTAATTGACTTGTTTACTCCTTACACTCGTTCAGAGAGATGGGGGTTTAATTATTAATGAACCAACTGTTTTATTTAGGAGAAAAAAATTAAAAATGACAGGAAATAAAACATTTGATGATAAGTCTAAAATTACCTGTACCTCACCTAATTAAACAATTAACAACCAACACATATTTAATATATTTTTTCTTTTCTCCCCCAAGATATGTAATCCTAGCAATCCATATTGTTTTAAGGAAATTTCCCATTTTGATGGGTCTGGAGAGCCTTAACTTAAGAGGCTGAGTTGGGAAAGAGAACTAATAGTACAGGCACAGGGTTCATGAGGCCAGGAGTCTTTCTTGCATTCTGAAATGTTCATTTTGAAGGCATTCATTGGTTGCACAGGCCATGGAAGAAAGAATCCAGAGGAACACTTAAATAATTAGAAGTCAAAAAGGGGAGTAATAGCTCTAGGGAGTCTGTAAAAGTGTATAGATAAGTGAAAGGTGGTACAGAGGAAGGTTCTAGTTCTGGGTGGGGGAGAGGAGATGCTCTGAGAAAAGCAGGGTAATTAAGGTCCTTGTACAGAGAAGAATAGCTATTCTTAGGGGAACCAAAATATTCCTGGATATCATACTACTAACTGATCAGGATTAAGGTGAAAGAACATGGAAGCACAATCCTGTGATAGGAGACAAAACAGATCACTAAATGGAAACCCAGAGGTGATTACAATGATAGCTCTGATTGGCAGCAATGATCATAGATGGAGATCTTCAATGGAAAAAACTGATTCAAGGAAAAGTGTAGAGAGAATTATTCAGTTATTTGTGTATCTATGTATCTATATATTTGTCTATCCATCTATCTATTTATTTTAAAGGATTTCTTTATTTATTTGAGAGAGGGGGTCACTCAGAAAGGGCAGAGGGAGAGAGAGTCTTAAGCAGACTCACGCTGAATGCAGAGCCTGACACTGTGTTCCATCTCACAACCCTGAAATCATGACCTGAGCTGAAACTAAGAGTTGGATGCTTGACTGACTGTGCCACCAAGTGCCCCAAATATATGTTCTAATTAAATAAATAATTACAAATTTTTTAGTATATTGAGCATGTTTTAGCAATTTTGTTTTATAAATTGTAGATACTGTTTTACCTATTGGATATCCAGTAAATATCTAGTGAATACCAGAAAATGTTGTTGTTCCAGAAATGGAGATCTGCAACCTTGATCCTGCTTTAAGAAAGGACTCACTGCTCAGCTGCAAATGTATGGTTGTATGAAAGCTTCAGCTGTCAGTCTGCCTCAGCTTTTGAGTCAAGATTAAGCTTTTCTAGAGAAGCTAGCCAATGACTGAACAAGGCGATGATGTAGAGGCCTGTTTCTGCCCAAGTTGGGGCTCATCCAACAGATAATCTTTGTTTATCTTGTTGAAGATGTTGTGTTACTTTATAGTCATCACGTTACTAACTGCTTTAGATCTTATCAGTTATGGTACTTAACAGTATGTTATGATACAGATCCTTTGTGATAGCCAGGAGGTTCATTTTGCCTCCTAATGGTGTGGGAGAATGGAAACAAGAGTAAAAGTTATGAGGGTACTTGAAAAACTGCATAGAACAGTTAATTTTTATGGATGCTTGATCAACAATAGTAACTAGAAAACTGTAACTGTTGAAACTCAAAGATAATGCAAATCTTTACTTTAGTTTCCAAGTCCCATCATCACATTCAGATCATCCTTTCCTAGCATCCTTTCCTAGAAGTATTGTAACTTCCCTCCTATCCACTCTTTTTTTCAGTAGATGAGCACATAACTACTCTGATAAGGTAAATGAAAGAAAATTCCAAAGAAGAATAATATGATTGAGTGCTAAATAACTAAAAAAGATAGTATAATCCCTCAGTGAAATAAACAGAGTGGGTGTGAATGTTTACTACACTGATGATGGTGGTGTAGTGGGATGGAAAACAGGAAGAAAAATTGAGAAATGTAGGCAGCAAGTACAGATCTCTCTCGACTTACAATGGGTTTATGTCCTGATAAACCCATTGTAAGTTGAAACTATCGTAATTCAAAAATGTATTTAATATACCTAGCCTACTGAATGTCATATCTTAGCCTACCTTACTTCAGAAGTGCACGGAATGCTCACATTAGCCTTCAATTGCGCAAAATAATCTAACACAAACCTTATTTTATAATAAAGTGTTGAATATCTGATGTAATTGATCAAATACTGTACTAAATGTGAAAAAAAGAATGGTCGAATGGGTACAGAATGGTTGTAAATGCATCCATTGTTTACCCTTGTGATCACGTGGCTGACTGGAAGCTGTAGCTCACTGTAGCTGCCCAGCATCATGAGAGTATCATACAGCATATTGCTAGCCCAGAAAAAAATCAAAATTCAAAATTTGAAGTATGATTTCTACTGAATTTGCATAGCTTTTGCACCATCGTAAAGTTGAAAAATTGTAAATCGAACCATTATAAATTGGGAACAATCTATATTCAGACTAAGGTTTTAAATTCATGAGAGCTGATAGAAACCAGGATTACATCTCTTTTTCTTTTTCATGAAAAATGAGTTTTCACTAAAATTATGCTGTCAATATAAGTGTTATCTTTCAATTTCGTAGACATGGACAATTTTTGATCTTGTCCTCCTCCAATATTTATATATATTTTACAAAGAGCAGGGTTAAAACCCTGGCTTTTATGGTGTAATCTAATATAAAGATTGAAATATAATCTAGGAAATCTTAAATTATAGCATTCTAAACAACTAAAATTTTATTTATCAATGCTGTGTATCTGGAAGAACTAATTATTCATCCATCAATCCAATCACATTTGCACATATTTGTTAATCATTATTGAGTTCCAACATATCTCAGGTCTTATATACACAGGTGCTCTTTTTTTTTTTTTAAGATTTTATTTATTTATTTGACAGAGATAGAAACAGCCAGCGAGAGAGGGAACACAAGCAGGAGGAGTGGGAGAGGAAGAAGCAGGCTCCCAGCAGAGGAGCTTGATGTGGGGCTCGATCCCAGAACGCCAGGATCACGCCCTGAGCCGAAGGCAGACGCTTAACTGCTGCGCCACCCAGGTGCCCCATACACGGGTGTTCTTAATGTAACTTCCAAGGAATTACGTATTTTCAGTGATGCATCTAAATTTTAATTTGCCTAAAAAAACTGACCATACCTGTGATTTTCATGTCAACATGGATTTTTCTGGGATTTACTAAGCTTCTTGAAAACCAAAGCGATGTTGTACTCCATTTTTAATATCTTCTAAGAAAATATAGAAATCTGAAAAGCTTTATGATCAAAGAGGATTTTATAAACTTCATCTGTAATATATTGTTAGGAAATCTGACTTGGGCTGTTTCCATAATAATCTGGCTACTGTAGATAATGCTGCCTTAAGCATTGGCATACATGTATCCCTTTGAATTGGTATTTTCAGTCAGAGAAAGACAAATGCCATATGATTTCACTCATATGTGGAATCTAAGAAACAAAACAAACAGGCAAAGGGGAAAAAAAGAGAGACAAACCAAGAAACAGTCTCTCTCTCTCTTTTTTAAGATTTTACTTATTTATTTATTTGACAGAGAGAGCGCGAGAGAGAAAGCACAAGCAATGGGAGTGGCAGGCAGAGGGAGAGGGAGAATCAGGCTCCCCACTGAGCAAGGAGCCAGACATAGGGCTTGATCCTAGGACCCTGGGATCATGACTTGAATCAAAGGCAGACACTTAACTGACTGAGCCACCCAGGCAGCCCAAAAAACAGACTCTATGGAGAACAAACTGATGGCTCCCAGAGGGGAGGTGAGTGGGAAATGGGTGAAATAGGTGATGGGGATTAAGGAAGGCACTTATAATGAGCACCAGCTGTTGTATGGAAGGGTTGAATCACTATATTGTATACCTGGGACTAATATTACACTGTATGTTAACTGACTGGAATTTAAATAAACACTGAAAAAAAAAAAGGGGAAATCTCAGACTGTGCTAGAATACTAAGGGAAATTTTCAACACAGAGCTTACTTGAAAAAGGAAAAAGTGTCCCATCACACACAGCTTCTTTAATAGCATCCAAAGAAATTGCATGTGTCTTTTGAAACCATGGTAAGTTAAGCCTTATTTCAATGCAAGGAGATGGATTAGGTACGTTGGACATGCCCCCTGAAATTTGGAACATCATGCCTAGAATGTACCCCCGAATACAAAGAAATAATGAATTCTTGAAATAGTTCCCTGCATACTTGAAAAGAGCCATTTTAGCTAACACCCAGTTTATACATGTTAACATATAGTTAGTATGTACATATGTATGTAACTATGTATAGTTAGTATGTATGTTACGTCATGAAAAGAAATCTGTGAAATGAAATACCCTGGGCATATTTCATCGATGAAAAAGTATGTACTCAAAAAGGGTTAAAATTACTATCACATGTTATACTGTTTGAACACGGCTCTGATAGGGTGGGGCTGATTCTAGGACAAGCAACTGCCATGTTTGTCCATGGGGTGCTTCAATACCGCCTTCAAAGATAAAATTAGGACTTCAAAGAATCATTGAAATGATGACCCATGATTTAACAGCCATGATTTAATCCCTGCACCCAGGTGAAAGAAAGCAATTTTAAATTTAGTTAAATTACATATATCATAAATACACCTTCATATTAATACAAATGCAGAAAGATATAACAGTAGATTTAAGATTCAGTCCATACAGATAGCACTTTAAAAACAAATGTTCTACTAATCACAAATTATCTTTATTAATTACAGTTACTTAAATGTGTAATCAAAATGATAGAAAAAACAAAGGCATTGTACTTAATGGTCAAGAGGTGCTATTGGCTTAATTATGGAGTTGTATTCAATTATAAGGGTCTAAAGTCTGAACTTCATCTTTTTGTGTAAGTTTTGATATATAGAGTGTGTGTCATTTTAAATATTAAATATTATTTACCAGACTTTTCTGGTTGTTTCATTTATACAAAACTGATCTTTTGTCGAAATCTGCACTCGAAGATGAATCAAATTTGGCACTTCCCTCTTGCCACACAGTGAACTGGACATAGCAATGACTATGTCCCATCTCAGCCAAAAGGTCTATGATGGGAAACTGGCACATCGTAAATCTAGTGGCATGAAAGTGATTTTTGTAAAGAAGAAATGACACACATTTAACCAGGTCTTGTTACAATCTTCAAGTTGCCATTTCTATCTCAGATACAACCATTAAAGGGAGCAGAGTGGCCCTGCTGTTATTCCTGTCGTAATAGTTCCACTGAAATATGCAGGGTATTTAGTATTTTCGATATAGATCTTTTTATCAATGTCTCTTCAGTATATGACTTAATGCATGAACACCTTTTCAAAACTCAGTTGATGATGCCAAATAAAGTCAGCCTACATTTTAAGAATAGAAACTAAATAAATAAAGGGACCATGTTTTAATTACATACAGATAGTAAGGTTTTCTTCTAAGGCTCAAAAAGACTTTTATTCATAGGTTAATACAAGGAAACAATTGAGCTTGGAATTAATGAAAAAACACTGTCATCTTATGAAAAAAATGGATTCTGGATTTAAAAAAACAATAATTGAAGTAAAAATGAGATAATTATTTTAATAGCCTATTGAAGATTTCAGTCAAAAAGGGAGTATACAATTTGGACACCTTATTAATCATTGTTTTTTGGAGTTGTGTGAATTGGAAGCTACTCTGTTGGGTTAACTCAATTAGAAGTGCTTGCAGATATCATAAATCTCTTCATTTTAAGTGCATCATTAATTTTATGACAAAATTAACCCAACACCATTAGAGCAACAGGCAAATCTTGACAGCTATTTTTTTTAGACCATTCTAGTTGATATTTTAGGGGTCCACAAACAATTTTAACAGTTCACTAGGTTTTAACCTTGGGCCTACTACAGCTGATGGGATTCTAGGATCAGCATGACATTATTGTTTCTATTGTCCTGTGGGAACAGCCAATGAACAATACGGCTAGCTGTGATACATGAGACCTTTCCTTACCACACAGAACCATCCTTGATGTGTTCACTCTAACAGGGAAGATTACTTTCAGCTTTCTGCTTGCAGTGTTCTGATAACCTTGCATATTTAATTGTAATTGAGAGTCAAGTGACTTCTACAAAGGATGCATTTTAATTAGTGATCAAATGAATGGGGAGGCTGTTTGTCTAGATTTTCTTTCTTTGTACTAATTAATTGAGAGTCAAGGGTCAGGATCTTGTCTTGCAGAACCCATTGAAGACATTCATTTCAAATATTTATATACAACCACTTACAAGCATAGGACTCAGAGTTCATTTTACAATCTAATATAGGCCAAAAAGGAACATTTCCATGAATGTGCTGGCGTCATGTTGCAAGTAATAATGATGGCAAAGGAAATATTCAAAAAGGTTTATGTTTTCTGTTGCAATCTTTAAGATGAATAAAAGTGTATTATTTTAAATATCATTAAGCAAGGGAAAGAGAAATCTATAGGCAAAGATTATATCTTAATTGAACAAAAATTATATTAAAAATAAAGGGCAAATCACACCAAATTTGAAGAGTCTGTAGAAAATAAATGGAATGTAGAATTGAGGTAGTCTTTTGCATTCAATTACTCAAAATGAAAACATTTAGGCAAAAATTATTTTAGTTCTAAACTTCACCTTGTGCCTGGAGTTATATAGCACTACCGGAATGGTCACAATAATGTCAGTCTTGCAAATGATTTTAAAATTTATAAAACTATAAATAATAGCCTAGAAAGTTTGCATTTGACATGCCGGTATTTACTAAACATTTGAACGACCTTTCCCGTGTCACTGTGTGGTTCTGCAAAATGTGAAATGATTGAGGATCCTGAAAAAGGGTGGGGGCACCTGGGTCGCTTAGTTGATTAAGCAGCTGATTCTTGATTTCAGCTCAGGTCATGATCTCAGGATCATGGGATAGAGCTCTGTGTCGGGCTCTGTGCTCAGTGCAAAGTCTGTTGAGGACTCTCTCTCTCTCTCCCTCTGCCCCTCTCGTGAGCACATGCTCTCTCTCTAAAATGAATAAATAAATCTTAAGAAAAAAAGGAGGGTGAACATAGCTCTATGGTCAAAATGAATGTATGTTGCTGTTCTTCAAGCATAAAAGAAATCTAACCCTTCCTCTGACACAGATGGAAACAAATGCCTTTGCCAGATCAATAGTTGCAAACAAAATGCCACAGTTTGTTTGTTTTGTTTATTTATTATTTAGACAAAGGGTTTAAGATGGGAATCACCACCGCCACATCTTTTAAATCTTTAATCGTGGCATAAGTCTCTGAAATTTCCCTGGGATTTTGTTCTCGGTTTTATTTTACTATTCAGCCAGAAGATAGGGCTGTTTGGGGAGCTTCCACATAGCCCTTATTTTAATCACTTTCTCCACAAATGCATGTCAGAGTTGTGCCAGATGCTCATTATACGCATCCCAATTGTGTACTGAGAGGGTAGAGAATAACTTTTGGGTAGATCCTTAGATGTACTGGATCCACTATTTGATAAACTTGGGCCAGAACTTTATTCATTACTTGGAGTCCGCAGCTTCCCACTAAATGGGGGGCATGATAATTTTAAGGTACCTTGTTATCTTTATCCATTTGGATGCTGTATCCAACAATCCTCAAATGTTCTGCGTATTTTCTTTTTTCATTGCGTGGTTAAGACTGGTAACTGACATAGAACCCTTTGGTCTTCCAACCTACACAGTGCACCTTAAGTTGATTATTAGCTAACCTGAGTTTATTTTCTTTTTTAAGCCTTCAATAAGTTATCTAACAAATCAATGCTTATAATTACTGTTGTTCCATATTGTTTAAGAACCACAGCTACCACATAAGCCAATGCTTGATCTTCTTTTCTTTTGAAGATTTATTTATTTATTTGAGAGAGAGAGAGAGTCCAAGCAGGGGGAGGGGCAGAGGGAGAGGGAAAGAATCTCAAGCAGACTTCCCGCAGAGCATGGAGTCTGGCTGGGGCTCGATCTCACAACCCTGAGACCATGACCTGAGCCAAAATCAAGAGCTGGACATGTAATCAACTGAGCCAACCAGGTGGCCCTTGATCATGTACCTATAATTCATCACAGTCAGTGCTAGTGGGACTCTTAGAAATTGTGGTGTTACTGCATGTCAGGTAATCATCACTCCACTTATCACCAACAACGGGGTCTTTATTATAACTGATTGGTGGGTGAATCTGTTTTACAATTCCTTCCTGATTCTTTGCTTTGGCAGGCCACTTCATATTTCCCAAAGCATAGCTTGAGACAAAGACTTTATGCAGTTTATATAGGGTAGTGATCTGGAAACTATTTAGGGGAAACTGGGAATAGTACAACAACTATACAGATGGGTATTTTCAAATTGCTTACCACTATGAGAAACTTGGGGGCTGGTTTCTCAGAGAACTTCAGAAGAAACAGGAAGACTGAAGCATGAATTAGCTGTCTAAAAGAAGGAAGGAGCACTTTTTATTTATTAATGTTTACTCCGTTGGTAAGTGGTTGCTCCATGGAGCATTAACACCATCATATTCCCAGGTCACACATACCTGAGTGCCCGGTGGGTTCCTGTAGAATTCCTTGTTCACCCCATGGTCGGTCCTTATATCATTTGTGGTCAAATAATCAAGGTCAACTAAGAGTGCAGCTTAAGTAAGGAAGAACTGTAAACTTGGGTGATATGAGGGGGAGCACATTCTAGAGTGGATCATGAAGTTGTTGGACCAGTGAGGAAGAATATAAGAGAATTTATTTAACATCATGGCAAGAACACCTAGAGCTTGCCTTTTGCACCAGCTCAGAGATGCCCCAGGGCAGAAAGCAAGGGTGCATTATCGGCCAAATAATGCCTCTCAAATATGTGCATGCCCTAATCCCTGAGATCTGTGCTTTGTTACCTTACTTGGCAAAAGGGACTTTGCAGATTTATTTAAGGTTGTGGACTTTAAAAAGAAAAGATTATCCAGGTTGATTCAATCTAATCCCATGAGCCTTAAACATAAAGGGCTTTCTCTGGCTGAAGGGGGAAGAGATCATCAAGAGGGAAACCAGGGAATTATAAATCTGATGAAAATCTGAAACATGGTTCTGGGATGTTCTGGGGAAGATGTGTGTTTCCCCCGTATTCTTTATCAAGATGAAAAGTCCTGGGATCTGTATTAGAAAAGGAAGTGGGTAGCCATCCTTCCACAGCATAGTCACTGCCCCCAATCCAAAATTCTACAGTCTTCCAAAGAGTGATGCTGCCAAAAAATAGGACAGATACCTAGGACTGTTTCCAAGAAAGGGAAGGGGTGTGGAAGCACTAAAGAAGCCTGTCTCTCTCCCAGTGAATTTACAGAAGGTTGGAGCACAACATAGGACATATTTGGGGATGTGGATTACAGAAAGATTCCTGGTACTACGGCATACAGGAGCATTGACATTTTTATGCACTTCTTTATTTCATTATTTAAGTAAATAAAAATATATTGATATGAGAATGAAAATAATCATACTGGGTTCTAGGAGAGACCCACTAGACTATATGAAGGAAAAATGGTCCAGGAGTTATAGGCCTAAGAAAGATATTTAAGAGGCATAAAATTTGTGAAAAGTGGGAACAAATAAATATTGCCTAAGCTATGCACTGGACAGCACTGGAGGTAAAGTGTTTTCTCTGTAGTTATACTCAGTAAATGGAAAAGAAAAACATAAAAAGCACCTTGGACTATTATTTTTTTTTTTTAAATTTCATAGCACAAGGACATGAGGGCATCATTCCTTAGACTTACAGAGTTGAAAAAGATAACTTTTGAAAATTGGTTGATATTGAGGGTAGGAAATAGGAAACAGGTACTAGGACACCTCAGCAGAAATCCATAAGAAGAAAATACACTAAACAGGACAATAAGAAACTAAGTTAAGAAGGAAGCTGAGTAAAATAGAGAAGGACTCTTCGCTGAAATACATGAATGCATGAAAATCAATTGAATCTGCAAGGAAAATGTAATCTAAAAATGTGGGTCAGAAACTTGAAAATCTCTTCTAGGATAAAATGAAGAAAAAGAAAAATTGTTAAAAATGATACAAGTGTGAGAAGAAAGAAAAACTTAATCTAAGGACTTCTGTGTATTAAAGAAATCAATTTGGACAAAAGAAAAGAAAGATATCTTGAAGAAAGCGAATCTCAGCTAAAAACATTGTTGTAAGTAGACAAAATTAATAAAAACATAAGTGCATATGTGGCAACATATTTTTATTATAATTTGTTTTGTGTTTTTAAGCCTGGGGAGAAATGTTACAAAAAAAGAAAAATCAGTTTGGTCTCAGACTTATCCTTAACAACATTGGAGACCAGAAGGCAGTGTGAGGCAGGTGCAACCTAATTTTGCAGGAAATGGAAAATCTCCATACATTGCGTTGAGTTGACATTTGTTTTTGAAGACCTTAGAGAGATGTTTGTATAAATACAACAGTTCAGCAAATATGCCACAAATAAAGGCTTTCTATAAGTATATTTGATGAAATATACCAATAAAATAAGACTTAAATCAAAATAGATTAAGAATGAAAAAATCCTATAAGAAAAGGAATGATGAGTTTTTTTTTTTTTTTTAAAGATTTTATTTATTTATTCGACAGAGAGAGAGACAGCCAGAGAGAGAGGGAACACAAGCAGGGGGAGTGGGAGAGGAAGAAGCAGGCTCATAGCAGAGGAGCCTGATGTGGGGCTCGATCCCACAACGCCGGGATCACGCCCTGAGCCGAAGGCAGACGCTTAACCGCTGTGCCACCCAGGCGCCCCAGGAATGATGAGTTTTAAAAGAGAAATATTAAATGTAAAAATAGTTGAAAATATTCCAATTAATAAAGGGGAGACAAAAAATATAAAAATACTACTTCTTTTAACGTTTGTCAAAATAAAACCACAAACTGTATCAAAGGTAATGAGGGTAAATTAGATTAGGGGAATCTAATAATATTAAACTTCTCATATTAAAGGGAAAAAAAGAGAGACATTTTTAAATTTTGGATTTGTTAGTATATTTTTTAAAGTTAAAAATATTTAATAGTAAAACAAATAATAAATAAATAACTTTCAAATCAAAAGACAAAAATAAAACCATGCAATATGAAGTATGCATAGGATAAGCAGAAGCTGAATAAAAATAAGTAACTAAATAAAAGGCCAGGAAAGATATAAAAACAAATATTTTAATGTTATAATGTTATATTTTAAAAGCAGGGTAGAAAATTTAAATTTATGCATGAGTCTACAACAAACAAAAATTCTTTAAAATGGTAACTGGTTATATCTAGTATTTAACTTAGTGGTAATTTTTCTTTTTTCTTCTTATTTATTTTCTAAATTTTCTAAAATGACTTTTTTTTTTTTTACAATATAATAAGCATTATGGGATACAGGTTATGACAACATAGTCTAAGAGGAATACTGGCTTCCTGTACTGTCACTTTGGATAGAAAAAAAAGAGAAGCAAATGGAGAGAAATATGATGATTTTATATTAAGGAATAAGAAGCTAGGCATTAGTTATCACTCTGGATACAGTAGTGATTTCTGAAATTATAAACCAGAGAAGCTAAACATGACTGAATTTTACCTAAGATAAGAGAGAAATGCTCTCTTCACAATTAATGGGACATCAAAGTCAGTTTGTGAAAATACGTGAGGTGTGTGTTGTTGTGTATTTATATAGATTTCCACAAACATACCATTGATGCCGGCTGACTGCAAGGACGGAGGTTACTCCTGTTAGCCATCTCATTGTCCAGTTATTTCCTACCTAACTTTTGATATTATCCATCGAGAAATGTAGCTCATTAGTCACATTACTCTAAATTTCAACTCTGTGTATTGTTTTTTAAGTATCTCCATAACCAGTCTTATATTTCAAACTCCTAATTTTTCTTCTCAATCATATTTCACAGTTTATTCTGTATATGAAAAAATATTTTCTCACTTATACTTAAATTACTGACCTGAGTAAGATGTGTTTGGTTTTCACTATGGACATTATCTTTTGAAAGGTGGTAACAGTTTTATTATAGGTTCCTCAAGCTACTATGGCATAAATAGCTAGAAAACATTTGCATCACGAGGCTCATATTTAATGTATTAAAACTGAAGAAGAAACTACAGTTGAAAAATTATCTTGGAGTGAACAAATGAGTAAAGTGTCAGTACTGCATTGCTTAAGTTCACCGTTATCTTACAAACCCCAGCTAAAGGGGCAGACTATCCATCAGAGAGAATGAACACATTCTAAGCACAGAATGTATCAAATAGGCCATCTTTAGTACCAATTTTTCTTTTGATTTTTTGATCACTTTGGGTACAAAAAAATGATAGGATTCACTAGAAACTATTTTTCAGAATAAGTTATAGCCACTTAGGTATAATAACTGCTAGAGAAAAGTTAAACCAGAGAACTCATTTCATTTCATTTCTTTTCTTTTTCTTTTTTATAAGACTAGATACATGCATAGCACATTATGAAGTACATATTCCTGGACATCTGGATATTATATCATCAAAAATTAAACGTTGTTCTGTATAAAACTTCTGTATATTATTAATTATCTTTATCTTTTTCTTGATGTGTTAACTTTCTGGATATATTAGCAATGGGATTGGTAGCAGAACTGAAAAATGAACCATATTCTGGCTTTTTTTGTTTTTCTCACATTTGAAAAACATGGAAAAAATCATTTTTTTTGCTATATTATCTGTTAGTCATCGTCACAAAGAAGTGTTTGAGTCTCTCCTTTTCTTACAAGTTACAATTCAAGGGTTTCTATTTAAATAATGATTCTAATTTACATTAAATTATATCATCTAATTTTGAAAAAGCTTTCATTAAATAAACTGATGGAAACTGGAATGGGGAATTAGGTAAAACTGCTTTCAAAAAGTGGTGAGTTATATTTTACTCAACTCTGTGGGATCCTTAGTCTCATATTTTATTATTTAAAGTAAAACTACATGAAAGAGTTGACTCTGTAAATAGTAATAGTATTCTTAGAGAGGAATCAGATTTTATATTAAGAGTATCTGTTTGAAGATATGGACATGTGAGAGGCTAAAGGAAAAGAAGCAGTAGCTTTTCTCCCTATTCCTTTCACCATATATACCAATTTCCCCAGTTAGGGTTTGGAAATTGTGGGTATTTTGCATATTATAGTTCATTTATAGTAGCTATAACATACATTGAGTATTGAACTTCTTCATATCTGAGTCATCATAAAAACGGAAAGTATCATTCATACAAAAAAAGTACAAGCTTAAATCTCAACCTCAAGAACCAACTAAATAAGCATATAATTGAACGCAAAATAAAACAATCATAAATGGCATTAAATGGCGAAATAAAACACATTTACATAAATTAAAAACAGCCCAAATTTACACAAAACTGTGAAAATTTCTAAATGAAAATTTCTCCCTTAGTTGGTTCTCCCTTTTTGGTTTTGTTTTGTTTTTTTGTTAGTTTTGTTTTGTTTTGTTTTGTTTTACTATATAGGCACTTTACTAATACCAAATTTCTATAACTCATGCAGCACAGTATTAAAACCTTAAAAACTTGGGAGGGAGCGTCATGAGTTTAATGCTGAGGGGATTTTTTTTCTTTTCTTTTTTTCTTTTTTTGACTTAGCTATTTCAGCTGGGAGTTTTTTAATAGTGGAAGGCAGAACATAGCCCTAGACCATTTGTTCTTAATAAGTGCAATTTTTTCCACAGAAGAAATTTGGCAAAGTCTGTAGACATTTGGTTGTTGCAACTTTGGGTGGTATTAGTAGCATTTAATGGATAGAATGCAGAAATCCTGCTAAATATCCTTCCTTATAAAGGGCAATAAAATTAACTGGGCCCAAATGTCTAGAGGCTGAAAACCCATATTTGGATGAATAGTCCTTTGAGTAGGAAGGAAAATTCACCATGAAGCATTCATTTTTAGAAAACATGTTCCATCAAAGCTTGAAGGAATGTTTTAGGAAGTGTTTTGGTGATGGCATTTATAAAGGATGGTCACCACGGAGGAGAATTCTGCACGCAAATGTCTAGCATTTATATGAGTTTTTGCATAAGAGAATTGAAATAGAAAGAGCTAGAGCTATATAAATACAGTAAATTTAAGTAGTTGAAAAATATCTTTGTCCTGTAAAAACTTGAAGGCAAAATAATTGCAAAAAGAGAGACTATGAACTCTGAAGTGGTCTTGAATTAACCAGCATGGGATGGTGAAGCGTAATGTGGACACAAGGACCATGATAACGTACATGGGACCTCAGGATTAAAGAGTATGTCCCGAACTCTCTTGACTCTGATTTTCATCAATGCCCTAGTGAGAAAAGAGGTTGTTGGGCCAGACTCTGGGTGTTAGTTAGCTGTCTGTACATCATAGATGATATGCTAGATATTTACACCACTGTTAATTGTATCAAGATCATCTCAATCTGTAGGTTCTGTTTCTTTCAGATAATAATTTCAGTTGCATTTATAAAGCTCTGATGTAAAAAGGCTGCATTGGGTAATATAACTCAAGGATAGCTCCAGTAGATCAGACCCTTCTGTATTTGCTTCTCCACGCTGATACTCCAGGGATGTACACAAATAACCATTCCACTTCCAAAATAATGCCTCAATAGCCTCTAATGGAATCTGAGTTTCCCATAAAGTACACTTTCTGAGAGTGGGAAAGGGAGGAAGAGCTTTGGCTTATTTCAACACAATCGTCACACTACTGTGGATATAACCTACCTCTCTTTCTATTGCAATATAAGAATCCGTAATAAGCAATGTATGATGGGGGAAAAATATAAAGCAAGGAAAATGTTTCTGCTCCAAGAAGAGAGAAAATGCTTTCTCTATTGTGCCCTTAAAAGTGATGCAATGAAATCAATCCAACCCAGAAAGTATGCTCTAAGGCTGTAACAAAAATTATGTCTCATGTTTACTAAAATAGTTTCCTAGGGATATTACAGTCCACAAAGAAAAGAATTTTCTTACTTTTAAAAACTACCCAACACAAGCACTTAAATATGTAGAATTTCATTTAAATAAGTCAGTCAACAATTTTTTATAAAGTATTTAACACTTCATTGTAGAAACATAGGCAAAATGACTATTATAACCAAAATGAAAAATACTGTTCAATTTAAAAAATGTACTTAAACAAGAACCTGAAAAAGTTTATGATATGCATAACATTGTTCAAGCAAAATTGCACTAGTATTACATAAATCAATAGTTTATAAAGGCCTCAATATGGCAAAGTTTAGAAATAGGTAGTATGCATGCACATAGTACAACAAAAAGTCTCTTTATAAAACAGCAGTTTTTTTAATGCTTGTACAAAGGGATAAAGAGCAACCACAAACATATTTCATCTGTTAGGTTAATACATTATGACAGCTAAAAGTCAGTCATGTCTATCAGAGGAACAAAAAGCCCTCCATACCTTGTGAATAAATCTTTTGTGCCTTTAAAGATATCTGTATAAAAATGCTATCCTTTTTTATACAACTTAAATAAATCGTACTTGTTTCAATCAAAATTTGAAAACAAACAAACAAAAAAGTGAATGGGGCCCATGTGTTTTGCATAACCAAAAGAAACCAGAGTACCAGAGTAACTGGTCAGCATTTACACTCTCCACCTTTGATTATGGGCAGATAATTGTTCTTCTACAACCTGGAAAGTCCTTTAAGAATATATTTTGAAGAGGGCAAATATTGGATTAGTCATACTGTATATTGAAAATATTTACCAACTACTCTACTATAATGGCTGTTTTGCCACCTCCTTTTGACCTAGCAAAGAGGACGCATTCACATAATTGAAATTCTATCGTCAATTTGTGTGCTTATACATTATTGTTCAGTGTTCTGTGTGGTAAGGGGTTCGGGTAATCTTCCACAAAATGCACATGACTGGGAAGAACTTCCTAAGGCATGAGTACCCAATGCCCTGTTGTGCTCTAGGCTGGCTATTTACCTCAGGACTGAGGGAGAACAAGAGGTCTTATTCCATAGCAAGTGTGGTCTTTCCACTTCCCGTTATATTTTTGCTATGTTCTACCACCTAAATATAACTATTGTTTATAGGGTGTATATGTTTAGTATATCACATAGAGTCCACTAAATTTTGGCAAATGTAGTCATAGGCATTCATGCAAATTTTTAATTGTATATATTTTTTAAAGTTTTTCCTCAAAATTTTCATCTATCACTTGGCAATCTAAGGCTAATTTCAAAGCAGGTGATGCTGGGTTTGTGAGGGCTAGATATTTTCAGCAGTCTGAATCAATCTTAATGGGCACAAAGAAGAGAGTTGACCATTCAATCATTCTTCCATCAGTTTAAATGGAAAAATAAAATGACATTGTATTACAGCTTTCAGACCATATAATGAAAAAGTGCAGAGATTCTCTTTGTGGATTAAGTAGAACCAAAAAAGTTCATATAAAATAGATTGCTCATATTCACACTACAAAGAAATATGTTGTTTTTAATTTTAACAAATCCAAAGGTGAATCATATCAGCAGCATTGTTGTAAATTGTATTGTAGTGCAGTTCTTTTTCATAAAAATACCATACAAATGGTCAATCAATAGTCATCAGCAAAAAATAAAACCCAGAAAACTCAGAAAACAATTAACCAGGAGAAAGATAAAGAAGGAGGTAATGCTGATGCCAAAACAAGTATAATACTGTTGGAACATACAAAAGTAATCCTTATATTTTATACATTTATACAGCATATAAAAGGTATCACTGATTATGCCACTGTCTCTCTTATCCCAATTTCTATTTTCTTTGGAAGCAGTTCTTTCCTTTCATCAACACTTCCTAAGGAGTTTCGACAGTTTTGCCCATCCATATATAGTTTTGCATACACAGGATTGGAGTAATTTGTTGGCTGAAGGAGAAAAAAATAGATAAAATCAATTTTTATCATCAATTTTGACCACATTCGTTATTTTCTAGGATGTCTATCTCTCAATGTTAACCACATTTACATGCAATACATTTAATTTTCCAAACAGTAATTATATAAATGTAACTTAAATTCTATTTACAGGCTTTAGTAGACTTTTGTGCGGTATTGGATAAAAACATAATTGTACGTTTTTCAGGTAACTTGTGAATCTAAGAGGAACTTTGACATAATGGTAAAACCCCGAGGATATCTTTGTGAAGACAATATTCACTGAGAGTTTATTTAAAAGCATAAAACATTAAACCAAATCATCTTATTTCCAGTCCTTGTGTTTGCCCCCTTATTGCCATAGCAGTGGCAGGAAAGTGTATTTACAGAAAGTCATCTAATTGCTTGAGGCTTATAATTTTTTCAATATGCAGTTAACAACAGGAAAACAAGGAATAGTAAAATATATTGGTGGAATAGACTTTAAAATAAAGGCAATATTTTTGCTTTAAACAACTCATATGTATTTATTATTGTGAATACTTTTGGACTCTTCCAAAGAATTAAAGTTCATAGTCATCTTAATTTTCTGAGATACTTAGAGCACTTTGAAGTAGAATCGAGACATGCAGAAATGATCTCTTTCGGTTGAAAAACATTCAATGTTTATTATTTTATTAATTGCAACTTAACCCAAGAGAATACTGTCTAGTTTTTGTTTAGTTTTGTTGTCTTCCCAAAAGCAGAACACTAAATCTTAGTTCCGACAAAGAAACATATAATTTTTGAGCCATGCAAGTGAGACAAACATGATAAAACATGAGAATGAAAACAGTTGACGGGAGAGAGTTACAAGGGAGAACATACTCATCCCTAGGAATCTTTGTACCCTTAGTTTCATCCCTCTTCCATCTACCATGCACCATGTAACTTAAGACAGAGTACCTTTCTCTAGAAACTAGTTACTAATTAAAAAAATTTTTAAGAGTGGTCTCATTAGACCATTTCTAATTTCTCAACATGATGCCACATTTTGTAGTATATTTTTATTTAAGTGGACATCAAACTTGTAAATTACCTAAACAAAACATCTGAATAGGAAGTGAATAAAACCAAACATGAATTTAAGTTTAGATTATTCAGTTTAAATTTCTGGCTAGAGATTTCTAAGAATAGCAAATACTCATTTTTTTGGTTAAAGTGCTGTGACATTTTCAAAAGCAGCAGAAGAGATATTTCTCCTTAATAGCTTGTCTAAAATGATAACGTGTTTTCTATGTAATCTTGCATAAGCGGGACATCTAACATAAGCCTCTGATTTTAATGCTGTTTTGAAATCTCCTGTTAATTAAAAACTCAATTAAAGACAGCCCCTATCTAAGACTAGCCATCATCTTTCATTGCGAGGGGTTCTGTGATGGAATGGATATGGAATAATGAATTTTCTTCTCTCACCCCAGCAGTTAGTGGTCCTTTCAAATCAGAGTTTAGGTAGATGGGAGGCGCTGTGTGCGGAAGCTTGAAAGCACTGGACCCTCCCCCTATATACCTGGCCTGTATGTAAACAGAGAATTTTAGTTTCCAATCTAATATCATGGAACGATTTTCATTGACATAAACTCATATTAAGTCATAAAAATAGCATAAAAATACTCATTAGCCCTGGGTCACCAACGGTGGGCTCATTGTAGCTTTACTAGAATAAGAAAAAAACTACAAATATTGGATCTGTGCTTCTTAAGTAGACATTTCTATTATGTAAAGCTTACAGATAGACACACCATGCATCAAGTCACCTCCACACATTTCCATTTATTTAACTTCATCCATCCCAAAGGAATCATATCTTTGCTAACCACTCAGTGAAAAATCCCCAAGCCTCCCCCACTTAAGGTTTTGTCTCTTTGAAAAGTTCTGACAATAGTCCATTCTGAACACTCAAGTATCTGACTGCTTCTAATTAAAGATTCATCACCACTCTGTATTTAAAAATAATTAAAAATGTTACATTTAAAAAAATCTGTGTTTTGGAAATCTGACTCTCCAGATGAATTACTAATTAAACTAGTTCACTAAGTCCCCGTGCAAGAGCACTGACTTTAGATTTTCTTGGGTCTAAGGACAGAATTAGCCAATCTGGTATACTCATATTTGGGATAAAGTATTTATTAGTGGCCCAAAAGGGGGGAAAAACTAGCCAAAACTTGAAGAGCATAAGAAGTTAATGTACAAATTTGAAATTAATTAAAGGTGAATTGAAAAAAATTTAACTATCAACTCTTAACAATGAATAATCACAAAGTTTGGAACAAGGGCAAGGGTCTCAGAAAAAGATTTTAAATTTAAAATCAGGTCAATATTGCCTCTTCATTTTCCCCCACAAAGATCTCCCTGAAAAAATATTGAAAATAGTCTAAGTAAGATTTGAGATGAATTTGGAGATAAAATCAGTAAGTACTAATTTCCTTTTTTGTAATCTTCAAACTGTTCTGTGATTGCCTCCATAGTCAAATCTTTTTTATTAACTTTATTTACTACTTCAGTTATTTTGATTAGAAGGTATGATTGAAGTATAAGGTTTAACCATTTTGAAAATAATGAAAATGCTCAATAAAATCCTCTTTATGTGTAATGCAATTTTTATTTGATCATATCATGACTATATCAAACTGTCATGACTCAGCGAATACTCTATGAAAACATTTGATTATTAAGGGGGCTTCGGTGTGGCCCTCTGCTTTCCTCAAAGTGTTTATATCTGTAAGAACTAGTTGTGTCTTTGCAATTACTTCTTAGGCAACAATTCATATTTACATTTCAAAAATCAGAGGCTGGTTAGACTCAGCCATCTAAGTCACATTAATGTAATTTTGGTCAATCAGTCAGCAAATTGGTAAATAAATATTTATTGATTATTGCATGCAAAATACATTAAAAGTATATCTGTGGGGCATTGAAGCATAGTTTTATCTTCCTAGAATAAATGTGGAAAAATTTTTAAATGGAGTACTAAAAAACTATTTTCTTTAAGTATCCAAAATTGGCTTATTTCTATCACTAGAAATAAAAATGATGGGGAAAATGAGAACTCTCCTTATGAAAGTGTATAAAGTATGTCCTCATCAGTTCATATTACACTTACAGTGTACTTTTTCCTAAGAAAAATTCAAAGAATATGAGAAGTCTATTATTTATCTTCTTCACAGATAAATTATCAAAAAACAACATGCACCATATATAGAGTCTTCTATTTTTAAGTAGAAAACACTGAAACTTAGGTTTTTAGGATTTATTTCATGAACCATTTCAAATGTAGGAGTTAATTAATGAATTAATAATTAATAGTAAATATAAATTTACTTCTAATTGAGAAAAATCACTACAATATCCTCTGATAATGTAAAAATTTATATGTGCAGTAATATTTGATTCCTTTTCAGACAAATAAATATTTGACCATCAATGTCAGGCTCAAGACAGTCTGGCCATGGATTCAGAACTAGCTTGAATGTATGGGACCCTATTCAACATCTTTGGGAACAGTTATTGTTATAAGTGAAAACCCATTTGGACTATAGATTGGTTGCTGTGATTATTTACAATGTGAAGGTCATTTTGGACAAGGCACCTTTAATATATCAAAAAATAAATTAGCTACCCAATAAATGAATAAGCTAAGAAAAATCATTCCAAAATGTTGATGCTCTTAATTCCAAAAGTTGATGTTCTTAATTCACAGTAATATATCTATAATTAACATGCAAAATATGAAGATAATACAGTGTAGTGAATCTTAGCAAGTTTATTTTATCTGGATAATTGTATCATTTATCTATTTCTCTTAAAAGCTGCTAATCTGAGCATCCAATGATAACTTTACCAAAAAAGTCAGATTTTTAGGCTGTGTGTATCAATGACATGACTCAAATCAATAGGAAGGCTACTATAGTAGAAAAATATATTTTCAAAAGTAATTTGATTACAAACAAATCCAAGGGCACAGCTTAGTTGAATCAATGACACACTACTGGAAATAAAATACTTATTTTGACAATGAAGTACTGTACTCTTTATTATTAAAAAAGAAATCAGACAGTATTTTTATACTAGGCTGTATATTTAGATATGCTAGCATATTAACACATTTGAATAAGACATTATTTTAAGTAACCTATACATGTTTATAAACTAAATGAATGAATAAATATGTATTTTCCAAAACATGTTATCTTAACTTCATGCTTCAGGTGAATGCAATCCATAATTTTATTTTTTTCTTTAAAAGAGACTATAACATTCAGTGCATCCTAAAGTTCTTTACTATAACTTCAGATAAAAGAAATGCTGATAAAATTCAGGACTAATTATAGATAAGTGACTCAGGAATGTTAGTGCCTACTCTCCATCATGTTAAAACATATTACCTTGGTTGCATCCACCATAAAGCCAGGATCTAAAAGACCTCCATCGCTGTGATCATGACCCACCTCATACATGTTATAAGATGGGTTGCCAATTTCTACATTGATTCCTCCATTGATAATAGGCTGTCTTCTAATAGTTTTTGTCCTAGAATATGTGAACATTAATATAAGTATAAACTGTCTCAGTATTATAATCATGATACATAAAGCTATCATATTTGTAGATTTACTGACTTGTTTTAATGTAACTCATAGAAAGTTCATAAATAAAGTGCATTCAAAATAAATTATATTTAACAAGTTATAGAAGAACCAAAGAAGTCTTAATGTGATAAGTTATTTCCCCAAATTATTTAGATTTGACAGCAAAAAAGACACTTGGAACATATTCCTCTTAAATAGCTAATATATTAGTTGAAGTTGAATATTCACTAATTCATTATTTTTTAAATTCACTTTTACCCTTTATTTTTGAAAACTATGACTAAAAAGTAGTGATAAAGAATCTTTGAAATAGGGATGCTGGGGTGGTTCAGTTGGTTAAGTGGCTGCCCTCAGCTCGGGTCGTGATCCGTTGGATTCAGTCCCACATTGCACATCTTGTTCAGTGGGGAGCCTGCTTCTCCCTCTCCCTCTGTCCCTCCCCACAACTCCTGCTCTCTGTCAAATAAATAAATAAATAAATAAATATCTTTGAAAAAGATATATTTTTTTTGTATTTGACAGTGAGAGAGAGAGCACATGAGCAGGGAGGGCAGCAGAGGGAGAGGGAGAAGCAGACTCCCCGCTGAGCAGGGAGCCAGACGTGGGGCTCCATCCCAGAACCCCAGGATCATGACCTGAGCTGAAGGCAGCCGCCTAACCAGCTGAACCACCTAGATGCCCCTGAAATAGATTGTTTTCAATCCCCAAGTCATCCTTTTTAAAAAAACTGACTCAACAAACACTTTGTTCCGGATAATAACCCTACAGACAAGCTACTCCTTCCAGATCTTTATAACTGCATATTCACATAAATTGAAAAATTATTCTTCCAGGAATATATAAAATTAACCAATGCAGAATTTGTGAATGAAGTGCACAGGTTGTGATACATAATACATATGCAGTATCATTGTATTGACATCACTAATCTGACACATTAAGATAATAGGCTGCACTTCAGAGACTCTTGCTGTTTCATGGAAAAACTACCACAAATGTAAAATTCTACTGAAATTTTAATTAATATGTCCCCTTGCTCGTTTTGTTAGAATATATAAATGGAGCCATTCCATCAACATAACAAGGGAGAAGAGCTTCCTGAATTATACTCACTTTAAAATGAAACAGAAGGATAAAACGGTTTGAAACAAGATTTTGAGGTTGGAATAACTAAATCATGTTTTTAAGAATTCAAAAAAAATTAAAGGAAAAATATCACTACGTTCCTGTAACTATGTGTATAATTAATTTACTGACCTTTTGTCTGGACCATTGAATCTTACCTTCTTTTTCTTTTACAAAGCACTAAACCAATTACTAAGGTGGTTATCAAAGTCACCAGGAGGACTAGAGGCACAATAATGGCGATGCTTCCTGAAAAAGAAATGAATGCATAGTTGAACAAATAAATGAAATGGATTAAAAATTGATATAACTGAATACTTTATTATACTTAATCATTTGACCATTGATGTAATGCAAAGTAAAGCTCAGGCCGAATGTCTATATTCTTAGTTCATAACTATGTTACTGAAAAATCACTCTCCTATTAAATACTTGATCTGCTGGAAATGTTTCTTTAGATATCTTTCATTTATGTGTTACAGTTAAATACCTTGAGGTTAGAAATGCTGATTTCTTTGTCAGTTTGAGTCTGATTCTCACTACACATATTTACTTGCAATGTTGTAAGTACATGCTGGTAACTTCTTGTAAATCAATGATGACTGAACACATATTGACACAGTTCCACTGGCTACAATCCCACCTTTAGTTTTGTTTCTTTAGCTATAAATACTATCAGTGAGTACGTGTAGCAAATCAGATGGCAGACTGGCCAAACAGAAGGACATCAGTGTTGGATTCAGGTGGACATAGCCTGAATATCAGTTTCACAACTTACTTAGTGTGAGCCCTTGGAAAGATAATTCAAAACTTGAGCCTCATGCTCCTTGCCAATAAAACAGAGACAAGGAGACTTATTACACAGGGCTATTAGCTTGATTCAACAGAATGGGGGGGGGGGGGGCAGGTAGGGAGGCAAAGGGGACTCTTTCTTAAGTTTCAGTTCCAGAATAATTTCAGCAAAATAAATCTGAGGGTTTGGCTTCTGTTGTAAATGTCACCTTTTCCTGTGTATTTATAAAAATGATCTTAGGTTGTATCTTCAAAATGGAATAAAAGATCTATGGAATAGATCTCCAAGAGTGGTCAGAGAAACTGGGTCTTAGTTTTTATGCATCTGAGCATAGGGGAGAAATAAAATGGAGGAGAACCTCCATTTCTGCCTTGGCAATAAGAGCAACCATCTCCCTCCTCCCCACCGTCCCCCCCTTCCCCAGAGGAAGGAGATAATACCCCTTTGCTGGTAATGTGATCCACAGGAAAATACACCTACAGTTATGTCACTTGTGCAGGAAGAAAACTGAAAGTGAGGGTCGCTTAATAACAAGAGAGCATTAAGTAGCTCTATTAAGTACCTAATGTTAACTTTTCCAACAGATAAATATCTAGCGCCTGTGAGTCAAAGGCTTTTGTCTATTTAGAATAACCATCTGGTTGATTCAGTTGAGTCAGCTAAAAACTAAAACAAACGAACCTCAAAACTAGTTGAAATTTTTTGTGGGGATCTTGAATGTTTCAAGAATGAAATATTAGAAATAATTAAATATATAAATTTTCCTCTGCAAATACACATGCATGTAAAAATACTGTGATAGAAATGAATGGCACTGTTAACACAATCAGCAGCTGCTTAGGGACTACAAAATAGTAATATAGATCAGTTTTGATAGCTCTAGACAGAAGATATCTGTGGGACATAGTCTACACTGGAGATCGCTTACCAAAATACCAAAAAGTCTTTATTAAGGAAATCTCATGTATAAAATAATCTACTTTGGAAATTTAAAAATCATTTGTTTAAAATAACCAAATAACTACCTCTTTCATGCAAGAAAAAAAAAAAAAAAAACGACTTGCCTTATTTAGTCAGATTCTAAAATGTAAAACTCATTTTATTATTTCATGTTCTTACCAGGCCTATACAACTTAGTGAGTTTGATATTATATTACCTTCTTGTTTGGGGGAAAGTGAACTTTATATGAATGTGTAATTTATTAGTAATTAATGAAAGTAGAGAATCTGGCACCTTGGATAGTAATTAACATTTATTCACAAATTTTTAAATACCACTGAACAGCTTGGTCTCTTCATAAACTATGACTTCAACTGATTGATCATGACTTTATAAATATCCTTACTTCATTATTTATCCTTTTCCCCCCTAAAATTTGTCGTAAATTGGTATATAAAATACTTACCAATTCTGGTCTTAAGGTATATGAAGTTACTTTCCCTTCACTGCCAATTGTATATGATTTAAAAAAAAAGATTTTATTTGTTCTATATAGTTTCTTTTATTTCTATATAAGGTAGAAATACTGTTATGTATACATGCTAAAAAACTTACCAATCTCTTTCTTTTTCTTTCTGCCATCTGTGATGGCAGTTCTAATTCCTTACATTGCAGCACTTTGTTTAAGGGCCTAGACTTCTAAAATGTCTGTATAACCAATTAAAGTAACTGCAGTAATGCTTAGTGTAGCCGATAAATAATGCAGGAGGGCAACTGGACAAGTTTTTAAAATTGGATTTTATAAAATTTTTATATCAAATGAAACAATCGGTAACAACATATTTTTAAAAGAATTAGAAGACAGATATTTATCAAAATAAGTACAGAGCAGTAAATATATTGTAACATATATCAATCAAAGTTTACTGCAGGTGATTTTTTACTTTTAGCTGTAACTTGTTGGTGGATTGTTTAAACTGATTTTTGAAAAAGCACATTCTGTACTTATTAAAGATGGAGAGGATATCTCAACATCTTGATAACCTTGTCACATAAAATAAGAGTCTTTCTCTGCAACATTGTTCTGAAGCCTTGTTACACAACACTTTCCCATTAGAAAGGACTGTGTTATCAAAATATTAGGTTGAAGAGCCCCTTTCCCTGGGAGAGGCAGGATAGCAGTTGAGATAATAGATGGTGGAGCCAGGCTATCTCCGTCCAAACCTCAGCTTACTAGCAACATATCCTTGGGCATATTAGTTACCTTTGTTTCAGTTCACACATCCACAAAATGAGAGTCATCATTAATATGACCTCATGGTAATGCAAATAGGATTGTCTATCATGTAGAAAGTATAATATACATGTTTATATAAGAATTACAAATATATATTGCCATAGAACTGTGCTTGATTGAGTAGGGGAAGGTGGTGAGACCATTTTGGGACACGTTGAACTTGAGATTCCCATAGAATACAGATGATATAGACATTGCCATGGATATAGCAATTGTGCAGTGGGATCTATGTCTCCAACTCAGGAGACAAACCAGGATTGAGAATGGAAACATAGGGGTAATCAACATAGAGTTGGTAAGTGAGGTCAAGAATTATGGACCACCATGAAGAGTGTGTATACTGTAAGTGGAGAATGAGTTGCCCAGAAGAGACAGGGAAAACATATCTCACAAAGAAGAGAGTTGCTTTGAGAGGTAAGAAGGGAACCAGAATAATTCAGTGTCATGGAAGTCAGAGGAAGAGAACCTTTTGTTTATTCGTTGAATTTATGGTGGAAAAATATAAATATTAAACATGCCATTACAATAAGTTTCTTTTGATACGTTGCTATATATTCTGCTCCTAAATTCATGTTCACATACATGCATAAATGTGAATGTAGATATGTTTTTGTGATTAGGATCTTTTCTCTTAAGCATTGTGATAAACTGTAATTTTAAAAATCATAAAGAAAATATCCTCACTTTGTATCACTCTCCCTCTTGTCTCCTTGATGTCAGCACGGTGGTCTTTCAAAACCTTGAGCATCTCTCTTTCCTGTTCCACAGCTTTTGTATCTGCACTCCCTTGGTTTTGAAATACCCTCAACTTCTTCTCTTTCTAATCCTTCAACTCTCAGCTTCCGTATCATCACCTCAGAGAAATCACTCCTGACCTCAGTTCTCACCTGCCTTTCTTTTACTTTTGCTTCTTTTTTTTTGCTTCCTTCACAGAACCAAACAAAACTTAGAGTTATTTCATAAATCTGCATGTTTACTCATTTGTTTGCTTCCTTGTTTTATTGCTGTTTACCCTTCTAGAACCTCAGCTTCAAAGAAGAGGCACTATCTCACTCAGTGACTTGTCTCTGGGATCTCATTCAGTACTTGACACTTAGTTGAGGCTTGATAAATATTTGCTTTGGAAGAATTAAGACAAAGGCATTATTTTGTTGCATGTTTCACTTATCTCTCTATATTTGCAAATTTTGGGTTCCTTGGTATCACATAATTAGTTTTTTTTTTCCTATTTTAAAACAAGATGACGTAAAAGAGACAAGGGCAAAATAGGAAAAGAGGAAACACAGCTCCCTAACAGGTATCACATCTCTTTTGTCACTGTGCTAAAATACAGCTTCTCAGTATTACTGCCTCACAAATGCTGAGTATATTCTTATCTTCTTCAATTTTAGCAAATATGAATAGCATAATTCAAACATTGAGCATTCACTCCCTTAAAACTTTAGGTAAAATTTAAATAGAAGTACCCAAGGAATATTTTATCATATTTAATTTAAAACTCTTCAAAATAACTTTGGAGGAGTCAGACTAGCTTTTTTTAAGTGGCAACTCAACAGAACATGCTAGGATAATAGATCTGTTTAATTCCACAGGCTGACTTTTTTTTTTTATACTTTAAACAGCAATGGCCAGAAAACATCAGCATGAGTACTCGGAGATGATTAAGAAAGCTGTGCATCAATTAGAAATCTCCATGCCGGCTGACAGTAGTCAGGCCAACAGAAGCAGTGTCTTCTTTATTATTCGAAGGTCCAATGATTATGGAATGCTTCACTGTTAGTGGAAACGCAGATCTGAAAACACACTGCTAAAGTGTCTGTCTTTCTTACTGGGCAGATGACTTCTTTCCAAGTTTGGGGAACATTAGACAACCATTAAAAACTACTGGGCTTTACCTTAGGTAGGATCAGTTTAACTACCTTTTTTCCTTCTTCCAGAGTTATTGAGGCAAGTTTCTCTAAGCATAAATGTCTGATGATAAGTGCCTTTTAATAGTGTCATTATGTGGTCAACTTTGCTCAAATTTAAGAAAATTTGACATTTACATAGCTAATGCCCTTTCAATGTGCATTGATACTTCCATTAAATTTAATGACTTTAAATCAGTGATGGAAGGAAGGACATCAGAATCTTTGGAAAAAGGGTTACAAATACTTGCAACTCTTTCTGTTTGATAGTCCCTATTTTAGAACTGCTGTATGTAATTAGAGGCATTTGTCTTATAAGGGAGCTTTTTGCCCCTGCAAATAATTGGAGACACCACCCTCCAACAAAAACATCTGTTGTTCCCCTCCCCCAAACCATTTCCAAACACCAAACCTTCCCTTGTGGGTGGAACTTACATTAAATTTGAAAACTCAATTGATGTGCTACTTTGTATTCTTTTTTTTTCACAGAGTTTATCAATACTGAAAATTGTTTTTGACTCTTTAGAAGGCTATATATCTCATTTATCTTAGATAACTGAGAAATCACCAAAATAAAAGGCTTGTCTCCACAATTCTCAACTTATAAATTCAGTATGTTCTCCAGGTTGATAACTTGAAATGCATTTTTCATTTAAAAACAACGCTATTAATGATTGTTGAGTTTTGCAACTGGTTCACAAAATCATATGTAAATTAGTGTACCTCCAGAACAATTATTGGTAATATGGATAGTGAGCCCTAGATCCTGGGAAGAGAGAATAGGAAGGTTTTGTTTTTCTTTCCCTTTTGCAGTATCAAATTAGGCAAGGTATATTTTGCTTCCTCTGCTAACTTTTACGAACCAGTTCCTCAAATCCCAGTGCCCTATTCCTACAATAATGTCCCCATAGCTTTCCAAAGGCCTTTCCCCTTTCCTTCCCTAAGGACAACACACAAATTCCAGGGTAAACCCCAAACACTCTATAATCAAAGATTACTCATCTCATCTCTGAAAATTCAAATATTCATGTCTAGGCTGTTTACTCTAGATCTATTTGTCATTTTTCAAAATGCTCATGCTTATTAGCCCAAATTATCTCTAAATGGTGGGACTTTGGACAGTGTTGCTTGAAGGATCTTAAGCAGTGACAGAGAAACTATTTGGGGGCAGGAGCAACAAACAAGTAGGTCAGCAAACACCAGGATCCTGCATCTATGGTACAAAAATTGCATACTTTTGCCTTCGATAATGCCTTTCCTTTTTCATAAACTCCATAGTATGTTTCTTTTTGTTTTCATGAAAGTTTTTTTTCACCAGCAGTGATGGACTAGAGAAAAATTGCTAAGGTAAACATTTATCCATTAGTGATATTATTTTTCTTCTTCGAGAATATATTTACCCATTTGATAGATATTCCATATTTCAAAAATTTTCCACTCATAATAAAATTAATGATAATATGTGTGAATTGGGAAACTTTATTTTTGACTTTCATCTTGAAAATCTTTATAAAATCATTTAAAGCTATTAAAAATATACACATGGACACACAATGATGATGTAGATGGACTTTCATATCAGTGACTTGTCCTAAGACTACAGCTGTACAAAAAAAGATTTGCAGAATGTTGAGCTATATTTTAATACACTTCAAAACAAATACTTTGAAGACAAGCAATAAATCAACCATAACTATTACAATTTGCTTGCTAATATACTTTTCTTTAAGACTAACCAGTCAAGTCTGCTTTACAACAACATACTGAAATGCAATTCAAGACAATACACTTTGCTCTAATTAAAACATGGATATTGCTTTTTTTCCTGGAGCATTCTCATACCCATTGTGATATTTGCTGCCTTGGTAGCTGATGTACATTTCCCCAGAAAACGTTAGGTTAGGTTTGCAGACGTGCATTCTGAAAACTGCCAGAGTTTGAACTCTTGCTGCCTGAAAGAGCCCTTGGATGCTGGATCCTGTCACCAGGTGAGCTCAGTGCTCCATCTTTCCCAAAACACCTGCATTGCGATACATGTCCTGCAAAATTCCACGAAGGACATTTTCCAAGACTCAAGTCCCCCAGTAATGGCATAAAAAATAATAATTTCTGTTCCATATAGAACACCCAAGATGTTTTAACCCGAGGAACTTACTTGTGTTAATATGATCGGACTTGCTGCTCTTTGGGGCTGGTCTCTCACACTGTGTGCCTGACCAGTTGGCGGAGCACCTAGAAAAATTAAAAAAAAAGAAAAGAAAGAAAGAAAAATTGGTTCATAACAAAACTCACAAATCTGCTAATGTAGTAACTTCAGCTAAATGAAATGGAGAAGCCAGCCATCACATAAGATTCATAAATATTAGGTAGAGAATTCTGCTAACGTCCTGTGTATAGCCAGTATGCTGAGGGAACTTCCACTGGACTTCACTTGTTGAAATACTATTTTAAAATTTAACTTTATAGTAATTTTCCTTATTCTATGTTAAATCTTAAATTTAGCATATTTTCTAGCAAAACTGAAATCTTAATTAAGGATTGGTAATTAATTTAAGAAGTACTGAAAATTATAAATAGCCGTGATAAAAACTGAGTTTGCCTGTCAAGCAAATCCATCTTTATTAAGTTTCTGGGATTTTTTTTTTCCCCTGTCTTGCTTAATGTCCAAAGTGTAATTAACCATTGAACAGCAAATAGTCATCTGTCTCAGTTCAAGCTGCAGAATTCTTACTCTTCTCATCACAGATAGAGAAATGCAGTCCATTCCCATTTAAAATCAGACTTCTATTCCTATGGAATCAAGACAATGTGCCCAAGTTTTTAGTGGGAGAAGTTGTTTTACCCATATAGGTACCATGACACTATGATGAGAAGTCTAGCAGAGGATGAAAATAATAGATCCGATTAAAATCCTTTACTTAAACATAAATCACAGCCATATAATTAGCTGGATGCATCAAAATAAACACTGGAAGGGTTTTAGCTACATTTAAATAATGCCTATTGGCTAACACAAGATGCCTCTGTGCATCTGTCAGAGGAAATCCACAGAGAGACCATTTAATTGGTTTCAGTTCTTATTTTAAATGACTGTCAAATGCCACCATATTAAGAATAGTTGCACACAATAAAAGAACAGCTTCCAGAACCATTCCAAGTAGATCTCTGTGGGCATGGTGGCCACACTAAATAACTGCAATTTCAAGGTTTCTGCCAATTCTGTCATAGCCAATTCAGATAGCTGAAGCTGTTGCTGGAGCTAGGCTTCAATGATGCCATGTGAGTTATCTGGGATATTCGTGAGGACAGTATTGGCTCTCCTAAAACTTGGGCAAAATCGCATAAAATCATAATGACTGAAAAACTCAGATTGTGAAAACAGAAAATTTGTTTCATTACGGCATATATTAATGTCAGCATAATTGACAATAATGTTATAATTCAAGAATATAGGTATTTGGTTAATAATGATATTGTAAAAGTATGAGTATGGATTATGGTTTAAATGAAAATTAATATATTATTAGGTCATCATTTAAGCATGATCTTACCTTTTTGTTTAGAATCTTTATAAAAAGCTTACATATGTATTTCCTGTACACACTTACTATATACCATAATGCAATAAATCACTAAGGTAGATAAACAAATTTTAAGTCCAGGCCTACGACTGTCTACATTCCTGAGGTGAGGTAATGGAATGAGCGCATTTTTGCATAATTATAATAAAGTGGACAACGGATAAAATCATTGATTTTTAAAAATAATTTCTTTTCCTCAGTTGTGGTTTTGCAGATGAATGATCTAGAAAATTATTTCAATTCTTTACAGTCTCTAATTCTTGACACAGTCCACCGATAATTCAAAATAAGGTGTTTAGGACGGTTTTGTAAATATGTCGTTGGAGTGAATTCTGATCATTGCAAAATTCTTTTTGCCTTATGTAGCTTTACATTTGTCAAATCTTCCTGAGGATGTTTAACATACTCCAACGGGGGAAAACAACCAGTACTGATTGCTTAATAATTTTATTATAGAGCTTATGTATACAAGGGTATTTTTGTGCAGGCATATTGAATTACTGATTAAAATATAAAAATTGGCTTTTTACATTACCTCCTTTGATAAACAAAGCAAACCAAACCTAAATCAGGGCTCATGTTAAATAAGAGGAATGACCTGAGATATATTCTGTTATTATACTGGAGATAAGAACCTCTGGGCTCATTATTACACAGAGATGCTGAGAAGTCAAAAAATGGAATTGCTCAGAGATGGGAGGATTAACTGCTAATAGACCAGATTGTGTTCTGACATGAACATCATATATCTTAAGTATTTTAGGAAGTTATGAAAAGTATGGCTTTAGAACTCCAGAGGAGTTAAGAAAGATTTTTAAACAAAGAAGATAAGGATAATGTGATTCTTAATTCCAAACTCTGAAATTATTTAGGTAGGACAGGTGGTATTTGCCAATAGTACTGATTAATTATCTATTTTATCTATAGCTTGGAAACCTGTATTTATGATGGATAAAAGAAATCACCTGCTCATGGTAATAAAACTCTTCTCTTTTAAATTGTGTAACCACATATAAATTCCTAATCTTTAGGGAATATTTCACTTATTACATACTGGAAATAACTCTCAAAGACTGTGCAGGAGAAATAATTAATTTTAACAGTTACACATCTTAATCAGCTGAGGATCACCTTGCAATTTTCCCTATTCTCCTTATAAAACAATGTTTTATGGCCAAAGATAAAATATGTTCCACTGTTCTAACTTGTTACAGTTTTAAAAAATAATCTCTTTTGAGATTTTAAATCAAATAGAAATCATTATTCTTGTTTCCTACCTTACCAAATGACTATTTAAGGCATTTGCTGCTCGGTGAGTTCTTCTTCCCGTGGTTGATTTAAGACCAAGTATTTTTACCATCTTTATAGAAATTCATAAATCTTCATACTCTGAGTAGACTACAATGATCAAAGTCATTAATGTCAGAGCATTTCGGAATCGGAATGTCTGAGGATCATCAAAACTTCCTGTCCAATTCCTCACTGAATCATTTGCATTACCATGCTGACTATAATATCTCTGGTATCTGTCTCTTTTTCATTATTCCTCAAGCAAAATCCACAGTCCATGCCCTGGTCATTTTTAATCTGTACTGTTACAATCCACTGCTCCCTGCTAGTCCTCCTCAAACAACTGTCTTCAAGGTAGTCCTTCGTAGACCTCCCAAGAATTAAAAAAAAAAAAAAAAAAAAAATATATATATATATATATATATATATATGAGAGGAAGCAGTAGAGAGAGATTTATTTAAGCTATATTTTAGGGGACACCTGGCTCCCCTAAGTGTCTGCCTTAGGCTCAGGTCGTGATCCCAGAGTCCGGGGATGGAGTTCTTCATCCAGCTCCTTGCTTAGCTGGGGAGCCCGCTTCTCCCTCTGCCCTCTCTACCTCCCAGTCCCCCTGCTTGTTCTCGCACTCTCTCTCTCTGGCAAATAAAAAAAAAAAAAACTTTAAAAAAATAAACTATATTTTATCCTTCTTTTTTCTCTTGATCATATAAATATATTGTTCCAGGCAGGTTTTTTCTTTTCATTTTATTTTTTTTTTCCATCATGATAAATGTACTGTTAAATGCCCATCCTCTATTTCTCCCATCCTCCCACCCACCTCCCCTGTGACAACCATCAGTTTCTTCTCTATAGTTAAGAGTCTGTTTCTTGGTTTGTCTCTCTCTCTCTCTTTTTTTCCTTTACTCATCTGTTTTATTTTTTAAATTCCACACATGAGTGAGATCATATGGTATCTGTCTTTCTCTGATTGACTTATTGCACTTAGCATTATACTCTCTAGCTCTATTTACATTGGTGCAAATGGCAAGATTTCATTTATTTTATTTTATTATTATTATTACTATTATTATTATTATTAATTATTATTATTATTATTTTATGGCTCCTAGAAGTTTCTTGAAGTCAATAGCTGCCTGGTAAAACTTTATAGATTTCACACTGTTCTTGATTTCTTTCCTTCTCTCTAAGGCTATTGACATTAAACAGAAAGATTATTTACTGCTACATTGTTTTCTTAATCTTATTCTTTCACTTACATTATAGCTATATGTATAAAAGTCTTAATTATAACATATTTTATGATATTTCATTTATGTTTTACATTAGTATGATTATCAAAATGAAAAAATTGCTAAAACAAATTCTAGAGTCACATGTGCCAGAGATTTTCATTAAGCAGTTTGAAGTTTGGGCCAGAAATCTTTACTTAAATGAAGTAATTCTGATGCAAGTAATTCACAAATCACACTTAAAGAAATATTTGAGACAAATTACTATAATTCCACAGACTTTGTTCTTACATCAAATATTATTTGATTTTTAAAAAAATTTAGGATGAAAACAGTCATATGCATGCCCAGAATGATTGTTCAGAAGATTAAATTATATTGGTAGAAGTTTTTTACATAGTATTAGAAGGCTGACTGGGTTTTTGAGTTGGGTAACTAGTTCTCATCTGGATGTTACTATATGAAATGTGTAGTTAGTTGATTTACTGTGTCCTTTAAAAGTTTGTGAAATTATTGTATAGTTACAATATGCTCTGTTTCAATTGTAATATTCTGTAGCACAAGGGAATACCTTTGTGTAAAGGCAATAGTATAGTAGATATTACTAGGAAGAATAGTAAACATTTTAGAATATCAAAATCAGTTTGGCATATATAAGGGCGATAAAAAATAATCTTTACATTTAAGCATAGATATGACATATAATTAAACTGTCCAATATAATGTTAGCTCTGAAATAGTATAGTGATTGAGAATTGAGAATATTAGATACAAAATGCTAAGGTGTATTAAAATCTGAGAAATTGCCTTTCAGCACATAACAATGATCAACTTACATGGACCACAAATGTCATTTTGCGGAAATGTGGTCTAGAGTCACCTGCTTTGGGAGAACTCCAAAATAAAATAATGAGATTAATATCCACTCCCTCTTTTCATTAAATTTAAAGGTCATGGGACTCTTCTGACCAAAGTAAAATTCAAAGGTGAACCTTAAAGCAATTTGGAATTGAATTTCTCCTCTTCTACATATGTGCCAGGCTGCCCTTATTAACCATGAAGATGGAGACATTCAGAAAGAAAAAAAAATCTCACAGGGAGAAAAATGGCACAAAGGAATTAAGGAAACCTTAGAAAACTTGTGCATGGTGTCATGCCTCCTTTAGTGCTCCAAGAACTTCAATAAAAAAAATGAAAAGTATTACATTTTGTTCACTAGACTTATATAGTAGTATTTCCATGTTTATGTAAAGAAAATTAAAAAGAAAATTCAGTAGCAAAATATTTTTTCCAATTAATTTTGCAGATTTTAGTCTTTTGGTGTTGACAACACGATTACATTTGTATGGCGTTCCTAACTTTGAATCTCTATACTCTACGTAGCTCCAAGTACCTTTTGTGCCCTTCTCCTTGCATACAGTAGTATTGCAAAATGTTATACATTAAGATGGATATCTAGATATTCATTCACTTTGTTAATTTTACCATAAAGCATTTTTAATCTCTTATTGTTTCACAACTTTCTGGGCTAAAGTTATTTCATATATTCATAATGACTCAAATTCTTTTGTAACATGCCCCCAAAATTTCCTACCCTAACTTTAATGGGAAATTTTGCATAAGGTCCAATTAATATTTGCTAAACTTTGTGCCAGATCTTAGGATAAATATATTCATATGAAAAATACTCTTACTCACTTCTATAATAACCTAGGAGTTGGAATTATTCACTGTGCGAAATGAGGAAGAGCATGTCAAATAACTTGCCAGAAAAAAAAATAGCTAATAAGTGGTAGAAATAAAATGTGGTGTTACTATTTCTTCATTGTCTTCTGCGACAGTGCCATGATCCTTCTAATTCGATGCAGGAATACTTTTCTTTAGTCCCTCATGCCCAGGAAAGTACTGGTCCCTCAATAAGAAAGTCAAAATGTTGTCTGAACAAAAGGAAATAGTGTATTTTTTTGAGTAGCAAAATTGTAGGAATTACCACATTGGCTTAGAGCTGTGGTCAGTAATATTTAACATTCCGTCTCTAAGCAGTGACAATGAGGAACATATTAAAGAGTGTTTACATGCTTCTTGATATCAACTTCACATTTTTATGTTGGTTCCAAAATATTGTAAATGTGTCTAATATCTCTTTAAAGATACCATCTATAAATTCATCTATATTATTACTCAATGCAGTTTTGAACTTCTGAAACTATTCACTCTATATTTCACTTATTTGGTATTTTTTAGATACAATTTTTACTACAATTTCTATTTATGCATTACTATTCTTGATTTAAATTTAACTGTTGCTTCTTACATGGCAACAGCTAGGTATTACACTGTTGTTCTGTTTTCTTCAGAAAGCTTAAGGTAGTAGCTTAAATTTATGTTTGTTTTTATAAATATACTTGATTCTACTCTATAAGAATATATTATGCGTAGTTTAAAAATATTACATTAAATCATTGTTTTATCTAGTACTGATAAAATTAGTAAGACAAAACTAATCTTACTTTAATATTAAGAGAATTTGGTCAGAAGACTTTGGTTTCTGAGAAGTGTCTATGTGATAAAGTAAAACAAAAATGGATATTAAACAAACTGACCAATAATTATTTTAGGAAAAGCAAAAATTAATAAGAAATTGAAGAGGTGGCAATGAGAGAAATAAAATTAACAGAATGGATTATTTAACATGATTTATTTTAAGAAGTAAGGAGGACTATAAAAGAAAAGATGAAATCTAGTTTGCCAAGTAATTACCCATAAAAGGAAGTTTTTTAAGATTGGGTGGTTTAAGCTAGGAATGTTTAAACATAAAATTCTGCACAGGCCACTTGAGCAGAAATGGCTACCAAAGTGTGAAATGATGACTGAATAAATATTAAAAAAAAAAAAAGAAATCTCTAGTAATGGAAAATTTTTATCATCTAGATAGTCTTCAGAAAATTTTATTGAAAGCAGATCTGAAAAGCATGAGGTGTTTTTAGAGTGAGTAGGCAATTTCTACTTCACTGAATACATTACATGCACCAAACGAAAGAGGAAAGGAATAATCATATAATTAGTATTAAGTAATATGGTAGATGTCACTGAAGACATAAAAGCAGACGTTAGAAACAGTGGTTACGACGCTATAGCTAAAGATAGGAGGGAAAACATAATGCATGTGTGATACCAGTAGAGAGTTCTGTCTACACATTGCCAAGAGGAAAGACCAATCCCACAATTGTCTTAAAAAGATAGCAAACTGTGGGGGGGGGGGGGTGGGATTCTCTATGCTTAGTGCCATGCACACGATTTTGTGATTTAGCACAAAACAAGGGTAAACAATAAAGAATTTTTCTATTAAAAACAAAACAAAACAAAAACAAATGACCCATAAAGGTCCTTCCTAATTCTTAGGGCTTCTGTGGTACAGGATAGTGAAATCTGAAACAAATTATTATGAAGATGTCTGGCATACCCAACTGCACCTATTAAGTACTGTTCAAGGTATATTAATCCCATGCAAATCTGGGGCAATGGTAGGAAGATCAGGCAGTGTTATCACAAGGTTTTGAGTGTGTGAATGTCTTTAGGTCCAATATAACTTTAATTCTCTAAAAAAATATTTAATTTACTTTCTATCGTAGTACTGATGTGCTGGGATATTGACGTTAGTCATGCTAATTTATAGCCTAAATCACTGAAAAATGATTGACATGAAAATGGCCTTCTGCTTTCTGGTACTTCAGCATATTCTTTGTTCTACTTACAAGATTACTACGTATCTCCCAAAAGGTATCACCAAAGCTTCCCACCAACCATTTGTACTTGATTAAGGAACCTTGTGTTAGTATCGATATCAACTTTCCAATTACCGCCTTTCAGCCTTCCTCAAAATCTAGGACCCGAACTTTCAAAAGATTTTTTTTACATTTAATTTTTTTAAAAACAAAACAAGTAATTAAAAAAAAAAGACTTATGAGATAAAGAATGATTTGCTAAAGTCAAGCTTCCATATGAATTAACAAATTTGTGTATCATGTTTAAATGTTAGTCATACAACAGTCACCAGATTTATTCAACATTTATAGGAGCATGTTGCAGACAGAAACATAGGAGGCTTTAGGACAAAAGACGCCCATTAATGCACATTTCTTTCCTAATCCAGCTGTTAGATTACTTTTCTGACTCAAGGTGAGAAGGTTTATTCAGGAAACGGGCTAAAAATTGATTCAGGAAGTGGAGACAAATATCTTCAATAAATCTGAAATGCTATACAATATTATAGTAGTATTTTACATTATGGAGAAAACTGCAATTTGGGGTACTTATAAATATTTTTATGCATTTGATCGACATACAATCATAAATACGGTACGTTCTATTTTTGTATTCTCTATTTATATATGCATTCGTGAATATCTAAATATGCATTTACCCACAATTATGCTAGATTGAGATTAACTTAAGGTAGAGATTATCTATTATTCATCTTTGTATTGTCTCATTTCTTCAACAGTATCTGGCACAAAATCAATGTGTGTATCTGGTCAATCAGTATTTGCCATTTGACAAAATGAATAAATGAATCCACAAGGCATGGAGGATGCATGGTTGAACACATACGAACACGCATTTGTAGAGAAGTTTTATATACATGTGCCGTACTCATTCTACGAAGAATATACAGCACCATTCGTAAATGCTTTCAGCTGGTTACCAGTCAGTCATTTCTCACTGAAAGGAATATTGATTCACCACGGGAAACACTTCATTTGTAAGAACCACAGTAATAGGCAAATATTTTCTTCCTTCTTTCCTTCTCTCTTTGCTTCCCTTTCCCCTCCCTTCCCCCTTTCATTTATTAATTCTTCCCTTTATAAAATCAGATGATCACATTCTAGCAACTTGGGCATATAAAAATTTTACTTATTCAATGATATAATTTGTGTGATACTTTAGTTCTTGTCCCAGGATGCAGCCAATAAAGAAAAGTTTTTCCTCCCATGACAAAAATTCTAAAAGTGCCTGCCTGATGAATACTTTGGCATGGAAACCAGTTATAGGTATTAAATTAAATATAATTTAATTCAATCAATTAATTTAAACTGTTGTCTGAAATTAAAGTGCTGGTATGCAGGGACACAAATGGCATGTGTGAATTTTGGAATCAGACAGACCTGTATTGTAATCTATTCCCTCCTCCTCACAAAGGATGTATCCTTAGGCAGTTCACGCATTTCAGGTTTTTAGTTTATAATAACAGAGAGAGTGAGAGAGCGATACTTCCTGCTTTGCCACACAATGTTCACAATGCAGCCTCTCAGGTCTTCACCTTTGTTTTCTCTTAAATCCACTTCCTTTTTTACCTTCTATGCTACCTTTCTATTTTTTATGTTTTCCTTTTACTGTCTTAAAAGATTTTTTCTTGTTCCCTCCTTTTTTTTTTTTTGGCAAGGTAGGTTGATTATTATAAAAGCTAATATATATATATATATATATCTTCTCTGGGAGATTAAATGACATAATGATGTATATAAAATTTACACATCATTTAACTTAATTTAATGCAAATGATGATATTATGAATATTAAATTATAAATTTAAAGACTGTATATATCATGCCAATATCTATATAATTGTAATTTCTGATTTGTATGCCCATTGGAAGAAGTATTAGGATTAAGGTTCGATATTCCTTTAACATAATGACTTCTCTCTGTTACTATCTTACTACAAAAAAAAGGAGAAAGAACATATTTTCTTGAATAATGATAGTATAAAGAATCTTTAATTTATTTTTTACTCTTAAATCAATGTTGCTAATTAAACCATATGTGCCTGATCCTTTTCTTGGAAGTGCATAAAATTAGTTTGGAATCAGGTACTAGGTTGAGGATTGACTGATCTAGTTTTCTTGACTTGTTCCAGCATGGAATATGAGCAAAAAAATAAATCTCTGTTGTTAAAAGCATCTGAAACTGTGATTATTTTCTATAGCAGTAAAATCTGGGGAAAGCAGTCTATATAGAGAAGAAAAACATTTAAATTGTTAAAGAGGTAACATTAACAAATGAAAATATTATGTAGTTATATTGTATTTGGCTTCTTTGTTCTGATTTGCTAATTATATGACATCATATATATGAATATATGTCCCCAAATCAAGGGAAGATAATATGACAACATCAAAGCTTTGTAACAATAGCTGTAACTCTGTAATACATGTAACTCTGTAAGAAACGTTCTTTGCTAAGCAATGCCACTATATTCTCAACGCAAAAACTGGGCTTCAAACTTGTACAGGAAGATGTGATATCTGTATTGCGTGTTTTCCCCATGGCACGGCTAGCATGTAAAAGCTAGGACGAGCTACGACTTGTTACCTGGGATCATAAAGGATAGAAATTGATGTGACAGCTTCTCTTGGCCTTTACTACTCCAAAACACATGCACATTTCATATTTTCTGCTTTGAAAATCTGCCAAGGGGCAGGAAAGCAAATAAGGAACGTGCAATGACCTGACTCTTGAAATGTGGACAGCACAGGCCGCTAAAGTTGAATTGCTCAATACCCCTGCTGAAAAGTTGTGATCTGTTTGAAATCACTCATGACAAGTTCCTTGGGCTCTTCTCAAATATTCTCTATGGGGCCATAAGGTCGCTGGTCCACAGGGAGGAGCACTGCTCAGCCTGACAGCAAGACTGGGGAAGAGCACACCGTGTAGTCTCCTTTCTGCAAGGCCAGTGTTTTGAGAAATCAACGCCTTAATTAGCTGGAATGTAGAGAATAATTCCTACCTCTTTCAACTTTGTGACAGAAACAGAACTCATTAGCCTCTTCCCAGAAGTCCTGACAAAGGCTTCGTTAGTACCTGTACATTTCCTTATGTGCTCACCCTAAGGACTTAGAAAATAATGCTGAACTTTTAATAAAGTAATTAGATTGGAACAATCACAAAACCAAAGAAAATGACCAAATGCCTAATGCTGATCTCTCTCTTAATGAATGTCCCTTTGGTATTTATATATTTCTTTTGCATCCTTCTGCATTTAAAGACTCTACTTCACAAATGTTTATGAAGCAAATTTCTCTGTGTATTTTCTTAGGTACTTTAGGGCAGACCCACCGTCCTTTCTTTCTCAGTAGCACTTGAGCTGGGCTTTACTTACTGTAGACCGCCCTCCAGGTACTATCCTTGCACTGCTCATCTTCTCTTGATGCCACACGGCAGCTTATTTTCAGTAACAAGCATTAAAAAAACCTCAGAAACAAAAACACCACCACCTGCACTTTACTTTTCATCTTCAGACTCCTAGAAGCCCAAATTATGCCAGGTTCTGATCATTTATGTCTGGTGTATAAGGCTTCAGGACTTTCCTTTTTAATTTTTTTAATGTTTTGGTTAAGAACAATACTCTATGGTCTTTACGCACATTATATTTCTTAATCCTCAGAACAATTTTAGAGAGCGCATGCTATCAACATTTCCGTATCAAGATGACAAAGGAGCCAGAGGAGAAAAAACGAAACAAGCAAAACTGACTGCACTCCCGAGATAGGACGTCCTCTATCATTTGGCTCTTGGGTGCCTTGTTTACCAGAAACCATTTTTTTTTTTAAGATTTTTTTTTAAATTTTTATTTATTCGACAGAGATAGGGACAGCCAGCGAGAGAGGGAACACAGCAGGGGGAGTGGGAGAGGAAGAAGCAGGCTCATAGCGGAGGAGCCTGATGTGGGGCTCGATCCCACAACGCAGGGATCACGCCCTGAGCCGAAGGCAGACGCTTAACCGCTGTGCCACCCAGGCGCCCCTACCAGAAGCCACTTTTAAAAAGACATTTTTTTAATTGAAAAATATCTTTGTCCTCTTTTTCATTGCTAATTGGGATTTATTTTAAAAATTTATTTATTCGTTTTTTTCAAACCCATGGCTTCTTGTTCCGGCAGAGCACCATGTCATCAAGAGCTTTCTGAAACATTCAGATGACTGTGATACTCCCTATTTCAAACATTATCCCCTATTGCTTATGGAATGGATTTCAAATTTCTAGCTAAGCATTCTATGTTCCTCAGAATTATTTCACTGTCTAATATTCTCCAACCCTCTTTTATAAGCGTCATTTATTTACACCACTCAAATCCCCAGAACCCCTGCCATGGTCCTTCTTCCCTCATGTCTTTCCTCAAATAGACTCCAAGTCCCTCAAGGGCAGGGGCTATCCCTGACTTTCCTCTTCTACCCTGTCCATTTTTGATAGAGATTCCCAGACTAAAAACAATAAACAAACAAAGGCAAGGAGAAGAGAGAACAAAAACAAAACAAATTATGTTCTAATAAGATAGGTTGGTGAATTAAGCACTATTTAGTTCTTTATGGAGAGCTATTTAACCTGAGTTCCAGAGCACTCAGGAAACACCCCAGGGTAGCATTAGATGGAAATCATGATAACATCAATCATTTCTCTATTTTTTTCTGACTCTTGCAGTTTTTGAAAATTTAATAACAAAGTAAGAGCGGTATTACGGTGATGGTAGAAAGATGATCATATCACAGGCTGTCAGAGCTCACAATACAACACAGTCACCAAGACATCATTTTTTAGTAACATTAGCTAAGAATATACTATATGCAGAATGTATACTAGCTACTGGGGCAAAACAGATAACTCAGACACAGTTTCTTACTTGAAGGAATTTACAATCTGCCAGAGAGAAACAGACATATAAATTTAAAGAGGCCGTAGAGTGTATAACAGGCAGCATTCCCAGGCCAATTTCACAGAAATATGTTCCATGTCCAAAGGCCACACACAGATGAGAGGTCAATTCCAGCCATAAAATATGGAATATCAGAGAGGAATATGAAAAATGTAAACACACACACATACTTTCACACATGAATGATCAAAAGGAAGGAGATAATTTCATGGAAAACCTTTTTTCCTAAAAAAGATGAACAAAAAAACAGATGCCCATGTAAATCTAACTAAACCAAAAAAAAAAAAAAAAGGAAAAAGTAATAGATTGGGGGAAAATGCTCACAGTGTGTTATTTTAAGCTTTTGTTTGAAATGAAGAAGTAAAACATAAAAACTAACATTGCTATCTTGTTTTCGACCAAATAGAGAATTGTTCTTGCTATGGGCAAGAAGAAATAATATATATTATAAGAAATGTCTTGGAGTTTTGCCATTTTCAAAACAGTCAGTGCCTGAATTGATATGATTTCAGAAGCAATGCACTATCAGAGTTAGATCTTTTTAGTTCTCCATTTTCAGATGACAGAAATAATTTTAAAAACTGCCTTTTTTCTTCTCTTTATGAAAAAGAATATGCATTACACAGATAACTATTTTTAAAAAGTAAATATGCCCCCAATTCAACCAATAATAGATAACCATTAGCCTTTAAGCTACACAAGTCAAATATTTTTGTGTTTTGTTCACTGATAAACCCTTTGTTGCCTAGGATGTTGTCTGGTTTATAGTAGGTGCTCAATAAATGCTTTCTGATGAATGGATATAGAAAGAGAAGATTGACAGTATTTTTGTTCTCTAAAAGGGTAAAGTATGAATTAATCAAGGGACAGACACCTGGTTCTTATAGACTTTGGATATACTAGACTAGGGATTATAATGAGAAAGTACAAAGATATTTGCATGCATGTTTTTACCCTTGGGAAAAAGTTAACAAAAGAGCACAACACAGAAACAAAACCACACACCTAATAACTGAATGATACATGGTTGATTAAATAAAGTGAGGAAAATGCAGACAATGGAACACTGGGCAACCACTAAGAATAAAAGCATCTAATTACATACGTTGACATGGAATGTTGTTCAGAATGTATTGCAAAGTAAACAGATATAAGAGAGAGTCTCTCATTTTAGTATCCAATAATCTGCAAGTGTATATTTGTATAAAGAAACTGAATGAACAGAAACCAAATACAATTGTGGTTGTTATTAGGAAATATGGATATTTTGAAAAAATTAGCAGGAAAAATGATCAGGATTGTAACTTTTATTTCTAAAATTAAAATTTATGGTCTAATAAAAATAATAACAGAAGACAAATGTAGTTAATATTGACATTGAATAGTTCTTGTATTCTACTCTGAGAAGGAATACTTTAGTTCATTTTCTGCCAAAGTCTGTCCAAATCGAGGAAATATTGACTTCATTGTGTTTAGGAGTATAGAAAATCTTGAATGATTTCTCAAAAAAAAATCATAATATGAAGAAAAGCCAGATAAAAAATGTAGTGTGTACAAAAAACATTAATGGAATTCTCGAATCTTTGCTACTCTAACTACGATGTTAAGATCTCAGCCAAGAACCACTTGCCAAAGACAGAACTAGAGTTTGGGATACCCAAGAAAACTTCAGCAAGTTACCTAAAAAAAAAAAAAAAAAAAAAAAAAAAAAAAAAAAAAAAAAAAATCATATGCACAGTGTTATACCACCAAGATTTAAAAATAAAAACCACTTCTAAGTCTGGATCCATAGTCATGATCAAATCCAAGCAGAAATAAAGGATCTAGTGGCTCTAAACACAGACTAAACTTTCAGACTAATCATATGTGTGCTCATACACCAGCTCTTTCCTATGGAGGTTTTTATACATACATACTATAATTATATTTCTAAAGAAGAAAAATCAAAAGCTTAGAGAACCCAATAGGCCACATCAAAAATAACTGGAGGAATGAGTATATGAATCCAGGTAAGCATGACTCCAAAACCCACACTCTTTCCATTTACTGTATCTTGTAGAATCAACAGAATTTCTTTACTGTCTGTCTCACTTTGATAGTGATGGTACCAGCCAATAAGTGAATCTTTCTGGTACTGTTAATACAAGAGACACATGTGAGGAGAATAAGGATTTGAATATGCATGCACAATCCAGACAACAGAAAGAAGAGTTCTAAAGGGAGGAATCCTTCACTTCTTTATTGTCCTATACAAAATTTTTTCATGAATCCTTAAATCCTTAAACACTGGTTATTTATTTATTTTTTTTAAAGTACATTTATATATATTTTTTAAAGTACATTTCAGTATCTTCCTACTCTTTAGCAGGATGGGCCTTCTGTGAACCCTACCTCTGGAGGTTAGAAGCCTAAGATCAAGGTGTCAGCAGCTTTGGTTTCTTCTAAGGTCCCTTTCCTAAGCTTTTTTATTTTATTTTATTTTATTTTATTTTATTTTATTTTATCTATTTTATTTATTTATTTATTTTTAAAAAGATTTATTTATTTATTTGAGAGAGTGATAGAGAGAGGAGAGTGAATGGGGGGAGGGGCAAAGGGTGAGGGAGAGAGAAACTTAAGCGGACTCCATGCTGAGTGTGGACGCCAACACAGGGGCTCGATCTCACCACCCTGAGATCCTGACCTGAGCCAAAACCAAGAGTCAGACACTTACTGACTGTCACCCAGTCTTCTAAGCTTATAAATGACCTTTTCTTTCTGTCTTCACAGGGTTTCCCCCACTCACCTTAGGCCCGTATCCTATATTCTCTTTTTATAAGGACACAGTCATATTGGATTAAGGCACATCCTAACAATACTATTTTAAATTAATTACCTATTTAAAGGCCAAATAAAGCCACTTTTTGAGGTATTGAGGGTCAGGTCTTTAACATATGAATTTGGAGGATGCATAATTAAATACACGTATCCATCCATCCTATTGGTTCTGTTTCTAATATGATAAAAATAGTTATTACGTATAACTATATATAATATATACATACAAATATTATATTACAAATTATAAAGTACTTTTCTCCTCACTAAATTTTGATTCTTCTCTTTTGAGAAATTTAGCTAAACCCAAGTCAATTAAGATTAACTCTTCACTTGCCCTGTGCCACACAGAGATGATATCTGAGTTGAGACTAGGGGGATAATAAGAGGTAAGTGGAAAAAAGATAGGAGAAGCATTTCAGTTCAATGAACTCTTTGAGCAAAACACCTAAGTGGAATGAATGTTCCTGTGGTAATGTGACAAGGTTGTGTTTGTGCCTATGTCTGTATAAGTATGCTAGCAGCAGTAGGAGAAGTAGGGTAGCTACAAACATGATTTATTATTGGAAGATGAAATGTATTATAAATATTGCTAGGAGATAATGCTGTGGAAGTAAGTCTATGTTTTAAAGAAAGTTAATTCCAATATTAATAAAAGTCTGACCCCAGCAAGATATCTCAGAAGTAGGGATACAGAGTTAACTTGATTTGAGTTGAATAGGTCTTCACAGTGTTAATAATTTGTAACCCTCACAACAAAGATTATAAAACAGCCCAAATATTGTTAAAATAACACCCATTAGATTTTTTTTAATTTGGTTTTAACATAATGCAATATACTAACTTTAAAAAATATCAAAACTCTCTCCACATAAGCATAAAAAATTCCTAGATTTTACTTTGGTCTAGGCCTTTCTGTGGAGTTTTTTTTCTTCCACATATAGTAATACGTGAAAATGGCCATCAAGAGGCAAAAGTGAAGGCTTTCAAAGAACAAATCTATTTCTTAAATTGAAGGATACAGTAATAAAATTTCTATGTGGGAAAAAAAAATCTGTCACCTTCATAGATCTGAATACTTCGTAGACTTTCCAAATGTGTATAAGCTCTGCACATTCAAATAGTTTTCCACTCGATGAAAAAAATAAAAATGTACTACCAACAAACTAAAGCAAGCACTATATCTTATCTCTTAAAGCAATTTTTTGTTTCCTGTAAGGCTTTTAGATGAACTAGTACATACTAACTTTTCATTAAAGATACATGACCGCTACCAATTGAAATCTGAGGCTGAAATCCGTGTTTCCAAAAAGCTCCCCTTATAAGGAGAATCGACCACTAGAAAGATATCCCGAGGGCTTAATATTCTCCTGTCATATAGAGCTTCAAAACATCTCCCTTAATGGACATCCAATGGCAAAATCCAATAAACCATTTATAATTCTTATCCTCCTTAAACTGTCTGGAGTTAATATTTCTTCTTTCCCTTTCTTTCTTTCTTTCTTTCTTTCTTTCTTTCTTTCTTTCTTTCTTTCTTTCTTTCTTTCTTTCTTTCTTTCTTTCTTTCTTTCTTTCTTTCTTTCTTTCTTTCTTTCTTTCTTTCTTTCTTTCTTTCTTTCTTTCTTTCTTTCTTTCTTCTTTCTTTTTCTCACCTGCCTTGAATTCATATTCTTTTACATTCTCTACTCCTTCGACTTGGAGGAATCTACTCTTTGACAAGTTCCCTCCAATTTCTATTTTTTCTCATTTACTTTTGTTGATTCCTTTATAACACAGTATCAAAGAGCAGTATTTCCTAGATCCTTAATCCTCTACTCTTCTTTCTGTAAACCCACTCTTGTGTCATGGCATAAAATGTACTTCATTAAGTGACCCCAACATATCTCTCTAATCTTCTCTCTTCCCATTTTGCCATGTGGGCTACGTTCTGTTCTCAAAAAACATCACCTTACTTTCAGACCTATTCTCTTCCTCTTACAAGAAAGGCTTTTAGCCATTTGCCATCTGTATAAACACTACATATTTTTTCAACATACTATGAAAATATCACTTCATCTATAAAGTTTTTCTCTTTCCAACAAGCAATCATTAATTGATCTCTACTGAGATACTTTCCCACAACACTTTGGTCATATTTCTTTGTTTGTTTCAAATTTTTATTTAACTTCCAGTTAGTTAATGTATAGTGTAATATTAGCTTCAGGAGTAGAATTCTGTGATTCATCCCTTACATATAACACCCAGTGCTCATCACAAGTGCCCTCCTTAATGCACATCACCCACTTAACTATTATAACAATTGTCAAGTGGAATTCTAAGGTTTTTAAATCCATTCATCTACCAAAATAAATTTTAAATTCTTCAAAGTAAAAACCACGTTGGAGTTAGTACAACATAAAGAAAGTAGTACAGAGTAAGAGTTATAACCAGGGCATGAACTTTAGAATCAAACAAGTGTCATCTGAATCTCAGGTATCCATTGCTTCCTAGTATGTAACCTCAGTGTTATCATCTGTGAAATGGGGATAACAATTACATGACGATGATAATGATGATAGTAACAACAGCATAATATTCTAACTTTACGTAAAATACGTAAAGTGCTTTACATAGTGCTTGGCAGAAAGTATTTGCTAAGTCAGTTTTAGCTCTTATTACTTATCCTCCCAAATTTACACAGGGTCTCATTCATCTTAGATTATCGATAAGCATTTGGCAGATGAATTAATGATAGCAGAATATCATTATCTCTTCTATGCTTCTTTTACACCTTAAGTTATTTGAGGGATTCAGTAAGCACTACTGCTACCATCAGAATAAATTTTAGGTTGTAAAAAACAAAGGCACAAACTTTCCATAAAACCAAATGCACGTAGAAATAGAGACAAACATACACAAAAGTAAAATATTTTTGTTCTAAGCCTTCCCAATTAATGTATTTTTCCTAGCTGAGTTTATGAAATAGGCAGATTATCACCTTGAAAGGCGAGGTGCCTCTGACGATACCCGGTAAGAGTAAAAAGTGGAAGAGAACATTACTGTGGGCTGCTATGCCCATGAGAGAGATCGATTCTGGGGACACAGGAGCATTCTCTGGGCAGTCATGTCCCTAGACCTATTTATGGGGAGGAAGGAGGGTGGGTCTGAAATGTTATGTGTACTTTGCCTGGACATAATGAACAGGGACAAGATTAATGAAGATTGGGCCCCAGAGCAGGCATTACTAGTGTCCTAACATGAAGTAACATGAGTGCCTAGATCAATGTTCGGCCAAGGACCACTCTGGACTTGTTAACTCTGAAATATCCATGAATCTCTTGCTCTTGCTCTTCTTCCCTCCAGTTGCACCATGCAGATTCAAGCACTAGTCACTTTCCTCCTGAAGTGGTACCAAACCTTCTCATGTGGGGTCCCTGCAGCTGATCTCCAGGGCTCTCCCCCCACACGCCAATGAGCATTACCTTCAAAAGCCAGCTCCGTCAGCTCAAGCGTCTGCCTCCAGCCTCTTTGGTTATTCATTCCTTTTGGGATCCTATGAAAACCTTGAACTTTGGCATAAGCAGGATTCTAATTCACCTTTTCACTTTTGTGTCTTCACACCCCTTCCCCTCCCAACTACATCACCCTTCATTCTAGCTGTAGGCAAGCATTCACAGTTCCCCAAATAGGCCGTTAGGTCTCACATGCATGTTTTTGTTCTGTCATTCTTTCTCTTTAGAATGTCTTCCCAACCTCACTGAACTTCATGAACCACGCGAACCACAGAAGGCTGTCTTTTCTATAAAGCTTCCACTTCCATGCTGAACAAATCACTTGCTCTGCTAAGACTCTACTGCCCTCTCTTTTTTCCTGTGTTCACACCTACATTTTAGAGGTTAATTAGTTGTTTATGAATTTTTCACCCCATTAATTAATGAGCTCCTTGATGCTTAGGGTTAGATTTCATTCATCTTCACTAGTCTAGGATTTAGCATGCTTTCAGGGTCCGTAAATACTTGCTGACTGGCTGTAGGAATTTAGGGTGGAGCAGATTGAGGTAGAACTGAAGAGCTCCTCTGTCTTCACCTACACAAGGTACAAACCTGAATGTGAACTGAGAAGTGAATCAATGCCTTAACAGGTCAGTTTATATACATTTTGTAGACTAATATTTAAAGTGGTATTTTTGGATGTAGTTTATGTAGGAATATTGGTTTGATACATTCAAAGACCTTCCAGAAAAAAAAAAAGAAAGAATACCATTTTTTCCCTATGTGATTACTTTAATCACTTCCCATATTTTTTGGACGGTTATCTAAAGAATGACATTTTCTTGAATAACAATATAGATCATTTGTGAACAAAACTGTAGAGTTTTGATAATGAAACATCTGAATTTTAATATAATTGTGCTTAAAGACCATTACTAAGTACACTGTGACACCACCTTGGGGCTGTTATCAGGTGCCAATCATTGCCTCTGTTTATGACATTGGGTATTAAGGGGGATGTCACATATGATCCATCTCTAAAGCTCAAATGCAAAGTGCAAAAATTACTTCCATTATGAAGAACATCGATAGTTACCCCAAAGGTGGTCCCTGAAATTTCTCAGAGTAAATGAGGTTATTTGTTATGGACGAATTGAATCAGGAAGGAAAGGCTTAAACTCTTAGGAAACAAAATTTCTACCATGTACCTATTTCTTCTGTAAAGAAGTCTTTCTGGTTAAAGTTAGAATGTTCTCAATAAAAATTTGGGAAACAAAATAATGTATTATTTCAACAGCACTTGAAATGAAAAGTCAGTTACTAAATAAAGTTCACTATTCCAAATATAGTATAGACTATAGCAATAGCCTAAAAACACCTGCTTCTGTACTTCTTTAATTAAAAGCCACTATTCTAGCAAACGTATTTTTATTAGATAGTTCCCTGAGCTTTTTCATTCCCTCCATTATATTTCTAGACACTCTAGCTGACTGTGCTGCATACACTTGTCGGTGAGCGAAGCAAAGGTTAAGTGTGTGTGACACAGATGAGCCCCGAGATTAAGTATACACTGTGAAATGCATGTGGATGTTCATGATTTAAACCAATGAACTGTGGCCTGAAATGATGTCACACGAAGCGCAGTGGTAAGTGGAAGGTTAAACCTACTTGCATCTCGGCTCATTAAACGCAGTTAAAGTGCAAATCCCCTCATTCTGACAGTAGTGATCACAAGGGTTCTCTTTCTGGTCACAGCGCTGACTTTTAAACCCCACAGAGCATCTGTAGAATTTCAGTAAAATACAGCTAAATAAAGCGTCTGACTTTTTTTTTTCTAAATATGTTTCAAATTTATTTCATACAGAGATAGTAACATATGAATAAAACTTGGTCAGGTATGCTCATTCCTCTCTCATTCACACTCATCACATGCTACTCTGACAAAGTGGGGGGACAGAACACGGATGTGGATCATATGTGGACGTCATTCCTCTAGTCAAGCGGTGGTAAAAGAAAACTCAAAATAGAAACCACATAAGTGGAATGGTTTTATTTCAAGTTGTCCATTCTGGACAGAGGGAAAAATATTAAATTCTAGATTTTCTCATGAGCAGAGAATCTCCAATACTTTCCAAATGTTTAGAAACTCATATTCAAGTTAATGAATTCCAAAGGAGACAGGGGCTTCATAGGCTTACATAATACAATACTCGAAACCTGATAGAAACATCAAATAGCATTACACACTTGAAAAGATACCACAAGTTCTTTTGAAAAGAATGGCCGTAAGTACCAAGTGTTCGTAAATATGATTATGCCTGGGTATCCCATATCTGAATAAGGTCAATGAAATTAGAGTAATTTTCCCTGGCATTTCCAAGTTCAAAGATCTATGAGTGTCTTTAATGGGTATGATGCTACGAACTGAATGAGCTCTCCCTTATGAAATCACTAGCAACTGAAGAGGGAGGACAGTTAGCAGCACATGAGCCACTGAGGGACGATACTCGATCAGAGATGTCCGTGAAACATTCATGTAAAATGTATCACTCCCCCGCCAAATAAAATGTATTACCCCAAGAAAGGAGAACAATAGAGGAGGGATTCCATGTACATACAAAGTCATACCACGAAATGCCCACAATGTTATACAATACTCACAGACACACAGGTACATTTGTCTCAGGGTCCAGCTGGCATGTGCCACCATTGTAACAGTAGCCATCACATAACTGACAGCTAGAGGCAATCTTTCCATTAGTGCAGCTGCAGCAACAAAGAAAAAAGAAATCTCATTGTTACTGGCATCATCACTGTTGAAAGCTGACATAAACTCTCTGCAGATGAGAATATTCATCATAGAGGAGTAATGGAGTGCCTGGCTAAAAGTAAGTTTTCAGAAGGACAGACTTCCTGCAGGCAAAGATTTTTTTTTAACAAAATAATGAGAGACAAATGTTTTCTTTTGCTAATTTTCAAATTTTCAACCCATTTGCTTAATATAAAATTTTAATATAGCTATACATATGTGTGAAAAAATATGCTCTAACGTCTATCACTTACTCTGCAGGGAAACATTAGCATCAGTATCTTACTCCCTTTTCATATAACTAGGGCTTGGTGACATCAGTGTGAATTATAAACCACATGATCAAATATTCTGGAAGCAAATGCTTCAGCTATTTCTTGTAAACTGGAAAATCTGGTCCAAAAAACTGTTATGAATTTTAGATTCCAGGTTTTGTAAGAAAGTATAGGATTATCTGGTAGTCATTTTATCCACTGCTTCTCTTTGATTGTATACTATCATTAATGTCATCTTTTTTTTACTATAACACATAAAAAAATCATTGGAAGTTCATTGCAAAAATAAACAGTAATGTCATAGGAACAATATGTAGTCTGGCAACAAGGAAATGAGGTAGGCTTTCTTGGAAGACTTATGGAAACAATTCTAATTTACAGCACACTACAGGTCTGAGATAAGAAAAAACACTATGGCTACTGCTGTATGGAAAAAAAGAACAAGCATAACAATAATAGGAAAAATACAGAAATTTTCTTATTTGCCATGTTATATCTTGATATGAATAGTATTAGATTGGACATTGAAAATTTTTGGGGGAACAGACAAAAGTGCATCGACATTCTAAATTATCAAGAGATCTCTTGTATGAAAAGTACGGTGATAGACTCATATAAGCCTTGGCCCAAGTCAGAATTACAACAAATCATGCCACTATTCTGATTATGAAATCATGTTGGCACTATGAAGCACTCAGTGGTGTCACAAGCTTGACACATAAATCAGGTTGCAATATCACTGATCACTCTGATCCTTTCCACGATGGGTATCTATTGTGTTACATCCATCAAAGGTAATTCCTAATGATTAGTTAGATGCCTGAAATGATCAGTTGGTGATCCTGATTAATTTATTCTGTGAATATGTATTTCACCTCATGTAGGTGGTAAGCCTGATGGAAATACACCAAACAGCTTATCATTTTTCCAGGTGTTTAATTTAAAGATATTTTTGAAGAGCCTGGATGTTAAAATCACATTTCTCTTCAAGAAGAACAGAAGCAATGAGTCAATCATGTACTGGCTACAAAATGGAGATATATGAATATAGAACCAACAGGGAGAAGGAAGCAGTAGTTTAAAGTTTCCAAGATTTAACAGAGAATGCTTTAAATCTAGAGGTATCTGAATATGGATGCAAAGTGAACAAGTACACATTTAGTGGTATTGGCGTCTGATACGTTAAATGGATCTGGGAGACTTTTCCTTGCCCTCCATCCCAGCCTCCTTGAAAATCAAAGAGTGGCAAGTTATAGTTTCTTTTTCTATCAAAAGGACAACGTCAAAGAGAAAAAAATAGCTCATTATACATTAAAGGATTTCCTACAAAAAAGATAACTATACACCAAATATCAGCTTTTAAAAGAAAAAAAAATCTAAGTATTGATTGCTTTTAAACTCCTGCTTTCAAGAGTTATAAAAGATGTTGCCTCTTTTCTCCTTCTAAAGGTTTTGTTTGAATCCTACGTTGAAGACAGGCATTTGTATATATTTCAAATGTGAAATACAAATTACTCAAATCATTATAATGCATCAAAGAGTTCAGCTCATATTTTAATGCCGGTTTTCATCATAATTTCATTTCTTAGAGGCATATGTCTCTCTCTCTGTCACACACACACACAGAGTTTGTGATGTATCACTTTCCAAAAGCTAATTACCAGTTGTCCCGTATGCACAAAGAATTCCCATAACAACTGACTTTGCAAAGGCAGTATTTAGGCTATTCGAAATTATGATCAAGTCATTCTTCATAAATATTTACTTGGATTTCCACAAAAGAGAAAGATATACAATTAGCTCCATTTTTAAAGATTATATTTACTATGCTTGACAGAATATTATATTCTAGCTGACAGCGTATAGAATGTGCATTAGAATCACACCTGACTATTTGGAATCCCAAGTATACATGGAGGCTTGAATTTTCCTATTTATATAAAAGATTTGCTGTAACTCAGTCATGGTTGTTTAGTATCAGTGATCTACCTATGAGACAGAAATTCTACCATCACTGGAAACGTCTTTTAAAGCTAAGATGAAAACTATCATAAAAATGAAGGCAAACTTGTCTATTAAGTTTCAGAATACCCAGAGTCTTGTCTGTATTATCCTGCTCATATGTTACATAGCCTATTTGATCAAGTCTCATACTGATATTTTTAAGCTTCCACTATCTACTCATTTGTTAGCAACTGTTATTTATCTATCAGACATAACCTTTTTCAAAAAGGGTCTTTAAGGAGTCAAGAACTACAATGTTGGATCTTTGTGGCCTACTCGGGTTATGAGGTTCTGGTGTTTCTAGGTTGGTGAAGCCAATTTTCTCTGTATAGCAGGCAGTACTGAGAACCCGGGGGGTCTTGCCCTTTTTCTTCATATGGAACTTCCCCTTGTAATGGAAACATGGTGTGTATCTCTGCATGAGCTTTTCCAAGGTAACCTGGGAAGGAAATTGCAGCTTATAGCCTGTCTTAGATGATAGCCTATTATTTCCTGTGTAGAATGGAATGGAGTTGTAAGTAAGAGACTACAGTGCATTTCTGATATGGTGCATGGGAGAGAAAAATGTGTGTTCACTCATGGAAACAAAGTTCTGTCTTGCTCAAGTTTCATCAGAAAGAACCGATGAGCTTAATGAGCAAACACGATTTTGGTCGTTTACATGAAAATGCATTTGCTTTTATATACTTATCAAAGGCACATATTTATAATCAGTCGTATTTTCAATTACTTTACTTAAAAAATAATGTACTTTCAAATGACCCAATTTGAGGGTTTGAGTAAATGTCATTCATAATGATAACACAAATCATTCTTAGAGTAAATTCTAAACGGAGAGTAAATAAAAAAGAAAAAAATGCTGATGCTGTCTGTAATAAAATTTTATCGGGCCTTGTTTGGCAGAGCGGCATAACTCAGGGCTGGCACCTCCCAGAGCTGTCTCAGTGGAAGCCGTGGCGGGAACACTTGACAGCATGCTTTCCTACCTCATATTCTCATTTATTATACTCCCGAGCAAGGCAAGTGATGGAGTCCAGAGCTTTATAAGCCCCTTCTTTTAAAAGGTTGTTAAAAGAAGTTCAGAGTGAGGATTGAACTCTAACCTTAGTGGCATAAACTTGTTTCACGACAGAAACCGAACAGCATTACCCTTTCTTTAGCTGCGATGCTCTGTTTTCCAGTCACTTGATCTTAAAACCAAAGGGCAAAAGGCAACGTAACCAAAGTCTAACTTGGATGTTTTTATTGTAGTTGCCTCCTGGGACACATTATTCCTTCTCCTTATTTTGGACCATTATGCTTCAAGTCAGATAAAAACCCAGAGTAAAATGTATGTCCATTAGACAGGTCTTTTGCTCCTCCCTGATAGGCTCCTTTTGTAACAACAGAAAAGTAAAAACTCACCGTCAATGATAATAATGAAACATTTAAAAGCCTGAGCTATTCTAATTTAGGGATATTACACATAGCTTTTGGAAGGTATGTTGCATTTCACTATTTCTTGCTTACTATTAGGAATTTTCTACATAGGGAATGATCTGACCATATCATTACATGATGACATGATGAATTTTCATGTTCCCCAGTTGCACATAATATGTGTTGAATAAATTCATTTAATTGAAATGAACTGAATTTTATCTACAACCAAAAAGAAAACAAAAACAAAAACAAAAACAAACAAAAAAAGAAACAAGGATGCAATGGTCACTATATAGAATCTTAGAATAAAAATAATTTACATTATTTTCACATTTAGTGCTGAACTGCTACATTCTTTAGGGTTCGAATGTTTTTATAAATTAAGCTGGATGACCACTTACTTGCAAAATATATCTTCACTGTCTTTATTTATAATGCAGTGCCCCCCATGGCACCTTATGCATTTGTCCACTTCACATTTCGGACCTTCGTAGCGTGTTGGACAGACACATTCAACACTTCCGTCATCCCCAATGGTACAGGATTCAGAATTCACACAGTAGTGGTGACACACATCTAGGAAGAACGCACGACAGAGAAAAAGAAATTATACTGCACGATGTTTATCTTTAGCCACAATATGTTACCATTTCATTTAATATTTAAAGATGGTGAATCATTAAGCAAGTATAAAAATAAGTAAATTAAAATGTCTGAATACTAAAAAACGGCCAATAAATAAGTAGATTCATTTGCAAAATCTGTTTGTGATTACACATAACTAGAATTCTTTAATAATGCTATTGATTCCTGTTTTTTCCAGTCAGGCATCATTTCATCTGCTAAAGAAAAGAGAACTTATATTGATAGAAGACTAGCTGAGGAAGTCTTTTGGTTCTGAATTTTAAAGTTTAAGTTAACCAGGTTCCTTAATTTCCCTCTCATGGCAATATTATTACTATTCTGAAACGAGCAGAAATACTCCAGATTTCTTTGGACGTCGTTTACTGTTTCCTCTCCTTGCACTTTTTTCATCCAGAGAACAGGGTAGTATGTGGTGAGTGGGGGACTCCTACCTCTGCCTCAGCCCTTTGTGATGCAAAGAAGCTTCCCTCTACACAGAGCAGGACAGGCCAGCTATTCCTGGACACCTGGGCAGGTGAGTAAACAAGGAGATGTGCCTCTCATGGAACACCAAGAGAAAAGTGAACTGGGAAACTGATCTATCATGGGTGGGAAGTGACTAGAAGTCTAGGCTATTGTTCCCCTCCTAGGTGAGAGCCTAACATCCTAGTCAGAGGGAAAACCTCCATGTGGTGTGAGCCTTTTGTTTGGAAAGATGTTTCTTACTGAATATTACAGATAATTTTCTCAACTATAAAGGAAGACTTCCTCAAATATTTCTATAAATCTTGAATGGGAATAATAAAACAAAGACCATGTAATAATACAATAACCACACTATCTTTATAATTAGACATTCTGACTTAGTCTTTTGAAAAGCAGACAAGTATATATGTATGTTTGTATATCAACATACTATAATTTATCACATTTAAAATATTGAAATTCATAATACAATCTTAAGCAAAAGAACTGATTAGATCAGTCTCAGACTTTGTGTTTAGAAGCTGCAATTTCCTTTTAGCTAACTAATTGTGAAGCAATGTTAAATGAGATTAGCTGAGATAAAAATCTCAATTTATAAACTTTAACCTGCTGTTAGACAGTTATAGTGGGTGAGGAAAATTAAAACATAATTTATAATTCTCATGTTTGTATATTTATCTAGCCCTTTATTAAATCAGACAGAAATTAAATTTATTGACAGGCTTGCTTGATATTTATGGAAATTTATTTCAAGCATTCTTATGCTTGCTCTTGCATTATGCCAAGTACCCTCATTGAGATTCAGTGCTTAAGTTTATTAACATGGTTTTGGCTATATTTAAGAAAAGTAGCACTTTCAAAAGGTGAGAGACTTGAAGATCTAAAAACTAAGTCGGTGTTAGTATCTATCCATGATGGTGTCTGTTTGCAGTTGTTTCAGGCTTGGCGGTTAGAGAGTACACATGACAGATTCTTTTCTTATTTATGAAGAATGTATGATCAGCTGCCTGTATGAGCTTCTCTCCTACTCAGTGCAGAAATCTCTAGAGAACAGCTCTCATTAGTTCAGGTTGTTCGGTACCTCTTACTGACAAAGAGCTCTTTTCATATCACCCCCGATTGCTTTAAATGTCGTTCTCTGATCCTGGTTCAGTTGTCTGATGGGGCATAGAAATTGGCTTATGTATCCTTCCAAGATCTTCATATTATGTCCTATCCATGGTGGGGAACTCATCAAAATCATGTAGGTGACTTACTTGCAAATGTAAATCCAGTGCTCGTCCCTGTCACTACTGTCACTCATGCCTAGATTCTAATTCATAAACCTGAAATGGAGCCCAGGTGATTGCCATGGGATTGGCTGAGGAACTAGAATTCGGGAACTGGGGAACATATGAAATGATGACCCAGAAACAATTTTTACTTATTAGCATAGGGACTACATTGTTCAATAGCTGTAAAAGGATTTGATTTAACTAAAATTTCTTTTTCTTTCTTTCTTCTTTCTTTCTCTCTTTCTTCTTTCTTTCTTTCCTTTTTCTCTTTTTTGAGAGAGAGAGAGAGAGTGCATGTGGGCAGGGGTGGGGGGTGGAGGGAGAGGGAGAGAATCTTAAGCAGACTCCACACCTCCTGCAGAGCCAGATGTGGGGCTCAATCTCATGACCCTGAGAACATGACCCTGAGATCATGACCTGAGCCGAAATCAAGAATCGACACTTTACCAACTAAGCCACAGAGGCACCCCTAAAATGGTTTATTTCTCAACTAACTTTGTGGGCCTTAATTAAAATGCAATTTTTTATCCAAAATTAGGGACCATTTTATTTTTAAAACCACATCACTGAGAAGATCTGAGAAACTGGAAAAAATTGGGTTAACATTCTGATGGTTGATAATTGCCCTATGACACACTGTAGCAAGGAATAGTTCTCACTTGCCTGAAGTGCTAAAGGGTAAAGTTAAATACTTACCTACAATTTACTAACTATAAGTAATTTTGGTGCATGAATTACATCTGCTTCAGGCTAAGATTAAAAAGATGTGAGAGTATATACAACTCATTGGTGTTCAAAGAAATACAAATTAGGGGTGCTAGGGTGGCTCAGTCAGTGAAGTGTCTGACTTTGGCTCAGGTCATGATCTCGGGGTCCTGGGACTGAGCCCCACGTTGGGCTCTGCACTTAGCGGGGAATCTGTTTCCCCCTCTCCCTCTGCTCATGATGTATCTCTCACTCTCTATGTCAAATAAATGAATAAAATCTTTAAAAAAAAAGGAAATAAATTAATACCTCAAAGAAATACTATTGCACTTCCACCTAATTGACAACAAATAACAGAAACTCTCATACACTATTAGAATATAAACTGGTTCAATTGATTTGGAAAACAATTGACGGTATCTGCTATATTTGAACATACCCACACCTTGTGACCTAGCATTTCCACTCTTAATATATATCCAAGAAGAAAGCACGCATATGTGCTCAAAAATATTTGTGTAATATACACAGCAACCTGCGCATAGAAATAGCCCCAAAAGAAGAAATCCAAATATTCATTGCAAGAAGAAAGGATAGATTGTGCTTCATTCACACAAAGAAATATACATACAAATATATGTATATATACACATACATTAATACACGTAGATAAATAAAAAAATGAAAGCAGCACACCTTATAAGCAACAACATGGATGAATCTCACAAAAGTAATGAGAGAAAAAAGCTCGACACAAAAACATATATACTATTTTTTTTATTTATATAAAATTTAAAAGGCAAAACTAATCTAGGGTTTTAGAAGTCAACAAGACTTATCTTTGGGGGGAAGGGAAGGGATAGTGAGGAAGACCAACAGGGAGCATTGGAGGTCCCAATAATGTTTATTCTTTTTTTTTTTTAACGATTTTATTTATTTATTTGACAGAGACAGCCAGAAAGAGAGGGAACACAAGTAAGGGGAGTAGGAGGGGAAGAAGCAGGCTCCTAGTGGAGGAGCCTGATGTGGGGCTTGATCCCAGAACGCTGGGATGATGCCCTGAGCTGAAGGCAGACGCTTAACGACTGTGCCACCCAGGCACCCCCCGATAATGTTTATTCTTGACCTGGTTGTAGGTTTACACTGCTGTGTACACCTGGTGATAACTTATTGAACTGTAAACTTGTGATTTTAAACTTTCCTACTTATATTATGATTCAATAAAAAGATTTTTCTAACCTAATGGCAAATAAACTACAATTACAATATTTTAGAAATTCTAGTTAATTTGCTAACTAGGCTAAATAGGTTTTCTCTTTATAGATGCTTCTATTAAAAGGAATTCATGGTCTACTTTTTATGCTTTAAAGAAAATTCTCTACCCTTTAATGTTTTTGATATTTTTTTTCCTAGCATGTCAGATGCACATTATTCAGTGCAGTTGATTGGCCTCATGGCATAAAAGTGGAATCCAAAGAATGTAAAAGAAATGTTTGCTTAAGATAAAATTGTGAAATAAGCAGATATTAGAATTTGCACTTTAATAAATAATTCTAAATTGCATGCTGTTAAGCCATGCCACTTTTTTCCTTCTAAAAAAGGCAGAAATCATTTTAGGCTCAGAACCCTTTCTCTACAGATATTCAAATGGAAGGCTTTTCATTTTCCCCAGTTCACATGCTTCACACTTGACACTATGTTGAAATTCAGGGACAGAGTTGCTCACTATACACCAACTGTGCCAGAGTTGCTTCCCAGTGCCTTTCTTTGAAAATGTTCTGACTATCTCCCACTATTAGGCTTCAGATTTGAAGCATGTAGAAGTTGCTTGACTTATATGTTCAGCTGGATTGTTTTTTGCACCACTATTAGGATTCTAGGGCCCAACCCTTGCATACATAGTCTCTCTCCCTTTCTCTCTCCCTCTCTGTCTCTCTCTCTGTCTTAAAGACTTCCCTATTTACTCAATTTTCACTCCAAGATTCCTGAACACAGGAGAAAGTAACCTTATTTAATAGGAGACTCTGTCATCTATTTAAGCTACCACAAAAGGGGGCGCCTGGTTGGCTCAGTCAGTTAAGCATCAGCCTTTGGCTCAGGTCATGATCTCAGGGTCCTGGGACTGAGCCCCACATCGGGCTCCCTGCTCAGGGGGGAGTCTGCTTCTCCCTCTCCCTCTACCCCTCCCCTTGCTTGTACTCTCTTTCTCACATAAATAAATAAAATCTTTAAAAAAATGAACTACCACATAAGCATTGGATACTTGTAAGTTGGAAAGCAAAATAATTCTTTCAAGTGTTCTCTGTTATTTCAATTTTAGTCATGAGATGTATCATGGAAAAAATTTGGTACCTCTGATGGTGCTATTTCTAAAATGGATGATTCAACCAAAGTTCACATTCTCTGCAGTTGTCTCAGTATCAGGACAACAATGTATAATAAGTCATTGGAGAGCGACCTAATTTCTCTCTCATTCTCTTCTCAGCTCTAACCTACTTTGAATTACAAGCATCTATGCAAAACTTGTATAAACATGTGCAATATTTTCACCAGGGTCACCTCTCTATATACTCCCAAATAATTACTACGCACTCATATTTAAATTTTAAGTCTCTCTTCAACTATAAAAAGAATACTTCATTAGCACTTCCCAATCCAGCAGAAATTTAGTGAAGTATGAAGAAGAATGGTATATGAGAAGGCTTCTTTGGTATGTAATTGTTCGCTTTGGTTCTAAGGATTCTGCCCTGACCTAATAAGCACTGAAAGGAACAGAAAATTTTAGCACTCATTGAAAGAACACTTCCTATCCCACAGTGCTAAAAAATACTTACCCCATAGAGCTTACCACTTTAAGCACCAGAAATGCTTTAAAACCATTTTGAAGGTAATCTTTCTGTAAGATAGATATTCATTTTCTTACATAAAATATATAAATATATATTTTTAAAGATCCTATTTTTAGGTAATCTCTATACCCAACATGGGGCTCAAACTTAACAGCACTGAGATCAAGAGGCACATGCTCCACCAACCGAGCCTGCCAGGCACCCCATAATATACCAGTATTTTTAATGGCTTCTGTAACACTATGATTCTTAATTATTTCTATGAACTTAACTTTGCAGAAGTTTCATAGCTTTCTGCTTTTTGTTTTTTCATTTTCAGCATTGACTAAATTAATGTTACTGAAAAAAAAAAAAACAACAACTTAATTCCTCCCAAAGAAAACAGAATTAGGGATGTTGGTGGTTGGTTAACACCAAGGTGTGTAGAAAAGGGATTGTCTTCTGATTTCTGACACACAGACATAGACAGAGATATGCAGACACAGAGACACAGAGACACACACCCCAATCACATTTTTCTTTCCAAATTTTTAACTTGGTTTAATAGTTATTGGAACCGAAATAAAGTAAAAAAAAAAATGTGGTACACTAAAAAAAGACAAGTTAAAGAAAGCATAAGTGATAGGACACTTTTTGTTGGAGGGCATGGAATGGGGAAGGGATTGAATGTCAAAGATGAGAGTCTAGCCAGATCAACCAGTAAGCATTCAGAAAGAAGAGTTTGAATTTATGGAAAGGAAAGCTGGTAAAACAATATGGTTGGTCTCGTTTTGAACAACAGGAATAATTTAACCATGACAATAAAATGGAAATGGTAGATCCATAATTGATTATTTGCTGAGGAACATGCATCTGTCTAATTATATCCTGGGAGCTGTAGGAAAAGGACAGAAATACGAGAAAGGCCACCAGCTCTCAGGGAGCTGACAACCCAATTGAAAGTTTAAGACAAGAAGAAAAAAGACCAAAACTGATTTGAAAAATATCCACTGTGGCAAGAGCCTACAAATATTACTACCAACAAAATCTTCCTTCTTATGAAACATTCCATCCCCTAAGTTTCAAGCATTTTATTGACCTGAATGGCATGACAATTGAGATGTTCCGCATATGATAAGAAGGAGCAATAATGAAAAGTAATCTGTGCTAAGAAAGTAGAGATTACCATGAAATTATATAATAACACTTTATATTCACAATATAAAAATTGTTATAACCTCTGTAGGGTAATTACACTAAGAATTGCATAGTAGCACTAAACACAATCATGTAATCTAAAGGACAACGATGGATATATAATTACGGAGTATTCATATGGTAATTAGGTGAATAGTAACCAGAGAATAAGTGAATGGCTATTTTCTGCAACAGAAATAAAATATTTTTCAAGGATGCCATCATTGCATTCTGTCTTTCTTTCTTTCTCTATCTTTCCTTTTCAAGCAATCAGAAATATAAGGAAATACTCCCTTTAATCTTTTTTAGAGAATCTTAATAGACTCCATAAAAATATGGGTTGTATGGGTATATATACAGGTTTATGAATATTCATGGAGAGCCAGATGTCTATAAAATCTCTTGCTGCATTTAACTTCTTTCCCAAAGATTTCTTTCTATTGAAAAGTAATTGCCAAGACTATTTAGCTATTAACTCATATTTGCAACTGGGCTATTCACATTGTAATAGTTAGTGAAGTGTGAAATTTATTTAAAGAGAATGAAACCAAACTAAAATAATACCACCTAAGCAGGAGCTGAAGATATTCAGTAAGAATAATGCAGAAACTGGAGAGTCTTTAACGGGTAATACAGATGGTCATACAGGGGAGACTAAATTATACAATTACATGTATATACACCAATTGTTTTAATTCACTAAATTTTGACCTGGTTTAAAAAAAATAAGTTAGGCGAATTCATTTTAAGATTCATGATTTAAGTAAGCATTTGTTCATTTAGGACTACACACAAGCACAATAACCAACCAGAAGTAGGATTGTATTACTTTCACAACGAAGACGAGGTAGAATTACCAACAGTGCGTGCCCCCGGTGCTCTATAACTGAGCTCCAGTCTCAGTGCGATTCATATCCCGCCTTCACTGGTAGTTAATTGTGTCCCAGGAGCAGTGGGTTCTATGAATTTTGCTAATATCCTCCCTACAGGGAGGTTTATGGCAGCTTCCATGTAGGTATAAAATGTGGAAGACAGCCAACGATGGTGTTTTATAAACTTGTGATGAATACTCATGCTAAGGTGACATAATATGGAAAAGAAAGAAACAAAATCATTGGCTAGAATATGAAGGATTTGGAGGTTAAATTCAGTTCTTACTGTGGCTAACAATGTGACCTTATCTGAGTTACTTGACTAATTTACCCAATATACCCATCGATCATCTTTGAACAGAGGCGGTATTACTAAACATGCCTAAGATTATCTCACGAGTCCTTCCTCTCCCCGACCTATCCTCAGTAATGCCCTTTATATCATCAAGGCCAACGAAGGCCTGTTTTAAGTAAAATGATGGAAATGATGGTGGTGATGATGATGATAAGTACTCAATTTTAGCTGCCTTCTTCATGTCGGGCTCATTTGTTGGTTATAGTCTCATGCATTATATGGCATTATTCTTATAGGCGAGAAAACTGAGGCACAAGGAGGCTCAGCACCTTGCCAAGGATAACACAGCAGTAAGTGGGAGAACGGAAATTCAAACTCAAATAAGCTTAACCCTACAGAATAAACTTATTTTTCTTATTTAATAGTCATACATTTGCTCAAAAAAAAAAAAAAAAAAAAGATGCCCAAACAAAACAAAACAAAACAAACCTGTAAAAGTAATTTTAAACATCTTTGGTGTTCCCTTTCCTTTATGTGTATCTAAAACTGAATGTGCCCACATCTACAGAGGTATCTGAGGGTCTTCTCACCAGCCAGAACGTTAAAGGGCCCTGTAGCTTAAGAGCAGCAGGCCTAGAGAGCTTACTTGATGCCACCACTGTCTGCAATACCAGAGCTCAGGAACTCAAGGCAGCCTCCCACACCCCACATCTCATCCACACGTTCACATTTCCCAGGTCATTCGCAGCCTCCCATCCCAAACCAAGTGGGATATTTGCCTCTCTAGCCACTGATAATTGGTTTACAGCCCTATTCGAAGGAAACTTCTAACTATCCACGGCGATTTCTTCATTATCAAGCAATATCAACTCTGGGTCCTTCCACACAAATAAGAAACCAAAACAACAGCCAAGAAATCACAAAGTGAGGCACGTCTGGAGAGTTACCATTTACTGACATCTAATTTAGGATGAAAAATTTAGAAGGATTCCGGAAAAGTTCTAAGATTCTTAAATAGGTTGACAGGAGTGATTGTGGCCTTTCCTTCCCTGGAGTCAGTTTTTCGTCTTGCATGGTTTAGGAGGTAGAAGAGATAAAGTAACTTGTTTAAATTTGCTTAGAATTTTATGATTGTTGTCTTTGAAGGCTTGTATAAGGAAATGGGAAAACAGATTTAAGAAATATTAAAATTATTCTTTTTTACAGTCCTCGAATGTTTTACACAAGCCAAGATATTTTAATAATTAAACTTATTGCATAGTCCTAAATATATCTTCCAATTTCAGAGCTGAGTTTAATAAAGAAGGCAAACATTGAATCCAGGTATGCCAATTAAATATTCACTAGGGAAAAAATGTGTGCAAAACTCTGATTAGAGCTGATAAATTTTCATCAGGAAAGCGTGTCTAAGAAAATTAGCATTTTCTAATTTATTACTAAAAATAGAAATATATCCCAAATATTTCTACAGAGAACACTGAAAAATTTAAAAGAATGAAATCCATTCTGAGCGAACAGTGTTATCTCTGAGTATCCAGGTAAAAGGAAAATGTAAAGTTGAAAAAGCCAAGTTATCAAAACGTTGATTTAAGTGCGACATGTGGGGTGAGATTTTGAAAGTACCAGCATTAAATCTCTGACAGATTGCCATTTCAAAATGTGTATTAACAATAAAAGCATCAATCATTTTAGTAATAGTCAGGAATTAACTCATAAAACTATCATGGCAATATTTTTTCAAATATCAGAGAAGCCTATATAACTTTTGTTTATAAATCAGGCTCTGGGTTGAGTGTTCCTCTATTTTTAAAGCAATCTAGCAATAAAAGGTTTTAGCAAGTAATTATTTCTGGGTTGAGTGTTCTTCTATTTTTAAAATAGCTATAAAAGGTTTTAGCAAGTAACTATTTATAAAGTGGTAGAGAGTCACTTGAGACTTGAAAGCGAGCTGACTTGCAGATGACAGCTAAATATGGTTTTGTAAGATGAGGCTGACTGAAAACCAAGTAAGTGAATAAGCAGAAGATGGTTTAAAAAACAATGAGAATGAAGCAGGTTCATACAAGGTGGCACCTTTCTGACCATAAACAAGTCATCTGCCATATTTAGTACCTAATTTCTTGGTCAGGGCATGGAGTATGTATTAGGTTTCAATTAAGATCAACCTACTAAAATTTGTCAACATCTACAGTGTTAATACTATCTGTTGGGTTAACATTGCTCGTGCCCTCAGAGTGCCCATACTTTGATAGACCTAAAGGCTAACATGGTTGAAATAAAAAATCAAGATCAATAAAAAATTTTAGCTAATCAGAACATGGAAATATTTATTTATTTATTTATTTATTTATTTATTTATTTATTTATTTATTTTTAAAGATTTTATTTATTTGTTTGAGAGAGAGAGAGAGAGCACAAGCAGGCGGAGTGGCAGGCAGAGGTAGAAGCAAGCTCCCTGCTGAGCAGGGAGTCTGATGTGGGGCTCGATCCCAGGACTCTGGGATCATGACCTGAGCAAAAGGCAGACACTAAACTGACTGAGCCACCCAGGCACCCCAGAATTTTTTTTTTTTTTAAAGACAATTGGGAGCACACAGTAATAACTAATTTTAAAAAACTGGAACAAGTCTTATGGAGAGATGGAAGGTGAAGAATGTTGGATAGGAGGTAATCATGGAAAAGATCCTCTCAGATGGAGGGGCCATTAACGAAGTTATTGTCTTCATGTTGCAGCCTAACTAGAGGGCACGGATTGTCCCGTATCATCATACTGGGAGAAGATGAGGCCATCCTAGAAAAACACATGTAGTTCCCTTGTGTATAATTCTCTCTCTTCTGCCTTTCATTCTTCTATCCTTATTTCCTTCCTTCTTCTAATCTACTCACTTCAAATGTAAATGTCAAAGTAAGGATTTCTGATATACTTAAATGTGCCCTCCTTCCTAGTTTTCCATTATTATGTTACTTTGCAGAATGCATAACATATATGTATCTTTCTATATTAATATATTGATCAGCATAGATATATATAGAGAGAGGTTTCTACACTAGTGTGATGGCAAGAAGAAAAATAATGGATTATATAGAATTTATTACTATTTAATCAGAGTTCACTAAAACACTGAGAAAGTCACCTTGAAAATGTCACCTGGAGGAAGTAATACGTAGTATGCTCTAAAAGATTTTCACTGGTCAAATATACAAGTTTCCTTTAGGTCAAATATGCAGGAATTAAACAGATTATTGATGTATAATAACCAACTTTCCACTTTACTAAGACTTATAATAATTCCAAGATTATAGAGAATCACTTGAATTTTATTAGTAGCATTTAAATTTTAACATGATTGGAAGTATGCATTGAATTGTTGTAATTAGTCAGTAAAGTAATTTAATCCAAGATCCTTTTCATTTAGAAAGATTATTGTTCTTGGAAAACATCCTTAAGGCGGTGAGAAAGTCATTACTCTTTTATGCACACAGTGTACTAAACGATACTGTAGCAAGAAACTTTTGATATAGTAACTAATGTGTTTTCTTTCCAAAACACTGGCTCTTCTCTCCATCCAGACAGTAGGTAGGTTCTTAATTCACCGTGCTTTTTTTCATCATCTCATTTTTCATCACCTGTCATCTAACATGTTTGTGTATTATTTCTTAATACTAAAGTGTACCATGAAAGCACTTTTCTGATTATTCATGACTAAATCCCAAGCTTCAGTGGTTGGCATGCATTCAATGTTCTTTTATTATTTGTTGAATTAATGAATAGCCATTGGAAAGCAGGGCACTTCAGAAGACAGAGAACAAGAGCTTATGTTTTAATTTTAAAACTTCAAAGGCAGTTATAAATATATGTAAATATGGAATCAGTCGACCACTCCTAAAACTAACTGAAGTTTGCCAGGATATGTCTGTGTGTGTTCAGATGGGGGAGGAAGGTGGGAGATGACAGAGGACAATCAGATGGCAAGCAGAGATAGACGTCATTAAGTCCCAGTTAACGGGCCCTTAGAAATTTACTCCTTGCATTAAACATAGACTCAGCTGCTGCATCAAAAAACCAACCAGCAGACACTCCAGGCTGCCACGTGAATGAAGGATGTGACCTGCAAAATTCTCAGACATGGGGGATTCTACAGAATTAGACTAGACTTTTCAGCTTCTAATAGGTTTCTACTTTGTAATCATAGTCTAATCTGCGTGGGGAAGTATACCTATGCAAGAAATTATTTTCTTCAGTGGTTTGATCTACTTACTTTCATGTGACTCAATATATAATTTCATTCTAAATTTATGGGTCATTTCAGAAATTATTTTTAAAAAGCAGCTCAGACCATATTCATAAATGCCATAAAAATAATAAATCTTTTTTATATAGTGGCTTGCTTATCTGAGCGAATTGGAATAAATCTATTTTTATTATCCAAATTATATATTACCTAAATATATATGTAATCTTTAAATATATAACATATTTTAATTACGTATTATCAATTATAGGCACTCAAAATACCTACTAAAATGACAAATTTCTGAAAAAAGCATTTGATTTAAAAATTTACAGAGGACTTTTCTTATAAATTATTTCCCTTGAAACTTCTAACTCTGAGAAGCAGATGAAGCTTTAACTATTATCATTATTTATTTTACAAATTATGTGCCACCTATGATGATGAAAATAATTTGAAATCCAAAGTTGTAGAATACTATTTGTTAGTCCATGATTTTCTACTTTACATAGCTTTAAATGATCTAAAAAATGTTTTTATTCCATATCATCATCTCTAAAACTCAGTATTTCTTCCTTACATCTGGATTCCAGCATGACAGATTCCAGAAGAGTGAACCTAGGGAGTATGTTCAGTGAAGATACAGAAACCCACTGAAACTATGTTACATTTTACGTATTTGTTTTATTTGGGCAAGAGATTCTTAAAAGGGTTAGCAGCCCATACTACCTTCCAGTGTAAGAAGAAATCGGGAGTTAAAAAATTCTAGCTTATTCTAGTTATTCGTGGTCTGAAACATACCATGGAGGGGACATGAGTTCTTGGACTCTGACAATAATTGACAGAGTTAAAGAAGTATCATTCATTACAAGGTCATACACCAATCTGTTTGTTTCTGCCACTATGTTGATTTATATTTATTGATTTATTTATTTTTATATCAATTTTTATCAATTGATTTTCAAAGAAAGCTTGCCCTCAGATTATCACAACACAGATTTTTCATTCTCAAGTGTAATAAATAAAGTGAAAATTATTTCATCAAATTGAAAATTAAATCATATTGTTACCATGGATTTAGTCATGGATCTTCAAGTGCTAATGCAAATCTAAAAATTCAAATACAGATACCCGATCTTTGGATTCATCTTCTAGTACTACTTTGAACCAAATGACTTTCTATTTCTCAAAGTGTCTTATACTTAAGATGTGTCTTATTCTCTGGTGGCAACTCTCAATAAATGTGTTTTTTTTCCTCTTACTAGTTGATTTTCATATAATTAAACACTTCTATAGCGAAAAATTATTGGCTATCTCCTTTCTATTTAACTTTTGCTCTTTTGAGTGTTATGACATCTGTTGGAAAACAATGGATTTTAAAATATATTCACTTATTGAAATAAACTTACAATCAAATTTTTGCATTCATGAGAATAAAACTGAGCAAATAAATACTATTATTAATGCATTATTTTGATTTAAGCAAAGATCTGCTCTTCTTCATCTGATGGGTTATATAATCATAGGGTAAATTATAAATCTTCCTATCTTTCTTTGGCCCTTTGCACTCAGGGACTAAGGTTTAGGGATTTTTTTTTCTTTTTTTGAGAACCATTGATTGCATCCTGATTCTCTTGCCCTTTTTATCAATAATCGGGATGAATACAATTTTTCCTAGTATAATATTTACTATCAAAAGTGTTCTATCTATTGCATAAAAGAGAGTAATAACACCAGTTTGTAGTGGCAAAATCTTTAATAATGAAAAACATGAAGATTATCATATTGACTATAAGATAGGAATCTTATTTTGTTTTTTCTATTTAAAAGATTTAAAGATTCCTGACTCATGACATTTTTTTCAAAATATGTCAGTTGACATTCCAAATCTGATGTAAAGAATGTGTTTTAAAATTACTCTTAAATTTACATTTAAATTAATTGTTTTAAAAGTGATGTTAGCAGAAGCATTTAAATAGAAACAATTTGCTACTTGAGGTAAGCCTCAAGTAAATATTTTTGTTCAATCTGTGTCTCTATCTGTGCATGATTTGTGTAATATATTATTTTCAAATACACAATTCTATTTGCAGATAATTATTTATGAATCCATTCAGTTGACTTAACACCAAGTAAAACAGAATCACAATCATGGATGGCTTCTATTCATGCAAAGCCTGCCTTCCTTCTTACCTTCCTTCCTCCCTCCCTTCCTTCCTTCTTTCCTTTCTCCCTCCCTCCCTTCCTCCTTCCTTGTTTCCTTCCTTCCTTCCTTCCTTCCTTCCTTCCTTCCTTCCTTCCTTCCTTCCTTCCTTCCCAACTGGGCATGTTCAGTTTATTTCAATACAAATCCCTCTTCAGACAGTTAGTAACCATTTCTTGTGTGACAAGTTATTTTCAACCTTTAAATAAGCAGTTTTAAGGCTTTCATTATTTTTTCATGTTATTTGTATACTCATTCTTCCTTAAGTTGGAAAAAGAAGGGTAAATACTTATCGGTAGCCCTAATGTTGCATGAAAGTAGAAGACTAAACCATCTAAACTTGTCATGATACTTAATGAAGCACTGTTTCAAGAGTCTTGTGAGACTAGAGTTGTCTCAAAATCTAATGAAGCTGGCACGGAAAACAGCTACTGTTATGATGCCAGAAAAATTAACTAAGCATTTTTAAAGATTTTTTCCAATAGTAGTTACTGAAATTATTAAACGTAATTATTAATATTCCAAGTGTAAGTTACATGACATAGAGATAAAAGCTTATCTTTTATAAAATTAACTTTATAAACACGTTGCTGGAATTTGAAACAAATACATAAAAAGTAACAGTATGCTCCTAAATAGTATGGAATGAAGTCCATTTCTGAACTTTGATCCTTTTTGACAATATAAGTCTAAATTGCAGCTTTGTCTGCCTTTTCATCTGTAAAGATATGCCACTGGTTTTTAATTATCCAAAATTATGGAGACAGGTATCTTCAAAGAGCCTTTATACTGATACATCCCCAGTGCCTAGAATAATAATAACCCACAATGTTCATATATATATATCAGTTGAATAAATTAATTTTAATAATCAGAATATGTACTTTGACTCACATGTGACATATTCTCTGCTTGGAAAAAGTTGCCTCAGTTTCCAATAAATTCTTTTTATAGGAGTACATTTCCCCTGAATCTTTTACTATTTTTACATTTCCAAATGATAGCATAACATTATAGTAAAAATCCATTTTTAATAATTCTAGATTTATACTAGATCAAAATTTCCTTCAATAATATTTCTATAATTCTGACAATTTCCTCTAAACTCCCCAGAGTAAGATAATAAAATTAATCCATTAGCTTACCCTTAGCCTACCGTTCTCCATTATAGTCACGTGAGAAAAGAAATGTATTTATTTTTCTTTATACACATTAATTCAAACCTAATTCTATTTTTACCCTATTTTTTTCTCCAAACTGAAAATACAACCACAAAGTTTCTCATGAAATGTAGGTCTTCATGAGTTGCTGAGTAAAGGTGGTCCAGAACTGTTTCAAGTGGTATCTTGTCAGAGCACAGACAAAAACTTGGCCTAGCTGGCTGGAAACAAGACCCTTCTACTTTGTTTACATTCACTCACATACTTAATACTTTCTCCTAAATCCAAGCACTGAGTTAAGCCTCCCCCGAAAACTGATGAGGTATGCAAAACATCATGGCCTGTTTCATATTCTGGGGCGGGGGGGGGGGACATCAAGAACACAAGTGATGATGAAAACACAGTGTGAAAATGCCAAAGGGAAGTGCTGAATGTCCTAAGGCAAAGGCAGCTTCAGAAGACAAAGTGGGAGGATTTGAGAGGGTTGAGAGACATTGAGGAGCCCACGTGTGAAGATGAAGAGGTATGAACAATTTAAAGAGGCACATTTTAGAGACCATCAACAGGTTTCCATGGCTGGAAAAAAAGATACACAGTGGATGTGTTGTAGTAATCCAGGCAAGAAGCCTGAATAAAAGCAGTGCTTGTCTTCTCACCAAGAGAAAAAGGTGGAGGACCTCAATAGCCAGGGCTCCAAATTACTTTGTTACATTAGGTGGGAATGCTCTAAGAATCTTGAATACGTGCACATTTAGGAAATAGCTAGTTCTGATCATTTCACTTTTTAACTCATGATCCTTTCTTGGGGTTCTAGGCTCAGTTCTAATTGGCCTTTATCCTAACAGGGACAACGGAAAACATGTTGTTCTCTTTTCCTGGTCATTATTAAAATCCTTTGGTCTTCTCTGCGTGGGTCTGCCATAGGCTTGATCAAGAGTAAAATTCTTATTAACACTTCCTTTCAATGGAATAGAAACTGGAAACCATCAGGTTGAACCAGTACATGACCTGAGCTTTGAGTATTCCCATAGTGAGCCTAAAAAGGTGCAGGAGAATGGGCAGGATATCAAATGACAGGAAAATACACCAGGAGAAGCTACATTTGGAGTCAGATGCACAAGACTATAAATTGTGGCTCCTATGTTCTCTAATGGTACAGATTAGGGAGAATGTCTTAATCTCACTTTTGGCAATTGTAAAATTGGATTAATAATACTTCACAGGATTGTGTGATCATTTGGTAAAACATTATATGTTCATAGGCCGGTGATGGGTAGTAAGGAGGACACATATTGCATGGTGCACTGGGTGTTATACGCAAATAATGAATCATGGAACATTGCATCAAAAACTGGGGATGTACTATATGGTGACTAATATAACAAAATAAAAATTATTATAAAAAAATTATATGTTCAGATAAAATAAAGTTTAATAGCATTATTTTTCTGATACTGTACATTTTTAGTGATTTGTTATTTCCCTTGCCAACCTCCCCCTACGAAAATCAAATAAAAATTTGTAAAATAAACTTCAAAAGGCTTTCCCTTCTGGGCTTTTGCAAATTCTGTTCCACTCACTGCTTCTCTTCATTTAGTTAGCTGCTTCTTTCTTTTGGACTCAGCTTACATGTCACTTCCTTTAAGAAATCTTTCCTATAGGCTGAATTCTCTTTCTGTGTTTCTGTGCTAGCCACTGTATTTCATTAAACTGCCCTTAATATAACCTGTATCTTTTTTTCAGAATCACACATTAGATTGCAAGCCCTTTGAGGGCAGGAAATATCTCTGACATGGTTGTTTTCTCAATGCCTAATAGGGACAGGCCCATTGTAAATACCAAATTTGTTTACTGACCAATTGACTAATGAAACAAAATTGCTCTGCAAAGTAAAAATAATCCAATCATGTCATCACATATGGTAGACACTCATCTATACTTCATAACTTTTATAATTACTTGATAGACTGTGGTTCTAATACCAGTTATAATAGATGAAATGTTTGGATTACTGTCAGGTATGCCTAATTTTATATTGAGATATTATTTCATGTCCGTACTTATTGTAACCAGTGGGAATAAACCATACAGGTGTATTTCTAATAAACTAAGTTCTAATTGAAATTATAATGGCTCCCCAAGCAGATTACTAGAGAACTTTAAAAATATCAATGAGAGGACAAACAGACTGCTGTTTGATTTAAACACCAGGCTCTTAGACAAAGATTGAGTTGGTTCTCACTGGCTCAGTTGCCCCAATGTCATTAAGTACTAATAACCTTAGATATTATTGACCTCATATTTAATATCCAGATTCAAATGTGAAATGCCATGTTTATTATTACTTTTATTTATACTAGAAATCCTTGCTCCAGATCTGCACAAAATGGAGCTATATTTATTCTTACACAACTTACTTAAAGAATACGCAATTTTACTTTGCCATTATTTATCTCTGTCTCTCCTCCCTGGGTGCTTCTGTTAAAATTAATTTTCATTTAGACCTCAGGACTTTATATTGCCATTAGAATCGTGAAATGTTTTTACTCAGCACAACTAAGAACTGATGTTTTACCTCCCACGAATGGACCTTTAATTAGGCACTGTAATGAACCATTCTGTCATTCGTCATTTATGGAAAGAAGACTTTGTATATGCAGGATACAATTTTGACAGAACACCAGGTCCACTGAACCTTGCCAACTCACATATAATAGATCTTAAATTTATTATGCTTTTGTCAGTTGCTGGATTTATCATTTTAATGACACTGTCCACAGACTTATTTTGCTGCCAAAGAACAGCATCACCATACTGCATGAATGTCTGCTGACATCTTGATCAACAACTCCTGAGGTCCAATTCTGACTGTAATATTACTACCTCGGGACCTTGAGCAAGTTTTTTAACCTCTGTCTAAGGATTAATTGGTTAATTTTAATAAGTGCTTTGCAGTAAAAGGTAGGAAGTGCTATGACTGCTAACAGTGATAATAAAATGATAATGCAGCCTTTTATAATGCATCAGGCTATCTCAGACTGTGATTCTATTAAGTTGCCAATTAAAATATATGCTAACTGAATTTATTCTTTTTAAGAAACCAAATCGCTATAATGATGGCCACAAAGTATTTTTTTTAACTTAGATCAAAAAGAATAAAAATGGCAATGCTTCAACTTGAAAAAAAAAATTTTAAGTTAAAAAAAAAAAAAGAAGATCAACATTCTATGATGATGGACCAATTGGGAACAGAGAAAAGCTGCACAGAAAAATACCAGATGGCTGTACACTGATTAAATGTAGCTCCTGTACATTAAGTTGATTGTTCTTTTATTAACTTGTCTCTAAACTGCTTTCATTTATTTATCTATGATTATTTATTTATTTGACAAATGCCATTGTTGGGTGTAATCTCAAAGAGGTCATCCCAGAAAAATAGGAGGAATGCACACAATTAACAATAATAGCAGATAAAAGTGAATAGAAACAGACAGAGGTAAAGAAGCAGTGACTTGAAAATTCAAAAGAGAAAAGATTCATTCAAACTGAGGGCAGATGTGAACAACTTCAAAAAGGAAACGGTCTTTAAACCGGACATGGACTGATAGTTAGGATTTGGCATGGAGAGACGAAGGTAAGGAAGAATCCAAAGGAAGTGCATTCCAGAGGAAGAGAATAACAGGAGAAAGTTGCAATGCCAGGGAAATGGACATGTGGAGAAGCACGGTAAGTGTGGTTTTACTAGAATAAGGGAGAAAGTAGGCTGGATAGTAAGGAGGGTCTGCATTATGCAGGGGAGTAGCTGGTGCTGTCCCTGATTTGCTTGGAAATCTTTCAGGGTTGTGAGATTATTGGAGCCAAAAAGAAAAAGCCCATGAGTTAGTAGGTGGAAGTTGTGCTGGAATATTCTGCTGTGTTGAAAGGAGGGAGAGGGAGGAGAGAGCCATGAGGATGTAAGCAAGGTGTGTAAGCAAGGTGTGACACCTGCATATGACTGGATTGTATTTGCTAGATAAACTCTGCGGGTCTGTGGCACATATCGTTTAAGAGTTAACTTAGGAAAGAAATATGAAAAGAGCATTGGCTGAGGGTAGTGGCATTTCTATATGCCAAGAAGCTGGCTTACATGGGCAGAATATACACTTAAAAACGGGAAACACCAATTTGAAGCCAAATTTGTCTCTGCTGCAGAAGAGGCCCCCTGCTGTAACATCAGAGGGAAAATATTTAATATTGTTCCCGATTCTCCAATTAAGTCAGTACACATTGCTTGATTCGATGCTGCTTCATGTCCTTCCTGCAGTGACCAGAGAACTAGGCTACTCTCTGTGAGGACCTCCATGATATCAAACCACCTGAGGGCCAGAATGTTGAGTAACTTTTAAAGGTGTGGGGTCTGGAGTTGGATCCCCCAGGAGGAACCCTGACTCTCTCATGTGCTAACTGTGTGATCTTCAGGGGGCTCTTCGTGCCTCCTCAGCAGTCTCCTCTGTCAAATGAGAATAAAAGCAACACCTACTTCATTAGTGGGATTAAATGGATTAATAGAATTAAGGCAAAAAAAGAAATAACCACAAGAGTGCCTGAATTTGGAAAGATCTCAGTAAATGTGACTGAGACAGAAAACCATTCTTTTTTATTATGAATACAACACACAGCTGTAGCTACTCTTCTGAGAATAGGTACAGAGGGTGCAGAGAGAAAGCATGGAGATCAGTTAGTAATAACGCAGGTAAAAAATGCTGGAAATTTCAATGAAGGTAGTGGGGATGGAGCCGGTAAGAAGCGTTCAGATTCTGGGTATATTTTAAAGAAAAAAGTGAGAAAGGAGTTGGAGTATAAAAAAAGAGAACAGTCAAGAATGAATCCAAAATAGGTGAATGGGGATTAAGGAGTACACTTGTGGTGGTGAGCCCTGGGTGATGTATGGAATTGTTGAATCACTGTATTGTACAGCTGAAACTAATATAACACTGTCTGTAACTATACTGGAATTAAAATAAAAAATAGATATAAAATGTTTAAAAATAATAAAATGGGTTAGATTAAAAGAAAAAAAAAAGGAAGAATCCAAGATACTTGGTCCTGAGTGATGAGTGTTTCCTTTTACAGACACAGGGTAAACCGTGGTAGAAGCAATTTTGGGTGAGAAAATCAGGTTAATTTAGAGCCAACTCAAACTGTCAAATAGACACTTAGGTATAAAAATCTGGAATTCAGGAGAGAGTTCAGCTAGAGATATATATTAAGACTCATTTGTATTTGGATGATATTAAAAGTCATGCAATTAGTTGAAATCATCTAGGCAGTAGGTCTCAATCTCAGTCATATATGTGAAACATGGAAAACTTTAAATAGTACTGCAGCCTAACAGAATCAGAATCTTTGGGGGTGATGTTTGGGAAACTGTATCTTACAAAACTGTTTATAAAACTGTTTATTCTAATGTTCCGATTTATATGGAAATCACAGGCTCGTGGAGTGAGTGGTTTTGAGAAAAAAAAAAAAAGAGATACGAGTACAGTCACGAGCCACTCCAATATTTAAAGGTCAGGAAGATAAGGAGGAACCAGCAAAAGACAATGAAAAGACAGCCAGTGAAATGGGAATGAAAACAAGAGAGTGGTAAAGACAAATGAAGGTGTTTTAAGGGGGGAGTGATTAACTGCAGACTGTGGGATAAAATAAGAATTGATAATTGGCCACTGTATATGAGAACATGGAAGACAATCAAATAAATTAACTTGACTTTGATGAAAGATATTTCAGCAAAATAGTGAAGATAAAAACCTGCCAGAGGTGAGGTCAAAAGAAAAAGAGAGAGGAACTATAGCATATAACAACTCTTTAGAATAATGTTCCGGGTAAAATAATAATAATAATAATAATAATAATAATAATAATAATAAGCAGGGAAATAAAGTTGTGGGTAGAAAGAGATATGGGCACAAGGCAAGGTTGTTCAAGAAAGAACTAGGGAGAGAGGAAAATATTAATACAGGAGAAAGATGGGGACAGTTGTAAGAGATGTGTCCATGAGTTGCTAAGAGGGATGGACTGTATGAGTGGATAGTATAGCATTAGAGGTAGCATGGGGTTCCTGCTCATAAGAAGACAGAGTCTACGGATAAAAGATAAAGTAGTTCCAGAGATGTGATGGTGGGAGCTTGTGGCCTTTCTCTTTAGATAGCTTCTATTTCGATCAATGAAATAGAAAGCAAGTTCTTGAGCTCAGGATGAATTTGGGGAGTAGGTACTGGAGGTTTGAGGAGAAAAGAGAAGATTTGACATAAACATCTAGGAGAGTCAGTATTAGCAAAATGCAGTAGAAGCCATAGTAAGGGCCCATTTAAAATTAGCGATAAAAACTCAAGCGAGACCGGTCGGTACGATTATGTGCTTTTCTTCGGCTGCAACCAGCAGTGGGGCACCAGTTCAGAGCAGAAGGAGAACTGGATTTAACCATGGTTACAGTTTTCTAGGAAACTGAGATAGGACGGAGGAAAGAGCAAGGGAATTGAGGGTATATGCGAGGGCATGATTACAATGAGGGATTATAGAATCTAAGCTGGGAAAGGAAAAACATAGAATCTTTAAAATGAGAAGGATAAGAACCAATGTAAAGAATTGTTGGAGTTGGGGTGATGGAGGAAGTGACCCTGAAAAACAAGGGGTTGCTGAAATTGAGATAATGGAGGGACCATCGAGATAAGAAAATTACTTATGGTGAACATCAAAGTATGCAGTCAGACTGCCTCGTGGGACTTGCTTTCACTTACAGTACTGACATCTGTCTCCAGTGTGGTCGGGCTGGCAGTGGCAGTAGGGCTGGTTCCCAGCAGTCACACTGCAGGTCCCTCCATTGTGACAAAAATCCTCACAGACTGTCTTACCACAGTTTGGTCCAGTGAACCCCAGGGCACAGCTGCAGGTGGGTCTCCCTATCAGAAAAGAAAAAGTAACAAAAAGGAAATTATTTGACTGGAATAGTTTATTTTCATGGAATCCTCACTAGATGAGAAACAGGAAGCCAAGATTATGGTCAAGGTTTGTCCACTACTTAATCTGTGATTTTAGGCAGTAACTTGACCTCTGTGGGTCTTAGTTTTCCCATGTTCCAACGAAGCCTAGATTAGAAGATAACTCCAGTTCACATCACGTAAAATAACCGGAGCTCATGTTACAAATAATTACATATTTATACAGGTGTGTAATGCCCTGAAGTGCTTATGTTACTCTTTGTACTTCCCTGTTCATGTCCATTTTGCTTTTTGAATTATTTTTATTCTACTCATATAGTAATGCAGATTGTATGATCCATTAGAATATAAAATAGAGATAATCATATTTTTTTCATTTTTTTCTTTTTTCTTTTTTAGTGTTCAACAATTCATTAGTTGCGTATAACATCCACGTGCCCTCCTTAATACCCATCACCCTGCTACCCCATCCCCCATTCCCCTTTCCTCTGAAACCCTCAGTTTGTTTCCTGAAGTCCAGAGCCTCTCATGGTTTGTCTCCCTCACTGATTTCTTCCCCTTCAGTTCTCCCTCCCTTCCCCTATGGTCCTCCGCGCTATTCCTTATGTTCTACATCTGAGTGAAACAGTATGATAATTGTCTCTCTCTGCTTGACTTATTTCACTCAGCACAATCACCTCAGGCAATCATGTTTCTCAGTGTTGAATCATCATGTACCACCACTGCTAAAGCATGAGTTTAGACTTATAAATAAATATTTTAATAAGTTTAAAGTGGGCATGCCATCTATAATGTTTATGCAATTAGTTATTTTAGTTGATGTAAATATACATACTGCATTTAGTATATAAGCACTTAGTAAGTTCTATTTTATTTCATTTTGAGATTTTTTATTCATGGGAAAGGACTGTCACTTGGAGTCTAGGAAGATGATTTAAAGTCTAATGTTAATAGCACACGAGAACAAATCTAATGGATCATCTATGGATATTTTTCTTTATTGGCTCTGTGGAAACTAGCATCACAAATAAAGGTGATCCACCCTTTAAGGTGTTTGGAATATAACACAGTTGTCTGTTATATCAGGAATGAGTCTAACTGCCTGGAATGTCAACGACTGGGTGAAATATGGGGTACAGAACTAGCTCTGTAGGAGAGATTAAGGAAAATAAAATGAAATAATGGCCATCATTTGTAATGGGGAAAATGAAGTGTAGAGGTTGTGCAAATGTAAAGAAATAACATGAAAGAGAATAAAAAAGAAATTTAGTTATAGATCTGAATTAACTAGGACTTGGAAATGTCATTCAGTTGACTAGCAGCGGAGAGGATCCAACCATCTCCTCTCTCACCTTTGTAGACACATTAATAGGTTGAGAAGTATATTTTACGTACATTAAAGGCTGAGTCACATCATGTTTTCCATTCCCAGACTATGGCTTTAAAACTTTTAGCTAAATATTTTTCTATAATGGTAGTGAATTTTCTAGCTGTTGCTTACTTATAGACAAAATATCTTCACAGGAACAACAATGGGTGAAAAACAAAGACACAAACAACAGAATGAATAGTGTTAGAAGACGATGAGGACAGAGAATTGTTGGAACACCGTCACTAAGGAAAATGAAAGCCCTGAACAAAAGAAGTAATTCCTCTTCATCAACAAGAACCAGTGAATGCCTTACAGAGAAATAGAACACATAAACAGGAACACAAATTAACATGAGCTAAATGTGAAACAAAACAAAAAGTACGGGAGAAATAAAAATTCATTAGAATAATCACAAAAGGAGCCATACGGTGGTAGGACTCAAGCACTGTAGATTTATGTTTTTCTCCATTATTTTTCTAAGTTTTTTTCAATTAGGAGTGGCAAACATTAAAGTGATAAAGTTTGGAAGAAACAAATGCAACTCACTAACGCACTTGAAAACTGCTCTATTGCAGTCACTGAGAGAATGATACCATGCTTTTATCCCATCTATAGCTGTTTTGAAACTATGGCAGAGTGACCAGGTTGTCCCCCACCTCCACCCCCAGCATATGCCTCACATCATTTAGATTCTGGCTGAATTATTTTCAAAAGGCTTCCTTCTCTTCCTTTTAAAAGAAGATTTCTTTTTGACAAGTAGAAATCTTCATATTCAGGGGTAACATTACCAACTTGAAGCTGTGTGTTGGTACAGCAGATCTTTTGTTTGCTGATGGGACATGAACCATCTGTCAAAGAATTTTATATGGGCTTCATCTAATATTTTCATGAATCTCTCTGGGTGCACCCTAACAAGTTGCATTGCATTTATTTATAAAGGTTTTTTAGGTAGTTCAATTTGATTTTGGCATTTGAAAAGGCAACGATACTGTTACGATGACTAAGGTATAGATTTATAGCAGCGAAGCGTCCAGGGAGCTTGGGAGTTGACAGCCTACAAGGGTAGCATAATCAGAAAGAGCATCAATTAACCTGAGGAAGGAGGGGGAGGACCAGTTTGTTGCCTCTAATCAGTCTGCTTTCTATAGCATTCAGACCTTTAAAGCGTGCCTTGTCAGACTGCCTGAATATAGACTATCTGTGCCAATTACTGGTGATGGGACCATGAGCATCACTTCTCTGTTTCTTTCCCCCATGCAAAAAATGGGGATAATAATATGGGGTTGTTGTGTAGAATCAGTAAAGTAATGAGATTATACATGCAAAGCATTTCTAAAGGTACTAGGCACATAGCACGCAGTGACACTTTAGCTCTAATTGTTTCTTATTCTTACGGTTGTTATTTCTACTGAGATTCACCATTTATCATTTTGTAACTGTGCCCTAGAGAGACACTGTAACATTCTAAGAAAATCTTTTGGAAATCTGTCTTAAATTACACATTTTATCTCCATTATTTACTTAAGATAAAATTAAATTTGAATTCGTATGGGATAAAGCAGAAATCTCCAACAACCTCACTCTCAGATTCCAACATCTTTAACTATGAAGGATGGGTCTTTCTCTCTCTTTACTTTCTTAACATGCTTAATTCTACACTTAAAAAAGAAAGAACACACACTCACATACAAACCCCACAGAACAAACACAAACAAAAAAGCACACCTAGTGTTTTTATCAAGTCCATTTACTTGTATAACTTCAAATTTTGATATATACTTGAGCTTTTTAAGAAAGAGTCTACACTCACAGCTTCCAGTTCTACCAAATAAATGACAAAATCTTTGATCATGAAGTCACATTCCAATCCTTCACTGGGTTTACAGTTTGTATTTTATTTTTTTAACATACAAAACGATGTACCTTAATCTGTTACTTCTCTTTGTTATTTCAGAAGAGAGGACAGATCCCTCAATATGTATGTATTGTTTGCATAAATCAATTCTGATTCCCTAGTGGTAAGAAAGGTTTAGGGATGGAGAAGTTAATGTGTGTTTTCTTTACTGTGTATTTATGTATGCTTGCAAAGCTTATCTCTGATCTCTTAATCCCTAAATCCACTGATTTCTTTTCAATCCTCCTCCTCCTCAAATGTTTCCCATAATTTTATGCATTTTATTCTTGAAATTTATTTTTTGTCTTATACCACACATTTTATTACACACCTACTTTTAAAAAATTCTCCCTCTACTTGGTTTCTAAGACACTACTGTTGTTGATTTCCCTTTTTTTCTGACTGTCCTTTTGAGTTGACTTTATGTTTCCTCTTTCTGTCTCTTAAAATAAATTCTTCTGAACTTCTTCTTGGTGATATAATTTCATGGCTTCAATAACTGTCTCTCTATCCAAATACTTCAGTCTCAATTTTCTGACTCTGGGCTCATTCTCCTTCCAAAATGACAGACCTTCATTCTCAGTCTTTGTCATATGTCTCAGTGTGTCTCTGGCTCCTCAGTAGGTTCAACTCCCCGATGACCCACAAGAGAGAAAACTCTTCTCATAAACATTGTCCTGGTAGGATACATGATTTCCGTAGGGTAGGTTCTCCCAGTGCTAGGTCTGCTCCATATTCAAGTTTGACATTATATGCTAGCAAAGTGCTTTACTAGCTGTGTACAACAAATGGAGCTTAGTTTATTTGCTCCATTAATTTATTATTAATTTATCTGTTTCTGTTCATAGACAATGGAAACTGGTTGCATACAGCTTCAAAAATGTGTCAGCAAATTTTCATGCAACAGGTAAATAAATAATAAACTGTTGAGACTTAACTGGACAACCAATAGTAGCTAATGTCAAATATGGTGAAAATATAACTAAAGGTGCTGATCATCGGTAGTCAATAATATATATTATTAAGGAATATTCAATGACACAACTAAAGATTGTATTGCTCATAAAGAAAAATGGAAATGTCTTAGATTCTCAGAGTTCTTGAAATTTCACTGGTCTTACATGGCCCTTACATAGCAAAACTAGTCTCAGTAAAAATGGTTAATTCTGGAATACTTCATAAGAATATTTAACAGGAACTAAATAAATTTAATAAATTTGGTACATTATTAAATTGTTTGTTTTTTGGTATCAGACCTGGGAATCAAGTCTTATTAGATATTTATTATTGTGTGGCTCTGCAAAACTTACATTTCCTCACTAGATCTCATTTTGCATCTCATTATGTAACATGGTGCTAGCAATGCCTACTACATGCTGGTAAGACACATGGCACAATGTCTGCCACATAGCAAGTGTGGTGTGTGGTATTGGTAGTGTTATTATTAGTAGTTGTATTGGTATTATTATTACTATTAGTACTTTTATTAAACAAATTATGAACCTAGGTTATTATTTAAACTTAACTGAGTACATATGCCTTTATTAAGAAACTACATATGGAATCCCAATATACATTTTTTCCATATGTATTCTTTTGAAAATAACATTTATCCATATATATCAGCTCAAAATCGTATTTTAAAATTTATAATAAAAATGGAATCTTTTCTATTACATAGATAGGTAACTACATGTATAATGATTTACCATTAGTCCTTGTTATACGAGCATTAAATTTATATGATTTGGTTATAGTTTACCTCTGGACCTATTTGACTTTTTGTTACTATTGTAATATAGTCATAGCCAGTCATTTCTCTGGTATGGGCAGACAATATTGTTGATTTTCAGTGATAATAGGCAATGTCTTGGAGCACTGACTTTGGAATAATCTACATTCCTGGATTCTAGTTATCTTACATAACCATTCTAGCTCACATCTGAAAAACACCACAATATTGACATGATAAGGATTAAATAAGGTAATGTGTCTAAGGAATTTGCTAGAGTTCTTGGCATTTATTAAGCATTCAAAATGTAGTAGTCACTATAATAAAATTAGGATTGCAAAATTTCCAAAATATTATAATTACTGAATATATATTCCATATAGAAATGACTATTAACTTGCTAATAATTTTAGAGTAAAATTTGCTGTGTAGCAAATCTGGACAAGTAATATATGAAAAAAAATATCGATCAATCAATATGCCCCAAAGCAAATATTCTTATTTGAATATTATAAAGGTATATCTGTTGGCATTTTTCAGTAATTTGATGTAATGCTGGTGTCTGTTTTTAAAAGCTAACTTTATTTAATAAAGAGTTTTTAAGCTGATTATAAAGATGCTACTCATCAGTGTGATGACTTTAAGTAGGTAAAATTACTTCTCTGCTCAATATTGGACAAATAAATCATTACTCTTTTTTCTATATAAACAAAGTGCTAGGAAATGTGTGGTTGATTGCCATGAAGGAATGCTAGCAAAATAATTACATGTGAACTTCCTATGAGACGGTGACAGTGTTTATTATTTCTGAGGGGCAGATACCTGCTAGTGAACATCATTAGTCAGTTCTCTTTTCAAGCAATTTATCTGAATTCATACTCATTTGTCAACGTGAACCATGCATCCTACCCTGTTTAATTTGGTACTCATTGAGTGAGTCTGGTGCTTGTAAATTTTTATCCCTGGTTGTAATGTTTTCTACCTAACTAGTCTTCTATATATACAGTCATTGTTTAGTTCAAATGGTCTGATAAATACATTGAGTCTAGGTAATAGAATTTAATTGACATTTAAACTGCAGAGCATATTTACAAATGCTTACATTTAATGTTCTGTGAAATACTATCTAAAAGTTCCATACTCTTTACTCACAACATCTTTACTATTTGAACAAAACCCACATTCTTGTTCTTTTCTATGGGATAAAAATAATAAGCTGAGAGACACAGCATCATTTGGTTAGATACTAGATTGCAGTCAGAAAACCCATCTCCTGACCCCTTACCCTCAAAACCACTCTGCTTCGTGAAATCCATCTTCACTTCTGACTTAGATTCAAGTAATAAAAGTTTTGAATGCTTAAAAAAATTGCTAGTCTTTTTGATAAAGAGATTTGACATTCTACTTTTCCACTTTACATAATGTTTTCCTGGACAGAAATGAGTGCCCATTTATACATAATTTTAGTAAGTTGACTATACCTGTCGAGTTGTCTAAAGTATCATAAAGATCACAGACAACTATTCAGTAAAGCCTGAAAAAGAAAAGGAGAAACTGTGGACCTTACCTAGCGCCCTCCCAGATACTACTTAATATATTCTGACATGTTTCAAATTATAGGTCACAATCTATTTATACTTCCGGAAAGTTCGTTTTCAGCCAGCTTTGTGAAAATGAGACTGAAATATTTTTGTGCTTTCTGTGAATACAAGGAAGCCAACTCAAACCTTCTGAGATTACCTTAGAAAGCTGTAAGACTTAATAGTTCGTACTGCTCTCACAATGTGGTCCAAATGAACCAGTAACTGATTCAAAAAGTCTACAGCAGAGTTAGGATCTTACTTTCAATCTCTCATAAGTTTTTTGTGAAGGTGCAAGGACTGGGAACAGCACCTGGCACTCACTAAACAGTCAAATATATGTTAATTACCATGATCCTGGCAATAATAATAATTATTATTTTAATTTCTAATAGTTATCATTACTTGGTTTTTAATTCTAACTGCAATCCTTGTTCACCTTTTATCAGGATGTTAATTAGATGATTGTGTATTTTATGTCCTAGGTACAGATATGACTTGAGAGACATCAGTATTTACGTTTTGTCATTAGTCCCATGATGTTTTGAGGGTATCCAAAATTTCCTAACTTGCCTTTGAGCAAACATTTTTGGGGCAGCCATATTTGATCTTATTTGATGGCAGTCATGTATGCCACCTTCATATTTGGGGCAGTGTCACGGACAGAAAGAGCCTGAATGAACGAGAAAGAAAAGTCTCACCATCTACTTATTTTTTTAAAGGCCCTTCCCATTACAGTGAGAAGTAGTGAGAAGAATTTTTCTTTCTTTTTTTTTTTTTTTACTTTCCTTAACAGGGGGCACTTTCCTCCTATTTTAGTTCCAGGGACAAAATCTTTTACTGCCAAAGTCCATAGATATGGTAACAGGGAGAGTTACAGTGACAGCTTCTGTTTTCTTCTTTCCATATTCATTTAAGACATGCAATACAAATGTATTATCTACTATAAAAAAAAAATTGCACTGTCACTCCTTTACCTAGGCAGTCCTGTTTTTGTGCACTTTCAAACTCCTTAAATTAAAAGTTGTCTTCCCTTCTGCATAACTCCAAACTTTATGCGTGAGAGTGTTTGGGTATATCGCCCCAAATTTACAAACTCTCTTGCTCTGTTACTCTAAATCAGCTGTGTAGAAAACCTTGATTCATTTTGATATGAACATTAAAAGTCTAAATAACAGAACTCTAAGAATAAGGAAAATAGCAAACAGTATCAACATACTGTAGAGAATAAATATTTATAAAAATGAAGATTAATTGTAAATATATATAATCACATAAATATCCTCATTATATTCATGATGAGAAAAATTCTTTAATTATTCTCTATTTTCTATAATAGAATGATTGAATAATTCAATGCTTTACTCTCATTTCCATTATTTTGCCCAAAGCAAACTTTATCTTAATATCCTTCTATGAGTAGGTCATAGAAATGAACTACATGCACCCTTGTCAATATAATCAATGTCAAACTACTTCATTTTGTAGTACTTTCCTATATGAATATAGTTCATATATTTTATTTTTAGCTTTCTCTATTATAAAAAAAAACAAGGAATGAACAAACACTCAATGCAAAATTTTAATTATGCCTCTAAGATGTGTGCTTTTAATTAACTGGTGACATTTCCTTTGTTCAATTTTTATAGTTCTATACAACTGTCATAAACTTATAAATTTTAATTAAGGCTGCCCCAAACCCTAGTCATAGAGTGTCCACATAGGAATTTGCCAAAAGGCTTAACCGTAAGTAAACCAACAATGAATAAATCCATGAATTGCCCGCTGGGATTTGTTTAACAAATTAACATTTGTGTGGAGATAATGAGGTTCTACAGTTTATAATACCAAACAATGTTTTTATAAAACCATATTTTAAAAAGTAAAAAATGCTTTGTAGATGACTTAATTGAATATGATATTATTAGTAATAATAGATGCTCTATGACAATAAACTACATGGCCATATCTCAAGTTAAATTCATATAAGGACTCATTTATATTACCAATTTGAAATATAATTTTTTTCTGAACATGTTATCTATGTAAATCAAGATCTAATAATCTACCTGGGTGCAAAGATAAAATTGATATAAATTTTAAGAATACAGGAAGATCTGGACAAATGATTTGAACAAAACATTAAAAGTTGTACTGTATCCACATATAGTTCAGGATCCATTAACAAGACAGAAATTCAATGTTTCATAGAGATTTGTCCTTGTGGATCCATTGCAGGTTGAATAGATATTCATGGTTTGGAGTACCAAACTCTTTTTCGTTTAAATATTTCTAAAGGAAAATATAAGAAAATCATCTGGTTGTAACCCCAAAATTTTTATTATCGTAATGAGAAAATTAACAATCAAATAATAAAATCTTTAAACAACTCATTTATGTAAGAAAAGCTTCTCCCCTAAAGGAAATGGTGTCTGTGTTACTAAAATACAATTACAGGTCATATCTTTTACCACACATTCATTCAGTTTTAATTTGCATGGTCCCAGTACTACAATTTCTCCCACAACAATAGAATATACTCTACTGTGTGGAGCAGCTTCTCTGAGGCAGAATGAAAATATATAGTAAGATCTAGTGCCTTTTTATTTCAGTCAACTTGCTGAATATGTTTTCAGAATTCTATTAAGAAGCTAGAATACCTTTTTATCAATTAATCATAAGTCAAAAATATTTATAGACATACAATTATCAAATTTAAATAAATAGTAGTGCTTTTACTATTAGAATGCAAATCAGAAACAGTTTGGTTCCTCTGCACTCCATTGAAAATGCTTCTTCATGTGGCTCTTTCAGTTAGCATTATGCTAAATACTTCAAAGAATAGCATAAGCAATAGAAGCAGTGAGAACTCCCAGTAAGACAGAAATTAACCATGTAGGGAATGTGAAGATCATATGGATTAATTTTCCATTTGACTAAATTTGCATTTATTGTAGTAGAATTGAATGTGCATAAATTGCACTTTAATAGTTGCATAGTGTCCTTTGCACTGAATTTTAGAATTTACAAATTATATTTTTATTATGCATTGGGGTTAATTTTTCCCATGGGAACATATTTTAAATATAATAGCACTAAATAGAAAAATATATTTTAATGTTCACTTATGCACTGTAGCAAACACTTTTTGCAAACAGAGCTATTGCATAAATTAATAAGAATTTCAGTATATCTTAACATGTAGTAACCTGATATTTTCAAAGCATATTTTACACTGTATTGCAATGCCAACAAAGTAGTTATGATTTTAGATAGGAATTCTGATGCTATCAGATGTACTGATACATGTATTTATGTTTAACTTAATTTTAAACTTTAACCTAATTTAATTTAATTTTCAATAGCAAATGAGGTTTAGCATTAGGCTAACTGTTCAGTTAAAAAAGAAAATGCAAAAGAATGAAACTGGATCACTTTCTTATACCATACGCAAAAATAAATTCAAAATAAAGACCTAAATGTGAGACAAGAAACCATAAAAATCCTAGAGGAGATCACAGGCAATAACCTATTTGACATTGACCCTAGCAACTTCTTTCTAGAAATGTCTCCTGAGACAAGGGAAAGAGAAGCAAAAATAAACTGTTGGGACTTCATCAAAATTAGAAGCTTCTGCACAGTGAAGGAAACATCAACAAAACTAAAAGGCAACCTACAGAATGAGAGAAGATATTTGCAAGTGACATATTTGAGAAAAGTTGGTATTCCAAATATATAAAGAACTTATCAAACTCAATATCTAAAAAAGAATAATCCAATTAAAAATGTGCAGAAGACATGAATAGACATTTTTCCAAAGAAGACATACAGATGGCCAACAGACACATACAAAGGATGCTCAACATCACTGATCAATAGGGAAATGCAAATCAAAACTACAATATCACCTCACACCCGTCAGAATGGGTAAAATCAACAACACAAGAAACAGCTGGTGTTGGTGAGGATGTAGAGAAAGGGGAACCCTCTTGCACTGTTGGGGGGAATGCAAACTGGTGCAGCCCTCTAGAAAAAACAGCATGGAGATTCCTCAGAAAGTTAAAACTAGAACTACCCTATGATCCAGCAGTTGCACTACTAGGTATTTACCCAAAGAATACAAAATACTAATTTAAAGGGACAGATGCACCCCGATGTTTATAGCAGGATTATCTATAAGAGCCATATTATGGAAACACTCCAAATAAAAGAAGTTGTCATATATATATATATATATATATATATATATATATATATATATATATATTACTCAGCCATAAAAGAAAAGATCTTGTCTTGCTACAACATGGATGGAGCCAGAGAGTATTATGCTAAGCGAAATAATCAGAGAAAGACAAATACCATATGATTCTGTATGTGAAATTTAAGGAACAAAACAAATGAGCTAAGGAGGAAAAAAGAGAGAGAGGGAGAGGCAAGCGAAGAAACAGTTTTAACTATAGAGAACAAACTGACGGTTACCAGGTGGGAGGTGGGTGGGGGGACTGGTTAGATAGGTGATGGGGACTAAGCAGTGCACTTGTGATAAGCACTGGGTGTTGTATGGAGGTGCTGAATCACTCTGTTGTACACCTGAATGTTAACTAAATGGAATTTAGATAAATATATTAAAAAAATCTCTACCTTGAAATGTCAAAATAAAAATGAATAAAAAAGAACAGATTTTTGGAATCTAACATACAAGGATTATAAAACTGATTTTACTTAATCATTCTAAGCCAGCATCAGAATACCTGTGAGCACTGAGCCCTGTCACATGGTACGCACTCAACACATGATAATGATCCCTACTATTGTTACATTTTGTGACTTGAACTTCAATATACTGAATTTAGAATAAATACTATTATGTTGAATTAATAATTAAATTTAATTTGTGTCAATCTATTCTTTATAAAGATATCAGGAATTAAATTTCTAACATTAAGTATCCTTTTTATATTTTTCACACATAAGGAAAAATGCAAATTATTAAATGCACAATGAAATTCAAATATTCACCCAGAGCTGATGGTATACAGGTTCCTCCATTTTGGCAGTAGTTGCTACAGTGATTGACTTCACATCTGTCTCCTGAATAACTAGGCCAACAGTGACACCTCAAGTCACCCTTCTCATTTAAAATGCATCTTCCTCCATTTTCACAAGTCAATTTACATGAATCATCTGGTTATAAGAAGAAATGTACAAATTGGCATGCTATTCATTGGGTGGTAGAATAAGAACAATTCACATATATGAAAATTAAATATTCAGATTTACTTTTTTCATAAAATTCCCCCAGTAAATACCCCTAATATAAAAGTAGAAGAAGCAAAATACCATAAATGTTATCTGAAAACAGAGAAATTGATTTTAACCACATTGAAAGGTGAATACAAATACTGACTTAATTTCTATTCTTCTTTAGGCTTAAAGAATTATTAACCATTTCTTGTATTTATTAAAACATTAAATAACAAAACCAACTGAAACTTCCTAAAAATAAAATATTTTCCAATCAATACATTTTCTTTATGATATAAGCAAACATGGCCTATGTTTTAGGACTGTTTGATATTAAACCAAACTGAAATACATAAGATAAATTTAGTGTATATATAGTATATATAGTGTGCATATATATATAATATATATATATTGGATATACGCATATATAGTATATATGTATAATATATATATTAGATATGGAATATTTAATGGAATATGGATATATACTAGATATATATATAAACACAATATAACTTACAATATAGAAAAACATTTAAATGAAAAAAACATTCTTTGATATACATCCTTATTAACTATGTATAAACAACTCTAAACTAAAAGTCACTTAGGTTTGGTACGAGATGTTGATAAAACAGTGTCAGACACATTTCCATAGGTAAAATTTCCATATGCAAAATGATTAGGCACAATTTGTCTACTTAGTACATTTTGGCTGAGGATAAGAAAAGGCTGGTCATTCCTTGGGGCTGCAAAATTATTTTAAAAAATATGGTGAGTCTTATTTATAATAAGACCCAGATAATAATTGGCTTGGAATAATTTTTCAGGTTATGTGTGTTGACATGGCCTTACTCCGTTAGAAATACTGCTTTACTTAGGGCAGGACATGATGCTCAATGTAACACAAATGATTGAGAATATCGTGAGAAGCATTCTGTTCTAGAATATGCCTTCTACTAAAGCCAGGCCTCTTTTATACCAAAGTAAAAAATCAAACAGCCTGTGTTCTTTATTCAAGATCCATTGGCCCACACATAGCAGAAGCTTTAATATATCACTGCAATAATCATAAGAGCACTTTAAAGGGCCTCAGTGACTTCAAATAAAAAAATGACTCAAATATCACATCCATGGTCATAAATAGAGACTATTTATCAGCAGTATCAGACAATTCTAAGACTTGCCTCATTGCAAAGCAAAGAGTTGAATAGAGAGGTTGAATTCTCAAGAAAGATCTAGAATGGAAATATACACTCCTTAGTTTAAAATTCAAACATTTCTAATTCATTCAGCATAAAATATCCCTGATTGGTGTTGTGAATGTAAACAGTGAAGATAAATATTTAAGGCATTATTATCACAGTTAAGATTATTGTGGGTGAGTTCATTTTCATCTGTAAATGTTCTGTGTAAACGACATAGATATTCAAAATCTCTATATGTTAGGGCATGTGCATTTCTATAATGTGCCTCATTAGGCACCAGAAATTTTAAAATATAACACTGCTTGATGAAATAGAAGTGGAGTTTCGAAACCTAACTGTAATAGTTCTATAGTGAAAAAGAAGGCTGCTTTTGTCAATAACTAAATCACCCCCAGAAGCCAAGCTCCAGCAATTACAATCAACCATAGGAAAGAGCAGGTGAATACTTCTCTAAGAATGAGTAACATTTGAATTTCAAATTTCTAACATGAAGATTAAAAATATTCAGTGTCTCATCATTTAACAATAGCACCCAGAGAAAGGCAAGTAATTATAAAGTGCAGAAAAACTTGGCTATATCAAATGTTAATGTCAGGAAAAAATTAATTGGCATTTATCTACACCATCAATAATTCTGAAATCTACTTATTTACATTCCTCACTGAGGTGGTCCAAACTGTCTGCTAAAGAGTCATATGCATAGAGGCCAATGTGAATATTTTTTAACACTCTGATTATTTAAAATATAAAATTTTCTTTTAAATTACAAAATGAACTTTTAGGAGGTTTCTGTAATCATGCCTTTCAATCAAATCTGAAGTAGTAAAACTGAAATTTCTTACAAAGTTTAAGGAGGGCACATGATGTGATGAGCACTGGGTGTTATATGCAACTAATGTATCATCGAACATTATATCAAAAACTAATGATGTACTATATGTTGGCTAATTCAATTTAAATCAAAAAAATTTTAGATCTTGGATAGGTATACATTTAGACAAACATGCTTTCTCATTTCAAACATAAAACTATAAAATTTGATGAAGTAATATAGCAAAAGAAAACGGTTTCATTTTCTTACTTAATGATAGATTTATCTTAGAGTACTGTGTGTCTACTTTTTGCAAAGAATTGTGCTAGGCAGTTTATATATGTCATTTCTGGTCTTTTCAGTGACTCTGAACATGGGTGATACAGACGACATAGAGGCACTGGGGTGTACTATGTGATGGTGAAGAGTGTAGAATCCCTAGGTTCACCTTGGGGGATCACCATTATTAAGTAATGTTAGACAATCAATCGAGCCTCTCCATGCTTCAATTTTCTAATCTGTAAAAACAGGGGCAATGATAATACTATCATTGGGGATTTGGGGGAATTAAATACAATAATATACATATACTTACATTATGCCTTGCTCCTAAGCCTTCAGAATATTTATTATTGTTACAGGTAGTAGTAATATTTATTGTTAATCTAATTTTACATAAAAGAAACTGAGGCTAAGGGAGGACAGAGCCAAACAAGTTAGTTAAGTGACAGACTGTGGCCTAAAAAGCTCTGCCTCAGATCTAGCCCAGGCCAACTTCTTCCTGTGCATTTGTTGGATTATTGGATAAATAAATCTGGGTTATTAGATAAATAATTTATGCTAAACAAGGAAGAAAAAAGGAGAGTTATGTAGAAGAGATATTAATGTCTAGTTGTAATGGAAAAACAACAAAAACTGTAGACAATTTGACCATAAAAATCAACCCTGATAACATCTGAGTCAATGGAGAAGTCACATTGGAGGCATTAGTAGAACACTTCTGTGCAGAATCCTCACCTCTCTCTCACAGGGGTCTCTCCCACCCAAACAATAGTATAAGTAGACACAGTGCCTAGGGGAGGGGGTGCCTGTGAGATCGCTAGTTAAGAGTGTGTGTGGAACTAATAAAAATGTGGCACATCTTCTACAGGGAAAGACTGATATTTTAAAGAATCTATTTCTGAGAAGTTAAGGAGACTATGTGGCCACATAGTTTACCTACATGACCATGTCAGAGCAGCTAGTGAAAAATGTGCCTAATAACATTTGAAAATGTCCACTTAATTCTCCTTACCCAGAGATCATAGTTACTCTGGTTGGAAAGATAATCAATAAAGAGAAAGGGTGCCTTCCAGTGCCAGTGCCAGCTCCCTTTTCAAGAACTGGCACTAATAGACTCATCCAAAATACCAATCATGATTCACAATTAGCTCTATGTTAAGGAATTTCTAGCCTTGTCACCCACAACAGTGTTTCGCATGTGTTACAGACTAACTACAATAAATGAGTCGCCATTTTCTTTGCATGCCTTATTTTCATGCCTTTTCAGTTCCTCTGCCTCAGTGTTCTGATCCCTCACTCCCACTTAATCTGAATCCCCTCTGTCTTCGCAGACCTTGTCCTAGGGTCATATTCTATAGAAAATTGTAATCATTTCTCTGATTGTATGATCATCTGAATTCTTCTAATAGTTTTAACTCTGTCTCTTCTGGGCCATGTATCACTATCCACACAAATATCTATTGGTGTTTATGTCATTCATCATATCATCTTTGCAACCTCTTCTGCTTTGCATATCCAGTGCTTGAAGAATATATATTAAATGAAGGAGCTATGATAGTTTTAGACACCTAGAGCCTTGGAAAGGTAGAAGTCTTCAGATTGCCTGTAACTCCCTGTAGAGAATGATGAAAAAATGATATGGGGGTGGAGATGCTGTCTGAGGGCAAAGACACACTCTTCATGTGAGGAGTTCATTCTAATGGAGAAAAATACAGCAGGTAGAAAGTCCTGCTACAAAGAGAAACTAAGTGTATCTCACTGGAAAAATGTTGTGATCCTCAAGCGATTTTAGAGCACTGTGTTTTTGTTTGTGTCATAAAATTTAGTAATTGTTGATTTTCTTTTTGCTTAGTAGTAATTTGTTTTTCCTTTATGGCTAATGTCTTGATTATGAGGGAACTTCTCATCGCTCTACCTGGGTAATTGAGAGATGTCTCTTTTTTCTCCTTTCTCATTATACTATTTTGGTTTTTTATTTTGGTTATTTTATTTTTTGATTTTTTGCTATTTAATACTTATAAGCATCTGAAATAATGCTTTACTTTTTTAAATGTTTTTTTCATGTTAATGTAGCTTCTAAAATATGAGCTCTACGAGTAAAGAGATCTTGTCAATTTTGTTTCTAAATTAGTCCTTAGTTTCTAAATTACTGCTATGCTTTGCTCATAAGCCCTCAAAATATTTATTCGTGTTAGTAGTAGTATGTATTGTGAATCAAATTTTATGTAGAAGAAAGTACAACTTAGTTTCTTATCCTCAGTTTCTAAATTAGTATTTGGTGCAAGAAAGTTGTTCACTATGAACTTGATGAATGAATAAGGTATTTTAAGGTTGGGTTTAAACTTATAAGGAAATGGCATTCTCAGAAATGTTATCTTCACTGATAAGGAGCTATATAAAAGTATCTTGATTTAGTGTGTGGCTTCAAAGTTCTTAATCTAGTCTTAAATGCATAGTAAGTGCTCAGTGCAGTTCTGTGAATAAATGTAGAATAAATCGATAGGAAGTTATTATCAGAGAGAATGGTTTACGCAAGCATTCAAAAACCAATGATATCAAGACAACTATATTGACGATTGAGTAGCTAATTCTGTTCAGTTTCAAGAGGTGTGAACATTTATCATACAAATTAATTCATTATTTACAGAATAATGACGTTTACCTACCTAACAGGCTGTCATCATTGCAAGTACCATTAATCAAATATTTGCCTTCTGGGCACACACAGGTGGCTCCAAAAGGATTCAGCAAACACAGGAATTCACATACCAAGTGCAAGCATGGATTGGGCACTGATTAAAACAAAAGAAAACAAAGAAATGCATGACTGTAAGTACAACGGTTTTCAGAAACATAACATTCAACAAGGTGAAAGGATGCATTAGCAATGTTGAAAAGAAATCATATCAAATCGGTACTGGGTGTATCTTATTTCAATGTTACCATTCTCCTTTATAGGTGAAGAGAAATTCTTACCCAACACCCATCATTAACAGGAAATTTACCCTGATTTACACTTCCCACAAGAGAGAAGGAATTAATCAGACATATACTCTGTCACCCTTCCATCTGACTTCTTTTCATAAAAGAGTTGGTCTGAGAGACGAAGTAGAGTTTAGGTCTATGTAAAAAAAAAGTAAAGGCAACTGAAGTCTTTGGAGGACCTACTCCTCATTTTAGGTAGTTTCAGAAGTGTTGAACAGATAGAAACAACTTCCCCCTTGTATTTGCAAAGGCTTAAAATCCATATGTATTTGTTCGAAACACAAACAAAAGAGAAGACTTTTTTTCTAAAAACCAGATTTAACATGGTTTCCTTTCCATCAGGTTGCAGTTTGTGTGCATGTAAATGTCTGCCACATTTATTTTTGTCTAAATTTCTACCCAATTAGCATCCTCTGTAGTCATAACTGCTCCGTGGCTCTCCTTAGAGAATCTGTAATTAGAATGAAACAGAAAGGGGCACCGAGGTAGTGAAATGGTGACTGTGAGAATGGCTTTGACTCAGTTAGAACCACTACTCAAACACCTACCATATCCAGGGCAAAGTTTTATTCAATTATGTAGTTTTTATGAAGGTGGTAATATCTGACTACGCATAAGAATCAAACACAACTAGCAGATGATAGAATGTCCTCATATTAACCTTGGAACAAAATGTGTCATTGGTAAAGAGCAACAAAAGTTTGGATAGGATTTCAGGAAGTTTTTAGGGGATTATCTGTTGTTTTAATCGGTTTCCAAAACTGATTTGGATAAGTATTATTTGTTACCTTTCCAGATAATTGCACCAAATGAGGTTAAGTCTCTTTTTATTTGCCATAAAAAATTATCAGTAAATCTTAAGGTTTCTTGAAATGTAAACTCATATGTAAAGACAGATCATTAGAATTTCAGTCACATTTTTTTTACTTTGTTCTTCCATATTTTTGATAGTTGTGTTTGAAACAGATCTTTCAGAATAATTGCATCAATAATTTATTCCTTTCTAGTAGAGAAAGTAACAATAAAAATCATAAACAATCAGAGAAAATATAACCCTTAAAAACCGTACTCCTCAGTTGCTTTTAAAGATGGAATGTTGATGTTATGATTGTTACTTGTTATCAGTAACAAGAGTCAAAATGGCTAATGATGAATTTCAAAACCTGCATGGTTTATGTAGAGACTCACAGGTTTTATTGAAAAACAGAATAAGACTTTTTTTTTTATAACCTTGTCAATTCTAATTCCAAGAAAACACAATCAAATGCAAAATAAACTTTTGCATGATTTACATCTTGACTTTGGTGATAAAAAAATCTGGTGATATCAACATTAGAGTTATTTAACTCACAGGATTAAGACATTGAAATAGTTAAAATATTTTAAAATACTGTCTTTTGTCAAAAACAATACAAAATATACTTACAGTCTAGTTGTTTATAGCGATGAGATATCAAAACACCTTTTGTTTTATCAATATCTAAAGCTAGGTATTCTACTGAACCGTGGCCAAATTTTTGTACTCGAAATACACCATTTTTAGGTCCTGCTCCATATATATAATCTTCAAAGACGTCAATCCTATGTGGATGCAACAAGCCTAGAATTTTTAAAAAGGTGGAGTTATAAAAGTTGCACTGTAAGTAAGTGCTCGGACTTAAAACTAAGTTTATTCAAGATTATGTAGAAAATCTTATGACTGTTGTTTAGAAAAAACTTTCAGAATTATAATATTTTAAATATTAGCTGTAAAGTTGTTAGAATTAATTTCTTTGCAGTAGGAATATGTGAAATACTAAACATATCACTCACAACATAAAAAACATTTCCATCATCACTTTAACCATCTGCACCACCACAAAGCATTTGCTGCGGGCTTACTATATGCAGAGTAATCTGCTGTACAGTCTGCAGACAAAAGAAAAGCTACAGACCAGCCTTATCCATTGCACACAAATAGGCAGCTCACAAAATTCTGAATCTGTGTCTAGATCAAATTAATGATCAAATTAGATTGCCTGAGTGACAAAGAGAAAAGAAAAGAAAAAGGCATTACCATTGTCTGTTTTAGAAATGGGATAAAGAAAACAAACTAGCAATGGTAATGATGCATATGACTAGTTTGGCTAACAATAACAGAGGCCATCATTTTGCACATTTTAAGAAATGGTGTTATTTTAAGAGATTTTTATGATAAGAATAATTAATCTAACCTTTGACACTGAAATGTATAACATGCAAAATGACAACATTTATAGTTTAGTTGTTATCTAGATGTAAAGCATAAAGTGCTTTTTCAAAACATATATGTCTCTTCGATGTACTTAAGCTGAAACAAGTTAACTTTATTGTGATCAGTTAGTTCTGGCAATGTGAATTTTTTATTGCCATCTAGGGTCATCATACAAAAAACACACGTTGGGCAAATGCACAGTGCAAGTTCACTTTAATTGTTTTTCTTTCAACTTCCCTGTGTCTGTTAAAAAACGAGAACCAAAGCTATATTCAGTATACGTAATATGTAAATATAAAAACTCCAAGTACGTATTACAAACAATTTGTGGTAAATAAAGGAAGAGGTTGTGGTAGGGAAGGGCCAGAAAAACAGAAGGGAAAGAAATTAGATTCAGCAGAAAGAACTGAGGTTGCCAGGCAAGGCAAGTGTGAGGCACAGACGGTAGAGAATGAGAATAAAAAACAGAAGGTAGGCATAGAGGTGGGGATACAACAGGGTACCACGGGGGAAGAGCACTAGTAGACTTTGTACTCACTGGAGGTGGAGGTAAGTTATTTTTACACAGTTTTTCACTTGGAGGTACAATTGTTACAATGATGTTTTACTGTATACAGTAATTCATTTCTGCTTGCTATCCCTGCAATTTGAAATAAAAACTGGTGTGCAGAGGCACTAATCTTGACTACTTGAAGTGTTCGGCTCAGAATGTAATATCTACAGAAGGAACAGAATTAATATTTTCTGGGCCATGTTTGTCCCATGCTAAGGAAATTGTGGCCTGGCCTCTGTTATTCTAGTAGGAATGAAAATTATAATCTCTACTAAGAGCAGCAAGTTGCAAGGAAAAATAATTTGAGGAAATTCAGAACATAAAGCTTTCATACGTTACTTACGTACCGTTACTTAACACTCTCAATAATACTTAAAAGATGAAACAAAAGCACTTCACAAACCTTGTTTGCTACTGACAGAGATTACTGAGTCAGAGCCATCATACAGAACACTGCCAATAACAGAAAGCTCCAGGTCAGCCCAGTATATTCGTTCGCTAAAGTGATCCACAGCCAGACCTGCAAAATCAATACGGGAGGACAAATAACAAAAATAAAGTGGAAATTATTTAAAATTACATTTCTGTTTCTTAATGTATAATTATGGTTGATGTTTTTCTTCAAGTATCAAAGAAATTACCCAGTCTACATCATGGTACTGTAAAAAATTAGAAAAAAAGTAAAATAATTACTCCTTATGTGCAATACATATGTATAGCTTACATAGAATTTAATGAGCTGTAGTAAAAACTTGACTTCACAAAGGAAAAACTACACTAAATATCCTTCCTTTCCACACTTACTAGTCTCTGAACTACAGCTATTTTCTAAAATACTTCTCCAAGATATCTTAGTTTTTATCTTTATAGTACATGCAGAATTAATTCATCATTTAAATAACTTATCCAACCTTTACTTAAACTAATTCAGTGTAATTAGTTATATTTTGAGTATCTTCATGAAGGTCCATTTCTCAGCATGCAAAAGGCTTACTCATAAGACATTTTTACGCATTTGAAATCAGCCTATGGTGTTGTGAGCCACCTGTGTGCACGCTGAAGTTTAAATTGACTGAAGATTGATGTTTATAGTAGGGAAGAATGAGTGGCAAATTCCTTAATTAAGGTTGTGCTTAAATTTTTCACTCTAATCATTAATTTTCTGCAGGACTGCTTGTCTTTATTTTTTATCATCGGTTATCTGTTAGTGAATAACAATGTGCTAAAATAAGATGTGGTAAAAATCATGTTTTTCTACTTACTCAATTTTTTATTTTTAATTTCATAATGTGATTGGAGTCTAGACAGTATTTTCTTGCAAAAAATATCATTGAAATAAAAGATATCTTAAGTAAACTTCCTTCAATATAGAAAAGTAAGATCTACAACACATGAATTCTACAATAAGTCTTTACTGCTGTAGATGTCTAATTTGTGACATAGCTAGTCTTTTACATATGATGTATTACATAATAAAACCAGTATAATGAAATTAAAATACCTTTGGCACCTGAAAGTTAAATAGCTTTCCCAATAGGAACATTCAATAATACATGAGATACAGCTCCATGGGGAGGCAACTGAATGGGATGTGTTTTTGAATATGTGCTAACGGCATTCCTGCGTAGGTAGGTCCAGGATTTAACAATCAGAATGAAAAACAAAAACAAAACACACAAAAAAACCCAACTCACAGTGACGATCATTTGAGAATCATTTTTTAGTTAAGTAAATAGATCTAGCCCAAATGTAATCAAACTAAATATAAACATCGCTCCTCAAGAATAATATAACGATGTACTATGCCCCATCAGTCTCTGAGAAATGACTTAACAATTAAAACGAGTGGCCCATGTTTTACTAGTTTCTGCTCAATGATTAATGTGCTATTTGGAGTCATGTTGAGAGTTATGATTTTGCTTCTTCATGTATAATTACGGGTAACATGAACCATAAAATGGACCAGTTTCCTGCTGCCCCCCATTATATTTCAAAACAGTTGTCTAAGCAGGTTTGAAAACACTTTCCTTTCTCTTTCACCGATGTAATACAATAAAGAAGTAGATTAAAATAAGCTGTCCCCAGTGGTCTTTACATTTGGATATTAAATGTGTTAACTGTAGAAAAAAAGAGAACAAAGGGTGTGCCATACAGTCTAATTACCACTATTGTTGCTTCAGATTCAGCAGTAGTAAAAAAGTTCTCAAAAGTGTCATATATTCCCTTATTAGTCTAGGCTTGGCTAAGACATACCCATCTTTATCAGCTCTGGTCACATATTTTACTACTGGATGGAATTACAGCTAGATAAAAATTATATAACAAAGCTTTCAGATGAGTGGAGTTTATATTCCAAAAAATCCACAAATCGATGATTTTGATTTTTCCTTAAGCCCTTTAATAAAAGAGATAGTCTTTTAAATTAAAAAGTTAATAAAGGAATCAACTAACTTTTCTTGTTATAGAGATGAAAGTGAAGTTTATATGAAAGAACAAGTTCATTTCTGTCTTTAAAATATCACATCTCCTTTTTGTCTTTAATAAAGTACCAATAATAAAACGGAAAAAAAATCAATTCTCAAGAAAGTCATTTTTAGCTGAACTGGGAATGATGGATATTTGGAACCAAGTCTGTGTAAGTACAGAAAATTTAAAATAAAGTGCTATTTGTGTTAATCTAGCATTATGGAATCACAATTTTAAAGACATAGGCTCACTAAATTTTAGGAATGTATAGTAATGACCCTAGTCATATAGTCATTTTCTTAACATCTCCCATGATATCAAGACTAGTATTACATTTTAGGGATTTTTGAATCTCACTTTAGTTGAAGTCTGAAGATTTCCAAGATCCTCCCACTAGTTCCCCAATTTCCACTATGGTCTTGAAAAGAAAAGAAAAAAAAAAAAGAAAAGTAAAGAAAGGAAAGGAAAGGAAAGGAAAGGAAAGGAAAGGAAAGGAAAGGAAAGGAAAGAAAAGAAAAAAGAAAAGAAAACGTTAAAGCAAAATCTTATGAGAAATGACCATAATACCAATGTGATATTTACGAGAGAACACTTGGAGAGAGTAATAAATTAAAATCACTGTACTTTCAGAAATAGAGAAAAAGATTATATACATTCTGTGTTAAAGGAAAGCCAAGATTTGTAAGGTAGTATTAACCAGCAAGTATGCACTATCCTATTCGTGATTTAAAAGGTGATAAAAAAGGACCTAAAAACCGAAAATATTTACCGCTATGTCAAATTTATTTTTTTTTTAATTTTTAAAAGTATTTTTTGAGGGGTGCCTGGGTGGCTCAGTTGGTTAAGCACCTGCCTTCAGCTCAGGTCATAATCTCTAGGTCCTGGGATTGAGCCCCACTTCAGGCTCCCTGCTCAGCGGGGAGTCTGCTTCTCCCTCTCACTCTCCCTCTGTGCTTTCCCTCTTTCTCTCTCAAATAAATAAATAAAATCTTTTTAAAAAAGTATTTTTTGAGATAGGTTGTCTACTTACAGTCTTAGATTCCAAAGTAAAGCTACACACATGCACACACACACACACACACACACACACCCTTATTTGAGTGTTACTAAAATAAATGCATCACGGAGTTCCAATTTTGGAACTAAGGTTTTTTTTTTAATTTTATTTTATTTAAATTCAATTAATTAACATATAGTGTATTATTAGTTTCAGAGATAGATGTCAGTGCATATAACACCCAGTGCTCATTACATCACGTGCCCTCCTTAATGACCATCATCCAGTTACCCCATCGCCTACCTACCTCCCCTCCAACAACCTTCAGTTTGTTTCTTATAGTTAAGAGTCTGTTACGGTTTGTCTCCCTCTCTGATTTCACCTTATTTTATTTTTCCTTTTCTTTCCCTATGATCCTCTGGTTTTTATCCATTTTATTTAATTAGAAATCTTTTGCTGTCTAAGGAAAAAAGAATTTGAAATCAATAATTGTAACTGGTACAGGACCAATATGTATTTCTTTAATCTCTCAGAAATTGCCAGGATTTGGCAACATAAATAAGCTTCTAGTTATCAAATAATATGTTATTTAAATCGAACTCATAATCTTACATGCTCTCTTACTGGAGGGAGAACTGGAAAATGTCCTTACCTGACACATCATTCATTAACCCAATATATACTCATAAGACACTTCCCTTGTGCTATACACTGTCAGGTACTAGGTACATAGCAAAGAACAAAATAGATCATGTTCCAAACCTCATGGAGCATGCTACTCAATCACCACATGATTGAATCAGAAGATAAATTACGCTTTTTGTTTTTAACATAGTGTCTAATAAAATAAACAAGTGTGACATGTGTCAAAAGAAGCTATAAAACCATACCACGGGGTAGAGTGTTAAAAATTGTAGGCATTCATCTCGTCATTCGTTCAATACATGATTATTCTTAAGCTCACACCAATTATGGGCACTGTAATATTCTTCAACGTACATATGAATACAGTAATTGTTTTGATTTAAGTTGTTTATGGTCTTATTGGATACACAGGATATACATTAAAGAGTTCGTGTTCTATATCATTAAAGCAGTAGATGATGAAGTATCAACTATGGAGATAATGAGTGCTCTGAAGGCCCAGAGAACTGAGGTATTCTGATCATGATTTTGGAAAGTATGTAATGGCAGTGCTGGTAGTGAGCAACCATAAGGCTAGCTAAGTGGTGGACTAACTATCTAGTTGGATAGTACAATTCTAACCCTGAAATACATAGGGATTACCTAAAGGGACATAGATAAATTCACATCTATTCCTATTGCTGCTCATTACTGCGGCTATCATCTATACCCTATTGAAGTACAGAGTATAATCAAATGTGCTGTATCTCCGTGCATGTATTCATTCATGAATTCAAAATGAAAGATAGCATTTCCAATGAACCCAAAATGTAAAGAACAAGATCTTACACATGGAGGGAAACAGACGTTATATTATACTTACTGATTTCAATACAATAAGCTTGCTGTCAGAGCAAATATTTATAAACATTTACCAAGAAAAAAGAGAGAAAAAAAATAGGTACAAACAAGTCTTAAGACATTTCTAGGAAGATAGAAGCAATGAACACACTTCCACAGAAGGATACCTCACGGATACATATGCATAAGTACACATGCCTCTCTACCTATAATGTATACATACACATATAGATGCAGAACAATGACCAACTTATTGCCAACTCTTCATTATCACTCTCTAGTAATATGCTATTTATGAAATCTAAATTATCTATTATTTCTTAAAGCTTGCATGAGATTTGTTCTTGACTCATTTTTGTATCAATAACATTTCGCATGATAATACTCAGGAGTTATTAATCACTGTAAAGACAACATTGGGAGGTGTTTCTCCTGATGGAATAAAATCCTGCTTAGGAATACAACCGGCATTACCAATATTAACAAAGTCACTTATTAAGCAGGAGGCATGAAGTGAAATAATAGATTTTTATATGTGGCTTGTGGATTTTTAAAAATCTTACAGAATTTTAATGATATACAATGAGAAAATGAATCAAATTAACAAAATATACTAAATGACATTTTAAAATGTGAATAAAAATAATTATCACTGCTAGGGAGTTATGGTGGATATTATATGGAATAATATGAGGCTTTAGCATAATACATAGCACATTGTTTTTAACAATTATTCTTAGACTGTTAGATACAAAAGGAATTATGTTAATAAATTTATACCGGTTTTAACGTATGATTTAAATTAATTGTTACAGGGGCGCCTGGGTGGCTAGTCGGTTAAGCATCTGCCTTCAGCTCAGGTCATGATCCCAGGGTCCTCTGGGATGCTGGGCTCCATGCTCAGTGGGGAGTCTGCTTCTCTCTCTCCCTCTACCCACCCCCCACTTGTGCTCTATCCTTCTCTCTCAAATAAATAAATAAAATCTTTAAAAAAATAAATTGTTACAAATTCTCTATAAAGTAAATATTATCATATACATTTTATTTATTTTTATTTATTTTTTTTAAGATTTTATTTATTTATTTGACAGAGAGAGACAGCCAGCGAGAGAGGGAACACAAGCAGGGGGAGTGGGAGAGGAAGAAGAAAGCTCCCAGCAGAGGAGCCTTACGTGGGGCTCGATCCCAGAACGCTGGGATCACGCCCTGAGCCGAAGACAGATGCTTAATGATTAAGCCACTCAGGCGCCCCTATCATATACATTTTATAAATAAGAACTTTGATGCTCAAAAGTTTATACAGGCTGCTCAGTTTTAACTCAAACCTATATAATTGGAGGGCTTATGCTCTTTCTGCTAATTTATATTTTCTCTGCATAAGTCAGTATCATATTGGGTATACTTATTGGGCATAAGGTCTACATCTTTCTTTTGAAACTCTTCCTTCAGCTATTGTGACACTGAATTCTGTTGCTTTGTCCCAATTGCTCAAACACCTTTGCATCTTCAGTGCTGAATGTGACTCTTCTAAATATAACCATCTCACAGAATTTAAGAAGCCTCTTTGTTTTCCCCTCCCTTGTCCATCTTAACAACTCCAGCAGCTTTAAATATCAGCTTTCTTTGCTAATTCCCCAAACTTTAAGCTTAAACCCTCAGCTTTAAGCTCCAGAACAAAAATTTTCAACTATCTATGCAATGTCTCCATCTGACTGACTCAGCTGGGGTCACATCTGCACCTGTAACATTTGCCTGTGACTGACAGCACCACACAGTCTGCTCATGTGCACCTTCTCAAGGTTCTACTCTACAGACCTAATAATGTCACACGGCAAACTCCTTTCCACAATTTCCGACTCTTCTTGTTTTTTACAGAATTTTATTTGTTTGAGAGAGAGAGCATGAGAGCACCAGAGCATGAGCCGGGTGGGGGGAGGGGAAAAGAGAAGGGAGAAGCAGGCTCCCCACTGAGCAGGGAGCCCCAAGCGGGGTTCAATCCCAGGACCCTGGGATCATGACCTGAGCTGAAGGCAGACGCTTAACTGACTGAGCCACCCAGGTGTCTTCATTTCTGACCCTTCTTCCTGCTCTATTTTCACTCTCTTTACATAGCATGAAACTCTTCATAACTTACTTTTTAAAATATTATATTTTTACTATATAACTACTAGAAGAAGAGGGATCTGTGTGTTCACTCCTGTATTCCAAATGCCTAAAATTATCCCTGACACACAGTAGGCACACAAAAAATATTAGTTGAATGAGTGAATAAATGGCTTCCAAGAGTCTACTGCCTACAAGTGAGGTAGAAGTTTTCAAAGCACATGGGGTTTTCAAAGCACCCAGTCACATGGGGTAGAGAGCCTCACAACAACTCCTTTCCTGACATGTCCCTATGGGTGTCTGATCAGATCCTGTTACCTACTTAACGTTAAGCGATCATACTTGTCATGGTCTCTGAGATCCTGCATGGATTGACCCCTACCCCCCTTTCTAAGCCTTGTCTCATGCTATTTTCCACTTTGTTTACTACGCTCTTTGCCTTTCCTATCTCAGGGCCGTCTGTCCCTTTCTTTGCTTTGAGTTGCAACATCATTCCCAATGCCTATGTCTTCATGCAGATTAGCAATTAACCTTAACCATCAATACCTCAAAAAGCCTTTCCTCCCCATTATAATTAACGTGGCTACCTGCTGCATGCTGCACCCTCTCCTCTCTATCAGAATCATTTACACATACGAGCACTTGTGCGTGCACGCACACACATGTACACATACTTTTTTGGTTTTTCTCTTTATGGTCCCCCACATTAGAATTTAAGCTCTGTGAGTGCAGGGATCCATATTTTTGATGACCAACAGTGCCTGGCATATAGTGAGCATCCAATATATTTTAATGACAGAAAGAATGGGTAAATGAAGGAAATAAGAAGATAATTATATGAATGGTTTTAATTTATTGACTTTTTATCCCTCTTTGACACATTTCTTATCTCTTCCACTATTCTCATATGCATTTGATAAATTCTACTGTACTAACTCTGCTTTGTCCCCCATATACATTCTCCCCTTTTCTCCTGTTACTATTCTACTTATGCTAGTCTCTGCTCTCGTCAGGACCATTCGACGGATTGTTAGCTGGTCTCTTAGCTCTGTATCTATTTATTTCGTTGGCACAATTCTACCAAAGCAATAAGCCTGGAGACCGGACTTATTCATTCACTCCTTGAATCAAAATTGTATAGTGGTTCATTATTGACTAAAGTCATGTCAAAACACCTTGGTATTTAAAGTTCTCTATTCTCAGTTCATGATATGTTACCTATCCTGTCCCCTTCTAGGTGTGTCATGACTCCTAATATCACAGAATGTGCCATGTGGCTTTATATTACAGCCCCTGGCTCAGAGTGGTATGTCATTTAATATGTACAACAATATCTTAAGTTAGTTATTGTCATTCCTTGGTTTGCTAATGATAAAAATCAAAGTTTGAAGATAGTAAGTTCCTTTCTGAGATCTCACAGCTAGCAAGTAATCCCTTGGGATTCAAAACGAGGTATATTTGACTTCAAAGAACACCTTTATAACATCTACACCATGATGGGTTACCTGCCCACCTTTTCAATGCCTACCTATCCTTCATGTACTTGTTCGAGTGACACCTTTCACATTGTTTTCCAGTCTTGGAAAGAATAGCAAATACCTATCTACTACCTGCTGGTTTAGAGCTAAGGAATCATATTTGCCCTCCTTCCCCAGAGAATTGTGCTCAACTGACTGCAGCAGCCTCGATTGGGAAGTCAGAGCCCAAAGATCAACCAATGACTGATGGAGCATATAAAACAGGACCCCTTCCCTGCCATGGGATTTATGCTCCAAAGCACATACCCTGTGGCTCAAGCCAAAATAAGAGTTTACCTGAAACATAGTCTTTCTGGTGTCTTTCCCTTTCTCTCTCCATCTTTTACAGGTTTCTCCTGAATAATACTCCCCTCATAAATAACCTTTACAAGAATTCTGTCTCAGGCCTTCCTAAGAACCCTCTGACAGGCAATTCTATAAATTGCTGCCAGACTCCTTCTTTAAAATGAAAATTATGTTACATATACTGTGATTATGTAAGCTGTTAACATCACAGACCTTTCTTTAAAAATTAATTTTGCAACTTTTCTGTAGGTCCGGAACTAGTTAAAAATAAAAAATTAAAAAGAAAGTTAAAGTTCTTTAAAAAATGAAAATGGTATTTGAGCATATTACACCACTTGCCTCTTCAGTAGCCTCCCATGTCTCCCACTAAAGCTCGAATAAAATTCAGTCCTTAGCAGTGTGTTCGAGGTCCTAGATGATCTACACCTGGCCACCTGGGCACCCTCACTTCTACCATTTTCCTGAGTTGCTCATATGTGTCTAGGCATACTAACATTCTTGCTGTTTTTGACACGTGTTAAGCTCATTACTAACTCATAACATGCTGTTCGCTCTGTCTGGAAAGCTCTTTGCTCACATATTCACATAGCTTGCTACCCCTATGATGTTCAATTCTCAAATATCACCTTTCTAGAGATGACTTTTTTGATAATCTTATTCATAATTCTACCCCCTACAGTGCCCATTCTTTTCTATATAGCACTTATTAGTATGACATGATGTATATTAAATATTCTATCCTCTGAAGGAAGGCAAGTTTCAAGAGAGTTGGAAATCTCTTCACAAGAGTTAGAACTTGTCTTCAGCATCTGGGACAATTTCTCACACCAGGTGAGTGTTCAATTAGTACTTGTTAAATCAGTGACTGGAGACACACTTATGTAAATGAACTAATTCCCAAAGACTGCTCCTTCCCATAAAGAATAAAAACAATGTAGTTGAAGGAAAAAATCCAATGGCACATTAACAGTTAATAAGAATATAAGTGCCAAATATAAATAAAATTTCAACTACATAAGATACTACAAAGTGTAATTATTAAATAATACATGCTCTAGAAATATAAATTCTCTCCTTCGGGGTGTAGAAAGCAGGGACGTTGTGTGTGGGATGAAATTCTTGGGGTTCCTGCAGTTCTGAAAATGTTTTATTGAAGAAGTGTTAAAGTTAGACCTTATGAGGGGTAAGATTCAGCTGGGTGCACAAAAGTCAGAAGGGATTCTAGATGGGGAGCCTGGGAGGCAAATGCAATGGGAGAAAAACAAGCACACGAGGTCCTAAACAGTCTTGGGAGTATAGAGAGTTTGGAGTGGCAGCTTAGATGACATAGCTGGGAGGGATATTAAAGCCTGATTAAAAAGAGCTGTGAATGAAAGGGCAAGGGATCATGACGTCTGTCTTTCACAGAAATTATTTGTTTTCCCACCTCTTTGCCCATTTAGCTTATGATCCTCTAGGAATATTATCTATCCCAGCATCATTAACATACATCAGTAAAAATACCCTAATACATTATAAACTGTCAAAATTCCATGCATGTGAAATCCTCCTAATGGCCTTGCAACTTAGGCGATTTTCAAATAATATCCCCGTGATATCACTGGCAGTATGATAAGGCTTTGACTTTCAAGTTGGAAAAATACAACATGAAATGTTGATGACTTTCATAAAGTCATACTATAAATTATTTTATCTGCTTGTAAAAATGATTATATTGCCAACAAACCTGGAAAGAATTGTAACACTAATATGCTGAGCATACTGCTCCACACCCTAGACTGTGTCAGAAATACATCATACCTGTGGGTCTTTGCAAGTTCTTTTGTACTAAAATCCTTCTCAGAGTCCCGTCCATGGCTGCTTCTTCTATGTGGGAGTGGTCCCCGACGACAGTCCAGTACATCATCCTGACAAGACAGGTCAAGTTGGTTAGCTTACACATAGTGCTGCTATAACTCAACTCTGCTCCCCAGACCAGTTTCTCTTCAGACGGTGTGCATCAGAATCACCCCAGAGTCCCTGAAAAAAGCAGATTCCTGGACCCAACTCTAAACCTACAGACCGGGAATCTCCAATAAGGGTGGGTGATTAGGAATTTTTTTTAACATTTCTCTATTTTCCTTTTTGTTCCTTGCTTATAAATGAAAAGGTAAAAGAGTAGAAAAGGAACACTTCGAGCAAAGTAAAGGAAAGATTTGTGTTAAAATTATTTAAATTTGTTCATACATACACCTTCATCTTTTATTATCACAAATAGCCAAAATACTAATACTCTACACTTCATATGTTCAATATTATGGTTAATGTCTTGAATATTCGATCTTAGGGTAACAATATTGGTTATGTGTTTATTGCAATGTTCACATAAGACACATATGCATACATACATAGAATGTATAATGTAGCAGCCTTTCAGGAAAACATACATTTCGTGCCATCATTTGGGGTGAAAAGGACATGCTTTTGTACAGAAGTAGAGGGAGTTTTAGAAGTCTTGTGAATCCATTATATGTTGGACACTTATTACAGAAAGAAAACTACAGAGCACAGGTAGGAAAATTCTCTAAAAATGGATATGCATATAAAGAAATATAAATAGCCAACTCATGAACCTACCCTCTTTTAGGATTTACAGCAATAGCATAGGGTTCTCCAGCCATGTTTGTTAAGAGTCTGGTGCAGTTGGGGCCATTCAGCTGCCCCACGTTGATAGAGTACCTCAGACTGGTCCAGTGAGTGGTGTAGTAACTGAACCAGTGCATTCTAGAATGATCAGTCCAATAAATATTTCCAGCAACCCAGTCAACTGCAATGTCCCTGGGCCTTTTAAATTCAGGACACTAAAAGAAAACAAAACAACACCACAGTATTTTCAAAAGCAGAGTGGTGGAGGGGAGGTCTGTATACATTGATATCATATAGGAATAATATCAACATGGTCAGGTGTTAATTGTTACATAGGTTTTTTAAATATTCAAAATGTTCCACTTTATTCTTAATTTTGTAGATATTATAATTTCACAAATCTTAAGTGCACAACTCACTGGGGTTTAACCTATCTCTGCCTTTGTATAACTACCACCCCACTAGAATATTTCTAGAATTGTAGAAGGTTCACCTGTGACTTCTCCCAGTCAGTATTCCTCGAGACTCGCCATAATTCTGATGCCTAACACAATAGAGCAGTTTAAACAAATCCATATAAATAGTACCATACTGTTCTATACCTGACTTCTTTTACTCAACATTGTATCTGTGAAATTCATTCATTTTGTTGTACATGTCAGTTACTAATACTTTTTAATTGATGGGTAGTATTTCATTTTATGAATATGCCACAATTTTTTCACCATTTTACTGATTATATCCATTTGGATTATTTATAATTTTAGGCCACTAAAACCAAAATCATGAGTATTCTTGTACATCCCTTTTGGTAGACACAAACATTCATTTCTGTTGAATATTTAATAAGGAATAGAATTTCTGAGTCTTAAGGTATACATATACTTAGCTTGGATAGATCCTGCTAGCATATTTTTTCAGAGTTTGTACCAATATACACTCTTTTCAGCAATTTAAGGAAGTTGCAGTTGTTCTGCATCCTCACCATATATAATTTAAAAATGGAAAAAATATTAGTACAGATGGACACATTTAGAAAGATACCGTATTTAAACATATTTTAAGGAAAGTTACTATATCTGTCATTTATACTAAATTTACTAGCTTGGATTTTCTGCTTTATATTGTATTATTGAATTATTGTGAGACAGAAAAGTAAGGGAGTTCTTTCCAAATAGACAGCAAGGGAAATAACGTATGCTTTGTGCCCTTCAATTAACTTGATCACTTCGAGTAGGAACTAGTGTCATAATTAATTTGACATGGTCAGGTTTATTGTGCATAACCAAAGTGAGAAAGGATTCCCAGAGGTATTATATCAAGAATGGAAACAATTATTTGAAGGTGGTTATACCTAGGCATGTGGCCAATGCATAAGAGCATCATTAGGACCTGGCAACCAGTGGAAATATGGGTTTTTAACACATGATAATTTCTTGTGTGAATTACTAGTGAACAAATTTTATTGAAGGAGTGAGTGGACTTGGATTAAAAGAAGAGAAACTAAACTCAAAAAAGAACATGAGAGGTCAATAAACAGGAATTGCAAGCCACTGCTGTGTGATTACTGGGATTTCAAGAAAGGAAATATGGCCTGAACCAAACACAGAACCCATAGAAATTTCTAACAACCTTTATCAGTCTTTTCATCTATTGATTTAAAAACTGAAATTATGAAATTTATAGTAACCTATTTCTCAATTCTAACAATAAATACTATCCATCTACCCCGTGATAGTTCAGTGATGTTTAACAAAAAGCACTCTGCAATACAATATGCTTTAGAAACACAGTGTAAATAATAGTCACAGGTGGGTAGAATATAAATATTTGTCCTAGCCAAACCACGAGATTATTTTCAAATGTTCCAGTATCATTTAAATAAACTGGAAATTTTTTTCCTGGTTTGGCAGCGTTTAAAAGTAAATATACGAACAAATGGCATGGGCATGTCAGTGTAAGTCGTAAATTTATAAATATGACAGACAATGGAGAAAATAACCATATAAGCTGTTTAGAGTCTATTGGAGTATATTTATCATTTTCTAACACTAGTAAAGCAAATCCTCAGCATCCAAAAAAAATATGATATTGGTTATCTAGCATGAGCATAGAAAAATACCTAGTTTCCCTTTATCAGATGTAAATATATACATATGACTTCCTATCCTAACAGTATCCTTGCTAAAATAGAACATATTCCATGCAAAGTTCCACTTTTTTGAATTTAGGATTTTTGTTTTGTTTTACACATTCTAAAAAAAAATGTCTGATTATCATTCCATTCTATACCTCTACACCTGTATTATGGAGAATTAAAAACCCAAATTCTTTATTTTCATAAAACATTCAGAAGTTTGATTAAGTGATACTTTGTCAGCTAAGCAGGCTGGTGAAGATTCTACTAATGGCAAATTCTAGGAGGATAAATCAAATTTATGTCACATTACTGGGGTAAAAAATATGGCTTAGGGAAAAGGAAAAATGTTACTTTCCAATGCTAAGCACAAAGAGATACTGATGGAGTCATTTAAATCTATATATTTATTCTCTGGTTCCCTGATCAAAGAATCCCTAACGTCATTCCAGTATCAACTAAAGTAGTTAGAATATGGGGTAAAAGACGTCACACCCAATAAATTCAACCTATGGGCATAAATCATCAATGACAAGATGATTCTCAGAGATTAATGGCATCAGGGTGAATATGTTACCAGATGTTCATCTTCATTGATTTCACAACATACTGAATGCTCAATGATTCTCAACATTGAAGAGAGAAGAACTGAACAGAAAAAGAACAATAACAAGAAAGCAACAGGATGCTCCTATTGTCAAGGAAACTATGGCCGAGTTAGGAAATCACCCTTTATAATGAGTTCCATAGGAATGAAATAATCCCTTTCTATTGCCCACAGCTTGACCAGGATTGTGAATAGTGTTAGCCATATAAAGGGGATTCTAGTATAGATGGATGTTGGCTAGGGAGTGGAAGGTAAAAATTCCTGTTGGATCTTGACAATTTGTGGAGAGGTTCAGAATCAAAAAGGTGAATACAGAAAGTGGGCAAACACAGTAAAAGTAAACTGAGATTCTGGGAGTGGAATGGAGTCAGACACAGGACAACAGAAATGGGAAAGCTAAGCCATTCGCTTCCAAAGAGGCGAAAAACAAAACAAAACAAACAAACATCAAATTCAAAAGAAGAAGAAAATACAAAACTCTCATTGCCCCTTTGACTAGCTCACTAGGCAGAGAGGCCTACCTATAAGCTGGAGGCACTAAGAAATATGTCATGTTGAAGAGACTCTAAAGGCATGCAGTTACCCTGACAACAAAAGGCGTTGCTCATATTGTTGCGCAAAGTGGAAGACACATTTTGACTGCTTTCTCCAGACAGATGATTTCTTTCCTAATAAGCTATCTAAATACACAGCCAAAGTTTTGAAGCCTGAGGCATTCTTCCTTGTGGAGATATATTAGTTCGATGAATGAAACACTTAAATCTTACAGAAAAAGTGGCAGGTTGATTGTAACAAAATTAGAGGTTACTACTTTAAACTACTAATCCTTTACAGCTGTGGATTGTAAGGTATCTGTCACAATTCCAGCTCTAGGAAACTAAAGATATAAGTCACTGGAGACATTTGACTTAAATCAAGGGAAGAGGAAAACCTATGAAATGGGACTTCAAGCATTTGAACCATGGAAATGCTGTCCTCTTTTATTATTTTTTTTAATTCCTGTAGTTAGCAATATACTTTAAGAAAATACAGTTAATACAAAGGTAGATTGAAGTAGTCACATATTTTATCTATGGGTTATTTTTTTCATCTAAGGAAAGAAAAGTTGGTTCATTTTACTAAAGTTAATTATCCTGTAATGTAATGCTATTAAAACAAAGATGTAAAGCGACTTTAAAGTGTGTGTGTGTGTGTGTGTGTGTGTGTAGTGTGTGTGTGATGTATATCACACTAAATGAAAAGGCTATTTACACTTCTGGTCCACAATATATGAATCAATATTAAATTCTCATAAGCCAGGAAATAGAAGTAAAATAATGACTATGCAAGTTCTGAACATTACTAAATTACATGACTTAATAATATTGTAAGATATGTAGCTATATATTATTTCAATCCAGAAACTCATATAGCAATCAGGAAATCCAAAAAAAACTAAGAAAAAGTTATTTTTGGAGCTAGAATATGTAAGAGTTCCAAAAACAATTCAGGAAGGAAATCCCTGCCTTCTATCTACGATTTATTCTGAAGAACAGATTGTTTCAATCTGAATAATTTTAAACCTCTATTTATCTACATTAAGACCATGTCCACCCGGCACAAACTCCTCTTGGGGGAGGGTGGAAGAAACTAAATAAAAGTATGTAATTCTTGGACAATTTCCAAAAAGACCACATTTGTCTTTGGACTATAGACTCAATATTGTATGTGACTTTATCTTTTTTTTTTTTTTTTTTAGCATACTCAGTGTTCTTTAAACTTATTCATCATTTACCACCCGCCCTCCAAAAAAAAAAAAAAAAAAGAGCAAAACTGGATCTCAAAACCTTCTTCACATTATCAGGTAAAAAAAAAAAAAAGATATGGAAGATTAAAAAGCACATTAAATTTGGAATCAGAAACTTGATGTAAAACCTAATCCTAGTTTCTCCAAAAATTATGTGATATGTAAAATAAGGCTTTGGATTAGATGATCCGTAAATCCTTCAGATTCTAAACATTAAATCACATAACAGTTTAAAATATTATCCATTCTATGTAAGCCCTACATTTTACATAGCTTTAAGGATGTATCTAATGCTAATAGTGAATTTTCATGCATTAGTATGTGAAAAATTTTTTGGTACTTATGGGAACAATTTTAATATCATCCCCTATGTGAGTGACCTAGAATTAAGGAATAAAGGTGTCTGCTGACATTTACGATTTACACAAGCATAACACTTGAGGTGGAAAGCAGAGCTATCGGAAAGTAGAGATTACAAGATGGTAGATTGAGGACTAAATTTAAGTCCAAGTAAATATAACTTTTAGGTATATTTTAATTTTAAAATTAAGATATCACCTTAAAATCAAGTTATTTTTTAGCATTTACTAATGAATCATTGAACATTATATCAAAAACCAATGACATAAAAAAATCAAGTTGTTTTTTTCTTGAAAATTAAGGATATAGAAGATAGTACATAAAAAGCAGGGCAACATTCCAGAACAACAGAATCAATCAGCTGCTGCCCCCTGACTTAATGGACCATGTGTTGAGTTTGTCTCTTTTACCAGGGTCCCTAATGTCATGTCAAATCTGTTTCACTCACTTATCTTACCCATAAAGCTAGTTTGCAGTCCATGCCTTAAAGAGAAAAAAGAAGTAGATCTTATCGGATAAATTATGTATCAATAAGAAGGGGAGTTAAGATAGCAATAAACACATAAAAGTCACAGAAGCAAATAAATGTTGATACTGTCTCCAGAATCATTAAGTAAGCATCTTGCGGATGAACAGAAATATTCAATATATATAGCAGATAGGTATATGTGTATGCATAAGTATATGTATATAATTATGTACAAATTTGGCTCTTATAACGAGCTTTTGTATAAGGAACTTACACAGTTCAACACCCAAACCCCAAATAATCCAATTAAAAAATGGGTAGAGGACATGGAAAGCCACGTTTCCAAAGAAGACATACAGGTGGCCAACAGAGACATGAAAAAATGCTCAACATCACTAATCATCAGGAAAATGCAAATCAAAATCACAATATCACCTCATGCCTGTCAGAATGGCTAAGATAAATAACATAAGAAATAACAAGTATTGGTGAGGATGTGGAGAAAAAAGAACTCTCCTGCACCATTGGTGGGAATGCACACTGGTGCAGCTATTGCAGAAAACAATATGGAGGTTCCTCAAAAAATTAAAAATAGAATTACTATATGATCTAGTAATTCCACTAGTGGGTATATACTGAAATAAATCTAAAACTAATTCAAAAATGTGCCCCTATGTTTATTGCAGCATTATTACAATAACCAAGATATGGAAGCAACCTAAGTGCCCACCCAGCTTATATAACACTGTATGTTATATACTTGAACAGATACATTGGGCTTTTGCAGTTCAATGTATCTCCTACACCAAATATATTCAGATTATAAATATGTGTGTGTGTGTGTGTGTGTGTGTGTGTGTGTGTGTGTGTGTGTGTGTGTGTAAATATACATAATGCTGAGTTTTATACATCATATTCTGGCTAGCTTCATTAAAATTAGTTTCCTACTGTCTTATTGCTCCCTAGACAAACTAACATTCCAGTTTCCAAGTCTAAAGAGAACCTGGAATAATAATGAAGGCACCTTGAAGGATACTTCCTGGGCATTCAATTTATACTCTTTAGATGAGAGTCACTCTTTCTCTGAGCCTGTCCCTTCAAACAGTAACAGTTTGTTTAATTTTGAAAGACTCGAAAACACATTATGTAGGCTAAGATCTATAATGTCTAATATCAATGTTAATGATAGCAATAATAATGAAAGTGATGTCTTCTTAATAAAAGAGCTTCTGATCACCAGGATAATTAAGAGAAGCAGAGGAAAGAGCATGCTTGAAGATTCTGGAATGAAGTTGCATTCCTGGAAATTAAATATGGTGTATTTAGGGCTAGGAAAAAATGTGTGTTTGTGAGTATATATGTGAATGTTCATAGGTGTGTAAGGAAATGGGAAGGGTGTGAGGTAAGAAGAGACTGAATTATCATGAAGAGGCTTATAAACCAATGAGTTTTCAATGGAAATCCATTGGAAGGATTTATGTGAGGGAGATATGATGATTATATTAATGTTTTAAAATTATTTTGGCTATAGTGTGGAGAATGGCTTAGGACTGGGGACCAGAAGTGGATACAGGATAATCAGAGGATGCTTACTGAATGGTCTTCAGAAAGGAAAATGTGGAATTGTAATCTAAGTTTTTGTGAGACAAAAGTGGAAAAAATGGGATATATCTGGAGATAAAAATATTTGATCTTGTGATGAATTGAATAACAAGAATGAGGAGAATAACATGTAAAGTATGAATTTCAAGATCAATATACTATTGCCACTTATACCAAAGATTTTCAATTAATTTATTGCTTGTAACTCTTTAAAAATATTATGTATCTACCCTATGACAGATCCTGTTCTATATGTTAGGATTACATATAGTAGTAGCCAAAACAGCAAAAATACCTGCCATAGGAATTTACTTACAGCAAGGTAAGGTACAGAGTAGATAATAGACATAATAGGTAAGTAAATTATATAGCAGTTCAACAAAGATATGCACTAAGAGAGTGAAAAAAAAAAAAGAGTAGTGTGTTGAGGATCCAGGGTGGGAGTGGGAAAATAGATTGCAATTATCAATACATTATGTATTCAGAAGATGGCATTTGAGCAAATTCTTGAAGAAGTTTAGGAATTGAGCCATGTGGGATACCTGGCTAAAGAACACTTAGGCCAAGAGAACATTTCAGGAAAGGCCTTGCATTAGTAGGTACTAATGGGTTTTACAAATACCAAAGTATCCCTGGAGAAATTAATAGGAGATGAAGTCAGAGAGGAGACCAGTTCTTTTAAACCCTTGTAACACATGAGAAATTTGTCTTTTGCAATTGAGAACCACTAGGTATCTTTGATCAGAGATGTCATGTGATCTAATTTATGTCTTAGAAGGTGCATTCTGGTGATGGTGTGGTAAGAAGGAAAGCAAGAAGACCAGTTAGGAGGCTACCGCATTAAGTCAGAAGAAAGATGATGATGGTTCAAAGGTAGGTACTTAAAGTCAAGCTGATGTAAGGTAGTTAACTCCTAGCATATGTTGAAGGTACATTCAATAGGATTGCCTGATTTGGGAATTATTAAAGAAGGAGGATCAATAGCAACTCCAAGATTTAAAAAAAGATTTATTTATTTATTTTGGGGGTGGAGGGGCAGAGGGTGAGAGAATCCTGAAGCAGATTCCCTGCTGAATGCAGAACCCCATGCAGGGTTCAATCTCACCACCCTGAGATCATGACCTGAACCAAAACCAGGAGTCAACCACTTAACTGACTGAGCCATCTGGGCACCTCGTAACTCCAAGATTTCTACTTTGAGCACCTGGAAAGTAGATTTGGCATTAAATGAGATTGGGGACATAGATTTTGTGAATCATGAGAAGTTTATTTTTAGGCATGTTACTTTGGGAACATTTTTAAAAATCCTCCAGCTCCCTATCCCCGGGGAATCTTCTGCTTGAAGATTCTCTCCCTCTGCCCCTCCCCCTACTCAAGTGTGCTCTCTCTTTCTAAAATAAATAAATAAATAAATAAATAAATAAATAAATAAATAAATAATTTTTTAAAAAATTCCAAAAGAAAAAGCAAAGTAAGCAGTTGAACAGAGCCTGATAGCAATCTGGTAGTTGTTAACATGTGGGTATGTGTTAAACCATTAAATCATATAAACTCTATAAGGAAGTGAGAAAAGGTAGAAAAAAAAAAGGATCAAGGTCGGGGCCTACAGGCATTCTAATATTCAGAGAAAAGGAGAAAATGATGTAGCAAAAAAGACTCATGTGAGAAAAAAAGTAAGAGACCAATAAAAGAATAACTATATTGGTGATTCATCTTAGAATCATTTTCTATTTCAGGGCTATTATTATATAAAATGATGTAACAAACATAAAAGATCTGCTTAGGTTTGGCTGGAGAGACTGATATCTCCAAGTAGAGAACGGTTTCTCAACCATTGACATTTCAGTCAGGATAATACCCTGTTGTGAGGAACTAGCCTGTGTACTATAGAGTGTTAAGCAGCCTCCCTGGCTTCTACTACACTCACCAAATGCCAGCAGCACTCTTCAGTTGTGGCAATAAAAAATATCTCCAGACATTGCCAAATGTCCCCTGAGGTGGGAGATCATCCTCAGTTGAGGACCACTGATGTAGAACCACTGAGTGTTCTCTGATGTCTGCTTCCTCTGTGACTCTCAGCATTTGTCAAGGTCCTTAATTAATATCTGTCACAAAACTTATTGAACACTTCTTTGTCCTTATTTACTTGATCTTTTGCAGTGCTAGAAATATAACCTCAATCTCTTTCTCAAAATAGTCTCCTACCTTAGTTTCTGTGACACTACACTCACTTCTATTCTCCTAATGCACTTCCCACTCACTGTCGTCATTTTAATCTGGCTTCAGAGCTTGGTTCCAGTGCTTCTTTACTTCACCTGTACTCTCTTCTTGGTAATCTAACCAGGCTTCATGGCTCTAGATATATCCTCTATTCTTCTATTCCTTAAAATATTTCTCCAAACCAGAGACTAAGATCAAGCTTTGAGTACACCACTGTCTATTTGACAACTCACTTGGCTCTCTTACAACCCTTCACTTGGATCTCGGACTTAATATGACTGAAACTGAACCCACAATTTACCACTTTCACTATCAATCAAGTTGTAAAATCTAGGTCTTGAGTCCTTCCTATACTCATTTTGTACATTCATTCTATTTGCAAGCTTTGTTTGATAAACTTCTACTCACTTCCTTCCATTTCACTGAGACTATAATATTGCAACCTACCACTATTTTTGCACCAACTTGGAGCACAATCCTCCTATGTGGTCTTTTTCTGTTCCAGCTTTCCCCCACCCCCAAATCCATTCTCTACATTAAAGTAAAATAGTTGTCTTAGACATAAATAAGATGACATTACTTCCTCCTCATCTTTTAGTTCTTCGCTCAAATCTCTTTCAATGGGCCTTCATGGATCATCCTATTCAAAGAAGTCTTACAACACCTGAGTTTTTCTTTCTTGGTCCATTATGTATTTCCTCCAATATAATTTTCAAAATTTGAATTTTTGTTATTTATTTAATTATGAATTTACTTGACTTTGTCTTTGTTCCCCAGAATAAAAGCTTCATGAGACTAAGACTCTGTTATTATTTTGTATCCTAGGAATCCAACACTAAACCTAACAAACAGAACTCCTTAAATAAAGCTTTGAGTATGAATGAAAAACTTGACTGGTTCACCTTAAAATGCTATACAATATGTTCAAAAATATCCTCAGAATTATTAATTGTGGAGTCATGTTTTATACAGTCCTATAAGATTGATGTTCAGTAAAATTTTGAATATTGATCACAACTGTTCCAGAACCATTTAACACCAATCAGCATATATTGTTGAACGTTTGTCTTATGCAATCAGCAATAATCAAGTCACGAAATGGCAATAATTTAATGATTTGATAGTTTTAGATTTCCTCCAAAGAAATCATGATAAATGATTGTAATTGTTAAATAGTTTGAATAAACTCAGATGGTTTGAAAAGTATTCTTGAGAAACAAGTATAGACAATTTCAAGGTAAAGTTATAATGATTACCATAAATTTATAATAATAAAGAAAATAAATCAAAAACTGAAAAAAGAAACTATCAATTTCTACTAGTATTCCAATGTCCTAAAACAAGACTTTGTTTTTTGTTAAAACTTGTGTACACACATATACACACATAAACTTATTTGTGAGCACATATGCATACCTATGCACTTGTGTATGCATGTGTGTATGTATGTGTGCGTGTGTGTGTGATGTACACATAAACCCATATATTGGTGTTTGAGGTATGTAGCTAAGACCCAATTAAAGATGGAACCTATTAAATAAAACTTAGTTGGATATTTTCTTAAAAGCTTTCAGGGAAAAATAATTGCCTAATCAACTTATTGAAGAAAAGATATGATTATTAATGAATAAAACTATTAGCATGTTCATTCTGAAATCCTCTTTTGCATAATAGAGAATATGCCAAAAATGGTACCTCATATTCACTTCTCAAAATTAGGTAGATCAGAAAAACCATTTGTTTTGCTTGGGAATATTTAGCTCTTTAATGGTAAAAATCTAATCTGTGTTTTTAAAATCATTTGCATTTCTCTAAGCATTGACCTACTTTAGTGCTTGTCATCACGTACTTTCCTGTACAGCATTTCATACTAGAAATGATAAATTGCCAGAAAGTATGTACAATTGTTGCATAATGCTATCATATTCTGTTCTGACTACTAAAATTCAAATTCAGAAATCTCATTATGCTTTACATATAGATTGAATCATGTCAGCCTTTTAAGTTTTAAATTATTTAATTTTCTTAAAGGAAAAAAAAAGCCATCCATTTTGTATAGCCCAGGGGGCTAGAAAATCATAAGCATATCTATCTATAAATAACATAGACTGCATTTGAAATTTAAATTTATAATCATAATTAGTATTCAAGCCATTTTCACAGATTACAGAGAGTATTCCCTTCACGACTTCCAAAAAAAGATCATATTGAAAATTACCTTCCTTTGGAATGGACTTCAGTTAACATTTAGTTGTCTGAGTAATATTCTTGTGATTTCTGATACAACGTGTTTCTTACATTTTACTGAGATGGAAATATTCCAATATTTTCCGTATCTCTAAATATGCTTTCAAGACATCCTGTTAATCGCATGGCTAACTTCTTCCATTTGGTTCACTGATAATGGGGTTTTAACTAAAGTATCCATAGTTTGATTTTTGTATTTTTCTTTCTTTCACCCCTAATTCAGAGATAGAAACCGATGTTCCATATTCAGCTCAGGGAAAAATCTTGAATTTTATTTTCCCAAGAGTGGGGAATTCACAGGTCAGTATCATTTATTGTTTGTGTCAAAACTTAGAAGATGAAATAGATCGCATGCTCATTAAACTACTGGATGACTAGATGGTGACTGATAAAAAAGCAGATATAATTCATGGCAGAGTAATTCAGGCGGGTAAAAAAAATCAGATCTTTATATATAAGCTGGATTTCTGAGGAATAAATACAAATTGTGCAGGTAAACAACTAGATAGACATAAACTATGTCACACATCTTTTAGAAATCGTATATATTTACTATCTGGAAGGGTCTTTAGAAATTTTCTACTTCAAAATGATAGTTGTTTTCAGATAAGTAAGTTGAGACTCAGAGATGTAACCATTCTCTCAAGTTAAAGTCTAAATTTGGTTACATTACAGCTGCATGGCCATAGATGAGTCATTTAATCATTTAAGAATGCACATTATTTATTAAATTAAGAATGCAAGAATGGACTTATTCCATATTTATAATATTGAGGAATCAGGATTACAAAAAGATTTAGGAAGCAAAGTTAAATAATTGACTTTATCTGTATAGCCTTAAGTTTTGTTTTGTTTGCAATGCATTGATTGAAATTTCTATGGAATGCTCAATGGCTGAGGACATGGTCCTAAAACTCATGGCTCAGAGGTTCCAACCTTATAATCATGACATTTAATTAGCTATGATGGAATCCTAGAAACCGTACCCTAGTGTTACTCACTTTCTTCCTAGTGAATACTGTTAGTTATGAGTAAGTCTGAAGAGGGAAAGAGAGAAACGAAGTCTAGAAGATATAACACACGTAATGACTACCATTACCTTGGCTAATTGAATTTAAATTAAAAAAAAAAGACAAAATGAAGTTTCATATCCTATTAGGAAAAGGCTAAGCTTTGCCATCATTTACAAAATTTCTATAGCACAGTTATAAAATTAAAAATTAAAATATATAAGGGGAAGCCTGAGTGGCTCAGTCAGATAAGCTTTTGCCTTGGGCTCTCAGGTCATGATCATGGGGTCCTGGGATCTAGTCCTGCTTCAGGGTCCTTGCTCAGTGGAGAGTCTGCTTCTCCCTCTCCCTCTACCCTTGCCCCGGCTCATGCTCTCTCTCTCTCTCTCTCTCAAATAAACAAATAAAAAAAATCTTTAAAATATGTAAGATATATACAGGTAAATAAATATATAATACACAAATAAAACATACATATTTATATATTTCTATGTATAAGAATAAAAACTTAGTTATCAAACTAAGCAATTTTGGCTCTGGGTCTGCAATAAGTTCTGTTCACTAGAAGATACTGATTATATATTAATTATTAATCTCCCCCAGGACAAAACTAAAATAATTATCAAATAATTTTCACTTAAGAAATTATATCAAATTAAATATGTATTTTTAGAAAATAAAATTCAGACAAAAGTAAGTTGCAAATAATTTTCATGTGATTATATGCATCTTAGAGAAGAACATCTTGTCAATCATCATCATCAACGCCATCATCGTCATCATCGTCATCATCAGAAGCATCACCATCATCATCACCCTGTTAGTAGCAAGCATCTATTGAGTATTTCTTACGTGCCAAGAACTATTAACACTAACATACATACAGTATGTATATATTCCTCACTAAAACCTCATGAAATAGGGCAGAGCAGCTAAGAGGCTAGTAAGCAATAGGAACAAGATTAAAACCCAACGTAACTCCACAGTACATACCCTTTTCACTTCATTAATAACAGGTGAAATGGTACCATAGGACCAATGCTTTTGCAAAACAGACTTGTGTTTTACAGATAAAGAAAGCTAAAGCTAGCCAAGACTGAACCAGCTTTTAGGTCTGATAGCAAGAGAGTAAGTGAAGGAAGGCAGAGGGATCTACTAAATTTTTTGGCTGCCTCCTAGAACTGTTCTTAATAGAATTTAAAGGTATTGTATAACACTGTGTTTGGCGGAGGAGGAGTTGAAGAAGCAACTTTGATATATATGGATTTTTTACTCACAGTTAATTTAATCTAATCTGGATTGGAAAGGCAATATAACTTCATTAAAACCAGATTATTCCTATCTACCTGATAAAAATGTGTTCCAGATTTCTATCAAATGGTATTCATGCAGTTTGAATCTTTATGGTAGATACCACTGCAAAAGATAGTAAGGACTTCCAGATAGGTACCTCTGATTCTTTGCAAATACAAAGCTTCAATTATATCCTACTGTGATAGCACTTGACTTTTTGGTTGTATGGGAATGGGCCAGGACTTATAAAAATAAGTATTTATCTGTCATTTTTCTTCCAGGTTACCTCAAAATATAAAATACACAATAAATTGACATGCCCTAAAACAAAAAAGGATAGTCTACAACCAGAAATCTAAACAAATGCTCTAGTTTATTTTTCTCAAAAGGAATAACCATGATAATCAACATGTCCATCACACATCAGCAAACAGTATTGCTCTGTTTTGGATGTTCCCTGAAATATAGTTATCAGGAGTCAGAAGAAATGGTTACACAACTGAGTTGATCTCTTGCCCTAGAAGACAGGTATATTTCTGATATTGTTAAAAATGAACTAATATTCCCTGCATATTTTGACAGTTCATTTTCTAACATGAAAACAAAGTAATGCTTCCAAATCTCATCCCATGATGAAAAAAAACTCAGATTCATAATATAATGTTAAATAATACAAAATATAAAGTGTACTAGAAATATTAGGTATTATTCATTACCATTCTTACATAGCTAAAGCAAATGAACTTAAAGGAAAACATAATATCATGCAATTGAATTATATGCAGCTATGAAAATAAATGAATAGGGAAATGTTTGATTTGGGTATAGGGAGAATATTGGGAGAAATAACTGAATATATTAATTACCTCCTATAACCAGATATTGTAATTGGTAGATTAAAAAAACCAGGGAGGTGGAAAAGTATGAGCCTTCCAATAGTCAATGTTATTTACTTACAATCAAGCCACTGTTTGCTTGCCTTTTTTCTCTGCCATGGATCATTTTGTAGAAAATTCCGCCTGGATTAAACTGAGTACTCCAAATAATCATATCTCTTTGATAATATACATCCATCCCTGTTATCCTTGAATTATGTTCAATATGAGAAATTTGTTGATGATCGCCACTGTAGTTGAATGGATATATAAAACCCAGGATATCAGTGTCATTAGCAATGTAGAGAACTTGATCTTCAGAGCCTGGAGATTATTATAATAAAATACAAAAATAAAGTAAATTTCAACTAATGTAAACGCAATAATTGTACTTTTAAATTATCTTGAATTTTTATTCTTAACACAGTTTCTTGCTCAATAAACATCAACCCAATTTATATCATGTTATAATCTTCATGACTGATTTCTAATACACATTCACCTAAACATTTCTAAGAGCTATTGATGTAGGTTTTCCCAGGGCAAAGCTTACCTTATGCTAGAAATTAGGTATTTGTAGTAGATACCCTTTTCATAAGGAGGGATTTCTATTTGATAAATTGCAATACATTATGTTCTAGTGCTTTGATCCTCAATATTCAGATGCTATATTGTGGACTCATTAAGCCTCAAACATTCCTGAGCATTCAGTTTATGCATCTGAGTCATCATTTTCTTAGGTTAAGAAATGAAAATTAAGAGGGGGAGAGTCTTCTTCTAATATTCATATATCTCAAATATTCTTTTATTTTTATTATAAAAAAGTTATCAATATTTACTACATTAAATTATCAAAATACCAATATTAGGATCTTGCTAGTGGATCCCTGTAGTCTGAAGTTTTGATACCTACAATACAATACTAATGTCATTTGCATATTGAAACAAGTAAAAGCCTAAAGTGAATTCTGAATATATGAATTAAAATATTAATGAAACCATAAAGATTGAATTGCATATACACTATCTGCAAAAAATTTAAAAAACCCAGATTATGAAGTATAGTTCAGCCCTACAGGTTTAATGGTTCTCACTTGGTTATGTTTATCTACTCTATGGCAGGCACTGTGCTAAAACTTTCATAATTTATCTCCTCCTCTTATGGAAAGTAGGGATTCACCTTTCCATTTTACAGATGAGGAACTGAGGCTTAGAGAATTTAGTAACTTCCCCAAGGCCACAAATCAGAAAGAGTCAATGTTAGGATTAAAATTCAAGTACAATTACCTCTCCAGCCCATACTTAATCCACTATACCATGTTGTTTTCTACCTGTAATAACTGTTTTATTAACATTGTCCAATCATGCCCTATTATAACTAACAATACTTGTTACAAATTATTTAGTAAAAACCAGAGCATGAACATTCATACCTGAAAAAGTCCCAAATACCTGTTTTTTTAAGTTTAAAATGATATTCCTAAGTAAAGGAGGTCTGAATTAAGGCGTAATTTTATTTTAAAATCTTTTAAATTTTTACTCAAAATTCCATTCTCCTTAAAATGCCAACCTTAACCTGTTATTTTTATTCATTGGTATAATAATATTTCTCAAATAGACTGAGAGAAGGTCATAAAGAAATATAGTTTATATTCTATTACCTTGGCTTGTAAACTTTTCCCTCCTTCTGACAGATTTTTCAAACACAAAAGTGATTTTAACAGGAACCATGTATTTGACAATCACGTCTATAAACCATCCCAGATTACATTAAGAATGACAACAAACCAACTCGGCAAATTAGCCAATATTAAAAAAAGATTTGTTTGTATTTTCAGGCATGGAGTTATTGCTAAAATATAATATGAAATGTCATTTTCCCTATATTTATAGCAGTTATAATAGCATTTGAAATAATTGTTATAAACTTACCTTTTGCTATGCAGGTGTTATTCCTTTCCTGAAAATTCTGGTCACACACACATTTATATGACCCTTCTATATTTATACATTGGTGGGAACATGTGCCAAACACCAAACATTCATTAAGGTCTAGAAGAGAAGAGCTCAAAATAGCATCATCGTACCCTCAAATAGTGCTTCCATTCTTTCCACATTTAAAAAAAGACAAATTTATTTTTCTTCCTTCAACTTCTTATTTCTATTTCTTTTATTGTCTTTTTAAAACTCTCAAGTATGTGATTTGCTGTGTCATATTTTCTGGCCATAACAATTTTTTACAATAGTTTCATTGTAATAATTCATCAATTGTTTGTACATTGCTTTTTAATCCACTTAACATATTGAAATAGCCCTTTCAAACTTCCCTAATATTTTCATTCACTCAAACACTTCTTGGGTTTCCTTTTAAGACTGCTCCTGATTACCTACTTCCATACCTTTGTACATATCATATAATGTTCTAAAATCCCCTTGCCCACCTTGACATAGAGAATTTTTACTCATCTCTCAAGATCCACCTGAAGTGAAACCTTTCTTTTTCTCCACCAATGAACATCCATCCCATAGTTTCTCCGCTGTTTGCTCTCTGGGTGTTTCTCTCTGACAGCACTGTACATACTATGTTTCCTATATGTGGTCATATACTCATATCTCCTACTTGACTGTCAGCCCCTGGAGGGCATAAATTATTATTAATGTTTTATTGCCTGCATGTTATACAATTCCTGGCAAAAAAAGTTAAGATACAGATACGCCTATAACGCACTTCTGGCTTCAGATATACCAAGTTATGTTACAAGAAGGGCTACATGAAATAAACAACAGCAACAAAACCCTGAATGTCTACAAATAAATAAATACATGTAAATCATAAGTAATAAGTAAATAAGTCACAGACAATATTCTGTGGCTTAGCACATGCCTCTAATTTTAATGGCTTAAGCAGAGCCAGCAACGACGTCAGGTGATTCTGGTGAATTACTGCTTTCTCTGTCTACTTTCAGTCAGCTTAATTCTTCTGCTCTTTTTATCACGTTGCCCTAATTATGTAATAAATCTGTGAGATACATCCTTCTTTCCAATTAGAAAATTTAAGGATAAGCACACAATAATAATTATCTTTCATTTAGCTCTCAACAGTGTTCCAAAGCCTCAGTAGTAGAGATCAGGACTTTCCCAGGGACACTTGAATGACAGTGGCAAGGCTCAAATTCAGGCTTTCTGATTCTGTGTCTCTACTATGATACTTTCTCCAAGCTGAACTTGGGCATTGTCATGATAATTCATTTCTGTGTTTGATTGAAATATAGGGCAAAGAGATAAAGAAAGCTGTATTGTTAGTGAATACTATACCAGGGACACAGCAAAATATATCTTACCAGCACTTGGCCATCAAAAAAGTATTACAACAAATGTATTTGATTTGTTTGACACCTGTAACTTTGAACAGGATGTTATTTGATTCTTTCATTTTCCTTTGATGTGGAATCAAAATTAGCAAGAATCTACATGATTTGATAAAATTTCGGCTCCCTACATGGCCCCATATTAGCCAGAATCACCATTTTCTCTTCATTTCTATACTAATGTCAGGGTGTCCGGCTCGCTCAGTTGGTAGAGTATGTGACTCTTGATCTCAGGGTTGTGTGTTTAAGTCCCACGTTGGGCAGAGAGATTACTTTAAAATAAAAAGTATATATGTATACACACACACACACACACACACACACACACACACACACACACGTTGATACTATGAGCTTTCATAGGGGGTGGAAGAATCTCACACATGTCCAGTACCTAGGACAGTGCCTAGCACACAACAACTCTTAATCCATTTCTACTTCTCTGCTGCTATTTTCTATAATTTATCTTCCCTTTATATATTCTAATTAAAGTATTTTGGCTCTAACATCACATAGTGATTCCTTATTCTCTTTCTGAGCTATATATAGGAAAAGCACAAACACATTTGAATTCTTTGAATTATGAATCAAAGTAATGTCTTTCCCTTCCTCCATACCAAATCAAATTGCTTTTCCTTACTATCAAAACTTCCTTTAATAAGGATACAAATTTTATTGGAGTGCAGAAGTTACTAATTTGCACAACAAAAATCCTGGATTTGTAGTAGTTTAAAATGAAGAGTGAAGCTGCAGCTTTTATTTGCCATAGAATGTAATTAAAAATACAGACAATTTTGAGATAAGAGTTTTAAATTTAGTAAGTAAATACAGGAAATAGAGCCCATTATTTACAAATAAATATTAGAAAATTAATGTTATTTGAAATTAAAATTTTGAATTGGTTGTGTGTATGTATGTGTGTGTGTTTATATACAATTGATAGAGAGTTTCTGGGGAAGAAATAAATAATCTAGCCTTGGAAATAATTTGCTTTTTAAATTAAAATAGAGAAAACCTAGGGGCACCTGGGTGGCTCAGTAGGTTGAGCGTCTGACACTTGATTTTGGCTCAGGTCCTGATCTCAGGGTCCTGAGGCTGGACTCCATGCTCAGCAGGGAGTCTGCTTAAGATTCTCTCTATTTTCCTCCCTCTGCCCTTACCCCGCTCTTTCTCTCTAAAATAAGTAAATAAATCTTAAAAAAATAGAGAAAACCCAGGCTGTCAGTTTTCAGTGTTCCATGTTAATGGACAAATAAAATGCCATGAATAATTCAAACAAGTATATAATTCAAAGTGTACATAAATATGACAGGGCCACACTTCTTTCTTTTTTGGGTGAATATAATTAATTCATTTCAATAATATTATTTTGATTGACACAATGCAAAAATCACTTTTCTTTACCCAAGAATAACATGGACAGCAGAGAAGGAAGCTGGTAGGTGAAAGCATTTTACAACTTGAATTTACCCTAGACAAGCCAGATTTAGACAATTTAGGTTTGGCTCTAATCACAATTATACCAATTTTATTTATTTATTTATTTATTTATTTATTCATTTTAAAGAATTTTATTTATTTATTTGACAGAGAGAGAGCTAGCCAGTGAGAGAGGGAACACAAGCAGAGGGAGTGGGAGAGGAAGAAGCAGGCTCCCAGCAGAGCAGGGAGCCCAATGTGGGGCTCTATCCCAGGACCCTGGGATCATGCCCTCAGCAGAAGGCAGACGCTTAACGACTGAGCCACCAAGGTGCCCCACAATAATACCAATTTTAATGGAGAAACTGGCTGTATTTTATGGCTTTCTAGTTAAAGCCCCGATGTATGTTGTTATATTTACCTATAATTTATTATGAGAACCTGGCTATCCTACCATGCCCAATTTTTAAATGATCTTCAGTAAGTTGACACAGATTTATTCAGATCCTGTCTTTGAATTTTCGAAGGCACTCTTGATAATATAAAGCACTGTTTGAGACATGGTGTTAGGACAAAAGCCCACAGTTCTCTAAAAGTGAATTACCTATTGCAGTACCGCAAATGCCACAACTCAAGAGAAATGGGTCATCATAAACATGTTCTTTCATGAAGTGCCTCTAATTCTCCAATAGTTCCTGAACCAGCAATTTTGTCATTTGCATTTCAAAACAGAGTTGTAACAGTACAATGAAATTCCTGCAGGTCTGAATCTGCTATAGAAAAGGCTTTGTAGCCTCAGAGATGGTTAGCTTAGCCGTACAAACAAACAGGCTCTTGACCTCGGGGACTTTCACTCTTGTAGGTAAAACGGTATCCCGTAGATACACACCAATCTGATGAAAATCAATCCCATGTCATCTCACAATTTAACAGCCTTGTGAGTCTTTTATAACCTAAAGATTTAAGAGCAAGCTGTTGAGGAAATGTACTATACCTTCACACTGTCTGTTTTTCATGTTTCTCTGAAATCCAGGCTTACAGCGACAAAAAACAGATGTTTTTATTTGATTACAATATGCATCATCTCCACATGGATTCACATTATCTTCACAGGTATATTCAGCAGGAGCTAGGATTTAAAAATACCATCAAAACTAATATAATTCTAATTCCTGAAGTGGGAGTTTACCTTTTTTCTTAATTTGAAATTATATTTATTATTCCATAGATAACTCTTTGAATTTACAAGACTATGATCTTCTCTCTTTATAAGTCATCATTTCTTATAAAAATATAGAAGCAGATAAAAAACTGAGCTCATTTACATTGAACATAGTTTAGACCAAACTGCTCAGAGCTGATATTTACAGCTGTTATTGAAGATCACTTTGTAGAAGAGAGTCGATGTTTCTAATGACAGGCTATCATTATGATGGTATGATGTATGAGTACTACATCCTTCTCTAGGAACCAAAAGGTTTCCTAGAAGCTACCTAGAGATGTGGGCATTAATTGCTAACCTAAGTTTAGTGTTCAGGAATTCAATAAAGGGTACTGCTGTGTTACACAAACAAGTAGGCTAAATTATCATTTCTTAAACTTTTTTAGTTTGGAAATATATATGAGGAGCAACATGCTCCAGTGGTCATGGCTGTTACACAAGTTAGGACAGACCGTTTGTTATTTGTCATTCCCAGCATAATAGTTGCAATTTTATAGCTTTATCTCCCATTCCAGAAAACATTTTAGAATGCAGATAAATGAGAGGAACATTATTATAAAAATGATGTTGATTAGCTTTATTTTACTTACATATATCAAATTATTTTGGAATATGAAAACTTTGATCATCAGAATTGTAACCATTATTAATCCCCACTGACTCTTGACTATTTCATAATTAATTAAAGTACACCATGAAATTATACCTCAGTTGAGGTATATGTCGCCATATTGTGGGGGGTAATGCTTCATCAACCCAGTGAGGAACAGCTCTGATGCATAAATGAGAAAAAGTGAAAGACTCTATAAAGGAAGTATTTTATGACTTTTATAAGTAATCTGAATTTAGAGTCATAAATTTGGTTTTTCTTTCTTAATACGAAAAATTAGATATCAAACATTAAACACAAAAATAACCAAGGTCTAATAACTCAAGTATCACCACACTTCAACTGAAATAAACAATGATGTCTTCTTTAAGAATATTTGCAATGGATTAAAATCTTAAAACACTGAATAAATTACTAAGACCTTAATTATTTTTCAATGAAATACCATTGTTTGTATGAATCAAAAATATTAAATTTGTATTTTATAAAATAAAATATTAAGGGATATAAATTTCTTTGCCGACAACAAAGTCTGTAATTGGATATTGAGATCTCAGCTTCAGCTCTAATGAGGATACTCATTGTGAAATCGATCTTTTCCACCTCATGCTTTCTGATATTAATTTAAGTGGCATTCTAAGGTTGCATTGGCAAGGGCTTACCCAAAAAAAGTACACTTAAGAACGTTTTTGAAGAACAGTATTTTTTCGCATCAGTAGAGAAAATTTTAGTCATGTAGAAGTAGAACTTGAACTTGCATGTTGCTACACTTTAACAGAAAATAAACTCACTTATTCTGCAGCCTTGTTCATCTGAACCATCTCCACAGTCATCAAGTTGATCACACTGGAGGTCCATGGGGATACATTTTTTATTGCTGCAAGCAAACTCATCTTTTTTACATGGTCTTGCTTTATATGTAAGCTTACCTATAAAGTCATTAAAAATGATTAGTGCTTCCCAGAATCAAAACAAATTTATTGAGTACATTAACACATTCAAGATTCTACTAAACATTATGAAAAACATGGCTCCACATTCCTTTATTTGAAGCTCTTGGGCCAAATGAAAAAATTAAGAAATTCTGGACTTTTAGAAAAATAACAGTGTATTTACCCTATAATAAGTAACGTTATATTTCCACAGGAAAATGTTTGAATATTCACCCTAAGTGGCACTTTGTTCTTAAAGTAATGCAAACTGCTTCGGACCAGTTCAAGTCAGGGTTTGTCACCAAATGATTTTGCCACATACATTAGTAAAGCCTCTGGTTTTAAAAGTTTTGTCAATTTCAGAATTGTGAAGAAGGAATTGTATATACAGACATATACTCTTTATTAACACTTTCCCCTCAAGGAACTGTTTAACAGAGAACATTTTTAAACCACTGTGTTTTTTCTTTCATGCAATATTTTCTGAAATAAACTGTGTATAATCAATGGAGATTTACAGACTAGTAGAGACTTTGGATAAGGCTGCACAGCTCTACTATTCAAATGTATGTTAGGACATTATTTTCATACCTTGTCAGAAGATCAAGTACCTGAAAAAAAATACTCTCAGACATGCCACATGGAAAATACTTCTTTTTAATTTTTTGAGCCCCAAAACCATTGTATTATCTTGTAGCTGTTACTGAATCAATTATTTCACATTAAATGGATTTACCACCACAGTGATCTTCATCTGAGTTGTCCCCACAGTCATCAATCCCATTGCACATTTGCTCAGGCTGCAGGCATATTCTGTTATTTCTGCATCTGTGAGGTCTTGTCGGTGGGCAAAGAAATTTGGCTGAAAAAAAAGAAAAAAGCAAAGCAGTTCCTTTGGGTACACTGACTTATGAGGAAACCCCTCCCCCCCTTTTTTGTTTTGTTTTGGTTTTTTTGCTTTTTTGTTCCCTTCTTTTCAAATCCATAATCAAGCTTTTCTGAATATCTTTTGTGGTGGAAATTGCCTACATGTAGGTACTAGAAAATGAGTGATAATAGAAGCTATGATCCTAGTTATTTATATTAACTACAGAAAAGAGTGCACAGCTGAAATGAAATAAAGTAAGAAAAAGAGCCAAACTTCATGGTCTCATTTCCAGATGCCTTATTTTAGCTGACTTCACTTGGTGTTTCAAATTAATTTATGCCTGTGGTTTATACAACATGGCAGGACACTTAGCTCTTTGAAAGAGCAATTTCACACAGAATAGAGCTTGAGCAAGCATATGTTACAGGTCCAAATTTGAAAATAGGTCATCCTGTGAAAAAAATGTCCCAACAATACTATAACTGTGTTTCTTACTCTGTATCTCTGTAAACGAATGTGTAAATATGTATTTGAATCACATAGGTGATCTTTGTTATTTATGTTAAATATTTGTGGGTGTATGTGTATGTGTGTGTGTGTGTGTGTGTGTGTGTGTGTGTTTGTGTCTTAAAGAGACAACAGTGAAAGCCAGAGAATTTTACTCTTGTCCTTTCTATCATTATCTAATCTGAAGAGTTCCACCCCCAGAGTAGGAAACATCTCTCATGACACTTTATCCTTACTTATAGAATACTCCAGGGCTCTTTCATTGGTTTCCTGATCTTCTCACTCTTGAATATCTGCTGATATTCATTCTCATGGATTTACTTGGTGGTATACCCTTAAGACTTTCAATTCACTATCTAACTCGAGTGTCTCACAATTGATTATAGGACATCCCCTCAGCAATTTAAATTCAATAAGTTCAAAACTTCATTCTTTATCACCTTCCTGTGACTTCCTTTTCCCCAAACATAAGCTTCGTGTTATTTCCATGGTTCAGTTAGTAGCACATCAAGGCTGCAAGTTTGGGGATATTCTAAATGCATTCCTTTTATTGACCTTTAACTTTTACTAGTCAACAAATCCAGCTAATACAGTCCCCAAACTTGCCTTCTTCTCTCCAGCTCAACTCTTCATTATCTCTTTCAGAGAAAACCGCAGTAGAAACCTAAATATCTCTGTTTCTTTGCCCAACCTACGCTATTCCAAAAGGCACCAGAACAACCCACCTTAGACATTAATCTGATCATCTCTTCCATAGTTTCCAGCATTTTCAGAATAAAATTTAAGATACCTCACATGGCATAATAGACTGATCATTATTTTGTCCATGCCACTCCTACAGACTCATCCCTTGTCACTCTTAATATTCGAGCAATACGACTTTATTAGCTCCTTAAATCTGCCATACTCCTTCTTGCCTGATCTCCTTGGTTTAATTGAAATCTGGTTCCCACTCCAAGCATAGTTCTTCCCCTTTAGGTCTTTCACGAATATTTCTTAAATTTCTCAAACCTCATGTTATCTTATGTTTAAATATACCTTAAGTTCCTACTTTAGCTTTCAGAACTTTGTTACTGTATCTTCACATTCTATTTTTAAAAATAAACTAAAAACAGGGGCGCCTAGGTGTCTCAGTCGTTAAGCATCTGCCTTCGGCTCAGGGCGTAATCCCAGGGTCCTGGGATCGAGCCCTGCATCGGGCTCCCTGCTCCGCTGGGAGCCTGCTTCTTCTTCTCCCACTCCCCTGCTTGTGTTCCTTCTCTCGCTTGCTGTCTCTCTCTGTCAAATAAATAAATAAAATCTTTAAAAAAATTAAAAACAAAAACTATTTTAATTTTGATGGCCAGTCATTTGATTATACATCTTTCTTATTGCTATTTTCTCATCAACCTTGTAAACATCATCCCCTCCCCAGTTTACTAATCACTGTAGCACCTTCCTTTGTCATTATTGATCTCCATCCAAACTCATTTCAACATCCTAGATGACTTCAACATCCATATGAACAAACCAACCAATAGCAGTACCTCTTAGCTCCTTGAGTTTTTCGTACCCAATGATTTTTACTCTATTTCACCTAAGTCACCAACTAGCTTAGAAGGTTGTGAAGACTGGTAGCTTTCAATAAATTTCTCTTAATGTAGCTAATGACATTTCATGTTGCTTGCAGATAAGAACACTAACTGATCCACATAAGTAGAGCTGGATATACTGTTTCCTCCAATTGCTTCATTTACAAAGTCACTAATTTGAATGTTACAAATTCTGACCAGTATTTCTTACTTTCCCAAATTTTTAATTCAACCAGTCTCAGTAAGTCCTTTTTCTGTCTTAGGTGAAACTTTAGCCCAGTGATAGACCTACCTTTTCCTATTCGCTAGTGTTTTTGTCTTTACTTCCCTCTCCATTGACATTAGATCCCATGCTCATCTTTTAATTTACTCACTCGACAAATATTTATTGGTTAATTATTATATGTTGGACATTTTTCTAAGAATTCATTTAGAAACGCAGTTTAGTACAAATAATCTGGATTATCTGGCCTTTTTCTCTTTTTCATTTAGTTATCTAACAAAACCCTAAGTTTAGATGAATAAAACCATCTGCTATTCCAACGTCTGGACTCTGGGAAGGCCAAGAATGTTGCAGATGATCATGCACAAGACCAACTGACATCACAAATATGAATATTTATTAATGCCAGAGAGGCTCTACATATTACTTGGAAACCATATATATCTATATTTATATATAGATATAAATGCATATATCTAGATAGATAGATATGGACATAGATACAGATATAGATAGCATGTCACTCTCTTACCCTTTGCAGTAATGATTCAAATCTGCATTCTTTTCAAATTTTCTTACAATAACAACCTTCCATATTCTATATATGGATATACTTTCTAGCGCATACATAAAAAAGTAGAAATAAAACAATGGGGAATTTGTTATCACCTCATGGTATGATTGCACATCCACCTGCATCTATAAATAGTGTATCAATTCATGTCAGTATTTTTAATAACAGAGAAGGGGTGACTACTCTTATCTAAAACTAAGTTTTCATCTGCTCTGAAACTCATTGTATCCTGCCTTTTCAGGAACGATTTCATCTTTCCTGATACATTTCATTACCTTGGTATTTCTTTTGCCATACTTTTTTTTTTTTTCTAAATTATTTTGTGGTAACTTACCTGAGTTTATTCCAGCTGCTCATGTTTATTTAGAGGTTTGGTGGCCCTCAATATTCTATCCTAATTCCCTTCTTCTCTTATGCCTTATTCCCACCCAGCCTAAATCTTACAAATTCCATAGTATTCATTACCCCATTTTATTCTGACTCTCAAGTTTATAATTCTAAACCAGCTTTTTAAGCTTTAGAACCAAGTATCTAGAGCTACATGAAATCTATGAATGTCTCCTCAAATGTATCTCAAACCAGACTTTTAATCTTTACTTGCAATATGTTTCTTCTTCCTATGTTCCCCACGTATTCAACTCGACAAGCACAAACACCCTAGAAATTATATTTAGTAACTTCTTCTCCCTTGCCCCATATATCTAATTATTACTTAATCCAATTTATTTTGCTTTTCAAATCACCTGTGTATATTTGCTATCACTGCTATCATTATCTTAACCCAAACTAGTGGCATGGCTTGCTCAGAGTGCAGCACTTAATTATCTTACCTAGCCTTGTCCCTTTCTATCCAATATATGTAAAATATAAATATGACTATATGCCTGTTTTGCTTAAAGCTTTTTAGTATTCTTTTTTAAAATAATTTTTAAAAATTTTATTTATTTATTTATTTATTTATTTATTTATTTATTTATTTATTTATAGAGAGGGGGAGAGAGAGAGGTCAGGGGGAAGATCAGAGGGAGAGGAGAGAGAGAATCTTAAGCAGGCTCCAAGCTGGGTGTGGAGCCCAACATAGGACTCGATCTTATAACCCTGAAATCACTACCTGAGCCAAAATTAACAGTCGGATGCTTAACCAACTGAGCCACCTAGGTGCCCAAATTTTAGGTTTTTTTTTTTTTTATTATTTTTTATTTACTTATTTGACAGAAAGAGACAGCCAGTGAGAGAGGGAACATGAGCAGGGGGAGTGGGAGAGAGGAAAAAGCAGGCTCCCAGGGTAGGAGCCTGATGCGGGGCTTGATCCCAGAATGCTGGGATCACGCCCTGAGCTGAAGGCAGACGCTTAACGACTGAGCCACCCAGGTGCCCCCCAAATTTTAGTATTCTTAATTACTTTTAGGCTAAATCTAAAAATTCTTATGAAGACTCTTAAGATTCCAGATTCTTTGCCTCTTCAGTTTCATCCTAAACCAGTATCTACCTTGTTCTGTACTCTTCAAGCACATGGGTCTTTCAGTTCCTCCAGTAAGCTATGGTTTGCTCTGCCTCAGTGATGTCAACATCTTGTTTCCTTCGCCTACAACATTGTGTCATCCACCCTCCCTTCACCCCATCCCTTTCACCTACTTGGCAGAGATATATCTTTCAGACTCAAACTCAAATATTATTTACCATAATCCAAGATTGAATAAAATCCCTGTTCTATACTTTTATAACTTACTCTACTTTTTCTTCAATGCACATTATCATAGTTTGTGACCATATATTTTTGAAATGATTTGAATCCCTATTCCACTGAATTCTCAGTTCTGTGACATCAGGGTCCATGTCTGTTTCTCTCATCATTATATTCTCCCAAATAATAACAGTATCTAGCTTAACAAATATTTATTAAATAAATGAATGATACTTTTTCCCATGCTGTTCGTAATGCCTTTGCTGTCTTTTAATTCGGATCCTTCAAGCTGTAGCCTTCTGATTTCCTCCTTAGGCAGAGTTCCTCTTATTCCTCTCCATCTTATCTGTACCCTTTACTTCATTTCACCATTGCTTGAAATATAATGTATGAAAATCTGATTTGTACAATCAGAGTAAGATCTTGTCAAAGAGAACCATGTGCTGTTCTTTTTTTCTTTTTTTTTTTAATCCCAATTACTTAGCACAATCCCTGATACATAACAGCTTGACTCGATGTTTATACTGATGACCTAGGAGAATGTAAAAACATGCACAGACTCAAGCTGGTTGTATTTCAGGTTTTCCAGCAGCTGTGTGGCATGTCAGAGAATCACTTCCTGGCCCTAGAAACGGTCCTGGGGGTGTGACTATGGAGTCTCACATGGTTAATTCGTTAGCAACCATTTCCTATTCTACTCACTAGTTGTATGCTAAAGTAGAATAAAGGATATATATATATATATATATATATATATATATATATATATACACACACGCACACACACTTTATAAAAATAATCGGTTTTGGCTTGATATTGATAGATAAACTCATATTTTTCCATGTATTTTAATTCAGAAACAATATAATCTCTGGTGGTTCTCTAGAGTCCATTGTGTAAGATTATGTAGAACTAAAACTGAAACTTAGTTATGTCTCTCATTATTTGTGCCTACGGAGAACAATCTCCAAAGACTGTCATTTTTAAGTTTTAAATCCTTTTAAAAATACAGCTGCCTCCTTGTTTTGGGCTTTTTATTCAATTGTAATGTCAGTAGTAAATGTCATCATCTATCAAAAAATATTGGTTTACCTTGGTGTACCAAATAGAACAAAGAATATAAGCATATACACTCATGCTATGTTTTCTTTAATTCACCTGATGTGCTACCTAATTATATCCAAAGTAGTAGTATTTTTCTTTAAATTAGAGGTAAAATACATTTTTACTAAGATTAGATACAAAGAAGGAGAATGGACTAAAAATGTTTTCTATCTGTAAGAAATCCTTTACTTTGGTGATATAAAATTGGACATTTATAATTGATGGCTGCGTAAGTACACTCCTGACAATTACCAAGAGTCAAGAACACTTGAATTTGAAGAAGCAATAACTTTTGTTAAGATTTTCAGATTGAAATGTTATATAACTCCTAATTTCAATTCTTTCCCTGGGTTTAAATATATATAAACTATATTAATATATTTATATTTATAACAGAACATATATGAAGAAATAATATATAATATATTTAAATATATTGATATATTTATGTAATAAAATATATCAATATGCTTACATATTAAAATATATCAATATATTTACATATTATCTCCATATACATATATATATATCTCCCTTCTCTGAACAACATTGGTCTCAGTAGTGGGTAACTTGTTGAACTACATGATTTTATTATTCACATTTTTTCCATGTACTTATATCTCCAAAAAAATAAAAATGTTTTAGCCTAAATGACCAATTTGGTACAAAGCTAAAGTCCTTAAACGAACCTTACACAATTCAAAAGTTCAACTACTATAAATCCTCCCAGACAGGCCATAAACTATCTTTTGAGTAGTGTTGACATGTGCAAGTTAAGATTTAGGGGGCATCTCTGTAAAGTCACCAACTTTGACCAGGGTATTCTCTTATTACCTGAACAAAAGCTGGGTCTGTATCTACCTCACCCCAGGATGGTCGACTTTTGTGGTTTGCCTCACCGCTTCATTGATTCATGCCAGTATGTTAGATCTGGAGATGAGAGTATAATCTAGACCCACGTGAAATGACATACCACACATATCAGGGGCTTCATCAGAGTTGTCTCCACAGTCGTCTTCTCCATCACACACCCAGAAATGTAGTTTGCAAAGGGAATTATTGCACAGAAACTCATCTGCTCTACATATATTTCCTCCTTTATTTTAAAACAAAACAGAAAAAGTAATAATTAATGCCAGTCAGCAGGACACATATTCCTCTAATTCTTAGCACGGTATCTAGTTTCTCACTTCCTTATACATTTTTTTTCCTATACAGTACTAGGGACAAGCAGTATCCAAACTTTTTTTTTTTTTTTAAGTTACTCATGGTTTACTTTTCAAAACAATCTGATACTACCAGGTATATCATACTTCCTTCAGAAAATACTGGTAAGATGGTAGAAGAAGGTTTTCTCAAATATAAATTATCTTCCATTTCACATAATTTTATGTTACTGTAAAGAAACTTAGATTTTAAATAGTATTAATTTTCATTATGAAAATTATGTTGTTCTGGAAAGAAAAGACACTTCTAAAATTATTAGATAATTCAGCTATATCTGGAAACTGACAAATTGAATCACTTAAAACAGAATAACCAATAAAAAGTTTTTGAAATCACAGAGAATCAGTTAATTTTGTAACAGAATCAAAAGTTGGTGATGTGGTGAAATATTACAGTCATACTTATAAAAATTGTACACTAGTGTACCTGATTTTTTGTGTATTTCATAAATGTTTGCATTTTTCTCTTTTCACAATTAAATAGAAGGCATCACGAATGCAAAGATATGCTCACTTAAAATTAAATATACCTATCATATGCAAAGGAACCAAAATACTAATAGCTTTGGTTATATGTCCAGATATGTAATCATATATAGTGGAAACTGCAATGGTTGGGAAATTAGGTCCTTCCTTTGTCTTGCTCTGGACAAGTCTATTAATTTCTCTGGGATTCAGTGTCTTCCTATGTTATAAGAGAGGCATGGCCAAAGTGATTTATAAGGTCATATTTACAAGCAGTACCTGGGGAAACAACACACAGTAACTTGATGGGAATTCAGAATTAAGACAAATAAGATTGTTTTCACAAAATTTCACTACCTGTTTAAACCTCATACATTAGATAATAAATATGGCTTCTATATTAGATAGATTTGATGACTAAAGGTATTAACATATTTGAAAGTGGATATGTTTATTAAAACATGGGGCTGGGGAGTGATAGTGCTCATCTTTGTGAGACTAGAACATTCCGGAAGGAAGCATTGGTCATTTTGTGGATGCACTTCGCAGGGAATAATAAGCCCAGGCTTAATGAGGGTCAAACAGCTCATCTTGTTGAGTTTTGACTTGTATACAAATCTTTAATAATTCATTTACAGTAGCAAAGATTTATTTTAGCAAATGACAGAATGAGATTTGGATTTTAGCATGTTAACACTAGCTGGAGTGTGGAGAACTTGGAAATGAGGGTAGCAAGCGTAAAGTCAAGGCTGGGGGAAAAATACCAATTTGAAGAGGGGTTGCAGAAATGATGGTACGTGATTTAGAGTAGCTACATTTGAAAGTGCTTCAGGAGGTGGAAACCTCAGGATGTGATGGCTAAAAAGATGAAGGCAGCAAGGAGAATGAGCAGCCAAACATAGTCCTCTGTTTTTGGTTTATTTAGACCATTTGGGAATGTTGGTATTGTCCAAAAATAAGGGAATGCAGCAGGAGGAGCAAGCTTAATAGAAATAATGACACAATTCATTTAAAGTACTAGTAAGACAGCCATGCAGTGATATTTAATAGGATAGTGGCTAAATGTATCTAAACTATAGGCTAGGTTCTGAGCTGTAAATATAAAATTGGGAATGATCAGAATGTAGTTGTTAATTGAGATTTAGAACAAAACAGAGGAAATCAACATTTAAAGACTGGATAGATAAAGAAGAGTCTGCAAAAAAGACAGAAAAAGTAGCCAGAGTTGTTGGAGAAATACCTGAACAATGTTCCAACAAGAAGGTAGTAGTTAGCACATTTATATAATGCTAAGAGAGGAGCTTCAGTGAAGTGGTGGTGGGTGGGTTTAGTGAAGTGTTTGCAGTTGGTTATCATTAGATGAAAAAGTAGGAGTTACTGTAATCATCCATCCCTTTCCAGGAGTTTGGCCTTAAAGGGGAGGAAGAATGAAGGAAGTTAGGTGAGTAGGAGAGCTTGGTTGCTTGTATGAAGTGAAACAGATATCTGATATACTTAAGTGCTTCTGAGAATAATTCAGTAGACAGAGTAAGCTTGAAGATACAGAAGAGAGGAAAGGTAATTGATACAATGAATTCCTTGAGAATCCAGAAATTGTGAAAGATTTGAGATCTCAACTAAAATAAAAGGATTATCCTTAGACTGGAGGTGAAACAAGTCTCCCATTTCAAGAGTGAGGAATGGGGAAAATGTTAGGCTAGGCACAGCAATAGGCAGATTTGTTAATTTGGTGACCAGTGGTTGAATAAAGCTCAAGATCTTTACTTCTGTGAAGTAAAAGGTGAGGAAGAAATTCAACTTTTTAAAAACTCAGTAGGGTTAATTGTAGAGAGAGATGATTAGAGAAGACAATAAGGGATGTATAGGTTGATTGCTTAGAATCCTAAATAATAGCTGAAGCTGAGGCCAAGATGTTATAGTGATAGCAATCTGAACAGTTCTAAGAGTTCCTGCAAACATGCTTAACACAACAGACATATCCTACATCGGCATCTCTGAAGACTGGCAAAATCTAAAATATGGAAAAAGGTAAGTCCTTGGTGAGTCCATCAAGGTGAGTATCACCATGTAAGACTGACAATATAATGTCTGGCATTGAGGTGCCCCTTTCTTTCAACTTCTGCAATGTTCAGTTCTAAAATGCCCTCATTCTAACAATAATTTCAATTATCGAAACCCATGTAAGAAAAAGATATGACCATTTAATGACTCTGTCTGAAATCAATAAAAATATAACATGTACAGTGTTTAGTATTAAAGAAACTCAAGATATGAATATTGATAGAAGGTGAGTGTTTGCTTAATTCAATATCAAAATCCATGGAATATGAAAGTTATATTCTTTCAGAATAAAGATTCTCATGACTAAATATCATTGCATGTTCCATTTTACAATGGAGTATATTCAAACAAAATTTGTGAACTCTTAACATCCTCTGATTACTTTAGAGAATTCTATTTGTAGCACATCGGTCTTGTTAAAAGGAAAAAAAAAATGAGTTCCCAAAGGTATCACATTAGATAACATTATAACTTTCCCCATAGAGTGTTGGGCATATTATGATTTTTTTAAGAAGAAGAGAAATATAAATGAAATCACAATTATAACAGTAAGGTAAAGATTTTGTGATAATTTACGAAAGGCTTCCTATAGTACCATGAAGAATTTGCATTAAAAAAATGCATCATGGGGCTACCATGACATATTGAGTCTAACATAAAATGCTTATTTTGAAATGGCATGAGGTACACATAAGCAACAAGAAAGGTATAAAGAGATTAGGTGGATCAAAATTCCAGTTTCCTAGTCATTAGTCATGTTCTTAAGATTATTAGAAAAATATAAAAGTATGTGTACACATAAATAAACAATAACCTACATCTAAATATAACTGAGCTTTTGGCAGGTTTATAGAAATCTGGACAGGCCATCATCACTGAAAATAAGCATCTGGAGTTCCCATTTTAATTTAGGTGGAGGGAAAATTTAATATATGATAATGTTTTATAATTTTCATAAACAGTTAACACATTTTTGAGCTTATGATTACTAAAAAGAACAATTCTCAATCTTTCCCACCAAAATTGCTAAGGAGAATAAAGTTTGGGCGCTCAGACCAAAACAAACACCCAGTTTCCTTGAGGCAACATGTTTTACCTTTAAAATATGAATGCTGCCTTTAATTACACAGTATTTGGGGGTTTGCCTTCTTAAAGTAAACTAGTAAAGTTGATTCACCTGGAAAATATTCCTGCGTCCCTACTGCTTTCCAGCCCCCAACACTTAGTTCAGGTGTCCAGATCTGGGATGAATGAAATGAGATTTAATAGGAGAGATGTTTATTCTGTCATTCCATTTCCTCAATGCCTTGAAGTACATTTATCCAGTACCTAAACCACTTGCTGGTGAAGTTAAATACTAGAAATCTGAACTCGATCATGCCTTAGGGTACATCTATACAGAATCAAATACTTTAACCACCAAGATAATTCATTGGAATTTACCTGGCAGCAAAGAAACCCAAGGGAAGTTAGAAACGTGAGTATTGATGGAAGGGGAGCTTTGACATATTTGTAAATGATTGGATTAAAGGCCCTCAACTCTTTTTCAATCAGTAAGCTTAAACTTTTAGTAGAGTCATTTTAAATCTAAAAGACAACTCAGATGCCAAATGCTATAATCTTTTTCTTTCTTTCTTTCTTTCTTTCTTTCTTTCTTTCTTTCTTTCTTTCTTTCTTTCTTCTTTCTTTCTTTCTTTCTTTCTTTCTTTCTTTCTTTCTTTCTTTCTTTCTTTCTTTCTTTTTTTCTGTAATGTTTGATTTTTAACCAGGAATTCTTTGTTCAAACAAACATTTCTTATGAAATTTAATATTTAAAAAATAGATAAATCGTCACATGATTGCCCTTACACCCTTACACACACACACACACACACACACACACACACACACACACACACTCACTTTCTAGATATCCCTACAGCTCTTGGAGATCTTTCACTGTGGTTGGATTTGATAGTATGAAAAATGAGCACAGAAAAGTTTTTAGAAGTAAAACAATAAACTAGATCTCTTCAATCTCATTTCAGTAAATTCTCTATGCTATTACATAGTACAAATTGTACCACACTCTCCTTTTGAAAAAATATTTGAAGACTCCTTAAAAGCCTTGGAAAACTTCTCATTATGCTTAATATTAAAACCAAATTCTATAGCATGAATCTTCAATTACGTATAGTTCCTAAACACTTAAACTTTCTCTCACCTCTGAGACTTTGTGCATAATGATGCCTCTGCCTGGAATGCATTTCCTCATTCTGTTTGCATACCTAATTTTTTACATCAAGAAACTCACATTCCAACAGGGGAAACTTAGTCAACTAACACAGAAGTAATTATACTAGAAGGAAGAATATTATAACAGGAATGCAATCAAAGGGTTGCTAGGGAAACTCTGTAAGAGACTGAAGTTTAGTTGAAGACAGTAACAACTGAATGGACTTGAAAGGATAGATATAATTTTTATTGGCAAAGGTATTGAGATGGTGGAAATAGCAGAGGAATCAAGAAAGATGTTGAAAAGCATTGAAAATGTTGCTAGATTTATTCTTCAGTTTGGCTAGGATATATGATACATGAAGAGAATAATAGAGTATAAGAGTAGGAAGTAAAATAGAATCATTCTCTTGTAACCCAGACTGCCATATTTGTATGTAACCAGGAAGGAAGTGTTTCCAGCAAATATCGACATAATCAGAGTTACACTTCAATAAGATGAGCCTGGCAGCAGTGAGTAGAATGTATTAGAGTCCAATTACATGGTATTACATGAGCCCAGGCAAGAAGCAATGAGAGAAAGAGCCAGACTGGTGACAGAGACTGAAATTGAGGGGCTGGAGCTTATTAGGTAGAAAATGGAAAAAGATGAGTAACTTAATTGTCCTGAAGTCTTAGAATATGACTGTATTTAAGAACTTTTGGGCCAGAATGTCTACAAAGTTTGCTGTCTCTAAAGTGAACAATTATAGAATGTGAATGTGAGAACTTAACCACAAGTAGAAACAGCTATTAGGGAAGTGTAACCTTTTGTGGCTCTATATAATGCACTGCAGATTCCAAATGAGAACTAGGATTTCTTCTGCTGAATATTACAACACTTTGTCAGGTTTGGGATGGAGACCTTATCAAATCATAAAGGTTTGATCTAATATTAAAGAAAATGGCAGATATTTTTCTTTGAGTGACTAGATTTTTATAGAACTAAATATTTTATTATTTTTTTCTTTTTTAAAAGTTTTTAAAAATGATTTTCTTTCTTTATTTATTTTAGAGAGAGACTGACAGAGATAGAGAGCCCCTACTGAGCTGGGAGCCCTAAGACGGGCTTGATCCCAGGACCCTGGGATCATGACCGGAGCTGAAGGCAGACGCTCAATTGACTGAGCCACCCAGGTGCCACTAAAGTTTTTATTTAAATTCCAGTTAGTTGACAGACAGTGTTAATATTAGTTCCAGGTGTACAATATAGTGATTCATCACTTCCATACACCAACCAGTGCTCACGACAAGTGCCTTCATTAATTCCCCTCACCTATTTCACCCACCCCCCTCACCTTCCCTTCAGTAACCATCAGTTTTTTCTCTTCATTAAGAGCCTCTTTCTTGATTTGCCTCTCTCTTTTTTTTTTTTTCCCCTTTGCTCATTTGTTTTGTTTCTTAGGTTCCACATATGAGTGAAATCAGATGGCATTTGTCTTTCTTTGACTGACTTATTTCGCTTAGCATGGTACTCTCTGGCTCCATCCATGTCGTTGCAAAGGTATATTTATACTGTATAAACCCCAAGTACATGTTCAAACGCCTTGCAACATATGTCAATATCTAGTATCATCTCTGTCGATGATATTGCAAATATTCTGAAACGTAAAGTCCATTGAGAGACTTTGGTAAGCAGCTTAAAATAAATTTTGCATTTAAACAACATATTTGACATTATGAAAATAATAAGAATTATGGGATTTGTGATCATTTTAAGCTTCGCCCCACAATTTCTTTGCTTTCATCTCATTAACTTTAAAGTAGTAACAAATGCTGCTTTTAATGTAGTGAATTACAGTTAAAAAGTTATCTGTCAGGAAATATTTTCATATAGTTAGAAAATAATGTACTACAAAATTGAAAGTTGTCCTCCAGACTGACAAAAAATGTAGGTCATTTTCTCAACCATATGGCAAAAAGGAAATTTGGGGCACAACCCGCAACCTATATATGATCTATCAAATTCATATGTGTAATAGAGTATGCCATATGTTATTATTCTTTCATAGTATGGCAAGCAATGTGGAAGAGGAACATACACCAAAAATACTTTTGTAGTAATGGCTGTAGTGGTTATGTTCCCTGCAGCCTTCTCTGGCCTCTCTCCCTGACCCAGCTTCGAATCCGAGGACAGGCTCAGGGTAGGACACGATAAACACTAGCACTTTGGTTGCCTTTGTCATATGAAGATTGACACTGTCTGAAAATTATCCAGATTTTGCTTACTCGGATGTTACATAATGAAACAGGAATGTGTAAAGAGAATCCTCTGATGATCCCATCCTCTGTCTCTAGCACACTATTGATTCTGCACAACATTTTAAGTGTCATTCTCTTATTTCCAGGCAACCACATGCACGCACGTGCACACACACACACATACACACACACACACACACACACACACACAAATACCTTACCTCTGTCACAGTTCTCTTCATCACTGCCATCCACACAGTCGTGAATGCCATCACAGAGCCATCTAATTGGAATACAGTGGGCTTTATTTCTGCATCGAAACTGATCTTCCTTACATTCAGTCACACAGTCCATCTGTTCAAATACAAATGGGCACTGCAGTTTTCATTAATGATAAGGATACAGTCACAGGCAAAATAAACATGCAGCTGACAAGACCAGAGATTTATTACACTGTGGGCTTTCCTTTATTTTGACTTAATGAATATAACCTCTACAAACGACAATGGGGCTTAGTATACGAACAGCTCTCAGACTCAGGTATTTGAGGCAATTACTATATTCAGTGTACTTGTCCTAACATTTTAGACAGTGCTAAGAATCAAGAATCTATTTTTATTACATTTGCCTTTCTGAACCTAATTCATGTAATTTAGAGATTTTAATCAAATGATAGATTTTACCTCATCAGAACCATCAGCACAGTCATATTCTCCATTACATTTCAAAGATGCTGAAATACATCCTCTGCTGGCACATATGTATTCACTCGATGAGCAAGTAGGAGAAGCTGAATATAATTATAAAGTTAAGATTTAGATCCGGTAAATTGAATGATTGGTTTGATAGATAAAAACATATATAAGCACATAAAAAATTCATAGACAGTAATGAAAATAGTTTATATTATTTAAACTATATTCAATATCTGATATTAAACATTTATTTAAATGTGTTTCACAATATTATTACATTTCATTAAATATACCTAAAAAAATGATGTAATAGCTTGTTCAGTAAGTGTTCAACTCACCAGACTAAAGAAGGAAGGAAAAAATCTATATGTTCTCCATCTCTTTAATTTTGAAGAGTTAAATGCATTTTCTGTAATTTTAAATTAAACTATTTAAAAATAAAGGCTTCAAATTATTTTTAAAATTGTAATGGGATTTAGTGACCCTTGGGAATGTTAATTTATATATGTATTATATAAAGCTAAAAGTAGAAATCTTGGCATGGTCTCATAGACCCCATGATAGATAGCGGACTGTGTTGACATAAATGCCATATTTGCATAAGTTCTGAGAAGTATTTTTGTTTTGGGGTCTTAAACATGAATATATGCGTAATTAACCGAGTCTATAGAATCTGAAGTATTCCTTTATGGCATAGAAAATAAAAATAACATGTGGATATTTAAATAACTATCAGTACCAAATCTAGTTAATTGACATAGTAATTATGATTGTTGCCTTTGTCTACGGGTTCGAGTTTGCTAGGGTTGCATTCAAACCTCCAGGGTTCTTGGCCTTACATTGGACCACTAGGTAGCCAAATATACTTATATAAGGACTTTGTGGTCTGAATTGCTTATTAAAAAGCTTTTTCCTAGAGTGTTAATTCCTTTTAATTGGAAGTGTTTGCCTAGGGATCTGTATTCATATGGAGTCTGAGAATTAAATTCAGTAAGGAGAAAGATGCGATCAATTAGCAATATGGACCATGTGCATTGACAGGGACATAGCAACGTGTGTGTCCTATATCTGCTACTCTCACCTGGGCTCTCAAAGAAATGCTTATGTGGTTATACATAGATAATAACATAATTTTCTCCCAGTAATTCTTTTTTTCTGTAAGATACTGTTATCGAAATACCTAAGGTATAAAAAATTAAGTTTTAATGAGCATATTTATAAAGCAATATTTAAGGGATAAGAATGTATAATAAACTGGGTGTTCTTTTTCTGTACTCTGGTTCTGCTTCCTAATTTTATTTTGATTTTGGACCAAGATGGAAATAGAAATAATGCACCTACGCATTTTCTCAGTTGGTATCATGTTGAAACTACTACATTCTATTTCATAACCTTAATTTCCATAACTGAAAACCTGACTTTTAGTGCACTTACAGTTACAAAATATTTTATTTTGCCATCTTGGAAAAAGAATTCCAAACGGTGTGGAAAGATAGTGAAACCGGAAAATCGAATTTTGAGGAGTAATGCTTGGATCCCCAACATAGTAGTGATCTTACCTGCTAAAACACTTTTTTTTTTAAAAGATTTTATTTATTTATTTGACAGAGATAGAGACAGCCAGTGAGAGAGGGAACACAAGCAGGGGGAGTGGGAGAGGAAGAAGCAGGCTCATAGCAGAGGAGCCTGATGTGGGGCTCGATCCCATAACGCCGGGATCACGCCCTGAGCCGAAGGCAGACGCTTAACCACTGTGCCACCCAGGCGCCCCGCCAAAACACTTTTAAAACATAGCAAGGGCACACCAATGGATTCACCCCCTAAAATTTTATTACTGAAATAGTAAACGTGTATGTGTACTTGCCACTGTTTTCTGTTCATGGTTGCCTAAATTGAAGTTATACCTAGTTAAAATATCAGCTAAAATAACTATCACCTCTATCATTTTACCTGGCTCACAGTGTTTCTCATCTTCTCCATATTTACAGTCTTCATGGCCATCACATTTCCATTTTGCTGATATACACTGACCGTTGGAACACTGGAACTGATCTTTGGAACAACTTGTTTCACAATTTCTCTGTCAAAAGCCACACACTGCAGTTAACATTAAATTTTTAGACAAACATCTGCAAGCCCAAAAGACAGCTAGAAACCTTATGAATAGAAATGCAGAAATGTAGAAACCATGACTGCCACATATAAGAAGCTCCAATTGTCATTTAAATCCATGGTTATATAGCAAAACTATAACAATTTTCCATTTTCATTTGTCTCTGTGAGTCATAAAAAAACAGAAAAATGAGAAAAGAACATAGATCCCATAGTTCCATCCTACCAATTGCCCTGAGGCGATCATTTTCCAATAGACATTATGGGGTAATATAATTTAAATAATTTATATTAAATAATTAATAATCATTAAATAATTTAAATATATACAGGTGACAATGAAGATTGTGGGGGAAATAAAGTGTTGAAAAATTATTTCTAAGCAAGTACATCCAGTTCATTGGGAATGGAGTGACAGGAAGAACGTGAAACGAAGAACCCAAAGGCAAATCCGTTTTGTGTTGGCAAAACTTCCCTGCGTGTCCTTCCTTTCCCCTTCTTCCCATGCCTTTTCCTCACTACCTGTTCACAGATTAGTTGCTGTTTATAATCCTTCACCTCTCTTCCAACATTTGTTGCTAAAGAACTGTGAAATGAACTGTCACAATCGTTACGTCTGCTAGCTTGCTTACAGATTTTATTTGGAAGTCAAACAAGACAGTGGTAGATACATCTTCAGGGACCTCTCAATTCTTTATATGAGATCAATAAAAAGGATCCACTAGAATTTTACCTTCGTTGGGTCTGACCAGTCTGGTTGATACAGGATGCTCCCGTGAAATGTCTTCCTGGGAAGACGTTTTTCTGTTGTTAAGTAATTTCTATTCTTGCCAAAATGTACTTGTCTGTTCCTTTCACAAAAGGTTCCTTTCACAGCTTATGAAACTCTCAGTAAGTGAAGCGTACTGAACTATTATTACTCCTTGTTTCTTCCCAGTGTCAACCCCGTGTAAAGGAGAGTTTACTTTCTAAATTCCTGTAATTTTCTCGTTGCTGGTGGTCGTTTAATTAGACTGCCTGCTATATCGTTGATTTTTTTTTCTTTCTGCTTTTATTCTTTCCTTATTTTCTCAAGTATTGAGGGTTTGCCAGTTACCAGGATTTCTTAAATAAAAATCCGAAGAAAACTAAGATTTACTACCTGTATTTCATAAACTCAGACTAACAGGAAAGACCAGTACTTAAGCCAACAATTGTGATAAAATGCATTAACTGTCAAAATAAATGAATATGATTTTAAACATAGATTCTCAAGGTTTTTGGAAAAGCTTCATAGAGGAAGTTTAAACAGAAATGGAACTATCTAAGGAAAGGCTTTCCGTGTATAAGGATAATTAGAAATGTGGTGTATCTGAGGTGTAAACTACGTAATGGTAAATGTTGTAGAAGACATTGGAGAAATATCCATGCACTGGTCATGAGAGAGGGATTTCATATGTTTTGTTCACCACTTTACCTACCATGTTCAGTATTATAGCTGGGACATAGTAAGCATTCAATAAAAACTGCCAATGGAATGAATGAATGAATGAGGTAGTAAATGTAGAAAACATGGAATATAAATTAAAATTACAGGTAATTCAATTCCAGTAGAATAGGGATCATATCTGTATGGATAGGGATCATGTGTGTTTGTGAACCAAATATCTAATACTGTGCCATGATTTAAATAACCGCTCAGTATGTATTTGTAGAATTAATGAATGATTATCTCAGCAATAAAACAATTTAAGTAAAGTAGTTCTAGAACGAATGGCACTGGTGTATCTGTGCTGTCAGCAATATAGAAGATTGCACTTCTAGATACTTCTCTATCAGAAGATGTCAATCTAAAATAAATTACAGTATTGTTGATGAGTGTGTGTGTCTATATTTGCAGGTTATTTAATTATTATTTTACTCTTAAAAGCATACAGAAAGAAAGAATAGAATAATGAACCCCATGGGCCCTTCATGCTTGTTTAATAATGACCAACACTTCACTATTCATGTTTCATATATCTTCCACACTTATTTAGTCTGGATTATTTAACATAACAACAATAGTATTAGAACATTAACAATACCACAAAATTTGCAAAAATTCCTTACTTATAAAGTCATTCCCAATCAATATCCAAAATGTTCTCATTTTTTAAACTATATTAAGATATTATTTGGCAAAATAAAGATCTAAAAGAAGTTCACAATTTGAATTTGGCTTGAGTTTCTTTAAATGAATAACTATTTCCCATTCTCCTAGGTTTTTTTTTTTTTTGTTTGTTTGTTTGTTTGTTTTAATGCCACCTACTTGAAGACACGAGGTCATTTGTTCTATTGAATGCTCACATTCTGATTTGGTTGATTAAATCCTAAAAAAGATACCTTTGTGACATCTAAAGTGACTAATGAGACTTTTGTTTTTTAAAAGTATTATTATAAACACGTGTATTTCATACATTTATTGTATTTCAATTCATTACAGTCATTTTTCTTTTTTTCTGATATCCAAATTGTCCCTTTGATTAGTAGAACCCCCCTTCAGTTAGCTCCTATATATTCTGGACACTATACTAATAGTCTTGTTCTGGCTTAACAAGATGTTGGTGGCTCATTTTGTCAATGTCCATTCTCAGAACTGGACATTTCTCAAAGGAGTTTTGTCTCCTTTAATTGGAAAATGGTATTTAGAAGCCACTATATAAATGTTAGGGATAGCCTATAATGCTGAAATGTCATCAGTTTTAGACTGTCATCAGTTTAGCTAGGAATTATATATTTTTAGAAAGAGAAAGATAAATCAAAATCTCTTAGTGATACTTATGAATTTAATATTACAGAATTTTTATTTACATTTTTGTTCCTACATTTATATCTCCTTTCTTTTACTTAAAAATTCTAAGTGTGAATAAAATGAAAATAACTAAACATTTGATCTATCATACTCTCAATATATACAAGTTTCAAATTAGCAAAACCAATATTATTGACAACAAATGTATGAACACAGTTTAAGATTCGTTTGAATTTTTTTTTTTTTGTCCATACAATGCAGTATACTTGATGCAGAGGCCAAATACTGTATTTTAAAGTCACTTTAAATAATTTTTTTCTGCCACTAATGTGATACACAATGACGTTGATCCAAGTTGTTGTTGTTGTTGTTGTTTTGGCAGGATATTAACAAGCTAATTACATTATCAGTTAACATCCTTACAAAAACTCACAATTTAATCTTTTGTTCCCAAGATGAGGGTATCCTGTAGGTAATTTGGCTTTCTAGCCATTTGTTCAGTTCACCATTTTGTTTCCTTCTTTGCTTGTTAATGCAACCTGTCATTCTAACTCTTAGAAAGAAAAGAGGTATCGACTGCCTGTAACATTAGACACTTCATTACTTATAGACTATACTAAATGGCTGTAAATGTAGAGGAAGACCACCTTTAAGAAAGTTATTTTGATTCCCTAGGGACATTAGCATGATAATGTCTGGATAATGGAGTTCTATTCAGCCATCAAAGAACTATGTAAGTCCATGAACTTAGGGCATGAGGTAAATGTTGTTAATAAGAATATCTACTTTCACTTGAATTAAGATTCTGAAAAAGAAGTGTTTGAGTCTGTTTATGTGCCTTGGATATCTAGTGAATAACATGGAAGATGAAAACATAAGCCTTAAGCAATATATCCCCACCTCTTGATGTTTCAGAGATTACACAGGGCTGGTGAAACATATTTTTAAAGAAAAAACCAAACTATCGTGGTATGGATGAGTTTATGTGAAAAAGTGTTTTATTGGGAAACAATATAATTTTTGAATAAATGGATACTAAGTAAATATGTAGCTGGGCAACATACTTTAGCTCCCCTATGGATTTTTTAAAATTTTGTTTTGACTTGTTTGTGAATAGCCCCATGAATATAAGTGGTATTTTTCAACTTCTCCTAAGAGACCCTGGCAACCTCAAGGTTTAGGTTTTCTGGCCTTTAGGTGAGAAGTTAAATACATTTGCTTCCAAAATCGAGTCCTGAATGTGACTTGGGACTTTTCCAACATAGGGTGAGAATGAAGAATTGTCCAGTTTTAATAAGGATACCTGAAGACTGGCAAAGAACCAGTCTGCGTTGGTTCTATAAATAGTAGTGATTTACAGTGTCTGCCAAAGATGCAGGAAATCAGTGGATGACTAAGGAAAGTTTGACCTGAAACACAGAAACCTCTAGAATAGCAGAGAAGATTCTCTTTAGGCAAACCTATAGTCAATGGGATGAACTTCGTGAGGGGAAGGTTCACATGTGTGTCAACCAGAGCAGCAGAGCTCTAGGAAATCATTGTACCCTGGGAGGAGCAATGGTGGTCACTGAGGACCAGACACCTCATTTTTCCTTTATGTCTGACTAGGCTTGATTTCACCAGTGCTGTGTTCCTGATATTAATATGGAAAGTCATTAACAGAGAAAATCATGAAAAATGACTATTACTGGACTTTTATCTGATATTGGAAAGTAAAGAATTACAGTTCACTTTAGATTTGATGGAGAAAAAAATATTCACTGTGTGTCATATACTTTTTTTAAAGCTTCATGGAGTAATTAACAGCTGGGACACAAATATGTCGATGCATAGATAATAAACTGTGTGGAATATTATAAGCATTAACACAGTCTAAGTTTACATAATTATCCAGAGATATTCTAAACTTTTTCACTTAAGCTGTGTGTACATAGACCTTATTATAAATGGATTGTGATTCATCATCTAAGCAGGGCTGAACCTGTGGTTTCATGAAAATTGATGACCCACATCGAAGTCTGTAAGACTATATCTGTTGAAGAAAGAAACTGGGGAGAAGAAACTGTTCAAAATGCATAAAAATATTAGCCCTGACTATAAATACTGCAGCAAATTTATGAACAAATTCACAGATAGCAAAGGCATCAGCTATAGGGAATAAGGTTTCCAAACATCCTATTCCCAACCCAGCCATTCACCACTTGAGGTAAAACAGATTATAAAATTAACTGTCAATACTAGCACAAGAGGTATTCCCTGTGCTGGGTGCGTGCAGCCCAGCACTTAGATATAATACTACTTATCTCGTTGTGTCAGGAGCAAAGTGCATTTCAGAACTGTCCATGTAGCACTCACTGGATTGAAGAATAATAATTATAAATGTGACTCTAAAGAACTTTCTTTTTCGTTTGCAAAGTTGCCTACCTCATCCGAGCCATCTGCACAGTCAAAATCTCCATCACACCAGAACCTTGAAGAAACGCAGTCCCCGTTGGCACAGAGAAAATCTTTTAGTGTGCACGTCTGTGGCTCTGGGACAGAAAAATAGCACAGGTTTATTCTATTATATGCAATGGCATTCTAAATTTATATGACATATAGCATAAGGTAGCATTAAGCAAAAAGAGGTTAGCCAAGCAGAACCGATCAATTGCTCAGAAAAAGTGTTTCATGAAGCATCTTTGGAACATAATATAATGATTTTTCAAATTTATTTTAAAGTCATGAATAGAAAATGGTGTTACAGAAACAAATTGAAAAAAAAAGACAAAAGATAGCCTACCATTTAGTAAAAATTCAACATCAAAGTAAGATAAAAGACATAAAAATCTACATACTACATAATAACAAATCTTTTCCAGTTGTTGGGATTCTGTCATTTTATGTACTTAGTTTAAGTAAGTAAGACATTTTGCAACTCTGTACCCATGGGGCTATTTATTAATTGAATAGTAAGTCTAGCCTTTGACTCTTCTTTCTATTTTGCATTCTAATGACTTCCTAATTCTTCAATTTTGTCTCCAGAAAATCTCGAGCTCATTAAAAAAGAAGGGTACATGGGGAAATTATTGGACATGACTGGGTGGGTAAGAGTGGAAGGGACAGAAGGAGCCTCTCTTTTTAAAAACTGCCTCTTTGTTTATGCAATAGTTTGTTGTGCCCTGTATCATTTACCTGCCATTTTAGATAATTTGCTAGTTATTGATTTAATTATGCTTCACCATCTTCCACATAGGATGGAAGCCAAAAAGTATGACTTGCTACTTGGCTTAACTCTGATATGGAGTGTGTTTCATCTGAACAACGAAATAGAATTTTAGGAATTTTTTCCTTCAGGTAATCGATACGACTGCTAGAGATCATCTTTTGTTTAGTTTTTGTTCTCTAAATAGAATTGATATCTGGCATGATGAAAGGCACCTTTTTGTTTTCTCTGCTCACTAACTGTATTTACAGCTGCCTCACACACAATAATACTCGTATTCAAGTGAAGGAGGAATAACAGAAATTTAAGGAGTATCCATATGAAGCCTAATTTTCTGCATAAAGACTGGCTATTTCAGCCTGCATTTGAATATTGCTCCACACAATCACTCAGGTTTTAGCTATAGGGTAACTTTTGGTATCATAAAGTCTCTTACAATTCTATATAAAGATCCCTCCAGAGACTACTGGAAGAACTATGGAAAGTCTAATATGTATCAGCATTTTGTTCTGCTCTGGGACTTACTGTCTTCTTCTACAGTGTGAACTTCCGGCTATGACTAAGACAAAACGCTATTCAGTGGGATGAGAAAAAGCCACTTAGCAGGAGGATTCCCCCTCATTTCTCAACACTCCTTTGTTTAGTGAGCATGACAATAGCAGTTTCTCTTTTTGTCTTTGCATTATATTTACATAAAGCATGTTTTAATCTTAAAAACAACTGTATTCATACTAATATCACTGTTTCTAACAATAATAATTACTAGGTTAGTGATTGCTTATTTGTTGTTAAGCACTAGGCGAAGTTAATGCTAACTACATTGAATTAACTCAACAATTAATCCTAACAACTGTATGAGGTAGGTGCTATTATAGGACCCACTTGTCAACGACTCAATTGAGGCACAGAGAGGATAAAGAACTTTCTCCCAATCACCCTGCAGGCAGAAGAGCTGGTACTGAACTTGAACCTACATAATGTGATACTAGGGCCCGTACTATTTACTACTAGGCCGTATCATTGTCCCCCATACTACCGAGGAAATAATAAGTGTTCACATATTACAGAGATTAACAATAAAGTCCTGAGAAGTCAAGTCACTTGTCCAGGGCACATGGCTAGCAATGTCTACTTCACTTAAAAATAAAAGAGAACACTTTTTCTCTTATCATTCCTCCATACTGAAGCCATTTCACCCTCCTGTTTGCAGACATGTACTTTTCTTCTTAGGGAAAAGAAAGTATAGTGAAAACTAATAAATTAATTAATAAGTGCTTAATTTATTTAATAATAGAAAATAACAATCAAAATGATTTTCATTAAAGAATTACAGAGTATTTTTTAAACACATTGTATTTAGATGTTTAAAAGTAACAGTAGTAGGAATATTGAATTTCATGGACTTGGAGGTATCTGAATGGGATTTTTTTTTCCCTTTAATGTTTTAAATTGCCTTTATCCTAATTAAACACAAGTGTGTTCATCATATGCCAGACAGCAATGACTTCACAAACTTTGACACACTGTGCTATAGGGAGGGTTGGATGTTGTTGATCTAAGATGATAAGTTATAAGTTTACAAAGTATTTCAAAGCATTTGCCCAACAATTCCACAGAACTGTTGTTCTATAGAGACTTTGCTAATGTTATTAATGACTCTGTTCTAATATGGGCACAGAGGAACTGAGTGATTTGTTGGAAAAAGTTTTTTCAGTGCATATGAAGTTCTGTAAGGTTCTAGCATGCTTTTAAGAATGCCAGCAAAGCCACTTCTGAATAATAAACATGAATTATTTATACAAAAACAAGTGTCATCAAGGAATGGGATAGCTAATCTGTTTTTAACTCTCATCTATATGCCTCAGAATCTTTTGCCACTGGGTATCTTGAAAGGAAACTCTCTCTTGAGGAAAATGTAATTTAATTATGAAAGAAGGTCCTGAGGGAATATATTCTCTTATTATTTGTTACCTTTGATTTTTTCTGGATAAAGTAAAAGACCAATTTTTAGACCTTGGTATGATAGTTAGCATTTTTCTTGTTAAAAAGAACAACAAAATGATCGTACCTAGAAGATAGCCCATTCTTAAAGAAAATTTGAGTGTGAAATTTTCCCCAGTATTTCCAAAATGTTTTTCTCACAAGGACTTTCTCTGATACTACCTATGTCCCCAGATCTAAAGTAGATAGGGAACCCCACACATAAATAATTAGACATGTTTTCCATAAATGTCATCTAAACATGCCAAATCAACAAAAACATGCCTTTCGAATAGGGCATGTTTTGGAAGGCTGATCTGGATTCTATAATAAGAATAAAAAATAGGGGCATTGTATGGAAAAGTCACTTCTCTCAATACTAAAGGAGGCAAAAACGTACAGGCTCAGAACCAAAAAGAGCTTTGGAAGCCATCTTGCACAAAATCGAAGAAACTAAGTTTAGAAAATAAAAGTGACTTTTAAAGCCACAGAGTTGGTGGCAGAGCAGAAAGACTTCCAGACTTCAATTTCTCTGCTGAGTGTATTATCATAAGCCCTTGGTGATAAGTTCAAAAGTTATATGAATGTGGGTGTAAGCATCTGAGGAGAATTTTTAGAATACAATTAGTATAACTGACATGCTATACAAATAATCTTCTGATATAAATTCAGTGTGAAAGCACTAGAAATTCAAATAAGGCAGACACAGCTTGTCTCTCCACAAAAACCTTAATCTGGTTGATCAAGTTATTTGGTGCTTTTAAATCTATTGGATTGTTAGTTACCTCTTAATAATGCAAAGATGTGAAATAATTTATTTTACACATCAGTTACTTAGAAGGCGTACATGCCATATATATTATATTTGTTGCTGATAAAGATAGTATAGATGCTGAGATTTGTCAGATGTTTCCAAACCTTTGATACAGATGACAAAATAACTCAAATGACAATAAAATTTTCTTGTTTTTAAGAGCCTAAATCATTGTTGGAGCACAGTGTCCCTGCTGGACACTTAACAAGGGAAATCATCAGCAGATGATGAAGAAATGACAATGTACTAATTATGCCATATAAATATAAAAAAGTGGAAAGCATAATAGATTTAAAACATCGTTGCAGTTAATTGCTCCACTATGATTCAGACTCTTCCCATATCTATGCCTGGAGTGTTTCCAACACAATTTAAAGAGTAAACTCATTATATCTGATTCATAAACAAGTAAGTCCAAAAGTGATTCTAGCAATACATTGCTAATATTATAAATGTGTCAGGCCTTGTGCTGGACCCTGAGAAATAACCCTACTCCCTACACTATTTCCAGATATTTAAATAGGAACTCAGATACATGCTATAAAGAAATGAGTGGTGCAATGGAATGCAGGGGAGTGTTGGCTGATGGAATGTGGTCAAATAAAAAAAAATGCTGCTGTTGTTTTTCAACTCTAAGGCTGATTTCCTATCTCCGCTATATTTCTCTACTTAATAATTGTTAACAGTAATCATCAAATGTGAACCAAAATGCATACGACTGACTAATGATATTTAGAAAATGTGGTAACAGTATACTGCTTTTTGGGTATATTGTTATCATCTATATATATTAAAGTTAAATTTATATATGTGATGTGATATATAGAGAGTCATGATTACAATATAGAAATAGTAATTTTTATGTATAAATAATAGTTTTATTGTAATTACATACATGAAATTATAATAGTTTCAATAGATAATGAGAATTTGCAAATATCTTGACAGTATTTTATATGGGAGCAGTATCTTTTCTAAAGCTGACCTCTATATGACCAATTTCTAGGTGCTTTATATCTATAATGTATTCTTTTCTCTCTCTTCATAGACTCAGCTTCTGTCTATGTAGAACTGACGTTTTCAGTGTTTGAACTTCCTCATTTCTTTGGGCCTATGCAAATGGTATCTTCAAACATCACCCAATTACCTAGATCCCTCAATCTTTCCTCTTACACATTCTTACATGTTTACCGTGTTACCAACTCTCTGATACTGGTCCTGTGTATGCCCTCTATCCTTCCATGTCACAACTATAATATGCTTCCTTCTTGTTCACTGTCATCTGTTGCCTGCAAATTCATCAAAGTTGCTATCGTAGGCCACATGCTCAGAATGAATAGGAACTAAAAGAGAATCACACGTAATTGGGTATTTTATACTGCAATGCTTGGTATTGCAGCCACTCTCTTGCTTTTTCTTAAGGGTTCTGTGGCTATAGTGATTTCTCACTAAGTTTTCCCAGTGACAAGTGAGAGGCGTGTTCCTTCTCCTTGTGTTCTTGCATGAAAAACTGACTTTTAGGAGATGCCAGCAAAACTCAACCACTTAAGAAACCCCAGCAGACTCAGAAATAGGTTATCTCCACCCTTCGTTCTTTCCCTTCTTCTCCAGTTATAGCAGTAACCTAACTTCTCACACAATTTCAACCACCCCTTGTATAAAGGGTTTTCAAAGATGTGAGTTTCCAATGTGGCCTTCTCACTTTTCCTCTCCTATTCTCAACATCCTTCAGTTATAGGGCACTTCCTCTCAGGTTTCTTATTGATAACTAACACTCAATGTATCCGAAGTTGAGCTAAGTAGTTTTCTGTATATTTAAGCTCTGAAACAGAAGTGAATTAAATAGAAAGTATATATGTAATTGCTTCTTTTTTGTATTTGCTCTTCTATTCCTGCCATTCTAACCTCATTAGGATTTTATTTTAATCACTGGATAGAATCTGAAAACCTTCTATACAAAAGAATCTGGAACACTCCAATGACTCTTTGCAATATTTTCTCCTTTCTAAAGGGTATGATCAGTTGAGAGATCTATATGTGAAGGAGGAATAAAAGGTCTCAAAATCAGAGTACCCCATAATCCTAATGATCCAGAGATTTCACACTTAATGTACCTGATGCTTAAACACCAGTCAGATTAAGTTTCAAAAGTTATTTTTAAAAAGTTGATGTTTTGCAAACTGAATATCCAGTGGTTTATTAAGGTTGTGACTCTACTAATTCTATGCTTTCATATAACATATTCCTATGCTTTAATGTAACAATTTCTATTTCATCTCCAGTGTCTTGGGAAATGAATGCTCTTAGTCCAATGTGTAAGAGTAGACACTATTATCATCAAATCCTTTCTGGAAATAGCAGAATATAAATATTTAATAAATGGAATTTGATTATTATCTTATTTTAAAACATGACTATATTGCTTTCTTTGTTTAAACAGCACTGTGAGAAAGTGCTGGTAAGAAATATATTCAGAAATTAATGCTAGAATATAAAGATGCTGTCACGATTTTACATACTGCCATACTTTTTAGAAAATAAAATTGTTGGACAATTATTGTCTTTTAAATTTATTACATAAAAATTCAGGAGGCAGATGATGATAATAGTGTTATTCTATTTTCAGAGAAAGGCATCCTGAATACATATGGTGTTCACCACTCCAGAGAGAATAAATGATATTTCACTGAAAGATGCTCATGGGTAAATTTGTAGTGTAAAAGGATTTGAGACTGAAATGAAATGAATACCATCCGCTAAAGAATGATATGTTTTGTACTGTCTCCACATCATTCAGCTCTTTGTATGAACTTGCATCAAGGGCTCACTTCATTGCATACTAATGGGTTGCATTAAACCTCATGATACTTTCATACCAATTCTGATAACTATAAGAAAATAACTCCCAGTAGGAGCATTTCAATAATTCTACCATTTGAGATTCAGGTCAATTTAGTCCGAATATTCTTGTCCAAATGTGAATATATGTATAAAAATGTGAGCTGCAGGACATATAGGTTCAAATTCATACCTTAACTGAACTAAAAATTGCTATCCTGCTTATTGAATACGCTGTCCAGCTCACAGTGTTCTCAAGCGAGAGTTACTTACTACAGTTTTCTTCATCTGAATTATCACTGCAGTCATTTTGGCTATCACACCGCCAGTGATCTGGAATACAGTTGTTGTTTCTACACTGGAATTCGTGAGGTCCGCAAGTCTTTTTATCTGTAATAGAAAGGGCCAGAGTTTGTGTTGCTGACTTCCATGAAGACATCCATCATAATACCCTCACTGCCATGCCAAATCCAGGGCATATGACGTTTCCTCAGACCTTAATGCCGTCACTAACTGAGAAGCATCTCTAGGAAAAGCTGAAGGCAAGTGCTAAATAAAATTCATCCTACTGTCTTGTTTGATGTTGTTTTCAGTCATGCTTTCATCGCTAGCTAATTACAAAGCAATTGATTGGCCCATCCACATAAAGTCAACACAAATCAATCAAAAAAAAAACTATTAAGAACTACCATTCTCTTATTTCTTCTATAAGGCAGCAAAAAATACCAAACAACAACAACAACAACAACAACAAAGTTATTAGTCAGACCCTGAGATTGCCATATTGCCTTTCTCCCTAAGAATTTCTTACTCATAATCGACCTATCAGCTGATCTAAACTCATGGAGTATAAGAGAACCTAACATGTACAGGCCTTGAAAATTAATAAAGTGCCATGTTCCTTGAACTCCTAAACAATCCCACCGAGTGCAAGGACAGCTGTTCACTAGCCTGTCACTTTACAAATGACAAAAGACAGACTTAGAATTTAGAAGCCTGATGAATTTTTATTACCATTCAACGGCACAGTCAATAGATGTATATTTGTGTTTTTACTCCTGCTTTAGTGCTCTTTACAACAAATCTGTGTCCAAAACTGAGCCAGAATCAGAATGCATGCAATAAGAATTTATTTAAAATTTAGGTTACATATTCCTAAATTTCTGTAAGAGTAACAGCTAACTGTATATAGTTTAAAGCAGTGCATCTTAACTCCAATGTACATATATATAAATTACTTGGGAATTTTGCTAAAATGGGGATTGTGATTGAATAGATCTGGATTTCTAAAAAGCTCTCTAGTGATAACATTGTCCTTAGGTCTATGAAACATACTGAGTAGCAAGGTTCTGAAACATAAAGATGGGATAAATTCAATAATATAACAATGATAAAATTATAAATGTCAACATACAATTTAGGACACATTCTTCTTTCATATACTTAGATCAACTCCTTCTTCTCTGCTGTTTGAGAGATGTACAGTGAGTTTAACAGATCAGACTAGTAAAATAAATTAACTAAGGGAGAAGGTAAGATATTTGTTGCTGGCTGCTACTTTTTCCTTTAAAATGTGTCTTATAAAATACAAACTCAAATAAGATTATGAAAGCAAAAGTGATGTAGATATAATTAGAAAATTAAATAATGAACATCTATTAAGGATCCAATCCACCTCTTGGCTAAGCATTTTCATAAACATGATCATACTCACTTCTCTTAACACCCCTCAGAAGTACTGTTATATGCATTTAAATGAATAAGAAAAAATAAGTCTTAAAGAGTTTAAGTAATTTTTCCAATCTAACAAAATGTATTAAATGGCAATGGAGAAACTTATATCCAGATCTTAATCCAGAAAAATTAACATTTCTGTAGAAATTCTCATGACAGACATCAAATTTTTCAAATTTGTCAAATTTGTCTGCAGGTAGATGGATAAATATCTTTACATATGTCTGTTTATAAAGAGCCTGTATTTCCTTTCCTTCTTCCCTCTCTTTCTTCCTTGCAGCCTACCTGCCTGCTAATGATTACTCAGACCCTAACTTGTATCACTGTGTTGAGTGCTGTGTTTTGTGATGTATCCTTTTTGCCTATACTACACCTAAATTTAGATTTTAAAATTGGCTTAAAATTTGCAGAAGTTCTAACATAGCATTTTGCACATTTCACTCAATCAAGAATTATGTTCGGATTATTGGAACTTAAATAATGACCAATGAAGATATGGGGTTTGGTACTGAACTATGTAGATGGTTGTTTCATTTTGGCAATTAGAACAAACTTCTTTGAAACCACTACTCTATGTTTAACATTAGCTTTATTTATTCCTCTCTATGTGTTGCCTGCATTATTTTTAAATATTGTTTTAAAATTTTATAATATAGGAAAGTAAGAAAGATCAGACCATATCAGACAAATAGACTATAGGACCTAGTATTAGAACAGTAGCCCCAGGCAATTTCCCATGGCTACAAAAGGTTCAAAATTGGTACTTGAGTATTGATACAATAAGTGTTTTTGAGGGTTCCTTTTCCCCTAAATCTTATTTGTACTTTTTTTTCTATGTTTAAATACTTGTATCATATTTTGTATTTGAAAGAAATCTGCATTTATTTCTTAACAAAAACAAGTTACAGTTCACTGCAAAGATTTCCATTTGGGGCATGCAGAAACAGTAACATTGAAAGGTTAATTGCCTTATGCAAGGTTATTCAAACTGTATGTTTCCAAATTATTTAACTTTTTGATCCATGACATTGCTTATAAAAATTACAAATACAAACTATACAACCCATAAAGACTTTGTTCTGTATTCAAAGTCTCCCTTGAGGAGATTAATGTAAATATAAATATAAATATATTTTTAATAAAAAACTGTATGAGCAAGGTAAAACAGCAGTTCTCAAATTGGCTACACATGAAAATCACCTGGGAAACTTAAAAATCCCTTTGCCCAGTCAATATCCCACATCAATAAAATCAGACTCTCTGGGGTGGAACCCAGACATCATATTTTTATTAAAACTAGCTTGGCTGATTCCAATGAGCAGCCAAGATTGAAAATCACTGGCCCAAAAAACTAATTGTAGAACAGAACATATATAATTCCATATTATAATACTCTAGAGTAATTAATATAAAATGCTCACAATATGTACAGTTTTCTATTAATTCAAATTGTTAAATAGCTTTGGGAAAATGCAGTATTTTGGGGGTATTATAAATATGGAGAAAACAAATGGAGTATCTGAAAACTTTTTTTTTAATTTAATATGTTTTCATATGATTTACAGATACTACTACAAGTTTGTTCCTCCCAGACGGGCTACCAAAATGTAAAACTATATATGGTGTATACTGTGATACTAATGGCACTTGTATACGCCTGGGCAACTTCTGTAAACAACAACAACAACAACAACAACAAAAATCTGGTGTCTGTGATGTTTTTGTGAGCAAGAACTGGGGAAGTGGACTGGAATACAGAAGCGGAAGAGAAATTTAAGTTTCTCATTATACCAAAAGAAATCCAAAGGTCTATACAAACTACTAGAAGCAATAAGTGAATTTGGTAAGGCTACAGGATACAAGTACAATATATATATTTAATTATATTTCTCTATATTAGCAATAACCAGAAATGGAATTAAAAAAAAAAACACTTTTACAATGGTATCAATAAAATAACAAATACCTAGGAATAAAACCAGTGAAATTTGTGTAATATCTTCATACCGAAAACCATAAAACACTACTGAGAAAAACTGAATAATGCTTAAGAAAATGCAACAATATATCATGCTCATGGATTAGAAGACTCAAAATTTTTAAAATTTTCTTCAAATTAATATAAAGAATTAATGCAACCCCTATCAAAATTCCAGCTTGTTATTTTTGAAGAAATAGATTATCCTAATATTATATTGAAATGTAAAGGATTTAGAATAATAAACCAATACTGAAAAAGAAGAAAAAAGTTGGAGAATTTACAGTATCTGATTTCAAGAGTTACTATAAAGCTATAATAATTGAGAAAATGTAGTACTAAGCAAAATGAAACCAGAAATATAAGCATACATATGTAGTCAACTCATCTTCAACAAAGGCCTCAAGCCAACTTAATAGGCAAAAGAAAGTCCTTTTTAGCAAATAGTGCTGAAACAAGTGGCTATCCATAAGAAAAACATAAATCTCAAACCACCTTACTCCATACAAAAAAATTAATCTGAGATGATCATAAACATAATGAACACAGAAAAATATTTTCATAATCTTGGAGTAGGCAAATATTTCTTGGGCACTAAAAGCATTAATAATACACAAGAAGTTGTTAAATTGGACTTCAGAAAATTTTAAAAAGTTTATTCTTTAAAAGATATCATTAAGAAAATGAATAGGCAAGCAACATATAAAAAAAATGTTTGCACCATATATATTTGGGAAATTACTTAGGTCCAGAATATATAGAAATTCCTACATATCTTATACGTTAACAGACAAAAAATTTTAAATGATACTTTACAAAGAAAAAAAAAAGGATATTTGAATGGCAAATAAGGGTTCTCAAAATCACCAATCATAAATGTACTGCAAATTCAAACCACGATACCACTACATACTTAGTGAACTTGCTCAAATCAAAAAGGCCACACTAAATTTTCATGAGAATAGGACCTGAAACTCTCTCTTCCGGTTCTTGAAAAGGTAAACATATAATTACCCTATAACCCAGCAATTTTACATCTAAGTGTTCATGAAAAATGAAAACAAATATTCACAAAATAAATTTGTACGAGAATGGTTACAGCAGCCTTATTTACAGTAATCACCTTTAAGATATTCCAAGTAAGAATATATCCATTCAACTGAAAACTATTCAGGTATAAAAAAATAATGAATTCTTAAGACATAACTTAGAAATGTTTTTAAAACTTCATGCAAATGAAAAATTCACAGGCAAAGTGTAAATACTATATGCATCTATGTATATGACATCCAAATACAAGCAAAAGTAATCTGTGCTGATAGAGAGGAGTTGGGAGGTTGTGGAAGGGAATATTAGGGGAATTGACTAAAAGGTGCAGGAGGGAACTTTCTGGGAGGATGGAAATGTTCTGGATCTTGTGGTTGTTGCATGCTGTATAAAATCGCCAAGACTCATCAAACTGAACACTTCAGATCTGAGCATATAATTTTATTTTAATTATATTTTAATTAAAAATGACTTCACTCTTAGAATTGCAAGGCATTTGGAAAATGCAAACAATTATACTATGGTAAAGAATTATTCATTTAGTCCCTGAATGCTCAGGTGTATTCAAAACTGAAGGGTAGTCTGAAAGAGAATTGTTTAAAAAAATAAAACAAACTTATTTAAGGTCTCAAAATTTAAATGTTCCACACTAAGTATAAGCAATAGCATGTATATCTCACATACATATATCTCCAGAGATTTCTTTATTTGGTATTTGAAGCTACCATGTATTCATTCTGCCCTAGACATTTGTACTATCAGTTTGTAATTATCTGTCTTCACTTTTGGGATGATCATTTCAGTAGTAATAAGAGCACTGGATTTCCTAAAGACATAAAATGCACTTTATCATCTGATATCACTCTGACTCAAAAGTACAGTTAGCTTTGCCTTCCCTAAAAAACATACCTTTTGAAAATTTTAGATGGCATTCAAAAAATAAAAATAAACCAGTATTTCCTTATAGATCTCAACTACAATATATGTCATTCAGAATACAGAATATAAACAATACCATTGTCAAAAATTGCATCCTTTTTGGAGGTGTCAAAAGTTTTATTTTAATCTGTGAATTAAATGATGCTTCAGGCTGTCTATATCACTTTTTTTCCTCTTGAGAACATCCTAAAAAAATGTGTGCCACTAAAATGTTTACAGTGATGTTCAGTAGTGAAAATATGTATAGGTCTTATGTGTAGGTATTATATATAGGCCTTTCATATATAACACGTTTCTTTTTTCCTGGTTCACTGTGCCACACAGGACAAAATAACACATTATATTATCAGGGAAAATGTTCAATTCCTCAATGAATATGTGAAATGATGCCTATTGCATGTGCATATATAATATACATTATATATATATATGTATTATACATATATATTATATATACTATATGTAATGTATATAATACGTATGTATACATTATATACACATGCATTTTTGTTTATTATTCTCTTAAAAAATTTTTTTATAAAGAGAGAGACTGCATGTTCACAAGTGGGGGGTGGGGGCAGAGGGAGAGGGAGAGAAAGAACCTTAGGCAGGCTCCACGCCCAGTGCAGAGCCCAATATAAGGCTTGATCTCACAACCCTGAGATCATGACCTGAGCTGAAATCAAGAGTTGGGCACTTAATTGATTGTGCCACCTAGGTGCCCCTGTATATTAAATATTCTAAAAAATAATATTTTAATGACTATTGATATTTATTGATATCTAACCAAATTGAAATTATACAGTTCACTAGTGATATTTTACTATTGCTTTAGAAAATAAAGTATCACTTGTCATTTTGCCATGTGTTTTATTCAACAGCTGATCAGAATAAAATGGCTTGAAAAAATTTACATCTTGAGGTGTAGCACTCAGTTGGCCATCAATTTGAAAATATAATGTATAAAATAATTTTAGAGCAAAGTTAGTAAGAAGACTTTAGCTTGTGATTTAAGAAATGTTGGCATTCCCTCCCCTTGAAAAAAAAAAAAAGGGAATGTGGGGGTTTCGTTGGTCTTGCTAATGTTTTTTTTTGTAATCACACTTTCCATCTTCCATTTCAGGAAACATTATGATTACAAACAGTTAAGGAACATGAAACAACTGTTGTTACAAAAAAAAGTTAATGTAGTCATAGAAACACTGAGGCAAAAAGAACTATGAGAACAATAAATTTGAGCCTCTATCGTGGTAGCCACTTGTTTCTTTTATTCCAGATTATAACATCATAGAGTCTCAGAAGTATGGGGTTAGAATGGAGTACCTTCTCTTGTAGAAAATCTTGTCTTCCATTGGGGGCAGGATAACCATCTGTTAGCTATCAAAGCATAGCATCCTTATGTAGAAGCCATTCTTCTTCTTCTTCTTCTTCTTTTTTTTTAAATCAACCTTATATAATTCTGATCTCTCAGTCTAAATTCTCCTCAATGTCTCTGTTAGCATCATATGGAAATAAATACCTATATCTGCTGTTTCACAATGTTCTAAAGCTCCTTGACATTTTGAGCTCCTAAGAGTGATGATACAAGGGATCATATTCTTGTCCCTATTTTGTATAGCAGGTAGGATCACTGACACCTACTTTTTGGTAATATGAAGACAGTAAATATATACCATTATATCTCTGGCTGGGTCTTTTTGGTTTTTTTGAAATTACAGTTCCAAATTGTAGTCGGTGAAGGTGTTACACCTGGATCACTACCTCTTCTGTCACAGGAGAGGACCATATGACCCAGGGTGGCCTCTTATCCTAGAATACAATTAGTTTACAATGGCCATGTTATTCATGTTTAAAAAAAAGAAAGAGGGACACCTGGATGGCTCAGTCGGTTAATCATCTGCCTTCAGCTCACGTCATGATCCCGGGGTCCTGGGATTGAGTCCTGCATCAGGATCCTTGCTTGGTGGGGAGCCTGCTTCTCCCTCTGCCTGCCGCACCCCCTGCTTGTGCTCACTCTCTCTCTCTCCCTCTCTTTCTCTCCCTGACAAATAAATGAATAAAATCTTATAAAAAAAAAAAGGAAAAAAAATTACAGCTTAAACCTGATAGATGATTTTTCTTCTTTAATATTAAATATACAGAGGAAGGGAGTGCAAAGATTGTATGGTGGCTAGACAATATCCTCAGGAACACAGATTTTTATCAATCTGCCCTACCATCTTAATTAATGGCTTCCATTGTTCTTAGTGACTCATGCCCAAGATGCTCACTAGTGCTTGAGTCATCACCTTGCAGGTCTGAAGAAGAAAGCCCTGTATAACACCTCTGCTTACATTTCAGTGGTCTGAACTTAGTTACATGATAAAACCTCACTATCAGGAAAAATGGGAAATGTGATGACTTATTCTGAATAGCAGTGTGTCAACCTAAGATTTACAGTTCTGTTTCTGGGGGGGGGGGATAAAAATTGGGTATAGGGATAGGCATTTTAGGAGTCTCCCTTAAAAACCTAAAAAGGCCAATTAAAGCCATTGGAGATTATTTCCATGGTTCCCAGAAAAGAATATTTCTTTACTTTTGAGATTACAAGTACTATAACCCAAGTTGCCATGGGTCATTTAAAAAACCACATAGGAAGCACCATTTTCAGAAGACACCAATAAAGTAAGGAATGGCTTAGAAACGGAGAAAAAGATGATAGGGCTCTTATGACTCTATGTAAATACCTGTATCCAAATTTTTCCTGAAGTCAACTCCATCCACTCCTTGGAATAGAGGCAGAACATTTATTTTGCCACTGGTTTGCATTGGGTTTCTGCCATTTACAGACAAGAGTCCTGACTAATGCAAACATTATACTATTTTATTGCTTAAAAAATGAGGAACTTCTTATATTAATGTTCTTATCTATATGTGCTGATTTACATAATTCCTGGGCTATTTCATTGGTTTATAATTACCTGGGAAATGCAATCTCTTTCCACAAGAAGCCTCAGAATTAGTCTCTATTTAAAAGTAATTTGCAAATCCAGACTTCCATGAAGATGGGAGATGGTACAAACACCTTTTTTTAGCGTATTCTCTATGTGGCATATGCTATTACAGCCTCTAGTGATATTGATTATCTGGAAAGCTGCAGGTTGCCTTGCATTGTAAAGTGTTTGGTGGATCTGAAAATTAATTTCATGTTACTTCTCATCAATCAGGGTAATATTCCTCAATGAACACTTACATGCACAGCCTGTTCTTCTAGGGGAAGTGGAAAGAATATGCGGATGCACCAGCAGTTGAGAATAACAATGCCAGATGCAGCTTGTCCCAGTGGGATCCTACTACTTCTGTTTCACTTTGGAATTTTTATTTATTTTCTAACTTTTACATTATTCTTCTAGGTAGAGAAGAGAATGGCTTATAAAGTAAAACAAACTACCCATGACATATTTTCTTTATAAAGAGATGAATCTATAATAAGGTAGCTCTCTGGAAGCTCCATAAGGACATTTTGTAAATTGCATGTCAATGCGATGTAATTTTCATTGGGAATTTTTTGAATTCACATTTTTCAGTTTTAGAAAGTGTCATATTACATCCTGTAATGCCATCTATCGCACTTGACAAGAATTTGTGATTTTTTTTTTCTTATTTAGAAATTTGTATTGTAACTTTTTGGTTGTGAGCTGGGGGCAAGTAGTTATTATTTCATCTTTGCCAACACACTGTACATCATCTGCCGAACCCCTTCTATTCCATTTATCATTCTCTTTTCAACAGCCTGTTGTCTTGACAGCTTGTACGGTAATAGTCTACAAACAAATTTGCATTTGTGAACCACAGAGGAAGAGGGACCCAAATCTCCATAATACGAAGATGTAGGTGGGGCACCGCTCTTCCGAGTCATTCTCGAGTCCTCATTACCGATTCTGGTAGTCACGTTCGAGCAATTCTACTTGTGTTTCCTCGCCTAGCTTACAGAAAAACAAAAAAGCCTCTTCCTAACTTTTTTCCTAAATATTGATTCTATGTTTTATTTGAAAAGCAAAGTAAGAGCAATTTGAGGCAACGGAAAAGTGAGTCTACCAAAATATTTGTAAATATATGTTTGATTACATTTGTCTGGTTGGTCTGACACAGTTAAGTCAGAGTCACCAGACATTTGCTCAATTCACTTTACATTTTTGGATAAACAACACCAAACTCTGAATTGGTTGGCAGGAGTGAGGCTAGTGAAAAGAACCTGAGCACTGAAGTCAGAGTTTGATTTGAACGATAATTCTGGCTCTTACTCATGTACAGTTTAAAGTAATTATTAATCTTTGTGCTTCAATTTCCTAAAGGCTAAGCATTAAAGTGAAATACACAGTACTGAAATGAACATCTGGCTTAATAAAGAGTAACTGGTGAAAATTAAGATAATAGTAATAATTAAGTAACTAGTTACTTAAATAGTAATAATAGTAAATAAATAAATAGAAAAATAGTATATAAAAATAAGCAAATAGTAAATAAAAACAGAAGATGCAGATTTCAATACCAACTCTATCAACAACAAGCAATGTGAATTTAGGAGGTAAAAAGTGGCATTTATAATGGCGCCTGGGTGGCTCAGTCATTAAGCGTCTGCTCAGGGCGTGATCCTGGGGTCCTGGGATCGAGCCCGCATTGGGCTCTCTGCCCAGCGGGAAAGCCTGCTTCTCCCTCTCCCACTCCCCCTGCTTGTGTTCCCTCTCTCGCTGTCTCTTTCTGTCAAATAGATAAATAAAATCTTAAAAAAAAAAAAGTGGCATTTATTTAAAAGACTACTATGCTGCAGGCACTACTTTAGGTCCTTTACATTTATAATGTTATTATTTTAAGTGAACAAATGATTTTACTGTACCTTTGTGAGGCATCCTATTTATTTTATAAGCAAAGACCAGGTAGTTTGCTCAAGGTCACACATAAATATTAGAGTCACATATGACACTTAGATCCTGTGGGAAATCACATTCCCAATCTGTTAATTTAAAAGGTTACAAGACCCCTGGGGTCTTTTAAACAAAACTGTGCTCTACTTTTATTATTTGCATATATGTTTAATTATCAGATAGGTAAAATATTTTCAGCTTGTATTGTTCTTATTTCTTGGAAAATAGTATTTTTCTTAATTATATAAGTGACACATACAGTATGGAAATATAAGACTATAACACAGGGAAGTAGAAACAAATAGCTCAGAGCCACATAACAGAAACTCCAGTATGTTTTTCTATGAAAATAAATATTGTACACTGTATATGTCACTAAAAATTACATAGAAATAATTTATCTCAGTCATTAAAAATTCTTACAAATGCCATTTCTATAGCTGTATAACATTTATCTTGTGGATATACTTTAGTTTAGCTAAATAGTTCTCTAAGGTTTTACTTTTTTTCCAATTTCAATAAGGAAGATAACATTTGCAATAAAAATACTTTCTTCTACAGTTATGTATGTGGACACATGTTCCAAAAAGAGTCTTCGTTGGTGATATTCACATCATTTTATACTTGATAATCTTTTTATCTTTATCTTGTCCTTAGCATACATTCTAAGGTTCCTTGCACAGGAACTAACATTCTTAGACTGAATGTGACATATCTGTTAGTTACTTAACAAAGTGACATATTCTTTCTGCTTGATATTCTTGAAAGTCTCACATAAGATGGATTTATAAATTTATCATTCATGCTTAGAGTTTTTGTGATTATACCAATCAGTAATTATGGAACATAAAAAAGCTACTTTTTAATGTAAAATAGTTAGCAAACCTTTCACTTGGGATTATAAAACTCAGTGGGAGGTGAAGAAGGAGGGCAATTGAGAGAAAATTTCATATACTTAGAAACCTACAATTAGAGATACACTGTTAAGTAAATATCTGGGGTAGGGTGAGAGATACTTGTCTCATAAAACCAAGTAAAAAAGGATACATGCATACATACACACACCCCTTCAGTCAGTATGCAGATACCAGTTATAAATGCGTACAAAGGATACTGCTAGTTTTCTCTGAAACCATATATACAAGTGCGCATGCACACATGTGCATGTGTGTTCATGGGTACTTACCTTAGAAAGAGAGAGTATAAGAGAAATATAGCTGTAAGTCAGATTCTGACAAGAGTCAAGATTTATATGTAGGTATGTTTGTCACTGAATATTAAACTGTGTGTCCATTTGAAATCTTGGAGGAATTGGTACCACAACTGAAGAAAACTTTTCCTTTGTTATTATTTTGTTGCTAGACTCATCTCTGTAGAAAAATATTTCTAACTACCAATTATAATGAATGGAGTATCTTTGTTGTGGTATTGTGTATGGACGATCATTAGGAACAGTGTTAGCTTTTTTTAAAGAAATTCCCTTGTTTTTGAGCAACTGCTCTAAATCATTTATCTAACCAATATGCTTTGGAAAGTGCATAATGAACTCTGCTAGGAATGCCAGAGTCAAAAATGTGTTAATAAATTGAGCTGAGTAACAAAAAATTCAAATACTTACTTCTTTTTTTTTTTTAACACTTCTTTGGAGGTTTATATTTGATCTAAAATTTAGTGCCTTAATACTTTGAAATATTAGGGTCAAGATACATACACATATGTACATATATTTTTATATATACATATATGTATATGTATGTATGTATGCATATATATGTATGTGTATGCACACATATAATATATGGACACATTTTTATTACATAAACACATCACTTCACTTATTCAATATACACTCAGTTTTTTAGGATTTTCATTTTGTCAAATTTTCTCATTAAAATACATTCATTTTTGTGCATAAATGCATGGACAATTGCATAAAATAGAAATATTTTAACTTTCTAGTATTGTTCTTTTTTTTAGTATTGTTTGTATTGAGTAGCATAATTTTTACTTGTATACCTCTTTTGCACTGAATCATTTCTAATTTTATTCAAAAACATGTAAAGCATTTAATTATTCCTTTGTTTTCCATCATGGATAAGAATATTTGGTTTACATCTAGAATGCAGTTTTCTTTTATTTTCTCCTCCATACCCCAAATACCTTAGAGAAGCCATAGTTTACATGGTTCACAATGCTTAGGAGAAATAATGCTTCCAGTATGGTGTATGAAGAAAAAGCATGTTTTAGCAACACCAGTGTCTGATGGCCAATCTCACTTTCTGCTAACCTACTTAGTCTCTATGGTCAATTTATATCTTATATTCATGTGCAAAATCATTTCAAAAGAGCAGATTTTAGAAAGTCAGGATAATAACATAGGTTCTATTTTTAAGGACCAAATGAAAGTCTATAAAAAATTATTGAAAGAACCTAACAAGAAGTGGAAATAGTTGTGCTAGATGATGGTGACCAATACGTGTGAGTCTTAGATTATGATCTAATTATGTGGGTACATGGTAGGATGGCTTTTTGTCCTTCACATACTCAGTTTTAAAGATTCTCTTTTGTCAACTTTTTGTCTTTTAAGTGAATCTAATGCATATTTAAATCTGATGTCAGCTGAATACAAGAGATTGATTGGAAATTTATGATGAATGCATAAGAGAAACAACATATTGTGCTGTTCAGGGTCCCTCAATAATAGTGATGTCCTTAGATTCTTGAATCCCCAAAAGACGAAGTCTTTTCTGGTATATGGATTTGAAGTAAATGACATCTGTGCCTTCTACAATCCTTGGTAATTACCATGTCTAAGTGAATGACTTCTAACTGTAAGCACTTATGACTCTTCTTGGCTCCATTCTGGAAATGTTTTTCAGAGCAAATATGCCCCTGTCTTCCTGCGAGCAGACATAAACCAATGACTGATAAGAGTTGGTGAATAAATATCCCAGTCTCTCCTTTGTTTGGGGTTACTCCGAGTATTCTACACTATCTCATAGAATTTCCCGGTAGAATGGATCCCATTCCTGCAGTAAGCTGCTCAATAATGTACCTTCTATTTTTCCTTCACTTGTTTGGTTAACTTCCTCATCCACCTATTCGTGACTTCTGGAATCTTCTCCCTAATAAAACACTTGTACTCAAATCTTTATGAATGCAAGTTCTAATTCTGGGAAAATCTAACTTAAGAAAGGATTTATGTAGTTATTTATTCAACAAACATGCATTGATTTCTATCACGTTCTAGGCAATGTTCTGGCTTATAGGGTTTATACAAATGAGCAGAACAGACATAAGTCCCTACCTTCATTGGATTCATGTGCTAATGGTCAACTGGGGATTCAAGAGACTGAATAAAAGAAAAAAAAAAGTAAATAAAAGAATTAAAAAATAGTTTATTTGAGGGTAAGAAGTGCTATAGTGAGAAATAAAAAAAAGAGAGAAGGAAATAGGGAACATGTGTGAAGGAGGAATTTCAAATAAGAGAGTTTGAAAATGTTGTATTAGGTGAGTGACCTTGAAGACTAACAGAAAACGATTGATACATTGCATTATCTTGGAGAAAGGGCATTCCAGGAATAAACATGACCTTGGAGGAATAACCAGGCCTGGAGTGTCCAAGGAGCAGCAGGGAGGTGAGATAGCTGAAGTGGAGAGAAAAGGCCAAGAGTGGTAAGAGAGGTCAGGAAGACTATCCATTGTCGAGGAAGGTCACTCACATCAGAGAAGGCTTTGTGTGGAACTTCTCTTGCTATTTCTCCTTCTTCAAAGACAGCATATAAATTTGACCTCCTTCTTTTCTGACAAATGAATTTCACATACTTTTTAAGATTTATGCCAAAACAAAGATGAAGATTTGAAAGATTGCTAGATGACTGTAGCAATATATTAATCCAGATCTTGAAACTGACATGATTAATTCTTTGGCCTGTACATATTCTGGATAATTACCTTTTCCCCAGCTTTGGTGTTTATTCTTACCTACAAAGCTGGCAGGGTGGCATATACTGACAAAGTATACAATAGGTAGTAACAAGCCAAACTCAAAGTTGAAAGAATATTGAGAATCTTAAGCAAAATGAAAATGTCTAATAAAGATATATTGATTACAGGTCAATAATTTGACTTCTTGATTAGATTTATTGACTAGAAGTAACAAATAGGTCTATCATTTCAACTACAATTATATTTTATTTTTTAAAACATGGATTTGTTTATTTCATTATAATTGATACAATAAAATTTGTATATCTGAAGAGATTCATAAGAATATTATGGGCCATCTTTTAAAACTGGTATTAGTATTTTTAGATTCCAGGTTAGATTTTTTACTCTTGGTTTGAATACACTAATAACAGGTTATATTTATTGAACGTTTTCTCTTTGCTAGGTTTAAGGATAAGCCTGACGCACGGAGTCCTCCTAGCAACTCAACAAGGAAAATAAGTATATTGAATAGCCAAGGATATTAAAACTAAGGTTACAGTAAATTACTTGTCTCAAAACCCACAGCTCTCAAAATCTGGAATGAGGACCTAAATCCATATCATTTGATCCAATATCTGCACTAAAAACTATTCTACAACCAGAACACAAATAATTCCCCAAAACAAAGTTCTTCATTGCTTCTTTCTTTTGCCATTTTACACCAAGATCTCAGTCCTGTGGACTCTAAGAGCTGACTAAAATGTATACATGTCAAAAGTTGTGTCAAAGGTAGTTCAAGAAGAATATCGCTGTCTTAACCATAAAACCCTAAAGCTGCAGTAGGTCTAGAAGAGAGGGGGAAAAAGTATATTCATATAGTGATTATAAATTTACACTCAGAGATAAATATGGAAAGGATTACAAAGCCTTCAGTGACAAGATTTATGATTCCTGAACTATGTATTGCTGCTGTTGTTGTTTCTCATAATCTGGCCTACTTTATACTTTGAGGGAAACAAGTTAGCTCATTAAAAAAAAAAGGCAGTCTCACTCTCTCTCAATACAGAACATGCCCCTTACTTGACTTACAGTTCAACTAGGTGCTACATATCAATAAATGATCACATTAGCCTTTATCTTATCATTTCCTCATTGGCTGCCTAGTCAGCAAGGTATTGATTTTTTTTTAAGATTCTGCTTACAGTACATGATGGTTTGCTTGGCTTTACTCCCAAACATCTTTAAAAACCTTAGTAGTGCACTTCCCTGTTAGATGTCTTTATTCACCTTTTAATAAGCCTGCTTGCCTCCTATAATAATACTGCATCTGCTGCAGAATGATATTTATCAGAGAGACAGCAGGCTGTGAAAGAAATTTTAAAAACCAATGCTTGAGCTGAATTTAATATGAGAATTCAAATAAAGGTGCCAATAAAATTCACATTTTAATACAGCCATTAGACGCATGCAGAAAGCAAAATATCTCAATGGATAATATAAATCATCATTAAATTTGCATTAATTTAGCTCACTCAAATATTCCTTCAAGTTCTAAATGTCTCACTATAAACAATGAAGAAACAGAATTGTCCTTCACATCATAGTCCATTGGGTATAAGAAAGAAAATAATTGGCACTTTAAAACATATATTCTATGGCATATGGGCTATATTATCAAATTAATAAAATTAATATCTATAATGAAAGTTGGTTGCAAGTGTTGTTACAAGACCAGGTTGACTCTTCTGACTGGGAACAGATACTAAGTAAAAAAGGAAGCAGAGGGAACCCACTGAACCGGTGCCTAGTCTAACTCACTAGAGCCATATTTCCCAATTCATTCACCGATGTACCACTTTCACAAATTTGCTATTTGCTAATATCACCTCTGCTAGTATTTACTTAGTATTTTTCTTTAAATTGCTTAACTTTTTAAAATTTAACTTCATTATGAGCCAAAAGATTCTTGATATCATGATCTGATATGCTGGTTTATATATTTAAATTACATATTTAAAATACATAATTATTCTGTGCAGTATGTAAATCATTTCTTGTTTACATATACTTGCTATCCATCAGGAATGATCACTTAATGCCACTTTCCCCCAAATATTTTCAAGAGTAAAATACACATACAAGCTCACACTCATAGACAGACACATGAATTGGAGACATCCTACTGATAGTATCTGTGGTTTTATTGAATTATTCTATTCTTAATATTTAAGGCACTACTGTGAAGTCACAGAGTCCTTACAATAATAGTTAGGTGTTCCAGTTCCAAACTTAATACTTTTCTTCCAGAACACTGACATAGTTCTCTTGTGTAAGAAATTTAAGAAAACAAAAATAAGCCAGGGAGAGCTCAAAGATGGATCCTTAGCAATAAATGAATATATTTCACAAACTTTACAAAGAATATTGAACATAAGACTTAGAATGTTATCTAGACTTCCTTAAGAAAAAATAAGGAAGAAACAAAAGTGCCCAGGAAAAATGGAAAACCAAATGTTATAGAGAAAAATGGATATGACAACAAAAGGAATCACACCAACTATGACAGCTCAGTATAACATTGTGGGAATTCTGTATCTTGAAACCAAAAGTCACTTATGTCTTTGAGAAGATGGTAAATTTATTTCAAATAATATTTTGAAGGTTAATTCTAAACTGCTGAAAAACTAGACCCAAAGAATAATATTTGATGGCTACTTGGAGGGATTATTCTGATGTCATGCCAACAAACCCCATCCTTGACACAACTTTATTAAACATCTTATTAAGAAATTGCATAAAGATAGAATATGCACTGTTGACAAACTTGCAGATGGAACAAATCTGGGAGAAATATGTCATGATGTGATTATGAGGCAGGTATTCTCATTTTCTGGGTGAGGGTTGGATAGAGAATGGACTTTAATAAATGTAGAAGGAAATAACAAAGTGTATGATATATAGGAGATTAAATATACCAGCTCTTTCCCACCAAAGAGAATAGTATTCTTTCTAAGACTTGAGAGAAAACTGTTCTGGGAGATTTTTTTTTTCCCAGATTTTATTTATATATTTGAGAGAGAGAGATAGAAAGAGAGTGCATGAGCTGTGAGGGGGAAGGAGGGACAGAGAGAGAGAGGCAAGCAGGCTTCCTGTTGAGCAGGGAGTGAGGAGGAAGTCTGATACAGAAGGGAAGCTGGGCTCCTTGGAGCTCCACGGAGTAGGGGCAGGTTGAGGAGGGGCTTGAGGCAGGGCTCAGTCCCAGGACCCTGGGCCCTGGGATCACGATAACCTGAGCAGAAGGCAGACGCTTAACTGACAGCCACCCAGGTGCCCCTGGGGGTGTTTCTAAAATAATCATCCCAACATCATCTTTACAGGGATGCAATAAGTATTACATAAAATGAAATCATTTATATATGATATATTATGTCTCTCAAACGAATGACAAATTACTAAGGCAAAGGTCAATAAAGACTTTGATATTTCTCAAATTGGTCTGTTGATCATGATTAGACGACACATATCAAGGTTCTGGTTTTTGGAAAGAATCTGAAGTATAGTAATAATTCTTCATTGCATATTAAGAACAGATTAAGGGGATATAAACATTCAACTGGACAATGGTTATGAAAAAAGTCTTTAAAATTGTCACCAAAATAGGAGATGACAAAATGCATAATCACCATAATTCTGTGCTCTTTCCCCCTAATATTGGATAAATAATTTTCTTTTGGTATATAGATTATGCATGTGGATCTCAAAAGAAGGTAGAAGAGATTCTAAATTCACTCTTCTAGGTAACATGTTTGATGTAAGAAAACAAAATACTTAGGCTTCACACCACATTTACTGAGTTGATCTTATTGTAACTTGGCAGGGAAAGGGTGGAAATAAAGCAGGAATAAACTGGAAAGGAAAGCTAAGAGAAAAGATGAAAATGGAGAGATGGGAGGAAGGATAGGAAGGGTGATGAAGGAAGGAAGAGACATAAACTGAAATTAAATTTCCTAAAAAAAGTAAAGAAAAATTTATCTTACTCTGTTCAGACTGAGGGATCCTCAAAATGTTGATAAAGAAAATTGAACTTTGTAGGTCTATGAATTAATGAAATAAATGAATCACTATATAAATATGTTTGTACTATACAGTAAAATCTGTTGAGGTGAAAATGAATACACAGAAAACAGGTTTTCTTCTTTTCCAGTGCTAACTGACAGACTGGCTAAATCAGCAGCAGTGAACCAAATTTTCTTCCACCAGATACCTGAGTAAACTTCCTTTCTTGTATCTTAATGAAACTATTTTTGTATAATAAAGAAATTAATTTTCTAAAGATTTCTATATCTATAGGACAAAATATTTTATTGAATTCATTATTTTAATTGAAACTACTAATTTGAAATCTCAACAGTAAACTGAAATCTTTGTGAATTATATACACACATTCTTGGTATTATACAATTTCTCTCCTTTTAGGCATTGAAAATAACTCGGACAGAAACTGTTCATTATGAAAAAAATAATTTACATTGCAAATTCTGTAATCAAAATTATGCTTCATTCATATTATTATATAGACTATATTCAGATTCTTGTCATTTGCAGATGATAAAATTCCTATCTGGGAGAAAAGAAGTCTTATAAATAATATTATCTAAGCCACTAAATTTCAGGTAAATAAACAGCCTCAGAAATCTAATGTGACTTGTCTAAGTCACAGTGCTACTTAAAGATAAAAATATGAGTAGGCACATGCCCTCTGTATTGGAACAATGTGGAGATATGATGTTCCCTTGGGGCCAGACCCACTAGTATTCAAATACATGCTTACCAACTTATTAGCTTGGGCATTGACCTTACCTTTCTGACTCTCTGTTTCCTCATCTATTAAATGGGAATAAGACCATAATAATATCAATGTCACCTAATGTAAAGGTTTCTCTGAGGCTTATAAGAAAGTGATAGACACATCTTAGGGCCTCAGTTAAATTTAATTATCTCATCTTCTTTTTCTGTTATCCCGGCTTCTGCCTTTCTATCATTTCTGATGATGTCCAGGAATGAATCCTGTAAGTTAATTCAAGACTATATGTTCCCAATTCACACGATGAAAAAGCAAACCTGAATATAGGTAAAGAACCTGGAAGTACAGTAAGAATACATTTAGGAAAGATTCTCAGGCATCAGAATCTCACAAATCTGTTTCTGGTTTTTGGTCACTCTTGATTAATCTGATAACAAAACCTCATCTTCCTGTAGCTCACATCGTTAGCTAAGCCCTTTCTTCAGTACAGCCCTTCCACCCAAGCACCGAGGTCCGATGACAAAAGGGAAGGAGAATATCATTAGGTTCTTCTACAAGATTTCATCCCGTCTTCTCCAGGAATTATCTGGAATTCTTCACAAAACCCTGGAAATTCTTCACAAAACCCATCAAAGAAATTTTAACTCTAAAAGTTTCTCAAGGGTTTCTTCACTTTACAAATCTAATTGCATTGGTTATAGCTAACTTCTGAGTCAGTTCACAATGTTTTAGGCTTAAAATATTTTTATACAGAACCCTTGCATTGGGTACTCTCCAATGGCCTATTGCTCATCCAAGAGAATGAAAACAGATACACATATGCAAATGAACAAGATATATTGTGGAAAATCATTATCCAAATGCAAGTAAATATACCAAATCTAATCTAAATATATTAGATGAAAACAGTATTCCTCTCCCTATTTCTAAGTTAGCATGGGTCTCTATTGACATGGTGTCAGAGAACAGATTTGTTTTCAGGAGAAGTAATTTCACTTACAGAGAACACATCATGTATCAGATATAATGTAACTCATCTTGAGAAGATAATTTCACTTAATCCTTTTAATAACCTTATGATAGATATTGTTCATTTTACATCTAAGAAAACTGATGTTTATAAAGATTTATACACTTAATATAGCATGGCCAGTAAATGGTGAGGACAAATTCTTTGCTGTACATTTTATAATGTTACTAGTGTGGTATCTACATAATTATTCAAATGAGTATTCTGATGATTTCTCATCATTTTAGGTTTTGTAAATTTAATTAAGTAGATGATTTTCAAAAGCTTTTATGAAGCATGCTTATGATACAGAACAATGGCAGAATATTTAAAGACTGAAAAATATCTTATCTTACATTTTAACAGACTACAAACATTTAATAGAATTTTAGGAAGCATGAGTTTTTTAATATATACTATATACTGGGAAATACTGTAATAAGAATGGGTTTTAAAGAAGCCCGATTGCACTGGCTGTGTTGAGCACTGGGTATTTTATGTAAGTGATGAATCACTAAATTCTACTCCTGAAACTAATATTACACTATATGTTAGCTAATCAGAATTTTTTAAAAAAAGCAAAAAAATTAAAAAGTAAAAGATAAAGATAGGTTACGCTGGCAGAAAGTATGATAATGGTATATTGGTTTCATAATTTTAGCTTTAAAGAAAGATAAATGTAATGCATTTTTACACACAAACACAAACACACATTCTATCATATTGGACCTAAAATATTGGGTTGACATCCCCAAGGTTATATTTGGAGGCTTAAGGAGAAAGTAAAGCCATCCTAATCCTTTATCTTCAGTCTTAAATTTCTTATATACTCAAGAGGTATTAACATTGTTTTTCCTTTCTCTGGTCAATGTTTAAGAATGTTTGCTTTAGAGAAAATCCCTCAATGGACAGATCTGAACTGAGGTTTTCAATGGGATATCTGTCACTGTGAACCTCTGTTGTCGCCTGCTAAAATGCAACACTTACCTGGGAACGCATTAGTTCAACAAGTTTACCTCTCCCTAGCTGACATGTGACTAGAGGGAGGCAAAGGTACTAATTTTTACTCTAAACTAAAAGCACTTAAATAAGAAGGCACTTGCCATTTTAAAATAAACTCGCATATACCATTAAGAAATATTTTTAAAGGAAAATGCCATTTCTTAAAATTATTTGTATTCACTTGGCAGATATTCACATACCAGGGACCACACTAGCTATGGTGTCATTTGCAGAACTATTTGTTCCACGTTAAGGAAAATATCATCTCCACCTCAGCAGGTGATCTTGGCACATAATTAAGTTGATCTTTTGCAGAAAGTTTGCAATGCTGTCCTCTGTTTATTGATAAAAAGAGAATCCCATTTCTAATGGGATTTGAGTCAAGTGAGTTTTTTAATCCCTTAAAAAGATAGCTCGTGTCTTTCCCAAAGTACTCTCCAATGTCCATCTTTCTTTCGTTATTAACTGTAGAAACCCACATTACTTCTGTACTCAAGATTTGGAATATTTTGCTTTTATCCCTAAAGACAGTTAAATCATACTGATTTAGTTTCAGCTTCCTCTTTTATTTCTACAACTAAATTCCTGGCCGAGGGCCTTACATTATAAAATTAAAATTAAAAAAAGAATATTTTTATCCTTATTGTTCATATCTTGTCAGTTTAAATAACCAACATTTTCAAAAAGTCAACTGCATATAGCAGTGGCATTAAAATGTGCCCTGGGTAAGGCAAATGCCTGTGTGGAAATGGGATGGACTCTCAAAAACGAAGAGAAGGGGGAGACTTCCATACCTCACTTACCACAGGTTCTCTAACTTTTTTCCTTAAGTCTGGCCTGGGTACTGAACAGAAACCTACCTATGCCCAGATTCCCCCAGATTCTGGCCCCACCATTTTGTAACTCTCTTGACTTTCACCACACTCTCCCTGAGTCTTTAAGGGACTGCAGCAGCAGCTGTGCTGAGACAATAAATTACTGCAGCAGGCCTTAGTGCACTTACAGTAGTTGCCAATTCAGGTTTGGCTGGTGGCCCTTCACCATAGACACTGATTCATCGGCCTTGAATAGCCTATGGACTCCTATGTGACACATTTGCACCAGGGCTGAAATTTGTCTCTTTTTGTGTAGAGAATCAACACTCTAGTATCTTCTTCATGTAGATAAATCTCTAGATTTTGAAATAACTCTTTCCAACCTGACCTTGCATGCGGGCCAAATGATTATAAAATATAGACATGCTTAGCAACTCAACGTTATTTCACATCACTGCTATTCTGAGACAGTTCTGGGCACTAAATACGGGGCAAAAGGGTATGGGATGACCATCCTCAAAAATAATGTGAAAGGAGAAAGTACTCAAGTCACTGGTGATGTAGCTTCACCTACAACCTTTATAACTTAGCCTGAGTATAGTATAGGGTCATGGTTGCCACATGCTTAGAAAAGTTATCACCCCAGGGAATCTAAAGTGAGGGCTATAGTCAGCTCCTCATCTATACTTTCCCTTCTAAATAGTTCCAAAAGTCTTTTTGAAAACTCCCCAGCCAAGGAGGACTGCAAAACAAGAGCTTACAACATGTGTTCTCTAAGTCCCTACACCTGATGAACAAAATGTGTACTCTTTCTTGTAGACCAAAAAGGCAAGATACTATTAAAGTTTTATTGGAATAAAGTCACAGTGTGTTAAGAATTCTGTCCCTGTTTAGGACTATATTCAATGTCTCTGTTACTCCAAAATTATTACTGATGCCAACTTCTCTATGTATGTGGTAGTACTTGAACTAAGTCTTAACAAGGTGGTGAAGCCCTGGGGAAGTAAAATCTGATTAAAATGGTAGATTAAGACTCAATGAGACATTAGTGTAGAGAAGTCAGGGGAGGGCAAATAAAGCAAAGCATTGAATGTTTATCAAAGAGGTAGGGCTTCATACAGAAACAAATAGATGGTTTGATTTGAATAACAGGTGCTAGATTTACTCTTCCCCTTGAAACAACCAAAAAAAAAAAAAAAAAGAACCTCCCAAAGATAAAACATGTTTTATCCATATATGAGACATGAGGCAACAAAGAACAGTGATCTCTGAGAGACAAGAAACAAATGAGGCGAGGTGAGCCCTAACATTGCTGTCTTTAATGTCTTGAGAGAATTTCCAGGCTGCAACATGGATAGGGGAAAGTTAGGCAAAGTCCGGAGGACTCCTTGAGTTAACAAGAATGAACTGAGAGTTCGAGGAGACCACTGCAGTTCTCAGGGCACTAATGGAGAAGAGAATGCTGCATAGAATGTGAACCCCTCAGAACTGCAGAGGATCTTTCCTGCATATACAGTAGAAATTCAATCAGTGTACATATATAAGGAAACTGCCAGATACTACCAAAAAAGCTATCTGAAAAGATTATAGGGAACAGTATCTGAAACGCAAATAGGACCTGGAATAGTTCCTGTTCCCACTAGTCAGACTGGACGATTTTATAATGCACAGAACACTGGATAGAGTATTCAGGATTACATTGCCCTGGTAGTGAATAGTTAGTCCTGAGGAAAACAAAAACAAAAACAAAAACAAAAACAAAAACAAAAACAAAGACAAAGACAAAGACAAAGACAAAAACACTGCTCTGGTCCCGTCTAACAAATCTTAAAAGCTAAATTTCAATGAATAAAATTGTTTCAAGTAATTTAATAGCATTGCAAAACAAACCTCAAAAATATTTATAGAGATAACAGTAAAATTTGGCACCTAACAAAATAAAAAAGGTTAGCAGAAATAGGGAAAAAGTGAACAAAAAACAGAAGAAAAACAGTAAAAAAGAAAGCACAAATAGTGCCAGTAGAAAACAAATAATAAGATCATAAGAAATAAGAAAGAAAAGAATTTGTTAACTATGTGAGATGGTGGACAATTAAACTTACCCTGGTGGTCATTTTACAATGTCTACATGCATCAAGTCATCATGTTGTAAACCTTAGGCTTATACAATGTTATATGTCTCTTATATCTCAATAAAACTGGAAGGAAAAGAAAGCAATCCTCAGGAAGAAATAAAATTACCTCTGGTCTCAGCACCGGCATTTGAGTAAGAGCAGGGAATGATGCAAACAGGGAAGTTTTGTAAGGAGTTTTGTAAGAATCTCAATATGTTAAGAATTTAATATATTTGATATTGCCAGAAAAGATCATGGGAGTTTGGAAGAGTGACAGGGAGATAGATCATGGGTTGTGAATTAGTCATGGGGCTCATTGAATTAAGGAACACCAACCCTGCAAACTTAAGGGGAAAAGGAATGGATTTGCAGTATATGGGGCAGCTTGTAGAATCTAAGATTAGAATCAAAGAGACTTCCTCTTCTAGCACCTAGCTGTCTGGATAGTACATCTTAGCACAAATACCTTGATAAGCTGGGTACAATAAAATAGGCATCCTTGAAAATTCGTGAATATCCAAATTGAGGGACATTCTACAAAATACCTCATTAGTAATCTTCAAAATGTCAAAGTCATTGAAAACAAGGGAAGATTGAGAAAGTGTCACGGATCAAGGAGGCTAAGGAGACATGATGATCAAATATATTGTGGGATCCTAGAACAGGAAAAAAGAACAGTAGTGGAAAAACTAGTGCAATCTGAATAAAGTGTGGAATTTAGTTAATAGCAAAAAACGAAAAAGACTCAAACTTAGACATATTCATAATATAAATGTAAACAGCCTTAAAACTCCAATTACAAAGACCAAAATTATCAGCTTGGAAAAATTCCATCTGTATGTATTCCTGACTCTATGCAAACTGTAAGAAATAAACTTTATAAAGTCATAAGTAGATTAGAAGTAAAAGGATGGAGAGAGATAAAGCATGCTAATAAAACCAGAGAAATCTAGAGAGGCTGTAATAATATCAAAGTAGATTTCACCACAAAGAATATTACTAGGGATGAAACAGGTTATTTCCTGATGACATATAGATCAGTTTATTAAGAGAAACCTAACAGTTCTAAATCACCAATGACAAAACTTCAAAATACATGAAGCAAAACTGTTAAAATTGCAAAGAGAATTAGACAGATGCACAATAATAGAGTTTTTATACTCATCTCAAAATAACTGATAGAATAAATACATAAAAAATCAGTAAGGATAGAGGAGACTTAAACAGCACTATCAACCAACTTGATCTAAGGCAATATACAGAGCACTTCATCCAACAACAGAAAAATATACTTTCTTGTCAAAGGCTATGGAATCTTTATCAAAATAGACCAAATCCTGGACAATGAAAGTATCTGTATAAAGCATTTATATTAGAAAAGGAGACAGATTTCAAATCAGTGAAGTCAACTTCCAATGAACTAGAATAAGGAGAGCAAATTGAACCAAAAGTAAGGGGAAGAAGAAAATGAAAATATTTGCAAAATATATATCTGAAAAATAACTTGGATCCACAATGTATAAGAACGTGCAAAATTCAATAATATAAAATAAACTATCCAATAAAAAATGGGGATATGATTTAAGTAGATGCTTCACTAAGGAAGATATATAGCAAATAAGCATATGAAATGACATTCAATATCATTAGTCATAAATGAAATACAAATTAAAACCAGAATGAAACACTGCTATGCATCTATTAGAATGTCTACAATTTTAAATTATCAAGTATTGGTAAGAATGTGGAGGAACTGGAATTCTCCAACACTGCTAGGAGGGTACGAAATAGTGAAACCACTTTGGAAAAGAGTTCGATACTTAAAAAGTTAAACACACACTTATATGATCTAGCCTTCATTTCCTAGTGAAGAAGAAGTGTGTGTTCATATAAAGACTAATTACGTGAATGTTCATAGAGCCTGATTTGTAATAGTCTAACACTTGAGTCAACCCAAGTGATCATAAATGGGTAAATGAATACAAAATATTGTGGTATATCCATACAGTAGAATGCTTCCAAGTAATACAAAGGTATAAACGTTTGATACCACCATTAACATGGTGATCTCAAAGTAATTAAGCTGAGTGAAAAAAGCCAGACAAAAATGTACGTATACTGTATGACTCTAGGTTATTCTAAATGCACACCAATCTATAGTGACTGAAAGCAGGTAAATGGTTGTCTGTGGAGGTGAGGGTACAGGAAGAGCTGAGAGGGAGAGACATTGCAAAGGAAATCAAATTTCCAAGAGTGTAAGTGTGCTCATCACCTTAAGTGTGATGATAGTTTCATGACACACACACCTGTTAAAACTTATCAGATTGTACATTTTAAATATATACAGCTTATTGTTTGCCAATTATACTTTAATAAAGCTATTAGACAAACGAACAGGACTCACAGAGGAGTATAGTGCATATACAGAATTGTGATTCTAACATTCTCTGGAAATGATATAACACAGATCAGAAGATTCATACTAGTCACACTCTCTTTAACATTTGTTGGTGTATTTCCCATTAATCTGTTATATCACAAACTCTTTGTTAACTCTAATGATGTCTTATTTTTCCTCTCTTCTGACAAGAAATGGAAGAATTCATAGAACCATTTCATTCTGTCATAAAACTTTACAGTATTTATTTAAATCTTGCATTTTTCCCTTCTGTCTCCATTACAGTAAATAATTTGAATGTTTTAACCCATGTCAATGTTACAGACGTAGAAAAAAGTGCTGAAAAAAGGGGGCACAAAATATTTTTGAGGGCGTACCGGTACTTATAGACCTACTAGGTACTTCCATACCTACTACGTACCTATATACCTACTAGGTGCTTATATATCTTTACTCCTTTAAACACTCTCATCAGTTTTCTAAGGGCAAATTATTATATCCATTTATAAATGAGGAAATAATAGGAGACCTGAAGAAACCTAACCACTTAATAAATGTTGAAATCGAGAATGGAGCTCTGCTCCTTGTTGTCCAGAGTCTATGGGCTCTTTTCATGGAGCTGTCAAATGTACTGCCATTGCCCACCTTTCTTCCTAGAAATGGGGAGGCACATCTCATTGCCCAAGTTTGACAGTACCTGGCAGTGGTTTTATACATTAAAACCTCCTTAGGATTTAAGTCAATTTGTCATATAAATCAAGCCCAAATTATTGAATGTATCAGGAGACAAAGCAGTACTTACACAAAAATGCAATAAAATACATATAAACTTAAAGGAAACTAGAGTCCCAATGTCCAGATTTAGAAGAGACATATATTTGGCTGAGCCCAAATAAAGTCTGGGTTTTTTTTTTTTTTTTATTTCCTTTCTTCACTCATTCTTCAAATATTTATTTGTGCCAGATTCTGTACTATGTACTGGGTATATATTAGGAAGTTAGACGATAATGTAGATCCAGCCCTCTTGGAACTTATAATTTGGCAAGAGAGACGGTAGACTTCATTATATCTTTTCAAAAAGCAACAAGATGGAAGCAGTTCATAAATATATGACACTGAAAATCTGGTAGAATGTATGTGAAGTCTCTAAGATTAGGGGTTCATATAAATTGGCCACAGATCAACAGTGTGAATACTGTGGTTTTATTTGCTTTTAATCAAACACGGTATTAGAATACAAAAGCAGGCATATACAATGGGGAACAGGAGATACACAGCACTTAAAAATGCCATATTCTGTTTCATAGATCATAACCAAAGCATAGAATGTGGGAAGGTTTCAGGGGAGAAATAAACAGCTGATTAATAGAATGGAAAATAGAACCCATGTAGAGAGATAAAAGAAAATGCAATTATTTGGCCTGAAGAAGGATGTGAAAGAATTTAATTTGAGAGTACTTAAACAAAGGAATTTTGCACAAAGGATAGTGTTAGGTTATTCAAAATTTCTATTGGAAAGGATAAAAGGGAAAAGAAAAGCTAATTTACAGTATAAGAATTTTGTCTAGACATAAAGAAGTATTTTGTTTGTTTATTTAGATTAAGGATGGTGAACTCTAATGAACCATTTCCATCCAAAGATTCCATTATAACAATACATGGGCTTTAGATGGAACTGAGTGGACTTGACATTTTCAGCTCCATTCTTTATTGTGGTTTAGAAGTACATTCCGTGTTAATTCAGCAACATATTTAGTGAATACTTTCCATCTGTCAATAAGATGCTGAAAATTACTAAGTCACAGCATTGAGCCAAGAAATGGAACCAAATGGATGGATAATTTTGCACTATGAAGATGTAGTAAATTCCACCTGTGAAAACCAAATAACATGAAAAAAGCTCTGGAATTTAAGGCTGGCATTGTCAACCCCATACTCCATAAGGCTAAGTCTTGGATGACAACCATACCTTTAATTAATAGACTCACATGTAATTATTTTTGGTTTAACTATTGCAAGCTAGAGATTTTAACATGTTCATTTCTTGCAACTGTTTTGGTGCCAAGAAACACAGCATTTAGTGCCAAGACTTAACCGTATCTTCCAAAAAAGAATTTGAACAATTTATGCCCCATGGTCAATTACAAACTTTCATAAAATTAGAAAAAAAAAAAGAAGAGAATGCTTTCTTATTATTAAAGTTTTCAAAAAAAAATGGAACAAAGCAGTGTTAATGACCTTCACTTCTGCATAGTAAAAATATCTGAAAGCAGACTAAGTAATATTAGCATGAATAATTATTTTCTTCTCAATAGCTTCTTGTATTTTAACCAATTTAAGAAATATATTAATAAACTATACATAGTTTATATATAATTATATGTAGTGTATATTATATATAGTATATACATTATATATATTAAACTATATATGTAGTACAATTTATATATAGTTATTGGAAAAGCTGCAGAAAGGAGCAAAGGCATGATCAAAAAATAAAATTATACTCATGTTTATTCCTTCAGTTAATCAAAAGGAGGACAATGTTTTCAGATGTGTGGCTTGCATGACATAGATGGTAAGCAACAGATAGTTCAAACAATATGTAAACATGGTGTTAGTATGATTTCATACTGGCTGGTGAGAAAGTTATGCTCTGTTCAAGTTTCATTCTTCCTAGTTGTCTCATTATGAAAAGTTGTTCATGAAAAGACAGGGCTTCTATGACACTCACTAACCTCTCTTTTTCACAAAGAGAGAGCTGGATTTTGATAGGCCAGCATCAAACTAGAATTGAGTCAAACTAGAACTTAATGATATTGTTCTCATTGTACTTATTTTTACTATCACCTTTATGGCAAGCCAGTAGATTTCCATTTGGAGTCATAATCAACAGTTTGTCCTTCCAGGGAGGGGGTATTTATCGCTGACATCATTAGGATAGCCATTAAAAAAGGTTATAATAAAAAGCAGACCAACTTTTGGTTGGTTTATTATTGCTGTCAAATTGACTATAGATAAGACATCCCTTTATTGCCCCTTCTATCTTACTCACTTATTGTTAGTGACAATAAGTTCCCTTGAAAACCTGTGTATGTATTCTTTCTGATGACATTTAACCATTATAATTTGTTTGAGATTATTTGTATCTGTGTCCTAATTCCTTGCCTTATTGTAAATTTAAGGCAGTTTACTCAGTTGAGTAATTGTTAAGGGTATGGGTCTGGAGCCAAATCCTGTGGGTTCAAATATCTGCTTAACCACTTTCTACCTGGTTGAGCTGGGTGAGAAATTTACTTACATGTTCTGAGCCTTTTACCCTTACCTGTAAAATAAGAATAATAATAGTATATTTTGCATAGGATTGCTGTCAGGATTAAATGATATTTCACATAAAGCTTAGTATAATGCCTAACACATAATATGCTTTCAAAACTATTAATTATCCCCATTGGACTTCTTTGAATTAACAGAGTCTCTAATATAGTGGCTTACTTAACATATTTAATAGGTTTTTATTAATTTTTAAAATAAATAAACATTATAAAGATACAAAAACCAAGCTTAATTATATAAGTAAAATATTTAAAACAAAACAAATAAAACAAATTGTGCCCAAAGTATGTTGTAGGATAAACTGATTTTACCGAGGGATTTTAGCTTTCCTTTGCAAAGAATAACAGGTGTTGATATGAGAGCCCCTTGAAGTTCAAACTCATGCATAATTTTCAAATTTCCTATTGGTAATACCCATACCGATAGGTAATATCTCTTGGTGATACCAAACTTTTACATATATCCAATACTAATTTTAAGATGTGGTGTGTGAATGTGTGTGTGTGTGTGTGTGTGTAACAGAATGCAGCCATAAAAAAGAATGAAATCTTGCCATTTGCAATGACATGGGTGGAGGTGGAGAGTATAATGCTAAGTGAAACAAGTCAGTCAGAGAAAGACAAATACCGTAGGATTTCACTCACATGTGGAATTTAAGAAACAAAACAAACACACGCGCGAGAGAGAGACAGAATGAGAGAGAGAGAGAGAGACAAGACAAGAAACAGACTCCTGCCTATTAAGAACAAACTGATGGTTACCAGAGGGGAGATGGGTGGGGGGATGGGTGAAAAAGGTGTTGGGGATGAAGGGGGCACTTGTCATGATGAGCACTGGGTGATGTATGGAATTATTGAATCACTATGTTGTACACCTGAAACTAATATAGCACTGTATGTTAACTATACTGGAATTAAAATAATAAAATAAAATAAAACATTGTAAAATCTAAGCTGCAATTACTTTTATTAAAACACTACAAAATGGACATGATGGATTCTGAAAGAAAAATATGTATATACTTGCTTATATTTTAGGTGAATGATTTCCAATTTTTTTTTTCTCTCTGACTCAATGAAATGTCCTTTATTGAAAAGGAACTGAGTAAACTGTCAGACTTCTGAGTTCATAAAATGTTTTATGATTCCTGAAGGTAGTTTCCTGTACCTCTGTGACTCCCTAATAGTTAGCCACTGGGATTTTTACTGCTCAATGCATGTTTGTATTAAGAATATTGTGGTTTTAACCATTACAAGGACCAAACTAAAGATCTGAGCAGTTGTTCCAAAGGATTCTCTTCTTGAAGCAGTAATCATCATGGGACTGGGTATATGCTAATTTAAACTCTAGGTTCATCCACAGAACTTCTAGGGTAGGTATTTATAAAGTAATATAACATCCTAACATCTACGGAGAATTTCTAGAAACAGATAGAAATATCCATAGGAAGCATCTAACTTCTTGTTAAACAGATATAGTTAATTAAAATAGCTGTATGATCCTTTTATAGTAAAATGATGATTAATTGGCATTAAGTAATACATTTAATTTTCTGAGTATGTTTTGTTTTTAGGATTCAGAAGGTAATTATAAAGAAGACTAAAATATAAACAGACTCCATGTTTGATTTTTTAAAATGTAATCTGATAACATATTCAGAAAAGGGGATATCAAGCTGTATATGCTAAGTCATACAAGAAATTTCTGCCAGAGGCCACCTGGGTGGCTCAGTCTATTAAACATCTGCCTTCAGCTCAGGTCATGATCTCCAGGTCCTGGGATAGAGCCCCATAGGGCTCCCTGCTCAGTAGGGAGTATGCTTCTCCCTCTCCCTCTGTGCACTTGCTCCCTCTCTCTCTCTCTCTTTCTCTCAAATAAATAAATAAATCTTTTAAAATCAATCAATAAATAAATCTTAAAAAATAAGTAGAGGTAACAGAGTTCATTATCTTAAATTAAATCCTACATCACCTCTCTCTCCACTTCGATTATTTTCCACATGAACACTGAACAAGGAATCATATACAAATAGTGAGCTAACCACATGAAAACTCCAGCCCAGAGACTTGAAGCCTAGGCATTGAATGTAAGACTGCTCAGAGTATAAGTATGACTATCAGAATCATCATCTATACATCTGTCCACAAAGATTACAAAGCCAGTAAGTGGTATTTTCTAACTCTACAATAGGTTTTTTACTCTCATTAATATATTATGTCTTAAAATGTTAATGGATAAAAATGGATAGCTGTTTTGCAAGCAAAATCTGATACCACTTGGATCCTCAAGCTGATTTTCACATAGAAGCACAAATCTAAGTTTTCTCTTCTTTTATGGTTGGTCATTTTATTTTTTAAATATATTTTTTGAAGATTTATTTATTTATTTTAGAAAGAAAGAGCGCTTACACATGAGTGGGGGAGGGGCAGAGGGCGAAGGAGAGAAGCAGACTCCTCGCCTAGTGCAGAGCCTGATGTGGGGCTCCATCTCAAGACCCTGAGATGATGACCCTGAGATCATGACCTGAGCAGAAATCAAGAGTCAGAAGTTTAACCAACTCAGCTACCCAGGCACCCCTGGTCGTTTTATTTTTACTATCTATTATGTTCCTAAATGAAATGACATTGTTTTTTAAAATAGTAATTTAAAAATCTATCTATATATATTTTTTTAAATCTATATATTTTGAATCGATTCTCAGAAATTAAGTATCAAGAAACTAAGATATTAAGCATTATAACTCTTCTAATATATAATATATAGCACCAGGTATATGTAATATATATTCTTTTAAAATCTTCAAAATATTCTATAAATTCTACTAACTAGACATCCAATAAGAAAGATAAAAAATGATGCTTTAGGGTTTGTTACTGCAATTTATGAATACAGAACAGAAACCTAAGTGACAACCTAACTGCTTTGAATACACACATCATATTTTCATAGGCTGGTTATTTAAGTAAGGTGATTAGTTCGTTAACCGGTTACCAGTCAAAAGTTTCTCAAACCAAAGTATCACAGCATGTTAAATTATTGACTCAAATGCCTCAAAAAAAAAAAAAAAAAACCAACTGCACCAACACAATTCTTATTAAAACAAATATGTAGTTTTTTTCCTTTACAAACTCAGTTATAAACCTTACTGGGCAAAAAGCTATTTGCTTTCATGGCTTTTACTACAGATCAATCTAGAATATTTGGCATGCCTCCTGACTCATTGTGTGGGCTCCTTTTTAGTTTTGTGGAACAAAAGTTAAATCTCACAATTTCTTCTTATTATTAAGAAAGAAAAAACAGAATAACATCAACAAATAATTGCACACCCCTTTGGTAGACCGTCAATGCATGGAAGTTACTGAACACAAGTTATAAAAAGACTAAATGTGTTCCACTTAGACTATTAAAGGATGCACATGCAGGTTTTTCATTTCTTCGTTTCCTGGTCCTGTTCATACAGATAGGCTCTCCTTCGAGGGCTCTGTAAGAACCAAAATATTTTGTGCAAAAGAGGCTATTTTTCCCATTCTTTATCTTTCTCATACACACACACACACACACACACACACACACACACACACACACATATATAAAGAGAGAGTGAGATACTCAAGCAGAAATATCATTGACAGAAAACAGAGAAAAGACCAAATTTTGCAAAACAAAAGAATGAGAGCAAAACATATGATACATCAAAAAATTTACCATAAAATGTAGTAATATAATACTAGTATAAAAATACATCCTACTGAATTCACAGAAGCTTCTTTGCTCAGAAAATAAGCTCTCCAGATTACCACACTTTTTCAAAAAATACATTTATTTTCACGGCAACTACTTTAAAAGTTCAGAAATGTACCAGAATTTGAATCATTTCTTAAAAGCTTCTATTTAAAAAGAAAGGTGATGACATTTGCCCACATGTGTTTTTAAAGTAGCACTACAGAGCTACACAATTATAAAATAAAATAAAATGTATTAGCATTAGATTGAGTATAAACTACAGAGACTCCAGTAACACTTACATGCCAGGCAATATGTCTAAAATATATTCTGAGAGACAGTGATTCTAGGAGATTGTTGTTAAGTGTGATTTTACAAATCATCTGGGGTCAAATTAGTGTAAGATTAAAACACCTTCTCAAACAGTAAAGCAATGTGGTTTTCATTTCTCTCCCTCATGAATTGTATTGTCTCACAGCTGTTTTGCCAGGGTAAGGAGTGGAGTAGGCAAGCGCCCCCTCAACCATCATAAGACAGGATGTAGAAAAAGTTTCTTTTAAGTAGGTAGAGAAAGTAAAATGCCCACTTCTGGATCCTGAGAGATTGTGAGAAGAAAAACATAAGTTGAGTGGAGAGTGCAGCTGTATACATCCTCAAGACATAGGAGCGGTATCCGGATTGATACGGGACAGGCCAAGACTATGGAGAAGATAATTGTTACCATGACCCAAACATATCTCAAAAAGATGCCGAGCTTCCAGGAGAAACATCTAGTATCAGGTACATAACACAGTCAATAAAACTCAGGGATGACTCTATGACATTAGAGGTGAGTATTAGCTAGAAAGATCGGCAGGAGACAGTATTTCTGGCTCCTCACAAGATCTGTAGATTTTCAGGATCATGTGTCTCTGTGTGTCTTAGCTCAAGAGCTTTCATGCAACGGCAGAAACTTAAGATCAGTTTACGGCTCACCAGAAATGGAGACATGGAGGGACACAGCCAAGCCCACACTTCAGCAGCACCACCAGCGCTCCACAGCACAGGGTGCGGTAAGAAGTGCAGATCAGACCAATGGGCCAGCAGAGATCAATCAGTCCCAGAGGAAGGAGGGCCTTTCCACTAACATAAAGGTATATAATCCCACCATTCTAAGTATCTGAGATACCATGATGCCACGTGTTAGAAAATTTAAAACCTGGCTCAACAACAAACCGCTTCTCCTACCCCCACACCAAAGCGACAGCCACACAGCCGGCAAGAGGTGCTTTAGGATGTTCACATAATTTGTTTGCCAATAAAAATACAATACACAAATTTGCATCCTATATTTAAATTCAGGAAACATTGATTAAAAACACTGAACAGATACCTTAACTAATGCACGTAAGTGAAATGTTTTCCAAGATACAGAATTCAGTACATCATCCTTTCCTGCGTATATGAGGAGCACAGAACTTTCCCCCGTGGATTGTCTTGAAATCAGGGAACTAACATTTGCTAAATGCTATTCTACGTGCAAGTAAATAAATATTTTGAAAATAACTAACTTCAAATATCATGAATTATTCTACTGTCGTTACAGCCATCAATTGCAGAGCTTCTCTGTTCAGGCTCATTCCAGGCCCTCCATCCTATGTATAATTTAGTCTCATATTGACTGTATGGTTAACTGATTCCTGCCTCTGAATATTGTCACAACAGCTTTAAATAAACTTTCATGCAAGTTGACAATTACAGCACCTGAGCAGGGAACTGAGACTTCATGGTGTCTATAGCTCAGATTGGATGAAATGTTTTGTGCTTTATTTGCCAATGAATATGTAATAATTGTAACATGTAAAAATAACCTTCAGTATGAAAATGTGTTATTCACATTAATACACTAGAATACTAGAAAATGTCAAGCTTCAATTTAATATTAAAAAGACAATAATATTTATGTAAACTTTTAAGACACTATTAACTATTATGCATATATTAATTAATATATACAAATACAGTACAAGTAAAAAAAAAACATGTGAATGATACACAACCACTTCAGAAGAAGGGGAGGGGAAAGGATAGAGGTGGGCTTTATATGTTATTGTAGGGGTCTGAATGTTTTAAAAGAGATACCTTAGGCCAAATGTTAAAATCTATTTAAAATGGTACATTGCTTACTGTATAACTTCCTGTACAAGTCGGTATGATGGGAGAATTTTATAATTATATATGCACGTGCTTTAACTCTAAAACATCTGTTTCTTATATTCTTATAGATTAGGTAGACCAATTCAAATTTCTTCATCAGAGATTTAGGGGAAAATAAAAGCACACCTTGATCACTTCTTTTAGTTTGAACGTGTTCAGTATCATGTTGGAAAACCAGGCTGCAGAAAGTAGAAAGCTACTGTAGTAAACTCAAGCTCGTCTCAAGCTCTAGCTGGTGTGATCGTAGCTAGCACCCTATTTTGAGATAATTATCCAAGCAGCAGGTTATAAACCAAGACCGCTCAAAGGCAGCAAATGATGCCGAACCAAGAATTCTAGATAAGGTGGAGGGTTGCCAGAGAAGAAAGCAGGAAACATGGCCACAGGAAAGAGCAATATAGCAGAACAAACAGTGGATTCTCAAGAGCTGTGATGTGAGTATGGAGCTGACCAGGAAAGCCCAGGAAGAACTACTGACTGAAAAGACTGTGACATAGACATCTAGGGAACAGAGAATGTAAAGTATAAACTGGGGGCAGAGGACGTAATGGAAAGACATGGATTCTGATATCATCTTATTAGAATCAAATTATAGAAACGTTTCAATTCTGATTACAAAGTAGAAGCAAGAATCTAGTACAGATTTGTCATATCCCAAATCTGTATTTCCTTCTTAAAATAGAAAAATGGCAGGCAGAAGGTGAAGAAAGTTTGAAATTGAAATCTGGAGTGAAAATCCTGGAGCTACTACAATTGAGGTATTGCATATATATTGATCAGGAGTTCAAATCTGGTTTTTGTCCAACACTGTAATAAGTAGTGGGATAGCCTTCCGAGAAGAGTCAACACCTATAATTTAATAAACAGTATAGATCTACATTTTATAAAGCTTATTTTCCTCTGGGCATATAGTAAAGAAAGAGTAAACACCTTCAAGCAAAAAGAAGTAATTTTATAACAACTATTAACAACTCACAAAACAAAGTTGAACCTATCTTGCCATAACTATATGAGTATAGCATAGATTTAAATCTTTACTTGCACAGAAATAGAGCTAAAAGATGTTTTTAAAATATTTATGAATTTAAATCCAAATGTGCCAAATGCAGTTTTTACAGACTCATAAATTTAGCCATCTCAAAAATGTGTAATAGGATGGGAAAATATGTAATTTAATTTTAAAATTTGTATCCACTCTCACCAAAACTAAACTATTGGAGAAAGAGTCCTAAAATATATTTAATTTACATCTATTCAAAGTGGTTTTGAGGCCTCCTTAAATTCTAGATTAACATAAATTTTTTACACATATTGAATGTTAGTTGTTTAATCTGCAAGAACTGCAAGAACTCAAGAATTACACTGGACAGAATTCAATAAACATGGTATTCCGGTAGATATAATAATTAAATAATTTTAAAAAATATTTACACATTAAAGTGTATTTTAATCCCCTGTACTACATGTTATTTTGTTTGTTTGCAAGTTATTGTGCTCTATTTTGTTGGGTTTTTCCATAGTGTTTCAGTGACCCCTGTTCCCTACACTGGTATTATTTATACAATTTAAAGCAAAAAGAAAAAAAAATGTTTCATTTAGGATATGTCAAGGTAGAACAAATTACAATTTTAGATCTTTAGAATTGACAGAAGCCAGTTAGATCTAAAATTGTAGATAAATTGCTGCTGAGAAATAAGATGTAAGAGTAAGTGAATTCCAAGAGTACAACAAATCTGCCCCTAAATTTAGCGGTGGACTAAGAAAGTACAGAAGTATAGAAGTATATGGCAACTACAGTGAAAATGAGTTGCATACTGACGTTGTGTAGTAGAGAATAGGGCGTCACTCAATAGCAGTTTCTGCAAATCTACATTTTGCAAGGCCCCGAGGACACTCAACATGAGAAATAGTGAAATTTGCCTCGATTACTAGGCAAGGTCTGTTCCCACGAAGACACGTATAACTCAGATTCAAATAATAAGGCCTTAGTTTGACAGGGTTAATCTTTAAGAAGTGTTTGGTTTTTTTTGTTTTTTCCCCCTCAATGGAAGTATCAAAAGGTGAACTATCCCACAAAGGTGTTAATAGACTTAGTAAAAACACAAAGCACTTCTACATTATTGAAGACAGAAGAAAGGGGACTGGGGTAGATTTTTAGCCCATCAAGAATAAATATTGAGAATTGCTACACTAAAGAGTAATGTATAAGTTTTTTTGTTTTGTTTTGTTTTGTTTTGTTTTGTTTTGTTTTTAATTGGGGCGCCTGAATGACTCATTCCGTTAAGTGTTTGACTCTGGATTTTGCCTTAGGTCATGATCTGAGGGCCAGAGGACAGAGCCCGGATAAGGCTCCGTGTTTAGTGCCGATGGATTAGGCTTCATGCAGAGTCTGCTTGGGATCCTCCCTCTCCCTCTGCCTTCCCCCTCCCCACTGGTGCTCTCTCTCTCTCACTCTAGATAAGTAAATAAATAAATAAACACAAATAAATAAATACATAAATAAAATCTCAAACAAAGTTTTTTGAAAATTAAATTAGTGCCTGCTCACAATACAATTTTATAGTGGGTCTAAGGCAAATCAGATGCAACCTTCCTGCCTCTTCTCTCCCTCTTACTGTATGTATGTATGTATGTATGTATGTATGTATGTATGTATGTATGTGTTTGTATACTGGTCAGGAACTTAACAACAGTGACTGTGGCTGGGAGAATTCTATATAACTTTATAACAGCAAACATTTAAATATTTTTCTCTTTACACATAAAGAATGAGGTGGCTTTAGGGGCACCTTGGGTGGCTCAATCAGTTAAGTGTCTGACTCATGGTTTCAGCTAGGGTCATGATCTTGGGGTTCTGGGATTTAGCCCCGCATGGGGCTCTGCACTGGGCACAGAGTCTGTTTGTCGTTCTCCCACCCCTCTGCTCTTAGCCTCCCCCAAAATCCCCTCATTGGTGCATGTGAGTGTGCACATGTGAATGCTGTCTCTCTCCTTCTCTCAAATAAATAAATAAAATCTTTTTTTTTTCCCCAAGAATGAGGTGGCTTTGCACTATGTTCACAGAGTAGATCCTTTAGTGTGAAATAACCCTGGATTCAAGTCCCAGTTCTACCACCTGCTAGCCATGAAAGTTTGGGCAAGCTGTATAACCTCCTTGGAACTCTTTTACCTCATTAATAAAATAAGGATAGTAAAGAGATTACATGAGATAATGAATATAAAGCCTTTAACACATTTTCTGGGCCATATGGCAAATACCAAATAAGGATTAGGAATTATTGTTACTATAATTATTGATAATGATCAGTTTGAATAATATAATCTACCACAACAGTTAAATCACATCAAAGTAAAGAACAAATTATAGATAGTCCAGAAAAAATATTCACATAGCTAACATAAGTCATTACTCCATTTTTGCTTTGGTCAACAAAAAATACTAAAGACAACAGAGCAAACTTGCCAGTAATATAAACTAGTCTACAAAAGTTCTTAATAATTGTTACAAACAAATCAGTGATGACTGTACTTTGAGGCTTTGTGAATTTATTATAGTACCAATTTTACAAAATGGTGAATGGGGTTTCATGATGCTGTGATAAGCTGTTTTGCTGGCATGTTCTGAAGACATAGCCATATGGAAGACAGTACTAGGAAGACACTTAAAGACATATGAATGTCAATTATTACACATATAGCTCATGAATGTTGTTCAGTATAAATGGAATTTTAGAGAACATAAAGGTTTTCCATTATTTCCTTTTTTCTCAGAAGAATTAACTAAGAGCAATGTGGAATATAGCATATGCATTTAACACAATTTTGTCTATGAAACCTGGAAGTCCTATATTCAGTTTGAATAAACTTTATCTTTCTTTCTTTCTTTTTTTTTAGATGGTGGGGGAGGGGCTGAGGGAGTAGTGGAGAGAGAATTCCAAGCAGGCTCCATGCCCAGTGCGGAGCCTGACATGGCGCTCCATCTCACAACCCCAAGATGATGACCTGAGCCGAAATCAAGAGTTGGACACTTACCTGACTGAGCCACCCAAGCACCCCAAACTTTGCTTTTCTTAATCAATTACTAGATTAAATATTTTTCTTCCCTAACAATGCCAAGTTTGGTGTATTCACCTACAAAATTTCCCCTATTAGTGCTTAATAAATGTTGATAAAGTGAATTACACGTGACAACTACTCTTCATTTCTTCCTGTTGACATTTTCAAGATAGAATGAAATGCATTAAACAAAACTAATATATTCTACTTTTCTGCAATGTTTATTAAGGAATAATTCCTGTAAATAAAAGTATTGATTTTAAGTGAAAAGATAAATGTTTCAGAAACAAATGCTAACTTAGGTGATCACTGTCATCTATTAAAACAGAACAGACACTTTTATTATCTTTTCCCTTCCTTTCACCATGTTTAAGAATAACCAGTAGTCATTAAATGAATGGAAAATCATACGTATTTAAGCAAAAAAAATAAATAAAGTTTGGAACAATACAAAGATAATGTCTCATTGTTTCTATTCATTAAATACTATTACCATGTGCACACTCTTAATACAAGAAGGTGACAGGATCCATCTTTTTAGAAATAATTTTGAGTCATTTTCAGTGACATTACTCTCCTGCCTTACCCTTCTATGGATAAAAAATAGCTGACCTGAGATTTTTTTTTTTTTAATATAAAATAGCTAATCTGAGGTTGCTACGACTCTGTGAATGCAGAGACAAAACTTCCTCATGTGAGACCTTAGATTCATCAGAATTGTGTTCAAATTCCTTTCACTGTGACCTTGTCAGGTGATGACACAAACGCAATAGGTATGATCCAGGGTCAAAAATCACTCACCACAGTTGGCCTCATCTGATGCGTCTGCACAGTCTGGATCCTCATCACAAACCCACAGCTTGGAAATGCAATGTTTAGTAGTTTTACACTGGAAATAGTCTGGAGAACAGCTGTTTTCGGCTTAAGAGGAAAACATCTATTAAAATGTAGCTTTGAACAAGAACAGACATTTTATCTAAAAAACAATTAGACAAACAAATGCTTAAGATAGTCAACTGGAAATGTATTATCTTTTAATTAATAAGGCTCTGAAGGTGAAGGGTTCTAACTTTCATTATCTATGATATATTCCAAATATCCTTTTCGGTAGAAATAAATAAAACATATGCCTACAATGATACATTTGATAAAAATCAGAGTTCTCAAAACAAGCTCATCTTAATTAGCTATATTTTGACATTAATTTTAAAAAATAAAGAATTCAGAATCTTTCAGGATAATTTTACCAAATAAATGTAAGAATTTATACATATGCATTTCTATAAATAGAAAAAGACTAAAATCAGAAGATATTCGTAAGGAAATAAAAAGCATCAAACTTCTCAAAATTTCTAGTTGTGTTGAGTTGTTGAGGGAAGGGGTGAACATCTGACTTAGACTGTAAACTGCATCACAAATCCTAGTCAGCTTAATGGATCAGCTCCCAGAATGACTAACCATAAAGAACTGGTACTGACTTTATTCTGAATGCACCATCTTAATCAAATTGCTGGGTGACTGCACATTATTTACTGATAAAAGTTTTAGGGGAATAAAATAAAACTTCAGCAAGACAGAAATGTTGACAGCAGTTCTGTTGAAACCCTGCAACTTGACAGGTACTTTGTTGTTCAGATTCTGTGTGTTTGTGTTTGTGTGTGTGTGTGTTTGTGTGTGTGCACGCACGCTTGCCTGTCTGCCTATGTGCATATATGTATATGATGGAAACTGTTTTGCCTTTTGCCTTTTGCCTTTTGCCTTTTGCCTTCATTTAATCTAGTTTGATTTTTGGTGGGGGATGGAAATAAGAAGTGAAAAGAGTAGAAGCTATTTTACTGT